>NC_092125.1:146315831-147515831 GCF_043159975.1 Macaca nemestrina | reverse complement strand
AGTTAAGGCAATATAACCAGTCAATCTAGGGAAAACATATTGCTCATTAAAAATGTTAATACTGGTTTCAAAAAGTGGAAATGGATGGAAAAACGGGAAAAAGAAAGAAGCAAACCAAAAAATCTATTAAAGACTGAAGAGAATACTGCTGCTAATTTGCTTGCCTTCTCTATCTCAATTTCACTTTCAATTTTCACGACTTTTTTTTACGTTAATCTTCTATTTATTTACCTCAACAGTTTTTATCAGTCATTAGTGTATTTCACATAACTTTCTTGCAGACATTTTAGCTTTAAGGATTACTGGAGTTTGGTTTATATTAGAAATATTTTAATATTTACAGGTACTTTCCAGAGAAAAAGAATAATGAAGTCATTGTTATCTGTCATCCAAAACTATATTTGTTCCCTTGGCTTTCATGAAAAACAGTATTTTACTTCCTCTTGCAACATGCTAGAGATAGTCAGATGTACTTAAATGCCAGTATCTAACAGATATTGACTTAACATGCTTCCAGCCAGAGTAAGAGACCCATAGCCCCAACCCCAGCCCTAAGTTGGCTGACTTACCATGTGCATGCACATGCCCCTGACCTGAGAAACAGCCTGGCAAGCCCACCCCTGACAAAGCCTCACCACCACCATCGCAAACTCTCTCAGCCTAGGCTACCGAGACACTCATAAATGTCACTAGCATGGATTACAACCGAAGAAACTACATGGAGACTACGTTACTGTTTCCATCTAGAACCAAAGCCAATATATCCCACCAAAACAACACCCCAAGACCAGTTCATATGAAAAAGTCTTTCCCTAGGAAACCTACTCCATAAAATTAGAAGAGGTAATTTTTCCACCAGATGTGTAGAAATCATTGTAGGAACACATCAAACATGAAAAAGCAAGGACACACCACACCTCCAAAGGAATAGAATAATTTTCCAGTAACAGGTATCAATCAAAGGAAATACACAAAATGCCAGAAAAAAAGAATTCAAAATAATAATCTTAAGGAAACTCTGTGAGAAATGAGAGAATATAGATAGACAAGTCAACAAAATTAGGAAAACAATTCATGATTTGAATGAGAAATTCCATAGAAATAGATATCACAATAAAGAACCAAACAGAAATTTGACAGCTAAAGAATTCCATGAATGAAATAAAAAAATACAATCAAGAGCCTCAACAGTAGATTAGACCAAGCAGAAGAAAGAATTTCTGAACTTAAAAGTCATTTGAAATAATAGAGACAGACCCCCCAGCCCCCCAAAAAAGTAAGCCTACAGAATTTATGGGACACCATTAAGGGAACAAATAGTTGCATTATGGGTGCTAAATAATAAATTAATTAATAAAGAAGCAGTATCCAAATTATTAAGAGCACAGTCATATGTGTCAAACAGGCCTGGATTTGAGTTATAAATCTTCCAAATAATAGTTGCATGGCCTTGAAAGTGTGACTTAACCCTCATACACCTCAATTAACTTATTTATGACATACCAAACATAGTATCTGTCTCAATGGGTTGTTTTGTTGTTGTCGTTGTTTGTTTAAGTGACAAGATCTCACTATGTTGCCCAGGCTGGAGTGCAGTGGCTATTCATAGGCAGGATCGTGCTACATCACAACCTGGAATTCCTGGGCTCAAGCAATTCTCCTGCCTTTGCCACCTAAATAGCTAGAACTATAGGTATGTGCCACTGCTCCTGGCTTCAATGAGTTGTCTTAAAGATTAAAAGAAACTGCTCAGCAGACAGATTAGAACACTGTACACAATAAAATAGCTACTTTAAATGTTAGTAGTAATAGTTACAATAGTAATTCATAAAATAGTTTAACAGATAAAAAGATATAATTACTTCGTATTAACCAAAACCTAAGTACCCTTTCATCTCTCATAATATGAACTGAATAGTTAAAAGCACAGCAATTTCAGTATCCTGCCATCACTCTCAAAGTGACCCTGAAGAATTATTTTAACCACTCTGGGCTTATGTTTGTTTTCTCACTTAGAAAATGAATAACTTAAATCTTTGTATTGATCTTAATAATTCATTCAGCACTTTTGGGGAGAACTGCAAGGATGAAGGAATAGGAGTCCCTAGGTTACAGCTAATAGGAGCCACTATTCTAGGTTATCTTAGCATGGATCCTGTTTGCAGGAAGCAATTCTGTGAGTGCCTTAAGTGTCCAAAAATGAACCACATTAGTTCAAATTGAACCAAATTCAATAAAAAAATAGCTCTTTACCTGAACATTCTACGTAATAATGAGTCTTGTCCTTTCCCTTTTCCATACAAACCACAGGAAAAGTATATCAAGTTCATTTTGAATGTATTTCTATTGTATACTCATATCAAAGTAAGACACACCACAAGGAGTATGATACAAACTTGTCTCAAGCCCGCTAGGTGGAGAATTAGTCTAGGCTTAAATTGAGTCATTGTATCCTTTTCCTAGTTATACTTGGTTTTCAAAAATCTGTACACAGTTTCCATTAATAGAAACACTCTGAAAAGGAGGAAAATATTCCAAGAAATATTACAAAATAATCTCAAATATTTCAACACTATTCTGAACTACTGTCAAATCACAGTGAACCAGGGATTCTTCTTTTATCAGAAAGTAAGTCACTTTCTAAATACTTTCAACTAAATTTTAGCTTGAGAAGATCGTGCAATAGCTCCTAATTGATAATACACCAAGATCCCCGACTTCTATAGGGTCTACTTCTATCAGCTAATAATAAAAGCCAGATTGAAAGGTTTTAAAAAATCATATAAGAGAAACAAGAAATCTGTGAAAGATAATTAATGGCCCAGTATGTTTAAAATAATGCTGTTTTATGACTTTACTAGAAAAGAAGAATGCAAAATAATATTACACAGACCAAAAAGAATATATTCTTAATATTTTAAAATACTGATGGGCCATATAACATGTACACAGGTCTCTGAAAGTTAGTAATTCTGCTTTAAACAAGTACAACTTCAAAGTTAAAACAATAATCTGCTCTAACAGTTAAAATCAAAGTATTTTTTTCTTTGGTCTATGAATAATATGTATTCCCAGAGATTGCATGTTATATACTCTTCTACACAAAAACTACTCAACATTTACTTAGTGTGTCCCTTTCTGGAGTGCTAATTTCAGGAACCACAGACATCATTTAACTACAGAAAGTAATGATTATTCTTCTGTCATATACAGTATCACTGCATAGGATGAAATAACTGTATTTTAATATCAACTAAAGTAATTGAGAGCATATCCATATTATGAGGTCTTGTTTGATGATATATGTCAGTACAATCGCCTAAGAGATATGAGTAGTCATATGTATACTCAGTAGCATTAAATAAACAGATTCATGCCTGTGTATCAAGATCAATTCTGTCAGAAATGATCACTCTGCAGTTTCATGTCTCCTTGAGGGGCAGCCAACAATCTCAAGGGAGTTACCAAATTCTAACTAATGTCTAGGATGAAGACTAGTCTGAAGAACATTAAAATAATGGTGTGGTCATTGAAGACAAAATACTTTCATGAGTACTTTTTCATCATTGCACAATTCAGCCCTATAATAGGGGCCATGAAGGAAAGCAAAACAGGTCAGGATTATTTCCAAAACCATATAAATAGCTGATGGTTTACATTTATTAAGGGCTGACTATTTATGTGATACGTTGTTGCAAGGATTGTCTCATTCTATCTTCCCCCAAACTCCCTATAAAGTGGATAGTATTATCCTTACAATTTACAAATGAGGCAACTGAAGCTTGGAAGTTAAGCAATCTGTCCAAAGTTGATGGAACCTACAAAATGGCAGTTGGGATTTGAACCAAGCAACCAGAGCCTGAATACCACTTGCAACATAAGTCTCCCAAGAGGAAAGGGATATGGAACACTAAGACAACAACACAGCTCATTATTATATGTATTTAGACATCCATATCAAGTCAAATACTGCCCTACAATATTTTGGTACTCTTAACACCTTAAGAAGAAAATTTTTGTTTTCCTCATTCCCTGTAGAAAATCAGTAACTTAGTGTTTGGGAAAAAACAAGCTGACCAGATAGAAAAGAAGTTATACCTCTTTCATCCAGGAAACTACAAGATATATTTTATAAAATAATTATTGCAGCTGTGTCAGTACTCCTTTCTACCTCACAAAAACCTTAGTCATATGAACATGACTACTGTTTTTTTTTTTTTTTTTTTTTTTTTTTTTTTTTTTTTTTTTTTTTTTTTGAGGTGGAGTCTCGCTCTGTCGCCCAGGCTGGAGTGCAGTGGCTGGATCTGGGCTCACTGCAAGCTCCGCCTCCCGGGTTTACGCCATTCTCCTGCCTCAGCCTCCTGAGTAGCTGGGACTACAGGCGCCCGCCACAGCGCCCGGCTAGTTTTTTGTATTTTTTAGTAGAGACGGGGTTTCACTGTGTTAGCCAGGATGGTCTCGATCTCCTGACCTCGTGATCCGCCCGTCTCGGCCTCCCAAAGTGCTGGGATTACGGCTTGAGCCACCGCGCCCGGCCATGACTACTGTTTTTTACTAGCCATCCCCAATCCTCACTTCCATCCTACCCTTCACGCCTCATATCTGTATATACCTCAAGACAGAGATTATTTCCCAGTAAAATGAGAACCCCTTAACAAATCCATATGTATTACCTATAAGCAGGTAAACCTCACTTTGGGCATATAAAAGTCATAAAGTGACTTCAAGGTCTCAGAAGTAGGTCGTTTCCCTAATATAGTTTAAAAAAGGAAAGCTTCAATATTCTATCAGTGACTGACTTTCTCTTGCATGTGAATTCTGTGCCCATCATTAATTGAAGGGTCTTCTTTTATTTTCTCAAGATTCTGCCTTTTGTGGGCACCACTTTCCGGGATGATGATGGCATCCTAATTTTCTTTTGCTGAGAAAAGGAATTTTAAAACATTAGTTTTAGGCTCAACTTCAAAACAAGATCATAGTGACTGAAGACCTCCAAGATCCATATATCATCCAATTATGTTTCAGAACAAGGATCCCTAAAGAAAAAGACAAAAGAAAAAAAGAAAAACAGAAAAGAAAACAAGTAAAATTCCATCTTACCTTATCACCTTGCATACCAGGGGGGCCCATTAATCCAGAAAGGCCTTGATCACCCTATAAACAAAACACAGAAGTTTAATGTCATGAAAGAGAATTGAAAATTAGAATTCTCTTGAAAATTAAAGCTCCCTTTAATCTTAGACATCAGCTCTTATTACAATCATTTCCAATCTTCACAATCTTTGAGCCCGTTTCTGAGGCTTCCCGCCCTTCCTTATCTCTTCCAGGGCTTAATAACTGGACTGTATTTCCCCACCTCCATATTCTTGCTCTGTTTTCTCTGTTCTTTTCTGTAATAAGGCTTTTGCTATCAAACTTCGCCTCAGTCCAAGGTCTATCGTGTTTTAAAAATTGAAAGTAGGGCTGGGCACGGTGGCTCATGCTTGTAATCCTAGCACTTTGGGAGGCCGAGACAGGTGGATTACTTGAGGCCAGGAGTTCAAAACCAGTCTGGCCAACATGGTGAAATCCGTCTCTACTAAAAATACAAAAAAACTAGCTGGACATGGTGGCGGGCACCTGTAATCCCAGCTACATAGGAGGGTGAGGCAGGAGAATCACTTGAACCCAGGAGGCGGAGGTTGCAGTGAACCAAGATCTCGCCACTGCACTCCAGCCTGGGCAACAAGAGTGAAACTCTGACTCTGTCTCAGAAAATAAAAAAAAAAAAAAAGAAAAGAAAATTGAAAGTAGTTTCCCTAAAAAATCTACAAGTGCATTGTGAAGCAGCTGTTGAGGTGTCACCCCTACTCCGTTTCTGTGAGGACCTGCAGCCTGGTAGGACTCCCAGAGAGAATCTCACGGGCTGTGGTGGGACCAGCTAGGTTCACGTGACGCACAGGAGGCACTTCCGCTTCCGGAGCTGAGCTGGTGCCTTCCATCCTGCGTGCCAGCACCACAGAACGTCCCTCACCCCGGAGTAATGAGAGAAAATTGATTGGTAAGTCCATCATGTGCTTGGCTTGAACAGACTAGGCGTTACCGATTAGCGCTACCTTTTTTACATTTATTACTCTGATAGAAGGAAGAGAAAACTGCACGAGGAAAGAGGAGACAAGAGGCTGGTCCTCTTACAATAGCTTTAGTCATGAAGGAATCATTTAATTTCTCCTCAAATTCCTCCATCTGGAAAATGAGGTTGATAATGATGATGGTGATGATGATGATTTCGATGTCATCTCACCTGTCTCATGGGAAAGGAAAAACTTACACCATTTAAAAACTATCTATGCATGCTCTTTTTAAGCCCCAAAATGGCTTAAATCTTTGTGTATGGTCTATTACAGATGTTACTTAGTGGATGTTACATGGTGAAGTACTGAATCCTGCATTTCTTTTCCTCTTTCACCATTGACTATATATTTATTGTTAAAAATGGCTAAATGGTTAAAATAAAATTGTTTGCCAATCCCCTTCTACTTCCACCAAGTTAATGTTTGTATTTTATTTGTATTCAGATTTATGTGTATAACCAGTTTCCTGTTTCCTCAGTATATTTGAATCCAATTTAATGTAAGTACAATTTCTAAAGATCATTTTTAAATTTTACCATTTTAGGAATACCTCTATTAATTTTAAAAGTTGGATTTTACTAAAGCTCTATGGCAACATACTATTAAATTTTATATCTTACTATGTTTCTGTTACAGTTTTAACCACAGTTAGTATACAAGTAACTCAAAAAGTAAAAAAAGACTAACATGCTTCCAAGTCTGAACTCCCATATTGAATCACCCTATATTTTGCTCAGAGAAGCCACAGGGAAAGATAAAACCAAGCATTTGATATAAATATGAATGTTTAATCTAGGGGTTTTACTTGAAATAGTCACCAAAACTGAGTGGGCCTCTAATTTCTAAATTTTAAGTTAAGAAATCAAATGTATTATATTTAGATATTTTTAAATATGGCACTTGTGTTTCTCAAATTGCAGAATTTTGTCCTTGCAATAATTAAGACAGTAATGAAAGTACTATGTTTATACTAATAATCTTCCGAGTCAGCGAACTCAGTTCCACCACAATAATAAAATTACCAAAATTTTAGATTTAAAAAATGTTCAGTATGTACTCCCAAAATATGTGTAACTATTGCATAAAAGTAAAAATTTTAAAAACAAAATAAAATAATTTTTTGATGATTTACTATTTCATATAGTATCTGTAGAGTAATTATGTGATTTTTTAAAGTTTATAATTGTTTCTGTAAGCCAATAAAAAGACAGATTTCAAACTTTATGATAGTTTCTGTAAGCCAATAAGATCAGATCAATTTTGGAACCACCAAAATTGTTCAGGGATTCTTAAAGTTTGTGAATGTATACTACATAAACAAACACATCCTATAATTATATTACATTTATAAAGTGCCTGTCTAAACCAAACTTCCCAGATGTCCTCCTAAGACTCCATTTGTATTTATCCTCACTAGAAAACAGTATTCTTCTCCTGATAAAGTTTTTGTAGTTATCTTTGCTTTAAAACTAGTTTTTACTTAAATATGTATATGTTTGTATTGACAGCATTGTGATGAAATGAAAAGCATACTGGATGAGAAGTCTAAAAATTTGGATATATATCAACTCTGCCATTTACTATCCATGTGATAAGTCCGTTAAAATCTATGAATTCTGTTTTCTTAATGGGAAAACAAGATAATGAGTGCTTCTCTCACAGAGAGTTACCCTGGTAATTAAACATCATAAAGTATGTGAAACTATTCTAAAAAGATGTAAATTGGCATTACAATTTATATATTATTGTGTGCATATGTATTAACAGAAAAATCTTTGCAATTAGGACCACATCCTGTTCTAATTTTTTACCCCATCCACTCCCCATTGGCAGATAGTACAGTGGCAGGCCACTGTAGACATTTAATAAAAGTAATGTTGAGGCCGGGCGCGGTGGCTCAAGCCTGTAATCCCAGCACTTTGGGAGGCCGAGACGGGCGGATCACGAGGTCAGGAGATCGAGACCATCCTGGCTAACACAGTGAAACCCTGTCTCTACTAAAAAAAAATACAAAAAAAAAAAAAACTAGCCGGGCGCGGTGGCGGGCGTCTGTAGTCCCAGCTACGCGGGAGGCTGAGGCAGGAGAATGGCGTGAACCCGGGAGGCGGAGCTTGCAGTGAGCTGAGATCGGGCCACTGCACTCCAGCCTGGGCGGCAGATCGAGACTCCGTCTCCCAAAAAAAAAAAAAAAAAGTAATGTTAAGACTTAAATCAATAAGTGAAATGGGTGATAAAATTTACATAATTCTTCAAATAGTTCTTCTTTCATTAAAATCCAATAATTCTCATTTTTTTCTTCCTGTCTGATACAGTAAAATCTACATTTTAAAATGCTTGAAATATATTACTATAATTTCATTTCATGGTCAAATAATTACCTTTTCTCCAGGAACAGCTTGACCTGGGGAAAATCCTGGATCTCCTTTGGGGCCCTAAATAAAATAGTTATAAAACAATTGGTAAAGCATAAGTTGCATATAATGTGTCATATATCTTCAGGTATTTATTACCAGATGTTATATACATTATATGGTGTTAAATAAAATAATTTTACATTGAGATAGGCATTGTTTATTTCATTTTTTAATGTATATTTTTCTTAGCCTTATTTTTAAATGATGAGAAGATTCCTAAAAATTCTCTAGACATAGTTGATTTTTTAATCTAATAAATTTAAAGTTATACACTATTGAAACATTTTTCTTGAAGGACCTAGGTAAAGATTTATTATCTTTTCCATTTTTGTGACATATTGAGTTGTTATTCCTATTTTAGCATTGAAAAACTATTACTTTAGTAAAAGAAAACTGCTTATAATAATCCTTAAAATTCTAAGATATCGTTCCAAGTTTAAATGTTCTCCAAAATATTACAATGCACATATATTACTTTTATTATTATGAAAAATAAACAGAAAAAAGATACCTCTAATCCACAAAAGTCTTTTTATTCTGTTATAAAATTAGATGCTTTTCATAGTCTGAGGATCTTTATCTTTTACATTTCAAGAAAATATGACATTAGGTTTCAGCTAAAGTTTTTTGGTACAATATTAAAATATTTTTATGATGCACAGTAGCAAAGTAACTCTTTTTCAAACTGTTTGTCACATCTCAAAATATAGGGGCCACAATGGAGATTCTTTAAAATTCAAATTCTGATTTCATTACCATTCTCAACTAAGAATAAATAGTTCTCCTTTCCTAGATACTTCTAAATGCTATTTTCACTGGGAAATAGTCATGTCTTTTTACATATGGGATGCTTTTAAATGACACTTAAGCTGACTGATGAAAGATGGAATACCAAAAGAAAAGTCCTGCGTGTCCCCCAGTAAGTACTTGCATTTTACAAATTAGAAATGAACCCTCACTGGCAAAAAGTCCTATATTCTATAGTCAAAGAAAAATTCTATATGGTGTAAGGAAAGGGGGTCCAGTTTTAGTGTTCTGCATATGGCTAGCCAGTTATCCCAGCACCATTTATTGAATAGGGAATCCTTTCCCCATTGCTCGTTTTTGTCAGGTTTTTCGAAGATCAAATAGTTGTAGGTGTGCAGTTCTTATTTCTGGGTTCTCTATTTTATTCCATTGGTTTATGTGTCTATGGATTAAAAACTTAAATGTAAAACCCAAAACTATAAAAACCATAGAAGACAACCTAGGCAACATGATTTAGTACAGGCACAGGCAACGATTTCATAATGAAGACACAGAAAGCAATTGCAAAAATAACAAAAATTGACAAATGAGATCTAATTAAACCAAAGAGCTTCTCTGAACATAAAAAGAAACTATCAACAGTGTAAACACAACCTACAGAATGGGAGAACATTTCTGCAAACTATGCATCCAACAAAGGTGAAATATCCAGCATGTATAGGAACTTAAACAAATTTACAAGAAAAAACCAAACAACCTCATTAAAAAGTGCACGAGGGATATGAAAAGAAACTTTTCAAAAGAGGACATACATGCAGCCAACAAGCATATGAAAAAAATCTCAACATTACTGATCATTAGAGAAATGCAACTCAAAACCACAATGAGATGCCATCTCACACCAGACAGAATGGCTATTTTGAAAAAGTCAAAAAATAACAGATGCTGATGAGGTTGTGGAGAAAAAGAAATGCTTATACACTATTGATGGGACTTTAAATCAGTTCAACCATTGTGGAAGACAGTGTGGTGATTCCTCAAAGACCTAGAGACAGAAATACCATTCGATGCAGCAATCCCATTACTGGGTATATACCCAAAGGAATAGAAATCATTCTGTTATAAAGACAAATGCATGCATATGTTCATTGCAGCACTATTCACAATAGAAATGACATGAAATCAACCTAAATGCCCATCAGTGATAGACTGGATAAAGAAAATGTGGTGCTGTACATACACCATGGAATACTATGCAGCCATAAAAAAGAATGAGATCATGTCCTTTATAGGGACATGGATGGAGCTAGAAATCATTATCTTTAGCATACGCACACAGGAACAGAAAACCAAATACCACATGTTCTCACTTGTAAGTGAGAGCTAAATGATGAGAACACATGGACATATAGAGGGGAACAACAGACACAGGGGCCTACTTGAAGGTGGGAGGAGGGAGAGGATCAGGAAAAATAACTAATGGGAACTAGGCTCAATACCTGGGTGATGAAATAGTCTGAACAAGAAACCCCTAATGACACAATGTTACCTATGTAACAAACTTACACATGTACCCCTGAACTTAAAAAAAATTTTGTTTTCTTTAAGGAAAGTTTGTCTTCTAGGTTGACCTCTTCTTTATTGTAGCCATCACTGCTCATTCCACTACTAAGGCTACAATTTTAGGTCACTGGTTATAAGGTTATGAAACCTAAGAAATGGCTTTGGTGATATTTTAATATTTAAAAACTTAAGTCATCATCCAAAAAGGTAATATACTTAGAATTTATAAGAGAAATTAGAGCTTATCTAGTAAAACATATTTTGTAGATAAAAGAAGCAATAAAGCCCAGAAAAGTTAATTGACTTGCTAAGGATTACTTAGGAAAATATTTGCAAACAAGGTCCATTTTCTTTCTTGTATCACAATGCCTATTAAAAATCTTATCTATTGGTTTTAATATATTTTAATCTTTTATTATAAAAGCTAACTAGTTGATTCAAGGCAATAATTTACAAAAAATTTTAAAATAAGAAATGATAGCCCTTGAAAAGTTTAAATATAACAAAACCCTTTGTGACCAATGTTTTTATTATAAATATCATATTAAAAATTCTTATGTTTAGATCCTACTTGAATTTTCTATCATCTGTCAGTGTGGCAGGACAATGGCGTGAACCCATTGTTTACAATACAACAATAAGATTGAGAAAGAAAAAGTGAAGTAGGATAGAGGTAGGGACAAAAATGTCTGTGTAGAGTAGGTCCAGGAGAGAACGAAAGGAGAGGAAGTCTCCTAGCTAACAGAAACAACTTAGGAGTTTCACTCTAAAAGGGAGCAGCATAAGGAGCAGAAAGGAGACATAAAAAGAAATGGGGAGTGTGGAGCTTTTATGCTCTATCCTGCCATACCACCTTCCCAGGAAATCAATGTGTTCACCCACAGAAGCTCTTCAAATCTTGTTCAAGAGTTTTTATAACCCAGTTTCCAGTCCCTCTCTCCCCTCCCTGGCAAAGGGGGTAGGGGAAAGTAGGGCTGAAAGTTCCCATTCTCTAATCATTTGTGTGTCTTTGTGGTGACCAGACCCCAATGCTGAAAGCTATTTAGGGATCCCAGCCTGTGTCATCTTATTAGAATAAAGTCTGGTGTGGTCAGAAGGGGCTTGCTATGACTAACAAACGACACCCCTATCCCTCAGAAAATTTCAAGTTTAGGAGCTCTATGCCAGGAACTAGGGACAAAAACCAAATATATATATATATTATATATATAATATATATATATATAATATATAATATATATATATATTATATATTATATATATATATATAATATATATATATAATATATATATATATAATATAATATATATATATAATATATATATATATAATACCACATCATTATTTTTTAAATCCCCAATTATTTGCCTTATGTCTCTTTCATTAGGCTGTTTGTGAGTTGTATCCTTTACAATAAACTGGTAAAAGTAAGTAAAGTGTTTTCCTGAGTTCTGTAAACCGTTCTAGTAAAATATTGAATCTGAGAGGATGGGTCATGGGAACCCCTTAGCTTGTAGTTTGCCCAAGCAGAAGTGTGTGTCGTGGTCTGGGCATCTCATTTTTGGCTGGCATGTGAGGTGTGGGAAGTCTTGTGGGACTCAGTCTTAAAAACTGTGGAGACTCATGCTAACTCTGGTAAGCTGTTGTCAGAACTGAATTGAATTGTTGGATACCCAACTGATGTCAGAGGATATGAGGATCTTACAGATACAATCACCTAGCATCATCAAAAGATGATGAATGACTTTTCTGAAGTTATGTATCAGCTTAAGGAGCTTTGGGTACAAGACTATGGGGTTTTCTAGGTATAGAATCATATTGTCTGCAAACAAGGATAGTTTGACTCACTCTCTTCCTATTTGGGTGCCCTTTGTTTCTTTCTCTTGCTTGATTGCTCTGGCCAGGACTTCCAATACTATGTCGAATAGAAGTGGTGAGAGAGGCATCCTTGTCTTATGCTGGTTTTCAGGGTAATGCTTCCAGCTTTTGCCCATCCAGCATAATGTTAGCTGTGCATTTGTCATAGATGATTCTTATTATTTTGAGGTATATTTCTTCAATGCCAGGTTTATTGAGAGTTTTTAACATGAAGGGGTGTTGAATTTTATTAAAAGCCTTTTCTGCATCTATTGAGATAATCATGTGGTTTTTGTCTTTAGTTCTGTTTATGCGATGAATCACATATTGCTTTGCATATGTTGAAATAACCTTGCATGGCAAAGATAAAGTCTGCTTGATCATAGTGGATAAGCTTTCCAATGTGCTGCTGGATTCAGTTTGCAAGCATTTTGTTGAGAATTTTTGCATCAATGTTCATCAAGGATGTTGGCATACAGTTTTCTTTTCTTGTTGTACCTCTGCCAGGTTTTAGTTTATGATGCTGGCCTCATTTAATGAGTTAGAAAGGAGTCTCTCCTCTTCAATTTTTTGGAATAGTTTCGGTAGGAATGGTACCAGCTTTTTTTTTTTTTTTTTTTTTTTTTTTTTACATCTAGTAGAATTTGACTATGAATCTATCTGGTCCTGGGCTTTTTTTTTGTTTGGTAGGCTATTTATTACTGATTCAATTTTGGTGCTCATTTTTGGTCTGTTCAGGAATGCAATTTCTTCTGTGTTCATTCTTGGGAAGGTGTGTGTGTGTCCAGGAACTTACCATTTCTTCTAAATGTTCTAGTTTTTGTGCATAGAGGTGTTTATAATATTCTCTGATGGTTACTTGTATTCTGTGGGGTCAGTGGTAATATCCCCTTTGTTTTTTCTAATTGTGTTTATCTGAATCTTTTCTCTTTTCTCTTTTATTAGTCTAGCTAGCAGTCTATCTATTTTACTAATTTTTTCAAAAAACTAGTTCCAGGATTTGTTGATCTTTGAATGATTTTGCATGTCTCAATCTCCTTCAGTTCAGCTCTGATTTTGGTTATTTCTTGTCTTCTGCTAACTTTGAGGTTAGTTTTCTATTGGTTATCTTTTAGTTGTGATATTAGGTTGTTAAATTGAGATATTTCTTTTTGATATGGGTGTTTAACGCAACAAATTTCCCCTTAATACTGCCTTAGCTGTGTCCTAGAGATTCTCATATTTGTATCTTCATTCTCATTAGTTTCAAAGACCTTCTTGACTGCTGCCTTAATTTCATTATTTACCCAAAAGCTGTGCAGGAGCAGGTTATTTAATTTCAATGCAGTTGTATGGTTTTGAGCAATTTTCTTAGCCTTGATTGCTAATTTTATTTTGCTGTAGTCCAAGAGAGTGTTTGGTATGAATTAAATTATTTTGCATTTGCTGAGGATTGTTTTATGTCCAACTGTGTGGTCGATGTTAGAGTATGTGCCATGTGGTGATGAGAAGAATGTATATTCTGTTGTTTTGGGTGGTGAGTTCTGTAGATGTCTATCAGGTCCATTTGATCCAGTACTGAGTTCAGGTCCTGAATATCTTTGTTAATTTTCTGCCTCAATGATGTGTCTAATACTGTCAGTGGGGTGTTAAAGTCTCCCACTATTATTGCATGGGGATCTAAGTCTTTTCAAAGGTCTCTGAGAACTTGCTTTATGAATCTGGTTGCTCCTGTGTTGGATGCATATATATTTAGAATAGTTAGGTCTTCTTGTTGAATTGAACCTTTTACCTTTATATAATGCCCTTCTTTGTCTTTTTTTGATATTTGTTGGCTTAAATTCTGTTTTGTCCAAAATTAGGATTGCAACTCATGCTTTTTTCTGTTTTCCATTTGCTTGGTAGATTTTTCTTTATCTCTTTATTTTGAGCCTATGTGTGCTACTGCTTATAAGATGAGTCTCTTAAAGACAGCTTACCATTGAGTCTTTGTTCTTTAGCCTGCCACTCTGTTCCTTTTCATTGAGACATTTAGCCTGTTTACATTCAAGATTAGTGTTGATATATGTGGATTTCATACTGTCTTCATGATGTTAGCTGGTTTTTATGCAGAGTTGTTTGTGTGGTGGTTTTAAAGTGTCACTGGTCTGTGTACATAGCATGTTTTTGTAGTGGCTGGTAATGGTCCTTCCTTTCCATATTTAGTGTTTCCTTTAGGAGCTCTTGTAAGGCAGGTCTGATAGTAATTAACTCCCTCAGCATTTGCTTGTCTGAAAAGGATATTATTTCTCCTTTGCTTACAAAGCTTAGTTTGACTGGATATGAAATTCTTGGTTGGAATTTCTTTCCTTTAAGAATGTCGAACATTGGCCCCCAGTCTCTTCTGGCATGTATGGTTTCTGCTGAAAGGTCTGCTGTTAGGCTGATAGGCTTCCCTTTCTGGGTGACCTGACCTTTCTCTCTAGCTGCTTTTAACATTTTCCTTTCATTTCAACCTTGGAGAATCTGATGATTATGTATCTGGGGGATGATCTTCTTGTGAAGTATCATACTGGGGTTCTCTGTATTTCCTAAATTTGAATGTTGACCTCTCTAGCAAGGTTAGGGAAGTTCTCATGGATGATATCCTGAAATATGTTTTTCAGGTTGTTTCCATTCTCCCCATCTCTTTCAGCAACACCAGTGAGTCATAGATTTTGTCTCTTTACATAATCCCATATTTTTCAGGGGTTTTGTTCATTCCTTTTCATTATTTTTTCTCATCCTTGTCTGACTGTCTTATTTCAGAAAGCCAGTCTTCAAGCTCTGAGATCTTTCTTCGGCTTGGTCTGTTTTAACACATGTGATTGCATTATGAAATTCTTATATTTTTTTTCAGCTCTATCAGATCAGTTACATTCTTTTCTATACTGGCTATTTTACCTGTCAACTCCTGTATCATTTCATTGTGATTCTTAGCTTCCTTAGGTTGGGTTTCAGCTTACTGCTGCATCTCAATGATCTTTGTTCCTGTTCATATTCTGAATTCTATTTCTGTCATTTCAGCCATCTCAGCCCAGTTCAGAACCCTTGCTGCAGGGTTAGTACAGTCATTTGGAGGAAAGAAGGCACTCTGGCTTTTTATGTTGTCAGAGTTCTTGTACTGGTTCTTTCTCATCTTTGTGGGCTGATGTTACTTCAGTCTTTGAAATTGCTGTCCTTTGAATGGTTTATTTTTCTTTTATCCTATTTGAAGCACTTGAGGGTTTTATTGTGGTATAAACTGGCTCAGTCAACTGGCCTCATCTCTGGATGATTTTAAGGGGCCAAGGCTCAACTCACAGCTCCTGGACTACATGCTCTAACTCTGAGGGACTGATATTGGACCTTGACTTTGTTCTCTGGCTCTTCAAGGTTTGGAACCCACTGCAATGTAGGGAGCTAAGTTCCTGGACCATTGGTCACAGCACTCCAATGGGTAGTGCCAGCCAAAGTGTTTCGTAGGGTGGTAGCAGCAAGATCTGTCCTTGTTTGCACATGCCAGCAGCAGTGGCAGCGTGGCAGGATGCTGGCGGGTGCTGAGGGACCAGCCTCCATGCAGGTATATACAGCAGTGGCAGAGGTAGCATGACTCAGGAAGGTGGGGGTCACACTGGTGGACTGGTGGTGGTGTTAGCACAGGGGCGAGGCACTGGCAGGTGCAGGACTGTGTGTGCCCTCTGTGCGTGTTTACACAGGTGGAGGTGGCTGCTCAGAGTGGGAGAGGGCCCACTCTTCTTTGTGCCTAGTTTCACTCCAGTGGCAGTGTTGGCACAGGGTTGGGGTGCTGGCAGGGGCGGGGCTGGAAGACTCTATGCCTGCCAGGGCTCCAACTGCAATGGCGGTTTGGCAGAGGGAGGGGAGGTGGAGTGCACACACGCCAGCAACAGTGCCATGGCAGGGTTCACATGCAAAACTGGTGGAACAGGGAAGGCAAGATCTGCCTGCACACACATGCATTGGCAAAGCAATACAGGGAGTGGCCGTGGAGCCTGGGGATGCTGCAGTGGGGGAAGCAACAGGTCGGCTGTTGCATGTCCAGAGGGCCGCTCTGCTGGTCAGGCACAGTCCAACAGTGCAGGAGTTATGATGCGGGCCCCCAGGGCCCCAGCCTGGCTGTATCTGTTTGCAGTGCAGCACTGGGTGCCCTAGGAAAGGCCAGCAGATCAAGGAAAGCTCAGATCAGACCGGCTCCATCTGATAGGGAAGACCACCCTGCAGTTTACAGCTGGGCTAAAGTTCCCCCAGGGGAACAGTTCCCCTAGGGCTAAAGTCTCCTATGGGAGCAAGTGGAGCTTAGGGGGACTGGCATTCCTGGCCATGCTCCACTACAGATGCTCCTGCACCAAACCCTCTGGGCTCCACACTTGCTGAAGTGCTGCCCCTACCATTTATCTAAGCAGCTCTCCCTGCCAATCAAGTGGCTGTGGTGGTTGATGGGTCGCCTCCTGCCGGGATTCCAGAGGCCCATGGTGAAAGCAGGTTGCTCCTTGCCAGTTCAACTCACCTGTTCCCCAGGAGCTGGGGTCCATGAATGAGTCCTGATGGGAAGTAGCCCTGTGCAGGATTCCCAGCTTCCTCCCTCTTCCACCCAGCTTCTGCGTCTTCCCTCTGTCCACTCTCCATGCCCTTTCTCTACAGATCTGTTAGGAGTGTGCCAGTCATCCCAGTCTTCAGTGGCAGCTGTTCCACCTGGCTGTGTCTAGTCAGTCATCTTGCCCAGGTCCCATATAATTCTTTACATTTTCATAATGTTGGACTGACTATTTTTTATGGCAATCTGACCCACTAAAAATTCTTATTGTGGGTAAGCATCTGTACTTAAGATATTTATTTAATTCATATGGAAGGAAAAATCGTACTTCTAGTTAAGATAAATACATGATGGAGACATAGGAAAAGACAGTCTTAACCAGGGATAGAACATAGCACCAAGATACTACTCTTTGGTGTTCAATACTTATATATATATACTAATATATTAAATACTATTAATGAAACATTGTTACTGTGGGTTATTAAGGCTAGATGTTTTCATTTAACTGGATTAAATTTGAAAGAACTATTGGCCCTGACTAAATTAATACAGGATGTGAATGTTTGTAGGAAGGTTTTAGGCTTCCTCCAAGAAGCATTTTTTGGAAAAGAACTATCTTGACCACAGATTGCCTGGACTGGAATTGTAAGCACATGGTAGGCTGAAGATACAGACTCTACATGCATTCATTACTCATGTTCAAAGATCTATAGCATAATTTTCTGTATTTAATTAATAGCAATGAACATTTCCATCACCCTGCAAATAAATAGAAATATAGTTCATTTAATAGATAAATATGATAAACTATACACCCAGGTGGCATTTGATAACAAGAAAAAAGCCATTTTCTCTGGCAAACAGGAAATGGAATTTACTTTCTTATTTTTTTTAAGAAGAACTTTATTTCTACCATCAGTCTCCTGATTTCAGCCAATGATTTCAGTTAATGATCCCCGTAGTCTTTCTCTATTTTAAATCATATTAGTTTTAGATGCTGAGAAAAATTGCTGCATATCCACTAAATTTGTGTGTGGCACTTTATATTTCTATTATTTAGCAATTTAACAATATAATCCTCAGGGATTAGGAATCAGTTTCACTCCTCATAGAATATCTATATTACTATCATTATCTACAGGATAACCTAAAACCTTTGAATATAACTACTTTGTTACTATTACTAAATAAATTCATAAAGTCTTTAAGTTAGTTAACCCCACCACTATCCTGCCTTCTTAAGGTGGTATTTTATAAAAGAATTCCTCATTGTGTTGGGAGAGACAACCTTGCGTAAAGAAAAGACCAAGACATTTCCAATTTTGTCTCCCCCTCTACCACTTACAAACAGTGTTACCTTGGGTAAGTGCTTACTGCTCTCAAGTGTTTTCTTCAGTGCAAACCAGAAGGTAATAAAGCCTGCTCTCATAGTACTTATGATTGGGATAAAACTAAAGAGATGTCATACGTAAAGTAAGTGGCAGATATTGGATTAGAGGATTATAAAGTATAAAGCTTGAATGTTCTATTAATTCTGATTACTCTAAAAATGCATGTTAAGTACCTAAGAAAATCGTTTTCACAAAATCAAATACTACAAGATTTATATGATACATTTGTGACACAATGGTAATTTTTAATACCTGTCACAAATCTACTGTCTTCCACAAATATATGCAGTTAAATCATGATCAGTTTTGGCTAGTTTGGACACAGTTATCAAATCCTCAAATTAAATGTTAATTAAAGACTACTGTTGAGGTTTATATGAGTAAATTCCCAATAGGCCTAAGTTTTTGCAAAATAAATGTAGGTTTTTAAATCCCTAATATGCGGGTTCATGAAATACCTTATTGGTATAGTTATAGTCAAAATTAAGTCCATCCTACTAAATATAATATTAAAGAAGACTCTTGAGATTACATTTTCTTCTCTCCTAGGTCATCTCACAGACATATATTAATACTAAACACTATTTAAAAATACTGTTTTTAATATTTTTAAAATTTATTTTGATACATATTCTCCAGGTACATGTGATAAATAATTTGATATACTCTTATAATCAAATCAAGGTAACTGGGATCTCTATTACAATGTGTTTAATCTTGGAACAGAGATAATTTTACTTTGATACAAAGTTCTTCATTTTCTCAAATATTTTTTCTAAATATTTATATACATTTTAAGAAGCCAATGAAATAAAATACTTTCCACCATCTCTACGTTATCTCTCCTCACTCTATTTTCAACATTTTTTGTTTGTATTTGCTTCTATTCTGAAACAGCAACAGTGCTTATTAAGAAAGGACTCTCGGGCTGGTCGCGGTGGCTCACGCTGGCACTCCTCAGGCGGATCACCTGAGGTCGGGAAGTTGAGACCAGCCTGACCAAAATGGAGAAACCCCATCTCTACTAAAAAAAAGATTAAAAAAAAAGAAAATTAGCCAGGCATGGTGGCACACGCCTGTAACCCCAGCTACTCAGAAGCTCAGAAGGCTGTGGCAGGAGAATCGCTTGAACCCCAGAGGCGGTGGTTGCAGTGAGCCGAGATCGCACCATTGCACTCTAGCCTGGGCAATAAGAGCAAAACTCCGTCTCAAAAAAAGAAAAAAAAAAATGGATTCTCTAAAGGGAGTAAACTGGTACTTGCCACTGCAGATTGAGAGATAAATTACAAGAGTGCCTAACTGTTCGCTACTGGCTGAAGTATTAGGTTGGTGCAAAAGTAATTGTGGTTTCTGTCTTTTTAATGTGCAAAACCCGGAATTACTTTAGCACCAACCTAGAAGGGGGAGAAGAATAAAAGACGTGAGGAAATTCCCCTCTCCTTTTTTCTGTCTCCCTGGATCTTGTGGAGAGGAGGCAATTAGCAGGAATATAAACCCAGTATAACTTCGGCCCTGTGGAGAAATATAATCTGAGCCCTTACAGCTACTTTAACCTTACTAGACTAATTATAAAGTCCCCAAATAAAGCTCGAAGGGCTATGAAACCACAAACTCAAAAACAAATTCCTAATTTCTTTAGAAACCATCTATCTTCTTCCCTATTACTCATCCAGACTTGATTTTAAAGATTGGTTTTTCCTCTCTGAGGCACTTTTATTGAACTCAAAACAATTTTCAACACAGGTGAGAAATTTTAGAAAATTTAGATTTGAGTTATACTTGTTATATGCTATTATTACCTATTAATAATAATGATACTACTTATGGCATCATAGCACCATGTTAAGAGCTTTACTCACATTAATGTATTTAGCCATCACTATAGCACTATGACCAGGTAGCATGATTCTCCCTATTTTACAGAAAAGGAGAGAAGCTTAATGAGC
Organism: Macaca nemestrina; assembly: GCF_043159975.1. Lineage (NCBI taxonomy): Eukaryota > Metazoa > Chordata > Mammalia > Primates > Cercopithecidae > Macaca > Macaca nemestrina. The sequence continues at coordinate 147,495,265 of NC_092125.1, read as the reverse complement.
CTAAGCAAGCAATTTGCTTTTAGCCATTCAAATTGAAAGTGCTAAGACTTGCACCCACATCTGTCAGACTCCAAAACTTATGTTCTTAACCCCAATCTATATGATTTCATGTTTACTTCTGAATGCGATCACTGATAAGCAGAGGGGTGAGATCCTCAAAGATTCATGAAGTTACTGGCAACCAAGATCCTAATACTTATCTAATCTGTTCCCCAACCTCTGTCATCACTCATATGCACACTTTTTTCTTTTTTCCTCTTCTTAATGCAATAGACTGAATGTTTTTCCCTTCAAAATTTATACATTGAAACCTAATCCTCAACGTAATGATAGGTGGAGCTCATATGAGTGGGATTAATGCCCTTATAAAAGAGACCCCAGAGATGTAGTTAGTTCCTTCCATTGTGTGGTGACACATTGAGAAGGCTCTGCCTATGAACCAAAAAGCAAGCCCTCAGTAGATACTAAATCTTCTGGTGCTCTAATCTTGGACTTCCGAGACTCCAGAACTGTGTGAACTGTGAGAAATAAATTTCTGTTGCTTATAAACTACTCAGTTTATGGTATTTTGTTATAGCAGCCTGAAAAACTAAGAATATATATATATTGGGAATGGGAATACTTTATTTTATATATTTTAAGGGAATGGGAATATTTTATTTTATATATATTTATTTAATATATTATATATAATGGAAATGGGAATCTTTCATTTTAATGAGGAAGCATGGGGATGGATATATCATTAAATATTTTATATTTATATTTAGTGATATCTCCATTCCCATACTTTCTCACAAGGTAACCTGTGTTCCTGTATTCTTCCATACATTTTTCTATGTTCTTACTACTATTTATCACACAATCATCTATCATATGACTATTGTACAACTATGTACACTCATACATATAGATTTTCAGGTTAGATGTTTTCATAAACATTTGATCATTCTTTAAACATCCTCGGGTTTTTTTCAGGTAAAAATAATTAGGGAAGTGTGGAGCAGGTAAATAATATTTTATTTCCTTGGTGTTTATTTACAAATTAAAATGACCCTTGAGTAAGGTAAATTACTCAAATCATAATCTTATATTTCAGAGGTTTCCATACATTGCCATCATATTTTTGACAATAATGATTTTGGAATACTAAGCAGGCCTATACCTGACTTTACTACTAAGAATATAAATCCAAGTATGGTGGGCTTTCAGAGGAACCTAGCTCTCTGCCAGGCTAAGACAATCATGTTGAAGAATCATGCTCTGGAGATGATAGAGATCCTTGATGTATCAAGACTGGCCTTAAATGTTAGGGATCTTCTTTTTAATGTCAGGAAAATCATGTGATACTCATTAGTAGTCACTTACCTTTGGACCAGGTAATCCAGGTAACCCAGGATTTCCATGTGGCCCTGGTATGCCCTGCAAGTAGTGAAAAAAGTCATCATTCTTGGAACATATTGGAAGGGAACAATGTACAATTGCTTACTTTCCTGTCAACATGTGTTATCCCTTTCTACATTTGAGTTTTTGCTTATGTTATTATATATGCCTTAAAGACCTATTTCCTTTAGTTTATCCCCTATACCTACCCAAATTATTCTTCAGATGTCAACTCATTTTTAAATCCTAGTCACAAGAACATGAAGCAATATCTTTTTCCTACTAACTTCTATAGAAATTTCTTCATGTAAAATTCATTTGCCAAGTAATTGTATATTGCCTCGGGACATTTCTTATACTGTTCTAATCTGTTGCTTAAATACTTTATTGCTGTTCTAACTATCTTATGACATGTTCTATTTAGTCCCAGGATTATAAATTCTTTGAAAAGAGACTCTTAAAAATATTACTAGTGTAGTACTTAACACATTGAATGGCTACACTCGATTAATATTTAGCAATTTGATTTTGCATCACTGATAAATTATATAATCTGAATTCAAAACTTGATTCCATTTCTGAGTACCTACTATATGCTACGAACTGTTAATGTTTTGTGCCTCTCATTACTAATCCTTATAACAATCCTGCAAGGTTATTATTTTTACTCCCATTTAAAAATCAGCTCATACAACCAGTAAGTAGAGGAACAGGTCACCCTCTCCGAGAAAGGCTTCCATGTCTCCAGGCTCCCTATACTTACTTCAATTTTGCACCCTACTTCTGTGCTCTTCAGTCATACCTCCCTCTTAACACATAACATATAGTTAATAATTATTTGTCTCTTCAATTCTGAATTAATAGAGCAGAATGCTTCAGAAAGGCAGAGATGTCAGCAATGCAAATATTGAAAATATGACTAGCAGGATGAAAACTAAAGAAAAAAGATTAAATTTTGGCTGGGTGTGGTGGCTCACATCTGTAATTCTAGCACTTTGAGAGGCCAAGGTGGGAGCATTACTTGAGCTCAGGAGAGACCAGCCAGGGCAACACAACAAGACTTCATCACTACCAAAAATCAAAAAAGTTTGCCAGGCATAGTGGCCCGCACCTGTAGTCCCAGCTACTCAGAAATCTGAGGTGAGAAGATGGCTTGAGCCCTGGAGATCAAGGCTGCAGTGAGCTATGATACCCATCACTGTGCTCCAGCCTGGGTGACAGAGTGAGACCCTGTCTCACAAAAATAAATAAATAAATAAATGGTTAGATGTTATGACTTATGTTATTGGTAGCCTTCAAAAAGTACATTTTAATAAAGTATATGTAAAACATTTACGGGGATTAATGAATAAGTTGCTGATTTAAAAGTAAGGACAATGGATATAAATTATTATTTCACAAAGCTCAGTAAACAGTGAGCCAAAACAATAGCTTTAGGAAAAATTAATATCAATGAAAGTTTGGGATTTATAAAAGAGGGTTAACTAGTTGGTTGTTGCCAAATATAAAATTTACAGAGAGAAAACATGTGAAGCTGCAAATTTTAAGTTAGATAAGGTGAAATTAGGAACGCAAGTAAAATAATTTGCCTTGAGAAAAACACTCTTTCTTCCTTAAGGGAATGAGAATTGGACAAATAAATGGAAGATAAGTAAATTATGGAAGGAAACTGCTGTATTATGAGAACAGATGGAGATTCTGAACCTGAAGTTCATGCTGTTGAGAGAACAACCTTAGCAGTGGATAGGGAATAGAATTAGTATGAAAATGGGCCCAGTTTCTCAGAGAAGTAGGATCCAAATTCTCACAGAGAGGTAGGAGGATGGGAATGGTTCATGGGCTAGAGGAGAATGAGCAAGATTTAGGAAGGGCTACATGAGAAATGTGATAGGTCATCAACTACAGAGAATTTGTTTTAATGCAAAACAGCTAGAGCCCAGTGAGAATTTATCTTAGGCCTCAAATGGACAAGAGTTTGATGTGACTATGGACAACTTAAGGTAATATTTTAGAGTAATTTTTTGTTTATAGTCTTCGTATGTTAAATAAAAATCAGAATAAAAACAAAGTGGATTATATAAAAGGTATTTGCATTTGTCATACAATTCTTTTTCTAACTTATTGAACAAAGGCGTTTTGTAGTAAAATATCCACACTTTTTGTAGGTTTGAAAGAAACTAATTTTAACACAGCAATAAATCTTTTGTTGGGCCTGTGTAATGTGAAAAACTACTGCTGATCTTTAATGCAGCTTTTTCCCTCAGGGCAGTTATTTTCTAGTCAATAGCTTCAGAATTTTCCACTATGTAATCCAGGAATGTACTGTTTTAAGGCAGCCCACTCCTCTTCATTTCCCCAAACAAATGAACCTCACCTTAGACTACTGCGGTCACTTTATAAGTAAGAATAATGTTACAAGTAGTACCAGAACAACCACTAATTTACAAATTTGATCATCTTTGTTGGACACGTTCACAGAGAATGCTTTGGCTGTGTGTTTACACTCAAAATAAACTAGGCTACATGTGTTCTTAAACTTCTCTTGAATTGGCTAAGGTAGGACTAAGTTTGAAGATCCAGGCAGGTTTCCAAAGGAAGTACATACTGTACAATACTAGAAAAAACATATTAGAAAGTTAAAAATTCTCACTGCCAGCAGGAAATGTAGCCCATCTACTTACCCGTGGACCTCTCTTCCCTGACGGACCTGGGATACCTGCTGGACCAGGTGGACCCTTGGAAAACAAATGCCAAGACATTAGGCATGATAGTAGATGCATTTTTTTTTCTTACAGGTCTTAATAAGATTTCCACCCAAAGACAACTCTTTCTCAGTTCCCAGTTCCCAGCTGATGATGATTTTTAAGTAACATAAACCCCCTTACCCTAATCGGCAGGGGTGAGTTGAAACTCAAGTGTCCTCTTTAATCGGGTCAGAAATGGCAGCAGGAAGTCTATGACTTATGGTTACAGCCATGGTATCTGGTTTTTAAAGGGACCACAACTAGTAGTTTTGTGGGTAATTTTTTACCTAAATTTACTTTCACTGCGGAAGGAGGAATTCAATTTAGGGTTTGGAGACCAGCAACTACAAGGTTTTTTCAAACACAATTGAAGATTTGCTTTGAAAAATGAAAGCACTGGCCATTTTATGTTCTTTTAAAAGAATTATACCAAGGATCTGTGTAACGTGTTAAACTGTTATAATGAAATTCTTCTTGTATATCCATTAATAAATCTGACTTATACCAATTGCAGCACACCAGGAAGTCACTAATAGAGTTAAATGATTTATAAAACAAACTAAGAAAGCAAAAACTGATCAATTGTTAAAGTGTTGAGTTATTTAAATGTTAATTTTTAAATATATCAAATAAAAAATAGGACACTACTTATTTACTTCTCCATATAATGTTTTATGTTGTCTTCTTTACTTACTTTAACAATCAACTGTGGAAGAATAAATGCTCATTTGTGATATGGTTGAATACATATTCATTCATTCGTCTGTTCATTCATTCAATTGTTACTGAGCACTCTGAGATATGGCATTGTTCTTGGTGTCTATAGAGCATACACATACTCCATTCAACAAATATTCATTCATTATTGCAGTAAAAATAGTACACACTGCCAAATTCGACACATCAGGGTTAAAATACTAGCCTCACTAGTAACAAGGACTGTGACCTAATGTACTTTATTTTTCTTCATTGTAAAATGTTTATATATCTATGCTGATTGCACATAAAATAAAGAGATGAATCCAGGTTAAATCATATGTACTTGCCAATACATGACAGTTTTTTAACCTACAATTTCATAATTTCATACAGTTTAAACTGCAGCATGGCCAGGTACACCTAAAATGTACACTGAGTTTCAAAGGAGGAGAGGGAAAATGGAATGATGGGAAAGGATCATTCCAATTCAAAAACACAGAGGGAAATGAGTAAATTATGTTGAAAAAAATAACAGTTATTTTACATATTTCTCATCTCACTTTTTTGATATTAACTACTCCTTGAAACTTTGTCTTTTATTAGAGTCATTTGCAGTTTTCTGATATTCATTATATATTTCAGACTGTCCATGTTTTTCCTTTAGTTATATTTTTTCTTCTCTTACCCCCTAAATTTATAAAACTTTTCATGTATTTCCTAATACTGAGAGAGAAATGCTGTTTCTATTCAGCCCCTAACTGAGGGCATTCTCCTTCCTCAGCTGTTCAAATATTTTAGCAGCCATTATCATACCACTAGCTTCCATCAAATCTTGATTTTCACTCATTATCAAGAAAAATTGACTTTCTTTTCAAGTTAATTCTGGTCCTGTTGTTATAATCAAAAAGTTAGCAGCTATTGATTTGAATTTAATTTCCCAAAATATAAGAGCCAGTAGGAGAAATTGCAACTAAAATGAAAAATAAAATGGAAAGTTTTCTTTAAAAATGTCTAGTTTGGTTTAGTGCCCTGTCTCACTATTTGTGACAAAAGAAAACACTATTCCATTCACATCAGAAAGGCAGTTTGCTATGGCTTGCATTTGTGTCTCCCCAAAATTCATGTGTTGAAATCCTAAACAAAGTGATGGTAGTAGGAGATGGGGACTTTGGGAGGTGATGGGTCAGGGATTAGTGTCCTATAAAAGAGGCATAAAGGAGTTAGTTCATTTTCCTCTTCCACCATGTAAGGACACAGCACGAAGGTGCTGTCTATAAACCAGAAATCAGGCCCTGACCAACTACCAAATCTGCCAGCACCTTGATCTTCAACTTCCCAGCTTCCAGAACTGTGAGAAATAAATTTCTATAGTGTATAAGCCTCCTAGTTTATGGAATTTTGTTATAGAAGCCTGAACTAACTAAGATGCAATTAACATTAGACACTGGGGGGAAAAGAAGGTATATTTTATGTCATGATTTAAATATTTGAATTGTTTAATAAGCACTAAATTAAAATCAATTCTCACGTCTTCATAATTTTGCGGTTTCAAAATCTTTGATAACATATTATTAATAGGCATTTTCTAGACACCAGAAAAGAAAGATAATTTTTATAGCATGACATTTTTGAGGAGAATAAAACTTTCTATAAATAAAGTTAAGTACTAAGAAAGGCACTTTAACGTTCAGATTATTTGTTATTAAGAGAAAGTACAATTCGATTTAAAGAGCAATGGTTTTGCAATCATACAATGTAGATTCAAATCATGCCTCAATCATTTACTTCCTGAATAACCTTGGATTAGTCAGTTACCCTTTCTAAGCCTTAGTTTCCTCATCTTTAAAATATTGATGATAGAAATTTACCTTTCAGGGTTATTGTGAGTATTAAAGCTGTTTTATATAAAATACCTGTCGCTGTGCCTGGCAGTGATAGTAGTTAACCAGTAAACTGTAGCCTAATTGACTTTTTTTTTTTTTTTTTTTTGAGACGGAGTCTCGCTCTGTCACCCAGGCTAGAATACACTGGCATGATCTTGGCTTACTGCAATCTCCCCTTGTTGGGTTCAAGCAATTCTCCTGCCTCAGCCTCCTGAGTAGCTGGGATCACAGGTGCGTGCCACCACGCCCAGCTAATTTTTTTGTATTTTTAGTAGAGACGGGGTTTCACCATGTTGGTCAGGCTGGTCTCAAACTCCTGACCTCGTGATCCCCCCACCTCGGCCTCCCAAAGTGTTGGGATTACAGGTGTGAGCCACTGTGCCTGGCCTAATTAATTTTTTAAGGTATGCATAAGGCACAGCAATCACTGAGTAAATGTTAGATATCATTATTATGAGGGTAATATATACATTAAGGTAAATCTATTTGATAGATCAATACTTCTAAAATATAATAACCCCTGGTCAGTTAACACTGGAAATCCTGCATCTTACATTCCTTTTTGAATTTATTCATTCACTCACTCAATAAATATTATAAAGCATCAAGCCCTCCTGGAGTTTTCAGTCTAGAAAAAAACACATACATTAACATATAAACACGCAATTACAAATTTTACTTAGTGATATGGAGGAAAAGAAAAGGCAATCAAGAAAGAGGTTAACATAGTGGACCTAATTTTTATTGTGATGTCAGAGAAGGCTTTTCTGAAGAAGTATTTAGTTAGACCTAAAAGATTAATAGGAGCTAGAAAAGAGAAGAAAATAAAATTCCAGAAGATAGGAATAAATGAATGAGGGCATGAGTAAAACAAAACAAAACAAAACAAATAAAAGACACAATCATTTTGAGGAATTAAAAGAAAAACTAATAGAGTAAGGGGAAAAGTGGGGCAAGAGGCAGTTGTAGAGGAAAGCAGGGGCCAAATCACATACCTGCACAGGTCAGGATACAGAGTTTGAGTTTAAGTGCTATAACCTTCTTCCACTGAAGGATTTAAGCTGATAAATAATGTTATCTGATTCATGTTTGTAAAAGATCACTAGAGAATTTTGGTAAAAGATACCAGAGTGAGAAGATTTTTCAGATTACTCTCCCTCCCTCAAAATCAGCTATAAACAACGAGAAGCACCAAAAGAAGAAAACATCATCTCCTCTGAAACAAGGAAAGGATCATAACCACAAACCACAAAATGTGAAGATTATCTGCCCAATACTGAGGAACTTTGGAGCGAAGGTGTTGAGAGATAACCAAAACCAAAAACCTCCTCAGACCTCAAACCTTGGATACATATTCGTCTTCAAAATCCACTTCAACAATTTTTTGATTATGATAAGGTTTAAGGGAATGGGCCACAGGAAACATGATTCATGACCCAGTAAAAACCCAACTTCAAAGAGCCAAGAGTAGAAAAGGTGGAGCTGAAGAAGAAAATACCATTTTTATGATCCACAACCAGAACCCTCTCTGGTGAGCGGGGACAAAAGACAAGAAGAACACAAATCACCCTATCACTTCTGAGAGAACCTGTGATACAAAAGGCTTCACAACAAATTGTGTGTGAACATGAGAGGACACACGCCTCTGGGTAGAAGATACAACAAATATGGTAAGATAGTGTTTCAGGCAGCAATCTAAATTTGAGTCTGTGTACCATTCCACCTTACTTTCTTATGCCTCTCCCTATACCATTCTGAAACAAGTCACCCAGATAGAGTTGCCTTTATTTTAAAAATGAATAATAACCAGAGAGCAATCAGTAGAGGATTTATAAATAGATGCTGGGAGGAAGGGAAAAGTGAGAGGACAGGAAAATAAATTTAAAGAACAAAGCTGGAGGCCTCACGCTATCTGACTTCAAACTGCAAGGCTACAGTAACCAAAACAGCATGGTACTGGTACCAAAACAGATATATAGACCAATGGAACAGAACAGAGGCCTCAGAAATAACACCACACATCTACAACCATCTGATCTTTGACAAACTTGACAAGAACAAGAAATCGGGAAAGGATTCCCTATTTAATAAATGGTGCGGGGAAAACTGGCTTGCCATATGTAGAAAGCTGAAACTGGATCCCTTCCTTACATCTTATACAAAAATTAATTCAAGATGGATTAAAGACTTTAATGTTAGACCTAAAACCATAAAAACCCTAGAAGAAAACCTAGGCAATACCATTCAGGACATAGGCATGGGCCTATGTCTTCATGACTTAAACACCAAAAGCAACAGCAAGAAAAGCCATAATAGACAAATGGGATCTAATTAAACTAAAGAGCCACTGCACAGCAAAAGAAACTACCATCAGAGTGAACAGGCAGCCTAGAGAATGGAAGAAAATTTTTGCAATCTACCCATCTGACAAAGGGCTAATATCCAGATTCTACAAAGAACTTAAACAAATTTACAAGAAAAATCAACCAACCCCATCAAAAAGTAGGCAAAGGAGATGAACAGACACTTCTGAAAAGAAGACATTTGAAAAAATGACATTTGAAAAAACAGACACATGAAAAAATACTCATCATCACTGGTCATCAGAGAAATGCAAATCAAAACCACAATGAGATATCATCTCACACCAGTTAGAATGGTGATCACTAAAAAGTCAGGAAACAACAGATGCTGGAGAAGATGTGGAGAAATAGGAATGCCCTTACACTGTTGGTGGGACTGTAAACTAGTTCAACCATTGTGGAAGACAGTGTGGCGATTCCTCAAGGATCTAGAACTAGAAATCCCATTTGACCCGGTCATCCCATTACTGGGTATATACCCAAAGGATTATAAATCATGCTACTATAAAGACACATGCACACGCATGTTTATTGTGGCACTATTCACAATAGCAAAGACTTGGAACCAACCCAAATGTCCATCTATGATAGACTGGATTAAGAAAATGTGGCACATACACACCATGGAATACTATACAGCCATAAAAAAGGATGAGTTCATGTCCTTTGTAGGGACATGGATGAAGCTGGAAACCATCATTCTGAGCAAACTATCACAAGGACAGAAAACCAAACACCGCATGTTCTCATTCATAGGTGGGAATTGAAGAATGAGAACATAGGATGGAACATCACACACCAGGGACTGTTGTGTGGTGGGGGTAGAGGGGAGGGATAGCATTAGGAGAAATACATAATGTAAATGACGAGTTAATGGGTGCAGCAAACCAACATGGCACATGTATACATATGTAACAAACCTGCACATTGTGCACATGTACCGTAGAACTTAAAGTACAATAAAAAAAAATTCTACTTAGTACCATTCTTTTAACATGAATATTGTTTAAACATTAATTCACTAACAGCAACCTTTTTATTAGCACATAATAAAGAGAATAATTGTTAATGTGAAAAAAAAGAAAATTATTTACCAGAAGAGGAATTACTTCATATAACAGATAAAGAGTTCAGTTACATAGTTCACTATATATTCGAAGAATGTCAACATGACATTAATCTTCAAAAATAAAGCTCAAAGAAGAGTTGTGAAAGATTTTTAAAAATGTGAAAGATTTAAAAAAAATGAAAGAGAAAAAAAGAAACTCTTTGATGAAAGCCATGTCAGAGCAATAAAAACTGATTAAATAGAATTTAAAAATCAGTGAAGGGATAGGAACATATAGAATAAATGAGTTCACACAAAAGGAAATGGAAAAGAGCAATCATGATGACACAGTTGTAGAGAAGATAATAAATACCATTCATCATCACAAATGACATTTGACATATGCAAGCTTGTATGCCTGAAGAATTTAGAAAAATGGGACCAAGCAATATTTGGTTATTAAAAGGGGAGGTCTTTCTATCACGAAAAATAATCTTCAGATCGAAAGAGTATTCCCCCAAATACCTGATTCAGAACCTAATAGGTTTAAAGAACTTCAAAGATACAGAACTGCACGGTATATAGGCAGGAAAAAATTGTCACCTAAAAGTAGGAAAAACCAGGCTGGCTTCAGGCTTTTGAGTCACATCTACTTCAAGAAGCAGTAAAACAACTCCTACAAGTTCATTATTTTATCACCATTCAGTCTCTCATTAGCTCTCTAAAATCTACCTGTAGTCTTCTACGCTGTGCTGAAGTTAGGATTCTCAAAGTTCAACAATGACTTTTTCACCAAAATATACAACAGATTACCCCTTTTTCTCAGTCCTCATTCTCTTTGACTTCTCTCTTTTGGCTCTGCTGATGAAATCCTTCTCAAAAGTCTCTTCTTTGGCTTTTTGATATTGCTTCTTTTATATTTTGATATTACTGTTCTTTTCTCCTGTCTCTCTGACTTCTCATCACATTTCTGCTTTTTCTTTTTATAACCAAAAAGCAAACATCCCCCTGATTTGACTGGTGACCCTATGCCACATTCCTCTCTTTGAAAATCTATCCAACTCTAGAGTTTCAACTATAATATCAATAGGAATACTCCCAAATCTATATCCCCAGCCTCGACATCTCTTCTTTACTTCAGCTTCTTCAACTCTTGTAACAGCTGAATTACCAACAGTTCTTTAAATGTTTCATTTTTCTCTCCTAAAATGGACTTTCCCTCTTAATTACAGTTTTTAATAATGATATCACCATGCTCTCAACCTACAGGCTTAAAATTTGAAGTCATCTTTTATTCTTTTCCTTTTTGCTTGTTCCCTAGGTCCCATTAATTTCCTAGTTCTACCAAATCTTCCTCCAAAATCTCTTGAATCCGACTTTTCCTTTGCATTTTCACTGCTGCCAACCTAGATAATGTTCTAGTCCTTTAACACCAAGATGGTAACAGAAACTTCCTATCCTGGGCACTGTTACCAGACCGACTTTCCGATTAATATCTCTGCTTAGAAATCTACAAAATTCCCCTTTGACAACAAGATAAAGTTAGAATGATCATTTGACAGTTAAGAATGTCCACAACCTGACACCATCAAGCTTGGATCTTTATTTGTCTGCTTTAGAGGAAGAAAACATGGATTCAAATCCTGGCTCTATCATTTACCAACAATGTCATTGTGGGCAAGTAAATTAACTCTTTGGGCTTCAGTTTCTTCACCTGAAAAACGAGGATAACACTACTAACTTTACAAAGTTCTTTTAAGATAATATATGTAAAGAGACTGGTAGAGCATCTTCCACAAGGTACTCCATAAATGATAGCTATTATGCTGTTATAAAAAAACTCACCTACTCCTCTCACCTATCAAAATCTTACCCATTCTTAGAGCTTAGGTCATAACTAACTTTGCCCACAAGATCTTATTCTAAACAGCTCAGCTTTAAGCGACTTTTCATAGAGACTCCATCAAAAAAATACTACTTTTTTTAACCTTTGAACATCTCTAGCCCATACACTTACTTTGCATCTCTCTGCAACATTTATCTTACTTTATCACAAGATATATTTAATAGTTATAAATATCTTCATTAGGAAATACAAGCTTTTTCTGAGCAATTACTGGGTTACACATACTTTGTGTTCCTGCCTTGCATATAGCAGAGACTAAGTAAATATCTGCTGAATATTACTGTTTCACCTGCCAATATTGAATGACTATTTTTGAATTTACAGAAGAGATTGACGCTCATCTGATCAGACTGACTCTTTCTGAAGAAAGTAAATTGCTTCCATAACTATTTGCTTAATATGACATGTCCAGTGATTCAATTTTATGACCAATATGTTGATAATTGCCATAGTTGAAGAGTTTATTTCTCTATAATAGTACATTCTTCATATTTTATTTTTAAACCTCAAACATTTACTCTAGCAAGAGTGGCTCAATACCTATCAAATCACTTTTAGGAATAACCATGAAGGAAATACAAGCTAAAAGAGTGACTTCACCTTCTCCCATTCTATGATTTCTAGAGCTAAGCCAAAGACTCAAATTTTATTTTCATTAAATAAATACTTTAAGATATATTTTAGTCTACTTGAAATTTTGATAAAAACAACTTCTAAAGACATAAAGGTAAATTATACAAATATGAAGTGTAAAAACAATATTTCCAACACTGTGATTTTAAATGGCTTTGAGTGGTTTTTTAAATGATTTTAGAAATTTTTAAATGTTGATCTCTAATTCCCACCTATACAACAAAAGAAATTCAGGGCTGAAAAATTCAGTCTATTATCTCACAGTTTTGTTTATATGATATTAAACAAGTGCCTTGGTTGTTATTTTTTTTTACCCCTGCCCCCCATTGAATTGACTGATAACTGGTTCTCTTTGTGTTAGGCAAGGGGAGCTTTAATTAACCCATAAATATAAATTGACCATATCACTAAGGACAGTCAATGATTCATTACACAATAATCTCTATCTAAAGTAAGTTTTACACCCTATTTTAATCTATTTGATGCTATTTTGCTGTAATAATATTTAATAGGCGTATTTAATGTATTTTTCTTTAATCTACCATATTTTTATATCCTTCTCTTAACATGACTATGCATTCTCCTACGGTTTTCAAAATATAAATATATTATCTATACCTAGCAGTTGAATTACTGATTGAATTTCAACTGAACAAGAAAAACAAATAGTTTGCCCACTACTTAACCAGAATGAAGTAACCTTTTAGCCTACCAGTTGAAGAACAAAAGCACAATATTTGAGCCAGGGTTACATTCTGGCAGATGTGTTACAGCAACCATAAATTCACTTACCGTGCCAGAATGCATTTCTGTGACAGATTTTATCTGTTATGTATTGTTTGGTCCAGAGAACTCTCTTTAAAATGTATTTTAAAGAAAGTTTAAAATGTAAGTTAGCGTATTAAGAGATACAAAACAAAACAAACTTACGGGAGGTCCAGTGTCTCCTTTTGGCCCTCTCAGATACTCCATTTCAAGCATTGTATTTAGATCCTCATAATAATAATAATCATAAAGCTCAGTTTCATAGCTATTTTCGATGGGATAAGTAGCATCAGGATAAAATTCACCTTCTTTCCTTAGATCAAGGTGATTATCCACAGACGGTTCATTTGACACTCTGTACAAGCTTGTGTTTAAAATCGGTTGCATTTCCATGAGTTCATTAGTATGTAGATTTGCTGTGATAGCCTTCTTGAGATTAGTAATTGCATCTTGTGTTATTTGTGGAAGAATAGATGGCATCTTCTTAAACAGTGACAGACCAGTTAGTCTATCATCATGTTGTGTGATATTGTCAGATACGTTTAGGAGAGAACTAAATTTCTCTTTGGTATTCATTCCTGCCTCACTGATGCGATGAGGGGTCACTGACAGGCTTAAATTTGTCTGGGTATCTTCCTCAGTGATCATTTCTTTGGCCTGAATCCCATGGTTTGTGAGATCCACAGCAGAGACATTTCCTGACTGAAGAGAAGATAACTGAGATCTTGATATCTGGTGTTCTCGTCTTTTATACACTGTTTCAGAATCATTATTTATGATATTTGGAATACTTCTGCCTTCAGTAAATGTATCCTCTGACAGTACTTTTTCAGCAAATCGTTTGGGCGGGGGAGAATGTTCCAGTATCTTAGTTGGTATGAGAGTTGTATGAGGAAGGCTTGTTTCAGGTTGGTATTTGTCTGTTTGGCGACACTGCTGTTTCACATATCTGCAGTAGTCTGCAGATGCTTCTGCAGAAGGAATAATATCTAACTGACATACTATTCCTTCAAAATGGACAGAATTATTATTCATACTTCCTAAAGTAAACACACTATTAGAATCAAAGGTCTGAACTTCTGAAATAGTCTCTGTGTTAAAATATTTCTTTCCACACTCAACAAACATTGAGACACTTTGGTTTCTAATAGTAATGGCAAATAAATGCCATTGCTCATCATGAACACTGTAGTTGAAAACTACAGCCTGCTTTCCTCTAATGTGTACTACTAATTTTTTAGGTAGTAATTGCACTCCTAATTGCAGTCTATTTTTATTTCTAATGCTGAAGAGAAATGCATTGTTCACCCGATGTGACTGTAACCCAGTTAATATTGTAAACGGCCGCCCTAAGTTGACTGGTAAAATTTTCATGAAAGGTGTCTCAATATAAGCATCATTTTTTAAAATGACGCCTGATTCTATTAAATGGACCCCCTGAGGTAATGGTGTAGATGATGCTGGTACAGCAGTCGCTGATGATGAGTGTCTTACATCTTTGCCTCCAAGGCCTAGTTGATGAAGAATATCTATGCCTGGAAATTTAAAAAAGAAAGAGAGAAAGAATCTTACTTTTATGCATTCATGTGTTCATATAAATGTTTGAATATGAGGAAATCTTTGTTGTAGCAACAATAATTTCTAAAATAACCATGTTCTATCAATTAACTAATTACGGGTAATGAGAAAGAGGGAGGAGGAGAATAAGCCATTATACTCAATAATTTGAATAAAGTACATGCTCCTCCCCCTACACACACACCAATCTCTAAACCCAAAACTTATTTATTATTAGTTTATTTATTATTTTGGAGACAGGGTTTCCATCTGTTACTCAGGCTGGAGTGCAGCAGCATGATTATAGCTCACTGCAGCCTTGAACTCCGGGGCTCAAGGGATCCTCCCACCTTAGCCTCCCAAGTAGCTGGTACTACAAGGGCATGCCATCATACCTGGCTAATTTTTGTATATTTCATAGGACAGAGTTTTGCTCTATTGCTCAGGATAGTCTTGAACTCCTAGGCTAAAGCAATCCTCCCACAGCACTGGGATTACAGGTGTGAACCACCACACCTGGCCTCCAAAATTTAATAAGTTTAGCTCTCTTGTTTTCCATTTGAGTAGGATTCTTATTTGTTACTTCAATGAATATACATGTTCAAAGATTCCCAGATGCCATTTGGTTCTTTAATTTAGAACTTAAAATTTAATGACATCTATGTTAAAGTGAAAGTGGAGTCATATTTCCAAAGATAATTGTGATTTGGAAAGCATTTTATAAATCAGATTCACAAGATCCCTTAAAGTATAATTTTTCAGGCCGTTTTTCCTTCTAACCTTCTGGGAATTTACAAGTTGCATGGAAGCTTTCCCAATGCCTACTATCTTAAGTGTGTGCTACACTTAAAGTACTCTGGTTACCAAAGTCCTTTGATAATTCCTGGATAAAAGAATTTAAATTCATTTTATTGGCAATCACTCTGCTTTTTCTGTTCCTTCCAAGCTTCTCTTTCTTCCACTTTTTTCCAGTCCTCCAGAGTAACTTTTATCCAACTTTTGGACTCTTTCAATATCTATTATTGAATATGCATTTTACATAATATGGATTTGATATAATTATGGATTCATCTGATTTATTATTCATTGTAATATTACCAATAGTATATTGTTTGTCTCCTTTACCCAATTAAAAGCTTCTGGAAAACTGGATCT
This sequence comes from Macaca nemestrina, assembly GCF_043159975.1. NCBI lineage: Eukaryota > Metazoa > Chordata > Mammalia > Primates > Cercopithecidae > Macaca > Macaca nemestrina. Next base: position 147,479,129 of record NC_092125.1, on the reverse strand, counting down.
GTCTGATTCATTATTAGATCTCTTCAGCACCTGCCTTGCAAATAGTCCTGTAATTTCTGAATGAATGAATTTGCCCCACAGCAATCTGACCAGGTCTCATATTCACCTCTGGAGTGATATAAATTTAAATATCACTTATAAAGAATGACGAATTCTGTCTTTAAAATACAGAATGGCAGAGTCAGCTGTATGATCTTTATTATTCTTTGGGTTATAAATTTCCCATCTGTATCTTTGCATAAATATAATCATCTCCAATCAGAAATGTTAGAGAATTGTGATAAGTGAAAAAAATAAAAGTTTTTGAAGATTAGCCAGGAACATTTGGCATCACCTTACTTTTTCCTTTTATAGGAAATTAGTAGATGTTTGATAATGCATGCTTATTACAAATAACAAAAGATAAGGGAGAATCTCAGTTCCCATATCTCACAACTGTGTACAACAATGAAATTACTGAATGCCATTCCTGTGTAATCTAGCGATGCGATTTAAATGTTTTCTAACAGAGATCTTCGCAAAACACTCAAGTGTTTTAAGGTTAGAACAACCATCATTTTATCAATAAAATAGTTGTAATTTCATGACAGTTTTAAAGGATAAAAACATTTATATCTATGATATTGTAAGACAGAGTGTCTCAAACTTTTCCACCAAAATATTCCTAACACCAGTGTAGAATTATATGCACCTCCAGGAATTTAGGGAAATATTTCAAAGAGTCCCCATATAATCACCAAAAAAAAAACCTTTGACTTCTTATGTTTTATCATCATAATTCATGCAAAATTTAAACTTTAATCCATAATATGTCTGGTTGTTTCAATATACAATATACCTTACTTAGGAGCTAAATCAGCTAATTGTACTCATCCCCAATCTTCAGTGAAAATTTACAGTGCTGAAACTAGCTATGTTAGTCTGTGACATTGGATATCGTCACCCAGGGTTACCTAACTCTAAGGGTATGCCTAGCTCAATCTGAGAAGTAAACTATGGAAGGAACACTGCTTCTGTGGAAATCACAATGCTTAAATTTAAAGTATATATGATCATAAAGTATCAGAAAGCTATAATTCTGAGATACCAGATAAACTACATATATAAAAAAGAATCATACATGTGTTATATCAAGGGCTGCACGCTGCCCCAGAAACATCTCCCCTTGCATTTATCAAGAACCCCTGCCATCTAGTGCTTCAAATTTCTGTTCCTATTATACAGAAATATTATCGGGAAGAGTATTATTTGAAAACTTTAAAAAGCATATATGTGTTTTCAATGTTTCTTTATATGTATGTTTCCTCCAATTCTATTTTTAGTGGAGCTTTCATGACAAATAGTTGTTTTATAAAAATCAAATGTGTTTGAACACTTATTACTGAATAAATTTCCTGTTATTGAACCATGATTGCATCCCTAAAATAAAATCTTATTAGTTTTACGGTATTCTCTTGATACCTCGCTGGATTATTGACTAATAATTTTATGTAGAATCACTGCATCAATATTTATGAGTTGACTGGTCAGTGTTTTTCACTTATTGTCTTATCTTTATCAGACAATAATACTGAAATTTCATTATTTTCTATAGCCTAAAACAATTTCAGTAACCTTTGAAATTACATTTTTCCCCAAAAAGTTACAAAAACTCACCTCTAAACCAAATTGATAATGTTGGCTCTTTCACTGATAGCGCTTCATCCACTTTCCTAATCTCTTCTATGTTAATTGATTTATTCTAATTTTCAACTGCATCTTGAGACGATTTTAGAAATTTACATTTTTTCTGTGAAATAATAAATTTCCTCTAGGCTTTCATATGTATTACCCAGAAATCTTCACATAATTAATAATCTCTTACAATTATTTTTGTTTTCCTATGCCTGTGGCCCTCTGTCTCATTTTTCCAATTTTGAATATTTTGCTCTATTTATTCTTAAGTCGGTGTCATTATTGGTCATTTCAAATCTATACAGCCTTCAGATTTGTTTATCTACTATTTTTTTGTTTGTTTTCTATATCATTAACTTTAGCATTTATCTTTATTATCTCTTCCCATTTTATTTTGTTTAATTTTACTCTTTTTCTAATTTCTGAAGATGAGTAATTAGTTCTTTATTGTTCTTTTCTTCCTTGATAATGAAGGCATTTAAGCTATACGTTTTCCTGAGTGCTGCTTTAGCTGCATCTCCTAGATTTCAATATGTACCACTTGCATTTTTGTTGTTTTCTGGAAAGTATTTTTATTTGTATTTTCTCTTTGACCCAAATGGTTTAAGAAAAAAAGTTTTATATTTTCAGTTGGAAAGGTCTTTTTGTTTTCTTATTTTTGTTATTAAAATCTAACTTAATAGCATTATGATCAGAGAATGGTGTCTAATCAGCACTTTCTTTTTTAAAACTCAATTAGCCTCATGAGTGATCAATTTTCAATAACATTTCATAAGTACTTGGAAAGGTGTTTCAAGGCACAAAATTTAATACATACCAGTTGTATATCATTGTTTATGTAATTTATATCCTCTATATTCTTGTTTATTTTTATACAATTAATCTGCCACCAACTGAGAGGTAAAGTCTCTTACCAGTAGTGTGTCTATTTGGTCTTTTCTCTCTTGTGGTCTTTGCTTTATGAATATTGATGTCATGGTTTTTATGCACAGATAATTATACAGTTCACATATTTATTGAGTACTGCACCTTTCAGAATTACAAAAAGAACTTCTATGTCTAGTTTATTGGTTTTTTTTTTTTTTTTTTGGCGTTACCTTAACTGGTGGTAAGACTAAGCTTCCCTCGATAGACTTTCTTTTTGTTTACATTTGTCTGATACACCTTTGCCTTTGTTTTTGTTTTCATCTACTTTGAAACGCTGTGCTTTAGGTAAAGAAAAAGGGTTTGTATTTGTTTTTTTATCCAATCTGAATTTTTTCTTTGAATATATAAACTAAATCTATCTACATTTGCTAATACGATGGTTTGTTTAATCTGTTGTATTATTTTATGTTTTACCACTTTAATTTTTTGAAGTCTTTCACTATGTAGTTTGTTTCCTTTGCTTTGCTTTGTATATGTCTTTTGAGATTTAGAAGGGTTTGTATTTTTATTCTAAGGCTTTCCTTTAAAATTTCAAATGTATATGATGCCCCTAGTCCTTTCATTAGACATATCTATTACTTCTTTCCTTTGAACAATGTTTTATTTTCCTCCCTTTAACCCTTTCCCGTACCCTCTAATATTAGTCAATAGGAGTATCTTTCTTAGTGTTTATCTTTTCATTGTTAAATATCCTTATATTTCTTTCATCTAATTTACCAACCATATAATATTTAATGCCTAGCTTCTTCAGATACGGCAATCAGCAAAATTAATCTACTCTCCACATGTTTACTCTCTTCTCCTACTATTTTTCTGTAATTGTACCATTCCCACATTATTAGTTTGTATGGCATTTATATTTTTCCTTTTCCCACATTTTCTTTTGACAAATAGAGCTGGACTCTTGTAGTAGCTTCTCCAATCACTTCTCTTTGGCTGAAGTTTATCCTCTATTAGTTTCCTCAAGAAGGGTTTATGGGAACATTTCCCGAGTGTTGTTCCTTTTCAGAATTGATTTTTTGTAGACTTGTACCTTAAATTTCGTGAGATATAAAATTATTTCATGATACTTTATTTCCTTGAATATCTTGCAGCTGTAGTTCCATGGTTCTCAGGTGGTCCTTCTAAATCTGAAGTCAGCTAAATATTTTTCTCCTTATAAGTGACTCCGTATTTTTACCAACATTCTTGAAAGAGTTGTTCTTTATCTTTGAAATGCAGTAATTTTATTAGAATATGGCTCCATATTGACCATTCTTGATAAATGTTTTCAGGTGCTCAGTATGCCCATTCATTGCATAGATTCAAGTCTTTTTTAAATTTACTTCAGCAAACTTTTAGTGAATTGTATCCTTGAATATTGGTTCTATTTCATGGTTTTGGTTTTCTTCTTTAAAAATTCCTATTATGAGTATGTTAAATCATTGTTGTCTTCTATATGTATCATTTCTCTGTAATCCTTTTTATTATGTTCTTTAAATTTATTTTTGTTTGTTTGATTTTCTTATGTTTCTTTACTGTTTCCTTGAAAGTATAACTTCCCTTTGTGCTCCTTCCAATTTCATCTAGATTTATGAGGTAATTTTTCTATGACTTCTTTACTGACTTCTACAAGCTCACAATTCATATTGTTTTAATATCTTGCCTTCTTTTACTTTTCCCTGAGTTCTTTCATTTCTGCCTTAGTATCTTTCTCTGTATAGGTGATAAGGGGGGCATATTTGGTCAGAATATTTGTTGGTTTAACAGCAACATTTTTTGTGTGTACATTCTCATTTTTGCTGCTTTTCCTTACATGTTTCCTTATTGTATATTTCTACTTGTGCTGTGCCAACTCCTTTAACTCATTAATTCCTAGCCCAGCAACTTATAGCAAGATGCTGGCAGAAGAAGATGATGGGCTGTGACTTCCAAGTCTCAAAACCCAAAAGCTCTGCTCTGGTACTACCAGTTTCATTCAAATGGCTTCTAGCCCCACCTTCTTCTCTAAACCAAATCTAGTCCAGGAGGACTTCTGCAGTCAGCTCTATGTACAACCCTTCATTCTCCTTCCTCCATATGCCCTCATATCGGTATATGCTTCAGAATGAATCCTTCATCTCAGTTAGCAGATTTTTGCATTTTCTGAGATCTGTCCCCACTGATCCTTTTTAGCTATTATCTGTGCTTCTTTATTATACTTTCCCCTTGGCAGCTTCTGCCTTCCCCAGACCCTGTAGCACTTGTGTACATGTGCTAAAGGTATATTTTGGGGTGTGCTTCTCACCTTCAGGAAGTCTGGTTTTGCTGGTGCTTTCTGAAGTCTCACTATTGACCTTATTCCATATGGGCTCTGCTTTTCTGAGCAGAGGGGTTTTTGGGAGTTTTGGGGGGTTTTGGGGGTTTTGGGGGTTTGCAGATTATATTAGTCCCCTAGTTTTGCTGAAAGTGATTTTTAAGTTTATTATTTCATTCATTTTTTTCTTCTGTATGATATCCAAGAACAAAAGTGGGAAGATAATATCTCTTGGTTTCAAGTTTATACTTAAAGTCTGCACCCATTTCACAAATGAAAAATCTCTGAAGCACAGAGAGATTAAATAACTTGGTCACACAGCTGATAAATGGTTGAGATGCATTTGAGCCCAATCAATATGGCTTTAAAGTCTCTTGACTGCTCCACCACACGACCTCTCAGCTATTATATTCCCCACACCACTCCACATATTCCTTGGCAAACCTCACTAATTAATCATGGCAGTATTACTTTTACCCCACAGAAATCTCAGTGAGGAATACTCTCTAGATAGCCACCAAAATTGGTACCTGAAGTGAAATTATCAAATTGTCATCCTAATTTTAAGCTTTCATACCTGAGTATGAATACACTTAGCAAATGTGTTTGAGCAAGATGATAAGAGAAGAGAGACTAAAGAACACTTAAGGGTCGAAGGCACATATGAGTGGAGCTGGGGAGAACTGGAGACAAAAAAAATGGGGGTGGGGGAGAGAAGAAGAAGAAAGGCTTTCACTCAGAGGTCAGACTCTTTAACATTTAATTTATACCTGGACTTAGATATCACCAAATTATAATTTGGGGTTGAATTTAGGTATTTCGTACCAATGTTAACAAGAAATAACTAAGTTGTCTGAAGTAAATTGCTTGTTTTGTGAGTGGCCCTATATAAAAAAATCAATCCAGTTCATGTCACTTGGAAAATCAGTTACCATTTAAAGAATATTAATGATCAACCCAGCACTATATTAGGTACTTTACATTTTTAAAAAGTAAGAATTATAGCAGCATTTACTAAATTTCCTTGTACCAAGCACTATTCTAAGAAATTTAATATTTTAAGTCACATAATTCGCACAACGACTGTATGAGTAGGCACTGTTGTTATCTCCATGTGAGAGTTAGGAAAAGTAAGTCATAGAAAAGTTAAATTATCTGCCCAAGCTTACCCAGTTAGGGAGTGCAGAGGCAGAATTTGCACGCAGGCAGTCATCTAAAGCCAATTTCTTATCATGGTGAAATTTAGGAAAGGCATGTGTTACCTAACAGCAGAACTGACAGTATCTCCTTCCTTTATTTGCTTCTGAAGTGTAAAATAAATGGTGGTGTCACCAAGACAACGCCTTGTTCTTTTTGCTGTAAATACCAAGCCTAATGACTTCATCCAAACCATGGCTACAACAACCACATATGCTGACTCACAAACCTCTCTTCTAGGCTTGCATATCCAATTGTCTATTGAATTTATCCAATAGAAATCAGATGTTCCAAAAGCATTTCCACTTCAATGTATTTTCCCCAAACCTCATTTTTCTTACTTGAGTGCTTCTCTCAGTGAAGAGTCTTACAACCACACAAGCAAGCAGAATAATCTTTTCATATTGTAAAGTAGATTATGCCAGTCTTCTGACCAAAATCCTCCAATGGCTTTCCAAGGTATAAGACACCTATGCCATTTATTCTCTTCTTATCTCTCTGATCACATCTCCTATCATTTTATCTTACCTAACTTTGCTCCAGCCAAACTAGTATTTTCCTTCATTCTGAAATCCACCCAACTAATTTTAAACTCATGGCATTTGTACTTACTGTTCTTTCTTGTTGGGATGCTCTAAACCCAGGTATTGATTTTAATCTGTATCCTTAACTGTGAATATATTGATTTTAATCTGTGTCCTTGTACTGATTTTAATCTGTATTCTTAACTGTGAATATAACGCTTCAGTGAATTCTCTGAGTATAACAAATTCGGTAAGTTCTGTGAGTCCTTCTAAAGTATCACTGAGGCTCAGAGTAGTCTTGGGGACCCCTTAACTTGAAGCTAGTGTCAGAAGTAAGGGTGGTCTTGGGGACAGCTCTCTAACTTTATACTAGCCCGATATGGTTTGGCTGTGTCCTCACCCAAATCTCATCCTGAATTCCCACATATTGTGGGGGGGACCTGGTGGGAGGTGACTGAATCATGGGAGCAGGTCTTTCCCATGTTTTCCTTGCAATAGTGAATGGGTTTCACTAGATCTAATGGTTTTATAAGGGGGAGTTTCCCTGCACACGCTCTCTCTTTGCCTGCTGCCATCGAGGTAAGATGTGACTTGCTCCTCCTGGCCTTCCACCATAATTGTGAGGCCTCCCCAGCCATGTGGAACTGTAAGTCCATTAAACCTCTTTCTTTTGTAAATTGCCCAGTCTTGAGTATGTCTTTATCAGCAGCATGAGAACAGATTAAGATATACCCCTTACTCATTTTTTTCTTCACTGATATATCTGCCCATTTCACAGCATTCTCCACTCTCTGTATTTACTCTTCCTTGAATTTCTTGCCATAACAAAGCTTATCTGTTTTGTTTTTTTTTAATCTCATCCTGTCAGAGTCCTGCTAAGTATATCCCTCCATTCCAATCTTTATTCATCCTACAAGGCTCAGTTCAAGACGTTACCTCCCCTTTAAGGCATCAGCACAATTTTTGTTTGTTGTTTCGTTAAACACTAATGAGAAATAGATCCTCTCTTAGTATGCTAATGAAATCAGTCTTCTAAGCTTACATACTATGTAGACACAGACAGCCCAAACTTTATGGTCTTTCATTTGAAACTTGTAGAGTAAGCAGCACTGATATTGTTATCGCAAGTTAGAATAAAAGAAAGATGAGGGAGAAGGAGAAAGGGGGAGGGAGAGGGAGGAGAGAGAAGAAGTAGATTGAGAAAGAGGGATGGAGAAAGAGGGAGGGAGAAAGGAGAAATTAAGTCTTAGTAGAGGATAAAACTATGACTCATAACCAAGTCTTTGACTCTAAACTCAGTGACTGTATCAATTGACTCTGTGGGGGGAATATAGTATATGCTTAAAGAAATAGATATGGGAGATCCAATGGTTATCCTCGTTTTACAAGTACAGAGAACCAAAGAACCATTATATGTGTGAATATTCAGTGATACTCTATCACAAATAATTGGAAGAAGAAGAATTGTATAATTATGTTTACTCCCTCAAAATGGGGAGATTTTTACATTTCTTAGTAATTGGTAGTTTAAAATACTTAAAGTTATCAATTTTTAGATAAAAAGGAGTAATGTATCACTTTATAAATTATAACAAGTTACAGAGCTAACTCTTAACTATTAAATCACTGAATTAATATAACATAGCACTTAAATTTAATGAATTCTCACTGTTTTAAATTTTCATATGTCTTTATCAGTTAAGTCCCCAAAGCTATATTCTTTCCAGTTTGTAGGAAAGAACAAATATGATTGTTTAAAATAAAGTCACCAAATTTGCAAATGAGACCAATTATACAGGCATCAACATACTTTTCTTTTTCTTGCCAATTTACTCAAACTGACTAAACTAGTAAACTAAACAAACTAACTAGACAATTGCCCAATATCCGCTTTGTATTATTTTTTATAGTCTCAGCTAAATAGTCAATGTCAGAATCAAGACTCAAACACAGCTTCCCAGCTCCAGTTCACTGAGTTAAGGAACTAAAGGAAATTGTTTAAAATAAACCACTTTATTTCATTTTTTCAAATATTATGAGGATATGGGGAAAAAAAGGATCTGGAGTTTTCCCCTTCTTCTACTCAAAGTTATTGTATCCTTATGTAACAGGCACAAAGCTAAACACTTTACATGTGTTGTTTTATCCACACAACAGCCTTGTGTAGTAAGTATTATTATTTTCTTCACTTTAGCGTTGTTAAAAAAGAGGCTCAGAGTATTTAAGAAACTTGCTCAAGGTCAGTTAGCTAATAAATGGTTGAAGCTGGACCAGACCTCCAAGATGCTGGCTCTGGAACACCTGTGCTTAAATACCATCATCACACTGGCTATGTTAAAGGTGGCAATTGTTTCTTAAAACTATTCTTAGTTTAAATAGCACGTCTATTCTGTATAAAGAGATAAATTCAAGTTTATTTATAAAATGAGAAATGAAGCTCTAAGCTATGTATAAAAGTTTCGGCTAAGTGCCCATACAAGTGTTTGTGCAGAAAGGACTTGAAGTTACTGCAGCTACAATGAACTGCTTCTGTTAACAATAAACACATTTCAGATTAATTTCTATGGGAAATTCTTCCTCGAGATGAGTATTCTACACGGAGATATTTACACATGTGGTTTTTGCACCTAGGGATCGTGAACCTGAGAAAGATGTGCATGTTAAGAATTAGTTACACATTATGCATGGTGCAAGTCATTGCAGAGAAGTGTTGTAGCTATGCCAGCATCTCACTGGCAGCCGGCCCACCAACACAGACAAAGTAATAATGAAAATACACATATCAGGTAAGAAAAGGTATCTATATCTGTCAAATCCTCAGAAAACTCAGGCTTACAAAATTAATTTTTCTTGAGATAGAATCATTTATTCATTAGATTACACCTAAAACTTGGACAAAGAAAACTTACAATTTACATCTATTAATAAGGTACTTAAAATGTTTTTTCTTAGCTGTGTTAAAATTTAAGGGAATTTACTGAAACCATGACAAATCACATAGATGCTTATTTCTTCTCATTCTTAAAATCTTACTCAAATGAGAATAAGGAAATGTGGTTTAAAACTACAGGGACAAAGTTAATGAGTAGAAGAAACAACAGCAGACAAAATATATCAACAAATTTTTGGAAAATGAAAAGCACATGAAGAAATTACCAGAACTGAAAAATCTGAACCTAAGGGCTTACAGAGGCAAATGCTAATGACAGGCAGGCTGATTCATATTGCAAAATCCTGAAAAGGCTCAAGAATTGAAGGTACCAAATCAATGAATTCAGCAATGAGACTTCAAATTGGGGGTTGGGGATATGTGAGGGTGGAGGATTGAAAGTTTGTATAAGAAGCTTCCGGACTGAAGGAGACCAAAGGTTAATGACATAGAAACATTGAATCAATCATACAGGAAAATGGAAGGGAAGCACCATATTGAGAAAGAATTTGGCTAAAATTGACATACAAAATTGTGAGACAATCCTCCCCGCACCAACCCAAGAACCTCTTTATATCACTTAACTCTAATAACAGTGGCAACCAGGATTATATTCTACAAGTAAGATATTGGAGGATTCTTCTCTAGAGAAGTTCTGCAGCCTCAGACATGTGTAGCCTAACAAAATAGTCAGACAGATTTCTACTTAGTCATCCTCTATGTGAAACATCTCAGTTAACTAGCCTACCCATGCAAACAGTTGTTAAGCATATTTTTAGTGTCTTACTTTTTTTTCTTTTTCTTCTTCTTTTTTTAAATTTTTTTGAGACAGAGTCTCACTCTGTCAGCCAGGCTGGAGTGCACTGGCACGAACTCAGTGCCCTGCAACCTCCGTCTCCTGGGCTCAAGTAATTCTTCTGCCTTAGCCTCCTAAGTACCTGGGATTACAGGCATATATCACCACATCCAGCTAATTTTTTTTTGTATTTTTTAGTAGAGATGGGGTTTCGCCATGTTGGCCAGGTTGGTCTCAAACTCCTGACCTCAGATAATGTGCCCACCTCAGCCTCCCAAAGTGCTGGGGTTACAGGCATGAGCCCCATACCTGGCCAGTGTCTTACTTTTAAATGATAACAGAAATGCTGCATACTTATAAATAACTTCTCCAACATAAAAGACAGACCAATACAAAAATCTAGAACAAAGACAATGCAGAGAGCAGAAGAAAAGTTGAAAAAATCATCATTCTTATTCTTACAGCGATAAGAGTAGACATTGCATCAAAGAAATAAGAACAGGATGCTTAAAAAAAAAAAAAGGACTAGTCTCAGCGGAAAAAAAAACCCTTAAAAATTTAAACAGAAGAAATAAGAAATTAAACAAAATGTTTGGAATAGTAAGTGATGAAAAATCTCATATAAAGTAGTACATAAAACAAAGACGGAAAATAGGATCTAAAAATAAGAAAATAAAGAGCCCAACACTGAAGATTTAATATTTAAAAGATATTGAAGAAAGAGGAAATATATATATCAGTAAGAAAAACATAATACAGGAAAATTCCCAGAAAATTAAGGATGCTTCCACCCTGAAAAGGCCTACTAAGTGCCTAGCACAATGAGTTGTAAAAAGACCTGTATCAAGAAAGATTATTGTAACATTCCAAAACATCAAAGATAAATAGATGATCTTAAGGGATTAAAAGGGAAATTAAAAGGTCATTTATAAAGGATCAAGAATTAATATAACATAAGATTTTAAAAGTCTGCAAGCCAGATAAAAAAGGCAAAAGATGAAAATCTTTCAAATTCTGAGGGAATAATATTTACAGCCTAAAATTTTATACTCACCTGAACTACCTCTAAGTATAAGACTGAGAATAAACACATTCTCAGAAATGGAATGTTCTTAAAAATGCACCACCCAAGTGCATATTCTCAGGATGCAACTGGAGGATATGCTGCACCCAAATAAGGAAATAGGCTATGAAAAATGAAATAAGAGTTCCAAGAACTCCATGTAACACAGATATCAGCTCTACTGGAAGCTTAGAGAACTACTGGTCCACAGCAGAGCAGAATTTTAGCATGCAGAAGGAATATCTCTCAGAAAAAATCAAATTTCTGGAGTATTTTGTGTGTTTTTGGGGAAAATATATTTCAAAATATCTGAGATTTAGTGATAGTGACATAGAACATAAAGCAAACAGAAAAGGAGGCAATCTTGTAATATTTACAAGAAAAAAATATAAATGTACATGGCTCAGTGATTAAAAAAATATGCACATGGTCATAATAAGCTGCATTGTGAATATTAATTTAACCAAAAATTGGATAAAACTATATTGAGAGAATAGAAGGAGGAAAAGAAGACACAGAAAATAGTATAGAAATGTTAAATCCTCATCATTAATAATAGGAAGTCAATATAATATTTAAACATTATAGTATTAAATATAGATGTTAAAACCAAAAGAAGGTGCTAAAAGAGTTTGGGCAGAGAATAGCAGGAGTAGGTAAGGGGAAGGGACACTACTTTTTGTTATATGTTTTGTCATACAATTTGGCCTTTAAACTTTGTACAGTACTTGTAATTCTTTGATATACTTTTTTAAGTTTTGAAAAATCTCATAAGCACACAAATATTTATTTCTGATAAGTCTAACTTAGAATATCTCTCACTCAAACATATTCAGCAATATGAATATAAATAATATCTGTGATCATATAAAAACACAATTTTTCTGATAATGGTTTTCCAATCTCCTGATTAGGTGTTACAAATTGCATCATGCCAATTTAATCACAAAATTTCTTTTAGGAAAAAAGTGTTTCTAAGTTTCTGATAGTATACTATTTCCATTTCTTTCCTGTGCTCAAAAATATTCAATTTTCTAAAGTCTGAGAGGTTTTCTAAAGGACTTTTCTTTTTGTTAAGAACTGGCAATAAAATTTTAGGTCTATAAGACTGAAAATTATGATGCTTGCCCTGAAATAAAAGAACATATTTTACATTCCGTAAATGAGATATTAAGGGTGAAAGAAGTATATTGTTTCTTTCATTTGCTACTTTTGTTGGTTCTAGATTTTTAAAAAATCTATTCATAAATATTTAATTTTCCCTGTATCTTTCTTTGCATGGGTTTCTAATATTTTGATAATAATATATTTGGTAAATTATTAAACTCGTAATGCCAGTGGCTGGCAAATGTGAAGCTAGAGGATGTTTAAGAGAAAGAGTTTTGTCTTCAGAGATTGACAGACCTAGATTCAAATCTAAGCTATAGGTGAGCCACTTCTTTGAGTCTCAGTTTCTTCATCTATAACATGTACTATGTAGGTTCATTATGGTGATTAGAATAATATATGTAAAGTACCAGCAAAGGACATGATACAAAATATACATTTAATTAATAATTGTATTCTTCCTTATCTTCTCTGTGGCTCTAGGAGTCTCAATTTTAAGGAATTTGTAGACTTTGCGGTCAAAATAGGAGCTCAAATCTTGGTTCTACCATTCATTAGGCTGTTACTTGGAGGTGGTTACCTATTCTCCTTAATCTTAGTTTCAGCTGTCCTATCATGGCCATAATTACAAAACCCTGCGATGAGGCAGTGTTGAAGAAAATGTATATTCTACTAGCACAGTGACTAGTAGTTCATAGTAAGTTCTCAGAAACAGTAACAGTGATAATACCAATAAATTAAAAGAGAGAGTTTTTCTCCTCTTCATGACTACTTCAAGCAAAATGAAGTAACCTAAATGCCTTGGTCAGTAATAGTTTTTCATGAAGTTACATGTGACATGTGGCTTAATTTAATCATTTCCCATAAAAGAGATTTAGAAAATGTCTCCTAAGAAATATTTTAATTCATCTATGTAATAGTTGAAAGAATATTTATCTGTATCTACTTGTCAATTTGGTCAACCAGAATACAACTCTGCCTTTTTGGCTTCTCTCTACCTTGCACATATTTCATTCTAATTTGTTTACTTGTATTTTTCTTACTTTCTCCAGCATAGTTCTAGGATTTTTCTCTTTGACTTTAGTATGTTTTTCACCTTTGACAAAGGCATTTTTTTCACTTTGGTGCTAGAGACATTATCTTATTTACATTTTCAATCATTGGCAATAGGATATTACACAGGAAATACAAGATGCTTCAATCATGTTTAAATGAATGAATTAGGATATACATACTCCTGAAACTCTATCATCATACTACCAGAATAATTAACTAGCAGGCACAAACAAAACAGGTTTAGGTTTATTTTCTAAACCTCCCCATTTGAATTAAATAGAATCCTAAGCCTACTACTATGCAAATTCCATTTTGTTTCTTAATGATGCAAATCTAGACGGAACATTTATTATATGCTTTTGTTGTATCAAGAAGTGCAAAGGTAATGCAGTCACAGTTTGCCACCCCCAAGAACTCCCACTTAAAATGAAGTCACAAGCAAAGCCTTTTTATTGTACAAAACTTCTCTTTTATAGAGTTTGCTTAAAAATGTAAGCAATTTCACAGACAGAAGATATGAGTAATTTCTTAAAGGTCATATTTCCCCCCAAAATTGGTTTTTTTAACCATACATTCTCATGGTACTGGGTGGAATTTTTGTTATTGTTTAATGTTGAATTTAAGGCTATGATGAGTTAAAAGTTATGTACTTTTGCTGTCTGGAAGTAGAATTTTTAAGTAAGCAAATAAATTAAAAGGTAATTTTCTTACCTTGTTCTTGTGCATGAACAACAACCCCAGCCACACATAGCACAATAAAATGAAGAAGTGGTTTCCTAGGAAAAGAAAAAAACATTTGGGAAAAACTTACTAGTTGGACATTTACAGTCTTATAAAATCCAAAACAAAGTCTACGCAAGATTAAGAATTAAGCGTTTATTTTAAATAGCATGATATTTTAATATTCATAGTGGTTAAGACCAAAGGCTCTGAAGGGAAATTCCAGTTTTGCCACTTACTGTGCGACTTGGGCACACTTTTTAACCATTCTGTGCCTTAGTTGCTTTATCTGTTAAACCTATCTCATAAGATTTTCTGAAGATTAACTTAAAAAGTTCATGTAAAGCACAGGAAACAGTACCTGGCACATAGGAAACATTCGATAATTGTGAACTAGTGTAGGTAGTATTATTATCATATATTATGTTAAATTACCATGTATGCAATTTCATACAAAGTAATAGAATTTTCCACAAAAATAATGCAAATTATAGTTGCTTAACTATAGTGACTATAAATTGAGGGAACCAGCTATTTATTTGTTTAAATTAATGGTTATATGTGAAAGTCATTTGAATATCATACTTAAATTACTGGTACTAGATTCCTGATTCTTTGGTTTTGAAAATAGCAATGACCTGTAGATGTCAACACTGAGCATTTTGATTAGTAGTAGCTATAAGCACAGTACCCAATCACTACAAATTAAAATGTCCATTTGTATTGATGAGGTTTCTAAGCAAAAATATTTTGTGACATTGTTAGTATAACCAAACTTTTAACAAATTTTGCTGAACATTCTTCATAATTGGCTGTATCTACCTCCAAAATGAAAATTAGAGAAATAATTTTGAAGAGATATGATAAGCAGGCTGAAAACAATACTTCATTACCTAATTTTGCTAATATAGACCCTGATTCTGTTTTTGATTCTAACCCAGGGACTGTTCAAATGATGTATTTGTAAAATGCAGTTCTGCAAGGAGTGATTATAGAGCTGTCTATAAAGCATTAATTCCTTTTTATTACATTCCTGATGTGCTCGTAGTAATTGGTACATTTTCTATTTATTACTAATAAGATGTTTTTACCTTTACCAACTAGTATAAGGAGCATCTTAATGTAAGAAAGATGATCTTTTTACAAAGTTTAAGCCAGCAAATATAAAATCAGACTATTTATAATGGAACACAAATCTCATTTGTATTAAAATGGTATTTATCCTTTGTTAGTAATTCTAAAATTGAACATTCTATGGCCATACTTAGTCCATAGCACAGCTCTTATAAGACAAGGTTTTGATAGAATACTTAACAACTGTCACTAACTCTACAAACAAATCAACTGAATCATTGCAGAAATTTCAGCTGATATGGATAAGTAACTAAACCATATATTGCAATGAGGCCTATGAAACATTCTTATATATGACATTATTCATTTAGATGGATGGTTCCCAAATGTTAAACTCACCTGAGCAACTTGTAAAAAATGCAGATTTTGGGCCCCAACACAGAGATTATGATTCAAAATTTGCGATGGATATCCAGGATGCATACATTTTAACTAGGTGATTCTAATGCAGATTGTATGTGTACCAAACTCTGAGACAAAACTATTTAGAACATTCACTGTGTTTACATTTACAATGTTATTAAAATATATCTAAATAGATTTTACTTTTGCTCAAATCATATATATCTAATTTTATAACATGACATGACCCTTAAATTTTTATTTGGCCCTTTAAAAATCCTTTTCTACTGCACTAGGTCAGTGGTTTTCAAACTTTAGTGTGATCAGAATCACATGAAGGACTTGTGAACAATCACTGGGCCTCACCCCCAGAATTTCTAATTAAGTATGTCTGGGGTGGGGCTCAAGAATATGCATTTATAACAACTTCCTGCATGTGCTGATGCTACTGATCTGGGACTACATTCTGAGGACCACCACTCTAAAATAAATGACCCTCAAGAGATGATATAAAGTCTGCCTGTTTGGATCTTTTTACCCCTTGGCTGCACACTGGAATTACCTGAGGAGTTTTGTCTTGTTTTTGTTTTTGTTTTCTTGAGACAGAGTTTTACTCTTTGTTACCCAGGCTGGAGTACAGTGGTACGATCTCGGATCACTGCAACCTCTGCTTCCCAGGTTCAAGCAATTCTCCTGTCTCAGCCTCCTAAGTAGCTGGAATTACAGGCACCTGCCACCACACCCAGCCAATTTTTGTATTTTTAGTAGAGACGGAGTTTCACCATGTTGGCCAGGCTGGTCTCGAACTCCTGACCTCAGGTAATCTGCCCACTTCGACCTCCCAAAGTGCTGGGATTACAGGCATGAGCCACCGTGCCTGGCCTACCTGGGGAGTTTTAAAAACTACTAATAATTGGATCTTTCTCTCCCTGCCCCACAGAGATTCTGATTTTAATGTGTCCATAGCACAGGCATTTTAAAACATTTTCCAGTGTTTCTAATGTGCAAACAAGGTTGAGGACCATTGTGCAAGATTAAAATGATGTGTGGGCTCTCCAGGATGTATCCTAATGTGATTTAGAGCTTGAGTAAGGAGGCTATTTACCTTTCGAACTTATATTTAAACATATAACTGGCAGGATACATATCAGTGAGATTAAGAAACTGCTTACTTAGGATTACAGTCAATGAAGGATGGCGCATCTGAATTATGCTGTCTTAAGTAGAAAGTCGAATGTGAATGGAGGCATGTCTCACCTGCCCAAGGTAATCAGGCTCACTCAGATGCATAGAAACAACCCAACAGGCACTTGTCCCTTAAAAATAACTAATGACGATTACAACAGCCAGCACTGCTCATTTAGCAATTCAACAAACTCATCAACTTCCCCAATGACCTCAGTGGAGAAAAATGGAAATAAACATGTTAACAAGTTCATTCCTGGTGTGAGGCAGGAAAACCTGAGTACATCAAACATCTTTCTTTAGACAGGTGATCCTAGGGGATTATGACAAATCAGTTGAGCCATACCTTACGTAAATGTACCTATGTATGAAAGCTGATGACTAATTGAGTGGTAGAGATCAATGACGGAAACAGATTCTCTTTCTCTTTGTTTAGTTACAACCAAAACTAATAGCCAACTGAAAAAGAACAGGAAAAGTTTCTTACAAGGCATTCAAGGCCCTTATTATTCAGCTTCAATTTCCTTTTTCAGCAGTATGGATCCCACTACCCCTGATATCTCCAAAGTTCCAGTCATACCAAGTTATTCTCCATTTGCTGGGAAGAGCTTGTATATGTCTGAAATGCCCTCCCAGTCTCCACCTATTATTCTTAAGTATACCCAAAGCCTAATTAAATCAATACTTGCTCCATGAAGTTTCCCATCATCTCTAAAGGAGAATGAGTCTTTCCCCCATCTCTGTACTTTTGATACATTAATTGTGACTTTATTATACCCCTATAAGTCCTACCTTTTATGAAAGTAAATATCTGAGCAAGCAGCAGGTCTTCATCTTTATCTCTAGTGTACCCACGTGTTACATGAAATTGACAGTAAATACTTTTTAAAAGGAAATGATCAAAAGTATTATCTCCAAATGACTGAGGAATTCGCTTTTTCCTTATAGACTTGATTCTTTTAATACTTGGAAAAAATAAAATAAAACACAGGCAATTTTAGTTAGATATCCAAAGAGAGAGAAGGGAAATAGAATTTTTTAAATCTGCTATGGTAGCATATATGGAAGTCTTCTTTTTCTTTTTTTTTTTTCCTATTTTTCATTTTAGCTTTCTTGTCTTTGAAGTGGGTACACAAAGTAAGGATGAAGCTTCATTGACATAGTCAATTTGGTAAAGAGCCAAACTTCATCATTGTGTAAAATGGGTATTTAATGAATCCAAGATTCTTGGGAAATGTCTAATGGACTAGGTTTGTTTGTTTCTTTGGATTTTTCTCCTTATGATATTACATTTACTATACATTTCCTAAACAAATAAAACTTATCAAGTTGCCACATTAGCAGTAGATGGTAGAGTCCTCTAGGGAAGCAGCTGTTCTTTGTCCTCTTCTGGGTCTTAGCTGACTCATCTATTATGTGATGACATAATACAAATTTTATGTTTTTATGTTTTACATTCCAAATGTAAAATCCTGTAATTTGTGTGTATGATGGGATCATATTAGTATACTGGCATTAAAAGACAAAAAACAAATTACTTAGCAAAATGTTATATATATATATGTGTGTGTGTGTGTACACATACATATATATAAAAGGTTTGTTGTTTAACCACAAAACTGTAAAGGTCTTCCTATGGTTTTGGTCCAATACTATTTAAGTAACCTAAAATAGTCTACTAAGTTGTTAATTCATTCATATATTTAGTTTACTCCCACAAATAGTCTAGTTGGTATATTAAACATGAACATTTTTCAAATATTCAAAGCATGTTTGTTTGCATTCACTGGTTTGTGTATGTGGACCATGTGTCACTAATACAAAGTTACAGAGTCATAGTTACTCAGACATTTAACAAAATCAGACCATATCCAAAAGAAGTCAACAATATGGTAACAAACACTTAATAAAGGCTCAAAAAATATGACCCATGATATTGATATCTAACAAAAGAAGAAACACTCTGCATGAGTCTGGCTGCTAGTCACATTTTCAGTTTGACACCAGCCACAGTCCAAACATAACCAGACATGTAAGGGTAAAGGCCTAAAGAGGAGAAGACAGAAAATATACATCCAAAGACCATACTCAGAACATGTAAATGACTAATATTCATCCCAGGCATCATTCCTAAATGATTCTTAGAGTTATTCAACTTCCTCTTTGTTCAAAGGATCCAAGTTGCTTTAGGGTAATCTGAGGAATCTTTTTCGTTTAGGGTACCCATGAGACTCTTAGGTATTATAACATATGTCTTCAGGCTACTGATGCTCATTCCTACATAGATTCAATTTATAATAGTGGGAAGGACTTCTGAAATCTTGTGAATAGGCAACTTTTTATGAGTTGGTGGCCTTCTTTTAAACCAATTGAAAATGGTGAACAAATCTGAAAAAAACACACACGTGATATACATTAATAATTTCAACAATCTCTACCACCCTACATTTACATGCCCAAAACTTCTGTAAGTCATGAGAGCTTTACAGATTTTGCTCTTTACTAGCTACTAAGATCCAGAAATAGTAAAATTTCTGTTCTTTGTTCTCAAAATAACTGAAAAAAAAAAGAGTTTTCAATCACAGCAGTGAACATAAAGTTGAATGATTCAGGGAGCAAAGTAGTACTGTCACTAACTTACTTACAAAGAATTTTTCCAACTATTAATTCAACTCAGGTGGTAGTTGTATAGCTAAACCAGTGTGAGGTGTACTACAGGTTGAGCACCCCCACTCTGAAAATCCAAAGTCCTAACTGCTCCAAAATCTGAAAAGTTTTGAGGGCTGAAATGATGCCATACTGGAATGATTTTATACCTGACTTTATGGGTCACAGTCAAAACTTCATTTCATGCAAAAAATTACTAAAAATATTTTATAAAATTAACTTCAGTCTATGTGTATAAGCTGTACATGAAACGTAAGTGAATTTCATGTTTTGACTTCAGTCCCATCCCCAAGATATCTCATTTTATATATATATGCAAATATTCCAAATCTGAAAAAATTCAAAATTCAAAACACTTCTGGTCTCAAGCATTTCAGATGAGCAGTACTCAACCTGTAGAGCTTTTCATTAAATTCCAAGAATTCAAGCAATCCATGCAGTGCAAGGGAGATAAAAGCTTAAAACTTCATATAGCCAAAGTGTCTAGAGTCCAGTCAGTAGGAGAGAAGAAAAATACAGCTAAACTAGAGTGTCCTAGTAATATCACAGGGAGTGTTAAACTACTGCCTAGCTTAGTAAAGTTCCTGGCACATACTAGTGTTAGATAAAGATTTTCAAATGAACTAATGAATCAGATAATCTTCCAGTGAAACTATCAGGTGGTCTTGCGTTTCAACAAATACATAAATTCTCTGGTATCTTCTATCTATACTCCAATCCCAAAATCAAGAAAAGTCAAGTCTCCCTAACCTCTAGTTGTTAAACATGGTTTAAAGGCCTTTCAGAATTTGGTCTCTGTTTATCTCTCCAGCTCCAGCTCCAGTCACTTCTTCCCTAGAATGTGTACTCCAACCAACTTCATTTCTTTCAGGTCCTCAAATGCACTGTGCTGTCTCATTTGTGAGCCTTTTATTGTTCCTTCTGTCTGGAAAATTTCATGTTCTTTTCACTAAGGTCTCAGTCTAGATTTCATTTCCTTTGGTTGCCTTTTCCTTCCAGTATTATCCTTTTCTCCCCTATCCACCCATCCAAGACTGCTAGGTTCCCCTCATGTATATATCCTCCTCTCATTTCATTATACTTGGTTGTTTCATTTACTATTTCCTCTATTAGACTGGACACATTGGGAGGGCAGCAATTGTGCATCTGTCATACTCCATCATTGTATCTCTACTGCCTAGAACCACACTGGGCACATAGTTGGAGCTCAGTAAACATGTGTTGAATAAATATGTTAATGAATATTGAATAAATGAATGACAGAATAATGTTAGCCTTTTATGAGAATGAAAATAAAATTGTCTTTAGTTCTCACTTAGAGTTACAAATTCTAAAATAAGTCATAGTTGGAAGGCATGGCAAGGAAACTAGCACAGCTATTCTAATTCCCATAATAAAATTTACTTTCATTCTGCAGTTCACAAATTACCAAGCAGAATGTCTAAATGACACTCAAAAGTACTTTCCATAAATTACATTTCCTCTCCCTGAGTCATCAGTTTATTTTAAAAATTTATTTGAACACAAAGATAAGCAACTTTAAAAAATAGAATTTCATGCCATCTAGGAAATAGAGCTTTATATTCCAAAAATTCTTTTTGGTTATAAAAGTCTTTAATTACCATAATAGCCTGCCTGGGAGACCTTCTGATAATATGTCAAATTGAGGTATCTAAAGCTGACTTTGAGATTTCATTTCCTTTTTTTAATTCTACAAATTCACATTAGGCAACCCATATAAAAGACCCCATGAAAGAAAGTGTCTGTAAAGATCCAGTTTTAAACTGGAAATGTTTTTCGGTGACTAATCAGAACTGTGATTTTAAAAAGCGCTCCCTCTCTTACAAAACATCACCACAAAAGGAAAATAAAACTCAGGGATTTCATCAGAGACTCAAGGTTTAATTCAGTGGCCTGACATTATAAATCAGCTACTTCTTCCAAATCCAGCTCCCCGCCCCCAAGCCCCGCCTCAAACTTCGAAGGGTTGGTGGCATTATTTTTCAAACTGAAAAATTCCAAATTATTTATGAAAATTGGATTTTCTAGAAACAATTTTTTCAGCCCAATCATTAACTAACTTTCCCAAGTTTGCATGTGTGTGGTTGGAGCTGTGAGTTCTGTAATCTGATGTAATTATGGATTACCCTTAATTCTCTGCAGCCCATCCCCAATGGCCCCTGTAATAGAACAAATTGGATATTATGAGATAACCAAGGGCTGCAAGGCCTCTGGTGGTCATGAGAGACAAACACCTTCATCCAGAACCTGCTACTCATCCCCACGTCTCTGCACAAGGGTTCTCTTCCCATTCCACGTTGTATAATTTTTCTTCAGAAGTTCCTCCGGTGCAATCCATTCTATTTGGTTTCTCTGCCTCCCTCCCCCCAATCATCTGGACCCAATTTACAAACCCCAAACTGCCCAAGAATTTATGCAGGGCCTTTTCTGGGAGCGTCTGGAAGGGAAGTGTAAACCAGACAAGACAGAACCCAGGAGCAGATCTGCTTTAACCCGGGAGGTTGGTCACAACTACCAAGGGGGGTGTTAGTCACAAGCGTGGGCCTCGCGCGGTGGCAGAGGGAAAGCCCTCGGGGCGGGAGCGGCAGGAGGGCAGATGCGGAGGCTGGCTGGGCAAGAGCCTCTCCGCATCCGCCTCTCCTGGAGTCTCCAGGCTAGCGGGGCTAGAGCCTCTCTGCATCCGCCCCTGATCAGCGGGAAGATCTGTCAATTTCGCAGGATCGGCTGCAACCCCCGACTCTCCAAGCTGGTCCACACAGAGGGATGTTTATCGAGAACAGCGGCGGGAAATCTTCTGCCTGGGAACCCCATGCGACCTGCGTGAGCCTCTTTGAGAAGGCAACCCGCAGAGCTTGACCTCTACTCGCTCCCGGGACTCCCCAGCCTCCAGCACCGCGCTGCCCGCACGGGGTTGAGGAGGTTGGGAGGTTTCCTCTTCACTGTTGAATGGGGATGGGGGTGTGCGGGGAGGTGCATCTGGTCAGCTGGGAAGCCCAGCAGCGAGGCTTCCAGGGGTCGGAGGAGAGCGCGCGAGCGAGCCCCAGCCAGGCTGGGCAGCATGCGGCTGGGAAGCACATGTTCATACAAACACTACCACAAGGCGCTCTTTCTCCGCACCCCGCCTCCGCCTGCCCTCAGCTGACACGGTCAATTCTGTTCCCTGCACTCCTCCCACCTTCCCTCCTGAGGGGCAGCCTCTCTGCAGAAGACTTCCACAGCCGCTTCACCCTTCTCACCCAGGGGCCAGAAGCAAACTTGTGTAACCCACTGACCTCTTCCAGGGGGACCAGGGCATCCAGCCAAAGCCGCGCAACCCCTGGTCCACGCCCTTTTCCCAGTGAAGGCATGGGAGCAGGTACAGCGCCCAAAAGGGAGGTGGGGTGCCCGTCAGGACCCGCCCAAAACCTCCCCAGGAGGAGCAGGCCCGCCCCCGTGTCCTGTTCCCCTCCCCAGTTCCTGCCGCGAGTGCCACTTCCCCAGTGACAGGGCAGTGATCAGGGCGCAGCCTCGGCTCTGATGGGCAACGTTTGTTGGCCTTTTAACAAGAGGGGATTGCCTCTGAGCCCGTGGGTAAAGCAACCCCTCGACGCCCGAGGTTCTGCAGCTACCCCCTTCCCCCAACTGGCAACCCTTCCTCACGCCTGTGTCCAGTGGTCCAGGCTGCGCACACCGACCCTGGGGGATCTCTAGTGTCACAGCAATCGCCAGGCTGGACGCCCTGAGAAGCACCTCGGGGAAGCAGGACCTCGACAGGGCCCTGCGGGAGGAGAAGGGGAGGAGGGCGCGGGGGCGGCGGGAGCTGGAGCCAGAGAGATCGTCGGAGCCGAGCTCTGGAGCTTCGGGAGCCGCTGCCCTGGACCTCGGGACTCGCTCCAGCGAACTTTCCCTCTCGAGCCAAAAGATCGCTTTAGCATAAACTTCTGAGATCTGCTGGCACAAGGCATCCTTTCAAACACGGTATTTTACAAGCTGAGAAGACATGGGGACTATACCGCGGGTACTCGCCCGCTCCCAACGCCAAAAAGTGCCAAGGAGCCGGACCTCAGGTCTCCATCAGGCTCAGCAGAACCAGGGGGTGGAGAGAGGGGTTGGTCTAACCCCTACCCTACCCGGCGGGTGGGCTACTTACGTTTTTGCCGTGGGGGAGACTTTTCCACGCCTTGTTCTGTGGGCTCCTAAATGCATTTGTATGCATTTGTCCGTGCAGCAAAGCGCTAACGGAAAACAGAAGCCAACTCTGAATTGCTTAGGGTGCAGGTACTGTCCATGAAAAAGGGAAAAAACAATCACATGAAAACCATGCTCCAAACCCGCAACAAGAAAAAAAGTGGGGGGGGGGGGGAGCGGTGAAGTCGGGAGGAGGTAGGAAATAGCACCCGAAGGGGAGGACAAGCTTCCTAGCTCTCTGGCTCGGTAACGAACGAGCCCAGGGTTGCGCTCCCCGGGGAGGGCGGGCGAGGAGGTAAACCTCACTGGGAGGCCGCGGGGCGCCGGCGGCAGCGAGAGCCTGGCTGCTAGTGCAGCACTCAAGTTCACTTGCGGTTCAAAGGCGACTCTGTGACTCCAGTGGAGTCCTCTGCTTTGGGCCTGGGAGGAGAAAGGGGTGGGGGTAGGGAAGGAGATGAAGTGGGGGAGGAAGTCCTTGGAAAGAGCCCGCGCCCGAACATTTGTCAAACAAGCACACACACCCACTTCGGAAATCAAGTCGGTGCGAGGGGGCCGGTGGCAACTGCAGGAGCTCGGCGTTGACTGCTGCCGGCTGCTTTTGCCTGGAAGAAGAGGAGCCAAGCAAATCCGGCCGGTGTTAAATTTCACCGCTCACTGACTTGCAATGACATCACCAAACACAGCGCACACCTCCCCCTCTGCCCCCACAACCTTCCCCGACCCAGCGCCCGTCCCAGGCGTCCCCGTTCGCCAGCCCTTCGGGGTCGGGCTGGGCCAGCCGCACCCCGGACACGCTCGCTGCTGCCTGGGTACCCAACCGGATGCTCTCCTTCCCCACTTGTAGGCGGCTAGTATCCTTCCTTCCATACCATGTTCGTGTTCCATTCCCCATCTCAGCAGTCCCCAATTTGATGTTTTCCT
This sequence comes from Macaca nemestrina, assembly GCF_043159975.1. Classification (NCBI taxonomy): domain Eukaryota; kingdom Metazoa; phylum Chordata; class Mammalia; order Primates; family Cercopithecidae; genus Macaca; species Macaca nemestrina. Next base: position 147,454,424 of record NC_092125.1, on the reverse strand, counting down.
CTTGCGTGTCTCCCATCCCCAATCTTTTTCTCTACCTTCTTCACCCACACCTTCTGAAATGACACTTAGAGGAGGCCTTCTTTACCCTGCGACCTTCTTGCCTTCTTTGCAGTTAGGCCAGTGGCTTGCGTGGTATTATTAAATGACTTTAACTGTTCTCATTTCTACCTTTCCTCCCTTCACTCTTTCCTTTCAGTCTGTCCCCCTTAAGACCTTCTACTGATTTTTCTCCTGTAATTCACCTTTCTGCCTTTTCCTGCCTACAAGTGTGTTTTACTGGTTCACATCAAGAGCACATCACACACACTACACTCACACAATCTCTCTCTCTCTCTCTCTCTCTCTCTCTCTCTCTCACACACACACACACACACACACACACACACAACCTCACCGCCTTAACAACTTGAATACCTTCTCCAATTTTTGTAGCAAATTTCTTCTTTTGACACAAGGTGCTATGCCCCCATGGCCTTATACTAAGAAATCCACCTTCTGATGTTTGCAAAAACAAAAACAAAAACAGAAAACAAACGTTCTGATTTTATCTTCCTTATTAATAAGACTGGAAAATCCAAGAGGCCAGGAATCTATTATGTTGTTCATAGTTGTGTTCTTAGCACCTACCTGGCATATCTATTGAATGAATGCTGTATATCACTGAGTATCATTTCTCCAAATTTTTCTTGTCTAGCCTGTGTGCCTCCCAGAGCTAATGACCCACATGCTGAAAGGGATCCCACATTACACACACATTATAAAGGTTAAAGTGATCATTTTGGTGAATGACAATAATTGATGTGACTCTCAAGTTTGGTAATTTTTTAAATGCAAGAATATAGAAATTCATCATGTTCCCCCCCGCCTCAATTTTTCGACTGTTTATTTTGAAATAATTTTAGATTATAGAAAGTTGCACAATAGTACAGAGTTCCTATATATACTTCCCTCAGCTTCCCCTGATGTTAACAACTTACATAACCAAATTACAGTTATCAAAACTGGACAATTGGGCTGGGTGTGGTGGCTCATGCCCGTAATCCCAGCACAGCAGGCCAAGGCGAGCAGATCACCTGAGATCAGGAGTTAGAGACCAGCCTGGCCAACATGGTGAAACCCTGTCTCTACTAAAAATACAAAAATTAGCCGGGCTTGTTGGTGCACACCTGTCATCCCAGCTATTCAGGGGGCTGAGACAGAAGCATTGCTTGAACCAGAGAGGCAGAGGTGGCAGTGAGCTGAGATCACGCCACTGCACTCCAGCCTGGGTAACAGAGCAAGACTCCATCTCAAAAATAAAAAAAATAAAAAATAAAAACCCTGGATACTCAACACCAATATAATACTAATAACCAATCTATACGTCTTATTAAATATTGTCAGTTTTTCTATTAATGTCCTTTATCTGGTCCAGGATTTTACTCAGGATCCTACACTGTGTTTAATAAACTAACACAGTGATTCACGGAATTGTTAGGTCTCCTTAGTCTCCTCCCATCTGTGGCAGTCCTGTCTTCCTTTGTCTTTCACGACCTCAACACTTTTGAAATGCACTGAACAGTCATTTTGTGGAGGGTTCCTCAATCTGGATTTCTGTGACATAGTCTCATGATTGGTTGCAGGTTATGTATTTTGGTCATAAATAACACTAAAGTGATGGTGTGCCCTTCTCGGGGCATCAATCTCAGGTGTATATGAGGTTCATATGTCACCTCCCAGTGATGTTCACTTTGATCACTTAGTCAAGGTGCTCACCTCACAGGACTTGCCATTGTAAAATCTTCTCCCAGTTTTTGTAACAAATAACCACAGATTTATGAAATATTCCTAGAAACCCAGGACTGAGGGAAGGCAGTCATTCTTAAATGCCCTTAATTTCTGGTTTTTGTGCTTTTTCCTACTAGTCAGCTAAAGAAAGACAGCTAATTTGGCTTGATGGAAAGAACAATAGATGAAAATTGAGCAGAGCTTAAGTAACTCAATCTCCATCTCCATTTTTCCATGAGATACACTTCTGGAATAAAGTCTTTTTTTCTGTTTACAATACTGAGTCTGAAGAATAGAATGCTGTATGAAATGAAGTTATTAAAATGTATTTCAGGTTATTTGAGCATAAGATGACAGTTGCTAGTTAGAGTTAGTGGAACACTTAATATGTAGAAGATGCTCAAGTGCACACATACCCTCAGAGTACATTTATTTGGGGAGAGGAGGCATTTGTCCAGTAAAAGATAAACAATGTAAGTTTTAACTGCTATAGACATTATAGGATGATGGAGATTAGCATAGATCAATTGATCGAGACAGATTAAACAGATACCTTGGGACTTAGCTGGTCCATGAAAAGCAAAAAGGATTTACAAACATAGAAAGGAGAAAGGTATTATGTTTAGAAATGGATGTTAGATGACTAACAGCACATGAACCAAGAAGAGTATATCTAAATTATATCCAGAGAAAAAGAACAGATTCGTCAGTCTGGACTAGAGGTTTCTGCATTGGAAGAGAGGTTGAAGGCAAACTGTGAAAGTCCCTGAATGTCAGGATAAGGGTTCATTTATCATATTACCTACTATGTGCCTAGAATTCTTCTGGGCACTGAGTTACAGCAGTGAACAAAATACATGAAAATCCTTCCCGTTATGGAGTTTAAATCCTACTGTTTAAGATTTATGCCTATAGCCAATAGAAAACTATTAGAATTTCACTTGCTCCACACTCCCATTTTAAGATGAGTCAGCTATCAGATGCCAGGATTGAAAAGGGGATAAGTTAGGTGTAGATGTTGAGATAGGTTCCGACTATAGTCAGAATGGTAGAAAAGCTAAATAAGAGAATCATTATTAAAATAAATCAATATCTGATAATTGGTTAGATTGGGAAGGGAGAAGGCATAGATGAAATTGAAAGCCTGAATGATAAAGAAATTATGATACTGGCCAATGTCAAAGAGTCAGACAACTAATTCACATTGAGGCATATTATATTATGTTTGAAGCCATGGTAAGACATTCTTTTGGAACTATTCAATAGAGTAGAAGAGAGAGAGTTCAGGAGAGAGGCCAGAACTAGAGTGTTAGATTTCTTCATCATCTGCACAAAATGGTATTTGAAGCCTTGACAGTAGAGTCTATTTTTAAAGAAAAGACTATCAAAACAGGGAGTACAGCACCAAGGATACAAACTTAGACTCCAGAAAGTGAAAGGAAACAGTACAGAATTAAAGGAGATAGAACAAGAAGCATATAACATTATTTAAATAATAGTATAGGAGCTTAAAAAACAATATAGCAAATACTTAATAATGCTTAGTATGCATCAGGATTTATTCTAAGTGTTTATTATGAAATTATTTTATCCCTTAAAATTATATTAAATTAGATATTATTTATCTTCCTTATAAAGAGAAGGAAATAAAGGATTAAATAGCCTGAGATTATAAGAGATTATAAAACTGATCTTTTTTTTTTTTTTTTTTTTTTTTTTTTTTTTTTTTTTGAGATGGAGTCTTACTCTGTTGCCCAGGCTGGAAAGCAATGACAGGATCTCGGCTCACTTCAACCTCTGCTTCCTGGGTTCAAGTGATTCTCCCACCTCAGCCTCCTGAGTGGCTTGGGACTACAGGCGTGCACCACCATGCCTGGCTAATTTTTTTTGTAGTTTTTGGTAGAAATGGGGTTTTGTCGTGTTGGCCAGGCTAGTCTTGAACTCCTGACCTCAAGTGATCCACCCGCCTCAGCCTCCCAAAGTGCTGGGATTAAAAGCAAAGCGTGAGCCACCATACCTGGCCTAATCATCAATATTTAAACCAATTCAGACTGACTCTGGATGAAGTCCATACCCTCAGTAATTTCTCTCTCTCTCTCTCTCTGTCTCTCTCTGTCTCTCTTTCCTTATAAGAATATGAGATTCAGTATATAATGAAGGTGGCATTTCACAACTATATAGAAAGGAAGACCTGCTTTACAAATAGTGCTGAAACAATTCATCTTGAGGAAGGAAAAACTTATCACTACCTCATGCTGTATACCAAAGGAAACTCCATATACATTAATGGGCTGTTCAAAAATATTAAATTCTGAAAAGATTTAGAAATAAATATATGTAAAAATGTTCTTCTTTAGAGGTGAGTCTCTTTTAAGAATAAAAGCACAGGACAAAACAAAACAAAAAAAATTATTTATATTTACTAATTTATCAAATATTTATGGGACAGCAATAGGTTCCAAACACTTTGCTATGAACTGGGGATGAAAATCATCAGGCAGATTCATCCTGCTCTGGAAGATGTGCAGTCTCTCAGAAAGACAAAGCTGAATGCAGTGCAATTTGAAATTTCCAAGTCATAAAATAAAGAAACAAAAGTCTCACACAATATAAACAGATGAAGAAACAAATGACAAACTGAGGTAGCATTAAAATGCTACCAACTTTAACAGAGAACCTAATTTATTTGTAGTGCATGGCAGATAATTAACATCTTTAATAAGCTTTTATGTTGAAATAATTTCAAATTTATAGCAAAACAGTGTGAAAAAAAATTTCTGTATGCCCTTTCCCCTATATTCAGCAATGTTAAAATTTTATCACATTGATGTTATTATATTCTCCCTCTTTCTCTTTCTCCCCAAAATGTTTGAGAGTAAACTGCAGGCATTATGCTGATTAACCCCTTCAGTATACACCATCGGTGTATATTTCCCAAAAATGAGGATATTCTTTTCCACAACCACAGCTCGATGATCAAAATTAGGAAATTAATATTTACATAGCACTATTATTTAATGTATGGAGCTATTCAAATTTCATAAATTATTGCTGTTTGTCACCGGAAACTCCCCCCCGCCGCCTTTTTTTTTTTTTCCTGCTTCAGGATCACATCTTGTATTTAGGTGCATTTAGTCTCCTTCAATCTGGAAAAGTTTCCGAGGTGGAGTGACCAACCCATCACTGTTTGTCCAACTTTCCTACTTTTGGCACTGAAAGTTCCCCACTCAGCCCCAGGCAAACTTGAATGGTCGGTTATTTCATGACCTTGACCATTTTTAAACAGTTCAGATTTTATTAATTATTTTTGTAGAATGTCAAGATCGTTAATATGTGAAGATTTCTTTCTTTCTTTCTTTCTTTCTTTCTTTCTTTCTCTCTCTCTCTCTCTCTTTTTTTTTTTTTTTTTTTTTTTTTTTTTTTTTTTTTGACGGAGTCTTGTTCTGTCACCCAGGCTAAAGTGCAATGGTGTGATCTCACCTCACTGCAAACTGTGCCTCCCAGGTTCAAGTGATTCTCCTGCCTCAGCCTCCTGAGTAGATTGCTGAGACTACAGGCGCCTGCCACCATGCCGAGCTAATTTTTGTATTTTTAGTAGAGACAGGGTTTCACCATATTGACCAGGCTGGTCTCAAACTCCTGACCTTGTGATCCACCTGCCTTGGCCTCTCAAAGTGCTGGGATTACAGGCATGAGCCACCATGCCCGGTCATAGATTTCTTATGTCAGTAAGAAAAGTGATGAATATAGATAGAAGTATAGAAAATGCAATTTACATAGGAAGAAATCAAATTGGCCCAAAACATATAAAAATATTTAACTAATTCAGTTCAAAAAATGCAAGTTAATACAATAAGCTCCGAGAGCAAATGACAAAGATTGTTTAAAACTATAACATCCCATGTTGGTGACGGCAGTGTTAAGCAGGTACTCTTAGATACAACTAGAGGGAAAGTTGACAGTACTCAGTAAGAGCCTTAAAAATGTCATATTTTTTAAATCTAGAAATGCATCTTAAGTAAATACTAATCAGATTTTGCCCATGAAAACATGTATAAGGATGATAATTACAGTGTTATTTTATTTCTAGGTAAACAAATCATAGTACATTCATACAATACTAGGCAACTACAAAAAATAACATTAGGGATACTATTTCTTAACATGAAAAAATTCTTAAAATATTTTAGGTGGAACAAACAAGATTAAAAACTCTATCCTATATATGAGTGTGATAGTATATATTGTGTATCCTAGAAAAAAGACTGAAGTGAATATACCAAAATATTAATAGTAGCATAAAGAGAATTTCTGGGTGGTAAAATTAGGGATGCTGATTTAATTTTTATCCTTTATTCATTTGTATTTTGCCATTTTTATTTTTTACAATAAGCATGTATTATTTACATACATCAGAAAAGGACATAAGAGTTTCAAGATTGAGGGAAATAGATTGGGCTCCTGAGGACCGTATGGATGGTTTGGAATAACTAACATGGAAAAGATTCTAGGGAAGGAGCAACAAGACATTAATAAATGGATTAAGATGTGTTTGTGTAGCTAGAGAAAGGCAGAGCCATAAATTGAGCTCGACTCTAGAACAGCCAAACAGGTAGATATGTAAACACTTGTATAGTCATGCCAGGGGGAAAACTCTACATTTTTAATGCCACATTGAAAGTTCGTCTTCAAAAATCTCCCTAATTGTTTCTCCACAACAAGTTAAAGCAAGCTGGAGCCCTCTACTGGAGTAGTCTTCTAGGAAGGGTAGAATTTACATTTGAAATTATAAAATGACAGGTTGATATGCTTCCATTCAGAGATGGAGGTTTTTCATATTCAGTGCTCCCAAGACTAATTTTCTACTAACCAGTTACTAATTTTTACAATGTCTTCTAGTATAAGGGGAAATATTATTCTTTTACTAATGAAAAGAAGAGGGTGAATGGAATTGGACTGCAGAGAATTCTCAATCAGCTGAGATAGTTACACACAACTGACCGATGTTTGCTTGAATATCTATGGAATCTCATTTAGAAGGTAACTGAAGAGAAGTAAGCTGAGATAAGAATATAATAGGACAAATAAACAAGATTTTCAATTTCAAATGTAGGTAAGGATAAAACATAGTATTTTTCTTTAGAAAGTATTACAATAGGCCAGGAGTGGTGGCTCATGCCTGTAATCCCAGCACTTTGGGACGCCAAGGCGGGCGGATCACCTAAGGTTGGGAGTTTGAGAACAGCCTGACCAACATGCAGAAAACCTGTCTCTACTGGAAAAAAAAAAAAAAATTAGCTGGCTGTGGTGGTGCATGCCTGTAATCCTAGCTACTTGGGAGGCTGAGGCAGGAGAATTGCTTGAACCTGGGAGGCAAGAGAATTGCTTGAACCTGGGAGGCAGAGGTTGCAGCAAGCCGAGATCAAGCCATTGCACTCCAACCTGGGCAACAAGAGTGAAACTCTGTCTCAAAAAAAAAAAAAAAAAAAAAAGAAAAGGGAAAAAAAAGTATTTCAATGATAGTTGCCATTTGGAATTATTAAAGGGCCAAATAAAATATCTTGCTTCTCTCATGTTTCATTATATCTTTGATTCTTTTATAATAAGGTTTATTTTCTCCATCTATGATTCTTTTATAATAAGGTTTATTTTCTCCATCCGCAATTTCCTAAAGGTTTATTTCAAGTGTTTTAGTATTTTTTACATGAATACTAATACAGATGCTGCCAGCTTTAACAGAGAACCTAATTGATAGAAACCAGTGATAGACTAGCATCATGTATAGTCATATGAGAACTGATCGTGGATAGTCATCTGCCTGAGATGACACCTAAGAACACAGAGTCAATCTCATGATCCTCGCTCACCACCTTTAGCAAAAATTCCTGCACCTTACTATGTACATTAGAAAATTCAATATGGGAAATTTATATTTTCTCTTTTCCAACAATTACAAAGTGAACACAGGCCACGCACTTTTTCACAAAAGGAAAACAGACAAATGGTAAGAGTATTTTCTGAGACATAGAAGTGGAAGAAACTTTTCCATATTTTGGAATAAGATTCTTGCAACAATAATGGCAATATTATGAAAGAACATAAAAATATCAGTTTTTCCATGGAACAGGAGGAAAAGTTAATTTGCACCAGGCCAGTCTCTGAAATTAATAGGGAGGCAATGAATGCCTGCAGATGCCACCACATGATTTCAAGTCTTGGCATAAAATGAGAAAGGGGGTATCCATTTCTGCCAAAGTAAAACTTCTATATAACCCATATCAAAATCTGTTTAGTTCCTGCAAGGAGATTTAATTCTCCTACAAGGAGAATTTAATAAAAATATGAATATTTTAGCATATGCAAAGTTCAAACAATCATATTCAAAATTATTATGGTGATGTCAAGATTGCTTAAACTCTAAACAGCGGAGCTCTAAGGGACACACGTGATTGTTTTCAAAAGAGAGAATTTGGGGAACAAAGTGAAGCTGGAGTAGGGAGACAAAGAGATAATTGACATTATCACACATTTCTGTGTCATGGGCACAGTTCTAGGTGGTTTACCTCATTTTACATAATCCTTTCAATTACCCAATGGGGAGACATTAGTATTTTCATTTTATAAGTAAGAAAACTGAGGATCTAAGCGGTTAGTTTACTTTTCCAAGGTCATACAGCAAATTAAGGGTAGATTCGGAGCCTTGGCTCAGGTCCCTCACTTCCTGAAGTTCATGCTCTTTGGAATCCAATGATTCTCAAACTTCAGTGTAAATATAAGTCACATGAGTGGCTTTTTACAATTACAGATTCTTGAGTCTTATGCCTACAGATTCTAATTAGGTCTGAGGTGAGTCTCAGGAATCTGCATTTTTAACAACAGCATTTGTTAAAATTATTACACGTAATCATGATGCAGATAGCCTGGTGATCTTATATTAACATGTTAAGCCATTCCTGATTTAGTTACCAACACAGTACTTACAGACTGCTGTGAAATCTCTTAATGAGTAAATACTCTCGTTCATGATACCTGGGAAGAATAAATGAACAAGAATAAGAATAAAAGAATAAGTGGCTTAATTGAAATTTCATTTTTAAATATTTATTGAATGAGTGAATGAATGAATAACTAAATAAGGAGTTGCATGTCTAATATGCACCAGGCAATGTTCTAAGACCAGGAGTTATAAAGATATATGGTATAATTATCACCCCTAAGGAGCTTGTAACCTGCAGGGACGGATTTTAATAAGAAAAACCAACTGGTATAGATGATAGAAAAAAATAAGAATAGCCAACTTGGTGATATAGGGCAGTTGGGGTACAAAGGAATAGAACACAATCCTATTGTGGGTGAGTGGGAACATATAAAGCTCAGATTTTTACAAATAAATAGGTATTTACAAAGTAGACAAGAAAAGTCAAGCCAGTCTGGGCAGAGGTGGCAGTGTGGGCAATTGCATGGAGAGATAAAAGACTCTGGCACTCTTACCGGGGACCTATAGCTGTAATGGCCACAACATAGAGATGAGGCTGGAAGGGTCATGCAGGAATTTTCAGGAATCTGGACTTAGCCTAATTTTCATCTCTATTAGACTAGAGTATCTTGAAGGATTTTTTTGTTGTTGTTATTGTTTTTGTTTTTTTGTTTGAGACACGGTTTCACTCTCACTCTGTCGCCCAGGCTGTAGTGCAGTGACGCAATCCTCAAACTCCCCGGGCTCTGGTGATCCTCCCACCTCAGCCTCTGGAGCAGCTGGCACTACAAGCACATGCCACCACGCCCACCTCATTTTTTTGTTGTTGTTGAGACAGGATTTTACCACACGTTGCCCAGGTGCTGGTCTTGAACTTGGGCTCAATCTGCCCACCTCAGCCTCCCAAAGAACTGGGATTACAGGCATGAGCCACCATGCCCAGCCTAAGGGTTCTTTTATATTAGTGCAAATGGTAATGATGCCTTGGAAACTGATGAAACATTTGAGAGAAGCATGCTTAAATATCACTCAGTTTAAAATATGGGTCCTGGAATTTAAGATTTTTTCCTATGTTTAGAACATAAGGCACCTTAGAGGCACAGACTTTATTAAAGTAACAAGGAATGCTGCAATAACCAGTTGGGGGCCCATGCCAATAGCTGAAAGGACTCTTTAGCTAAAAAGAGTCATTAGAAATGGCAATATTCACTTTGGGAAGAGAACTACGTACATTTTGTCACATAGTTGACTCATACATGTTTATATACAACAGATTACAAATGACAAAATATCTCAATTCCTCCTCACAAGGGAAACTGATGAAAACCTTTAGCTTGGTTGGTGAAAAATTTTTTTCAGTGTCTGACTCTGTCTGGATTTCCTCTCTTTTATTACTCAAATGCTGTTGATCCTCTTTGTTGTTACTGTTTTCTCCCAAAATCTGGTTATGCTAGAATATTTCTTCCTGTGTTGTGGGCCTTTATTCTGCCTCCTGTAAATTTACTCAAATGTGTATCTAAAACAGTTGGCAGAATGATTTTCCTTTCTTGGTTTGCCTGGTCCTGGATCTAGTGAGCTCCACATAATGTGTTCTTCTTCCATGTGGATCCCCAGGGTCTTCTTGCTGCTTTGGGTCATGTGCCGCCAAAAAGGTGTTTGATTCTGAGTTTTGGTGGGAAGTGTGACATGTTGACTGGGACTAGACAAGAAAAAGAGTATTTCCCTTAGATAGAAACAGACACTTTTGACATATTTTGTAGAGTACTAACCGTGAACCATTTCAGTCCCATCAATCACTTCTCTTTGAGCAGGATCTCAAGTTTACCCAGTTCAACCATTTCTTTTTCTTTTTTTTTTTTAACTTTTATTTTAGGTTCAGGGACACACGTGGAAGTTTGTTATATAGGTAAATTGCATGTCACAGAGTTTGGTGTCCAGATTATTTCATCACCCAGGTAATAAGCATAGTACCCAATATGTGGTTTTCCCATCCTCTGTTTCCTCTCATTCTCTACCGTCAAGTAGGCCCCAGTGTCTGTTGTTTCTTTCTTTGTGCCAATATGTACTTGATATTGAGGACGCACTTCTAAGTGAGAGCATATGGAATTTTGTTTTCTGTTTCTGCATTAGGATTTGCTTAGGATTATGACCTCAAACTCCATCTATGTTGCTACAAAGGACATGGTCTCATTCTTTTTATGGCTGCATAGTATTCGATGGTGTATACGTATCACATTTCTTTATTAGGTCTTCCATTTTGGGGCATTTAGGTTGATTCCATGACTTCGCTGTTGTGAATAGTGATGTGATGAACATACACGTGCATGTGTCTTTATGGTAAAAGAATTTATTACATTCCTATGGGTATATGCCCAATAATGGGATTGGTGGGTCAAATAGTACTTTTGTTTTAAATTCTTTAAGAAATCACCACACTGCTTTCCACAATGGCTGAACTAATTTAGTTTAGTCATTTCACACCTACTGTAGCCTAGCTTGCCTGTGCAAACAAAAGCTGGAATTGCCAGGAACTAAGATTTCATACCTCTGCCATCCCAATTACTTGTTTCTTATTCTTCCTGTATGCTGTCTCACAATTCTAGCCATTTAGCCTAGATTCATACTGTTCATTTGCAAAGTGAACTAAATGGAGAGTAATAACAAATTTGAAGGCAAACAAACAAGAATAAACACCAAAAAAGATAAATTAAAAGGGAAACATATGTATGGCAGATTGCCCCACTAGCTACTCTGATACTTGATTTTGGTCCGCCCTTCAAACAAATCTGTATGTGTAAAGTTTAAGTTTAAAAATATTAAAATATGGCCACAGGGATGTTTGTTACAATGGGCATCATGCCTGCATAGTAAAGTGTTACATCGGCACCATTCATACCACTGAACTTCACGATCTGTCAGCATTTCCATTTTAAAACCCTTTCTGAATGAATTCCAAAAGCTACAGCATTACCAGAGAGCCCATTAATTTTCAAATGTATATATAAAGTTAAATTAAAACTGGTACTTTGGAATTTGCCTTTAAAATTTTGAGGATTTCTCCCGAGTCCCTCTTCCCATTAAAAAATAATTGCTACAAACAATGTGCCCCTAATACCAGATGTAGTAGCATGTTGGAGACAGGGGAGAGACTGATTGGGGGACAACTCTCTACAGTGATACATTTTTTTCTAAACCTTTTAGTGTATCTCTACCCAAATTCTTTTACAGAACTATTATTATAGAGCAATTTATAGAAATAATAGGTATTTAAGGAGTAAAAGGAAAGTTTCTACCCAGATTTACTTTTCCTGAATCTCCTCTGGAAATTTCCCTCATTTTTCATATGACAAAATTTTGTTCTAAAAGTCGCTGAAAAAAAGTTTAAGGTTACATATTATAATTAGAATGCAATTTGTTCTAGATGTACACAAATAAAATAACTTTCAAGTAATAGTTTGCAGATATGCTAACAGATAATTGAGGCACTTAGAATCACAGTAACACACTAAATGGCATTTCCTAATGTTAAAGTTTTTTCAAGAAATGTATCATTGGAAGAGAGTTCATTGTGTGTATATAAAATTTAAAGAAGAAAACAATAGTATCATATAAGAAATACTATATTATTAATACCTTTGAAGGCTCTGTGTGCCCTCCAGACCCCAAATCAGAGCTTTTAACATTTGAAAAATTTATAACAAGGTTTGGGCCAAAATAATTTTGTTTTTCAGTATATGAAGAATTAATATTTAGTTAAAGGTTCTTGTAAAAGAGTACAGCAGGAGTTATGATATTTCTTTCCCCACTGAAAATAAATCCTTTGGGTTTTAGCTTCAGATACTTCTGCATTTGTCTGGTCAATCTGTCCCTGTCTCCTTCAAGGCTAATCTACGTCTTTGCTTGGGAAGAGCTGTCCCTTTCTGATCTCTCTGTGCCAGCCCAATCTGTCTGCCACAGTTGTTTCCTGGCAGTACTGAAACTAAGAAGAGCGTGTGATTAATAGTACGGCTCAATATAACTACACTTACCAGGAATTATTGGCTTTCATCCAATAGGGAAAATGAATCCAAACGATTATATTTGACCCTCTCGTGCTCTAAAATAAGATTTCCAACGTAGGCACACTTTTATTTATTCAAATATCTCAAAGGCTTCAGATTGGCAAGAATTCCAAGATGAAATTTCTTAAATTTCCCTCTGAATTGTGCCTTGTAAAATTATTTTTTCTGTCATACAATTTTTAGTTTACATTTACTATGATACAGTATTTCTCCCATTGCTTTTCTAACCCAAATTGAGGTTTACACTAACTGTATAAGCTAATTATGTAGAGATATTTCCCTCCCTCTTGTTTTATTATTTGCACGCAGATTATTAAATCAAGATTGTTTTCCTATGAATCTGGTGTGTGTGTGTATGTGTGTGTGTGTGTGTGTGTGTGTGCATGCTCATGTACACACACACACGTGTACAGAAACAGATACATAATTCAAGAACAAACTTATTTCTCTTTCGTCACTGGTCTTTATTTCAAGCCTGTCTATTCAGTTCATATTTCCACATTTTAATTTAGAAAGCAAATTAACCGAAAGGCACTAGTTGGTTAACATACAAATTACTTCGCTCCTCGGAGGAAATCTTAGTCATGTTTAAAGGCTCTATAACACTTTTTTAAATTAATGGAATTAAATTTTTAATGGAATAATTTGTGTTAATATTTACTAAAATAGAAAGAAATGTGAGAACACCTTGATGTTTAAACTGTTCCAAAACTAGGGAATTAGGATGGTAGCTGACCACCATAATTACCAATCATTTTCTTCTCAGAGGATGTTTTGGTTTTTAAAAAATTTCCCATTCTCATAACCACTATACCTGATGTGTAAAACAAAATATCTGTAGCTTAGGACCAGAAAAATATATTTTTGGAATATATACTCAATGAGAAAGTATTTAGAATTCCGTTAGTGTCAGCCCCAGAGTATGGAGTATTATTTTGGTTAAAGAAATACTAAATGTGGATAGAAAACATTTAGGAAATACAAGAAATGGAAAGAATTAGAGTATGTCTTCAAGGGTAACCAGACTAATTCTAGGAGAGATGGATGTTCTTCCTAAAAATCTTTGGTTTAGACTTTGGTTTGAATAAGATGCAAGAGAAACATCTCTCAAGCAAGAGTAGCGAGGATGAATTTTGTTCCCTGAGTAGCATTTTATAAAAGAATGCATGTGAAAGGATTTTAAAGCTCATATACCAGATTGCATAAAGAATTGTTTCCATTATATGAAGTTAGGTAGCACTTGAATATCATGAATGAATACAAGCTTTGTGTGGAATGTTTCTTTTCAATGCAATGTGATATTAAGTACATTTATGTAAATAGTGGGTGAAATTTTTAATGTTATATAAATATTACCTTTTCTATGTGATACTTCTGGAAGAGTCTCTTAACTCCCTTACTTTTGACTTAAGATGTCAGTGAAATCATACAGGCTTTTTAGGAAATCCAAAGGAATGTATAAAATCCCCCTCTCACTCTGGATGAGAGAATCAATGCTCTTTTCATGTATCTACATTTCTACAGGTAGGTATATAGCTAAACAGAAGTCCGTGCACATCTATATCTGATATAGTAGAGTTGACTTAGCCCAGTGTAGAATCAAATCTTAACCTCGCTATTTAAAAGCTGTGGGACCTTAGGTACATTATGTAATGTCTCTCAGCTTCAGTCTCCCTGTTTGTAAAACAAGGATGATATTACCATGTTCATAGGGGTGCTGTGAAGATTAAGTGAAATAATCTATGTAAGATGCCATACAGTCCCTGGCACACAGCGCATGCTCAGTAAATGTTACTGTCTCCTAACTATGCCTTCAGACCTGCAGTATAGATAATTTTAATCCCAATTTTACAAATGATGAAATAGACTTAAAGACAAAGCTATCAAAGCTATAGATGCACAGCTAGTGAATAGCAGAGTCACATTAGAAAGGCAGACCTTTCTGATGATAATGATAATAACAATAACATTATCTTTACTACTTCTGGGTAGTGAATTTCATGCTAGTTGATTGATGACATTTTACTCTAAAACTTAAACAACATATTTCAGTCATAGTGGCAGAAATAGAAAGTTGAATCCAATTATTGTGACACAATAAAGAAATTATTATAAATCTTGTACATTAATTAACAAACCCTTTATCCCCCTTTCTTTTTAAATTTGCTTCTTACTTGCAACTCTTACGAAGCTTACATTGCAGGAAGGGAACAAACTATCCTCAGAGAGGGGAAAGGCTCTCTTCCTCAGCTGCATGGTCCAAACCCAGGACAACCAGAATCAGCCTGTTTTCACTTGGAAACAAAACTTAAAACAAATGCTGCAATTACTTAAGCTATCAGTTTAGACCAAGATGCATCTGCCTCCAAACCTCTCCAAATGGTAACAATTATTGGTTTAATGTTGCTGACTTGCCACTAATCAAGACCTGTATTTATATTCTTATGAATAAATGTGTATTCACATAGCTGGTTTACATGTGAAACAAACATTTCTATGAATCCCTATAGTTTGTGTTTGCTTTGGGCTCAGCCATTTCACCAGGAATTACCAGGTAGGAGCTCTGTGTTGGGAGAGACTATTTCAGTAACACAAATCCTGCCTAACACTGGGTCACTGAATCTAATGTGGTCAGAAGAGGAAAATCCTTTTTCTTTTTATTAACTTCAATAATTTTGAAAACCTAGGAAATCTATGACAATGTGGGTACAGGGTAGAATATAATATTTTTTCATAAACAAATAAAAGTTGTTGAGGGGTTAATTGAAACAGTTGTTCACACACACATACACAAGCAGCTCTGAGCACATGAAGCCAGTGTGAGTTCACAAACAACAAGCTCTAACAGATTAATATCTTTTTTGGACAGGTAGGCAAAACAGGCGATCAAAGAAATGCATTTCAATACAGTGATTCTGGATCTTAGAAAGGCATTTGACTAGATTTTTATGATACTGTCATGGAGAAAACAGAGAAATATATTTTAGATAACATAAGGCAAAGAATATACTGCATTATTATGCAAGGAATGTTAATTAATGGATATGAACTTTCATAAACATCTTTTAGTACATCGCAGAGTTCTGATGTCGATCCTTTCCAAATTGAAATTTTCAAGTGTTTAGATGAGGACACTTGAGAACGTTGATCAAATTTGGAAATGTTGTAATGCTGGAATTTGAGTGGAGTGACCAACTTGTCCCAATTTGCCTGAAATTTTCCCAAATTTTCAGTTTGGGCACTGAAAATCCTGAATCCTGGGAAACCTCTCAGTTCCAGGCTAACTTGATGGTTGGGCACCCTAGATTTGAGCGGCAACCAGAAGGAGGAGTAAAACATTGCCAGGCAGCGCAAAGCACTAACTCATGAGAGAGCCTCGTGTGTTTGAGAAACTGCAAGTGGCTCAAGGTTGCCAGACCACGTATTGGCAGACAAGAGAAGCTAGCCAAGAATCAGGTTCCATAGGATCTTCAATTGTGATAAAATACATATAACCTAAAATTGGACATTTTAACAATTTTTAAGTGTGTAGTTCAGCTTTAAGTACATTCACATCATTGTGCAACCATCACCACCATCCAATCCCGAACATTTTTCATCTTTCCAAACTAAAATTCTGTACCCATTAAAGATTAACTTCCTGCAGCTCTAGCAACCACCATTCCACGTCTGTCTCTATGAATTTGCCTACTCTAGGTACCTCACAGAAGTGAAACCATACAGTATTTGTCCTTTTCTAACTGCCTATTTTCACTTAGCACAATATCTTCAAGGTTCATCCATGTCGTAACGTATGTTAGAATTTCCTTCCTTTTTAAGGCTCAATAAGTGTATGTGCGTGCCACATCTTGTTGATCCACTCATTCCTTTCATCTCATTCATTCATACATCAGTGTACACTTGGGTTGCTTCTGTTTTTGTTTGTTTGTTTGTTATTGTGTGAATAATGCTGCTATACCCACAGGTGTACCAATATCTCTTTGAGTCCCTACTTCTAATTCTTTTTTTTTTTCACTGTAATAAAGTCACACCTACTTTCAATTACTTTGGGTATACACCCAGATGTAGATTTGCTGGATCATATGGTAATTCCATTTTTGAGGAACTACCACACTGTTTTTTATAGTAGCTGCACCATTTACATTCCTACAAGCACAAAGATTCCAGTTTTGCCATATTCTCACTTTTCTTTTTTTGATAAGTAGCCATAGTAATGGGTGTAAAGTGTCTCATTGCAGTTTGATTAGGATATCCCTACTGATTAGTGATGTTAAGCCTCTTTTCTTTTCGTCTTTTTTTTTTTTTTTTTGTGACAGAGTCTTGCTCTGTCATCCAGGCTGGAGTGCAGTAGCGTGATCTCTGCTCACTGCAACCTCTACCTCCTAGGTTCAACTGATCCTCCTGCTTCAGCCTCCTGAGTAGCTGGGACTACAGGCCTACACTACCACCCCAGGCTAAGTTTTATATTTTTAGTAGAGATGGGGTTTCGCCATGTTGGCCAGGCTGGTCTTGAACTTCCGGCTTCAAGTGATCCACCCACCTCAGCCTCCCAAAGTGCTAGGATTACAGGCTTGAGCCACTGTGTGCCCAGCTATTAAGCTGCTTTTCAAGTGTTTCTTAGCCATACATATATCTTCTTTGAAGAAATAGCTATTCAAATCTTTTCCCCATTTTTATTTTATTTTTTTTAGTTGTAGGAGCTATTTACATATTATTGTCATCCTAATGGGTGTGTGTGTAGGAACTTAAATGCCATCAAATACACTAAGCTTATCCTTTCACAAGATGAAATCATTCAAGAATTTTGAGCAGATGACAGCAAGAGATTTAAATTTTAGGTGGTTCAATCTAGAGAAGTTAAGGAGAAAGGTTGAAGGAGGTGAGGCCAGAAGCAGGGATGCAATTTAGAACCTCTTATAATTGTTAGTCAAGAAACAACAAAGACCACTGGTAGTGGAGTTGGGCAGGAAGAAATATACATGAGATTTTAACAGGGCACTATCAAAAGTGATGGACGACTGGTGGCAAAAATCCAAGAAACTTTCTGGTTTCTCACTTAGGAGACTGAGTGGATGGTGGCATCATTCACCAAATTCAGGAGTCTAAGGAAAGGTAAAACCAACTTTGGATAAATGGAATATGAGGTACCTGTGAGGCAGACAGGTAGATATGTTGGTGTTGAATATATTGACTTGGAGCTCAGCATGAAAGTGTGGGCTTGAGATACACTTTTCACTGTGAGCATGAACTATTAAACATAGATTGTCCAGGGACAATGTGTGAAATAAGAATATTGGTTTCCTAGGAACACCTAAATAGGCCTGGCAGAGAAAGAGAAGCTCATAAAGACGAGCAAGAAAGAATATCCACACTGGCAAAATGTGCAGCAGTACAATTTCAGGTCAAAATAAGAACTTTGTAAAAATTAGAGTTGCCCAAAAATGGGGAAAAGTCTTTTATTGAGAGTGAGTCCCCAGCCCCTGGAGTTGTTGTCAGAAGCAGGACAACTGACTCATTTGCATATCACAGGAGGGACCCATTCCCTGATAAGGATTTGGTTTCCATGCCAAGAGACTACTCCTTAATGACTACAAAAACTGTTTCATCAGAATGTGAGAATTTACAAATCATTGGGAGCTCTTTGCTTGTTTAATATTTGAGGTTTCCAGGACTGTTTGAATTCATTAAGGAGAAATACATGAGCCTTTTTTTAGTTTTCCGAGTCAAGGGCCAGGCATATCCCACTCAGAAACTGTTGCAAATACTTTGGGAATCTAAGCCAAAATAATAACTGTGATTGTCTCATAAATAATGCTTGCTGAAAGATTTGGACTTAATGGCCAGAACATTTTGGTTCCTGTAAGATGAGTAAAAGAACTTGCCAGTATCTCGGCAGATAACTCCTCCTGTGTCAAAGAAAGGCTCTGTTATAGTTCTATTTATAGTTATTAAATATGAATATGGGAACATAATAAAGAAAATATGAATAAGAACATAAACCAGAATTACCCTGCTCTCTGTCCCACATTACAAGGTTTACAGAATCCCAGGAAAATGGAAAGCAACAGAGTAAAATCTCCCCACAGAGTCACTTGATAAATGTTCCATCTTCTGGCTGGGAGGAGAGAGAAACCTTCGTCTTTGAGCCCTTTACTTGGTTCTCTAACTCATAATGAGGCCCACCTGCTTTAATACGCTGACTGACAGCACAGCTGCATTCTCTCAGACAAGGTCTGCTCCCAAGATGCACAGACCTGGATGAAGTTCAGATCACCAGTTAATGTAATCCCATTGTTGGTCTCCAAGGAATGGTAACTGGCTTTCCAAACAAATGGGAATAGTCTGGGAAACATCTCTGTATTCTACACATAGGCAAAATTGTTGGGAGATGAAGGCAATGCATTCTTATCGTCTCAAAGTCTGAATTATTCATACTTAATGCCCCCCTCCCAATTCCTGCAGGGGATGAGAAAGGGAGCTTCTATAAACTGTACCATTCTAATATCCTTCGCTTAGTGTCAGTAATGAATTGAATTCTGCCTCTATCATTTATTAGCTGTATAACCTTGGATATCTTTGCCTCAGTTTATCTATCTGCCAAATGATGATGATGTGAGGATTTATAATACACAAAGAGCTTAGAACAATGTGTGCACATAGTGCTCAACAAATGTATGTAGGACATGTAGGGCTTCTGTATCTATAGATTTAGAGAATTCCTCAAACCAATTGATGTTATTTCCGAGCAGGCAATGGGAGAGGATCAAGGATGCTTAGTAAATTAACCTTTGGTTCAAAATCTAAACAGGTTGCCTCACTAATTGAACTACTGATATCTGGGGGTCTCTAGTCTGTTTCTTATGAGGAGCTATTTGTAATATAATGACAATTCCAAAATCTTCAGCAAGGACCCCTTTAGAGTTCCAGGATGAAAGGTTTGGAGGCAGGAGAAAGCCAGTTGCTAAGAACTGATATCATCTAACTCATTAACTCATTTTAACTAAAGCAACTTTCTATTTTAAGCTATCACCATCATCACCAAATCATAGAATTCTAGAACTGTAAGGGGTCTTTGATTTTTACCAAATCCAAGTACTTCATTTTACATATATATGAGGAAACTGAGAGACAAATGCTAAACTACTTGTTCAATTTTTCTGAACCAATTAGTTGTAGAGGACTAACATCTACTCCTCCTGGTCCAGTTCTCTCTTGTTCATACTTCTGTCCAACAAAGATTTCTTAGACTCAAGCTGTGCAAGACAATGAGAGTAAGGAAGTGAATAAAACAGTCTCAGACTTCAAGAATCTTCTAGTATAGAGAATTCTACCAAATGTACTGACAATTATACAGTGCAGTAAATATTAAATGATACAATGTTTGGTGAAAAGATGTCAGAGGGGCATGTTATATTTTAATAATAACATTTCCTCATCACTGAGGAGGACCTAGTATATGTCAACACTGTCCAAGGCTTTAGCGATATAAACGCGAAAAGGCTGTAAAACTCATCAAAATACAGTACAAGGTATCACATCCATGTTAAGGGTGTTGCAGACAGTTTAGTGCTAATGGAGTTTAGGCAATGGAGAGCTCACTAAGGGATGGGGCAACTGGAGGAGATCAAATGTGAGTGCCACAACAGGGAATTTTGTGTTCAGAATTTATTGCATGAAGAAGAAATGTAATTCTTCTTTATGTCACTTCTCAATCTGATTCCTTCCTCCAATATGATGGCTGTTCTCATGAGAGTGTTTTTCAGAAATTGCAAAAGAGAACTGAAATGTGATGGACCTAGGGCATCCATTCTTTTGCCAAATATCTTCTCATTATGCTTCCTAGCTTATCCTTTGTCAAGGATTCCTTTCATATTTACATGCATTTTCAAGATCATTCACCTACTCTTTTCTGTAGACAGCATCCCTTCCTAGCTGTCCCTCAATAAGTCCTTTGCCTAATCCAGCCTTCTAAAAAATATTTCATAATGGGTTTTATTTTTTATATTAAACTGACATTTCCTAAACATAACTTGTGACTTTTAAGTAAAAAGTTTTCAAACAACAAAACTGTCACAATATTTAAATATTTTTCAGCCATATATGTGTGAATGTGTATATGTGAATTTTAAAATAAGTATTAAAGCCTACTAAGTGAATAATAAGAAAACAGATTAATATTAAATTAGACATTATCTAAACTCGGACAAACTGGGTTTTTTTCCAAATTAAATATGAAATCATCAACCCAAGATGATTAGGAGGAAAATGATGTAATAAAATCAACTTTTAAATAGCTGTAACATGTTGCATTTCCTAGGAATCTTCAAATGTTTGCTTAAAAATGGCCAAAACATTTGAAACAAAAGATAAAGTACCAAAACAACTTTTTGAAATCATAATTCTAAACGTTTATAAATTCCCCATATTCTCTACATTATTTAAGGGAAAAGTTACTTTCCCTGGAAGGAAACTTCATTTTTTAAAAAAACCACTCCAGTATTTCCCTTGCTAGGAAATAAGCCAGATGGTTCCAACACTCAGAATTTTACTCAGGAAAAATTCAGAAATACAGGACAACTTTGTTAATTCTTTTGGTACTAACTGCCATTGTAATCTCTATACGTTTTCTCTTTGATGAAAAAAGGCTAGTACTAAAACACAAAATAAAGAATCTGATAACCACCAGCAAATAGTACCTGAGATCAGTAAGACATTCTAGAAAGAGCCTGGACTGGGCTCAAGACGCATGGATTTGCTGCTAGCCAAGGAGAAGAGAATAGATTCCACAGATAGCTTTTTAAAATGTTTTACTTTAGCTGTACCATTTGATGATTTTGACAAATGTACATACCTGTGAAACCATCACTGTAAACAAGGTATAGAACATTTCCATTACCTTAAAATTGTTTCCTCATGCCTGTTTGCTGTTAACTCCCAGCTCCCTTACACACACACACACACACACACACACAGAGAGACACACACACACCCCTGACCCTGGCAGCTACTGATTTTATATCTAGCACTATAGATTAGTGTTATCTTTTCTAGGATTTCATGTAAATTGACCCATATAATACCCTCTCTGATCTGGCTTATTTTTGCTCAGATGTTTTTGAGACTCATCCACGTTGTTGTGTGCATTGGTTTTCATTTTTCAGCAGAGTATATTCCACTGTGTAAACATAACATAATTCATTTATCCATTTAACTGTTGATGGACATTTTGTTTGTTTCCGGCTTGAGATTATTATAAATAAAGCTGCTGTGGATAATCTATCATTTATTCTATTTATCTTGCTAGTTGTTTTCCTTTTGTTCAAATTTTTCCAAATATTTTATTCCTCTCTTTCTCCTTTCCTGACTTCATTTGGGTTAATAAAATACGTTTTTAGTATTTCTTTTGTTTCCTCTATTGGGTTCGTGACTTTATCTCTGTCATTATTTTTAAGTGGTTTTTCTAGCACTAATAATAAATGTATTTATTAAAGACTATTTAGAGTCCAATAATTTACCACTTCACTCTTTATACCTGACACTCAGACTTCCCATTTGCTACTTTTCATGTCACAAGTGTAATAATCTTACAAAAGGATAACTCCACTCACCTACCTACCCTCCCTTTGTTATTGTTGTAGCTTTTACTTTCAGGTAGCTACCAACCTCACTTTATATTATTTTTCTTTTAAATGATGATTTTCATACTTACCCATTCATTTACTGTTTCCAGTGTGCTCCATTTCTTACAATAGATTGAAGTTGTATATGGTATTATATTATTTCCATTTAGCCTGAAGAATATTTCTTAGCATTTCTTATAGTGCAGGTCTTCACTATAAGAATTTTTGAAGGATATTTCAAAATTTCTTCAAAAACTGGATTGACAGTTTTAAAAATTTTATTTCAGCACTTTAAAGATAGAATTCTATTGTCTTTTGCCCCTCATTGATTCTGATGAGAAGTTAGTCATTTTTTATATCATCGTTGTCCTGTATTTAATGTGTCTTTTTTTTCCCCTCAACTTTTCAGATGTTCTTCCTTTGGTCTTCAATATGTACTTACATATTTTGTTTTCTTTATGTTAATACTGCTTTAATCTCGGATCTAAGTCAATGTAATCAAATTTAGGGAACTTTCAGTTAGTATACTTTCCAATATGTTTACTCACTTTTTAGGACTCTATCACATATACCTTAGATCATTTGATATTGCCCAAAAGGCCCTGAGTCTCTGTTCATTTTTCTTCAATTCTTTTTCTGTTTTTCACATTGGGAAATTTATCTTCAATTTTTTTCTCCATTCTTCAGTTTGGAAAGTTTACCTTCAATTCTTTTTCTCTGTTCTTCAGATTGGAAGATGCTTGGATCTTTCTTCAAGATCACCAACTCTTTTTTCTGCTATCTACAGTTTATTATTAAGCACAAACAGTGACTTTTCAATTTTAATTATAATTTTCCACTATATACTTTCCATTTGCTTTTTAAAAAAATAGCTTTTAGTTCTCTGCTGAGATAGTCTATCTCTTCCCTCATTAAGACTGTGTTTTCCGGCCGGGCGCGGTGGCTCACGCCTGTAATCCCAGCACTTTGGGAGGCCGAGACGGGCGGATCACGAGGTCAGGAGATCGAGACCATCCTGGCTAACACGGTGAAACCCCGTCTCTACTAAAAAATACAAAAAACTAGCCGGGCGAGGTGGCGGGCGCCTATAGTCCCAGCTACTCGGGAGGCTGAGGCAGGAGAATGGCGTGAACCCGGGGGGCGGAGCTTGCAGTGAGCTGAGATCCGGCCACTGCACTCCAGCCTGGGTGACAGAGCGAGACTCCGTCTCAAAAAAAAAAAAAAAAAAAAAAAGACTATGTTTTCCAGACTGCGTGCAGTGGCTCACGTCTGTAATCCCAGCACTTTGGGAGGCCAAGGCAGGCAGATCACTTGAGGTCAGAAGTTCAAGACCAGCCTTGCCAACATGGTAAAACTTTGTCTCTACTAAAAATACAAAAATTAGCCAGGAGTGGTGGCGCACACCTGTAGTCTCAGCTAACCGGGAGGCAGAGGTTGCAGCGAGCCGAGATCTTGCCACTGCACTCCAGCCTAGGTGACAGAGCAAGGCTCTGTCTCAAAAAAGAAAAAAAAAAATTATTATTGTTTTCCTCTACTTATTTGAACACATTTTCCTTTGATTATTTTAACATATTTATAATGGCTGTAGTAAAGCCTTTATCTGCTAAAACTAACAGGTGAGCACTCTTGGGGCTGGTTCACATTAACCACCCTTTCGCTTTTTGATTATCAGATTTCTTTGCATGTCTAATAATTTTTGTTTACATACAAACTTTGTGGACAATTTATGGTGGAGACATTTGATAATCATCTCCTTTTGAAGAGTGTTGATTTTTGTTCTAGAAGTACTTCAATTGCTGGCCCATCAACTTGAATTTAGGTAGACTTAGTCTTATACTTTGTTAGCATGGATCTGTGGAAAGTCCAAGGTGTTTCCCAAGTCTCTACTATGTGGCTATATTCAACTCTACATGGGAACAGTTTGGAGGCTGAGGCTTCATCACAGTGGATCTTGAGTAGGTCTTATTCTGGAGGGTGGTCCTTATTCATAAGTAGAGCCTTACTGGTGTTTCCACTGAATGACTGAGATGTTGATGACATTACCTCAGTCTCTCCATTCTGGTTGGGCTGGAACTCTAAAGTCTCCCACCATGTTTGGATTCCAACCTTGTACTAGGGTCAAGAAATTGTCCCCAGACAGAGGGCAAGAGCAAGCTTTCCTTCTCTCAGATATTACAGTTTTGTGATGCCTGTTGTCTAATGCTTAGAAATAGTAAGCTCATGTATTTTATTCAGTTTTATAGTTGTTTGTGGCAGAACACTAGTCCCGTGCCAGTTATCCAGTTTTAACCAGAAGCAGAGGTACTCCATGGGTATACAATGGCTTTGGGTTCTGGCTTGGATGACTAGGTGGTAATGGCTCCATTCACTGCATAGGAAATCTAGGATCAAGAGCAAGTTTAGGAGGAACAATGATGAGTTAGTTTTTGTTCATGTTGCATAGAAGGTATGAGGGAGGCTGGTAGACATGACGGTTTTATGCATTAACAATTAAAATTGATCAACATTTGTGCATGTATAGACTGTTTCTGTTATTTTACCTTTAAATATTCTCTTTAAATAGTAAAAAATACAAGTAATATTGATTTTGACCTTCCTTGAGTTATTTTATAATTAAAAACAAAGTTATAGTATAGAAAATATTTGCAAATACTTGAGAACGTTTTTCTTTTCTTTTTTATGAGGAGGGAATGAGCATCTATTTAATCTTGTGGTGAAACCATTTCTCTCCTTTTCTTCTGCCCTCCATGAGTATCACCTCTTGGCTACTGTAGACCAGATATAAACTCTTTCCACACAGTGTTTTCACTGAAACAAGTCCTCCAATGAACCAACCACAAATGTGAAACTAAGGTACCAATTGAACTGGAAGAACATGAGCAATAATGACGAATATATTTGCGTGTTCCCATGAGCTAAGGAACTGAAGCAAAAAACACTGTCATTGTACAACTCTGAGCCATTCCTGTTCCACTAAAAGTTTAAGTTTTCCACTTGTAGAGTAAAGGGCAATTGGGGATTCAATTGTAAAACTCCTTTAGCAATTCAGGAGCAGCCATTGGCAAATAAAATTTATACCATTACTATTTCTGCATAATTCCAGAAGACAGCTTCTTGCTTACATCCAGGTCATGGCATTCCTTATTAGTAGTTGGCAACTAGGAGGAGACTAAGCCAAAGGTCCACAGTGATTTGTATCCTCAGGTTTCCCTTCTAAATCTGTTAAATGCTGCTCCTAGACAGAAGGAACATTTTGGTGCTACAGACTTACCAGTTTCTTCTTCTCCCTTCTCCTCTTCATTCCCTTTTCCCACCTCTTTCCCCTACTCTGTTTCTGACTATGTCATGTTCTGCTCTTGTTGCTAAACAGATGCATATTAATTTAAACTAATCTTGATTGTATAAAGACAAACAGCAGAGTGCTATTGCTTGCTTTGAGGGTTAGAGAAGGTGAAATAATTCATGATGTTTTAATATTTTTTAGCTATCTTGGCAACCATTAAAAGTAGGCTGCTCTAAAGTCTCTATTTGTTTACTTATTTAACTATTTAAATTTCTGGTGCCTAACCCATGGAAACTGTCCTTGACAAATCTTTGCTATTGAAAGAACATCAAGGAAATACACCTGTTCCAGTTACTTTGGAACAGGAAACACTAAAGAAAGGAAACATTGGCACACTGCTGGGTAGGTTGGCTTCCTGCCTTAGTGAAATGAAATAGAAATTCTTTACCAAAGAAATAGATATTGAATCTTGGACGTATCACTTACTACTCAGCTGCATGACAATGGGCAACCTCCTTAATGTCTCTTGGTCTCAGTCTTCTCATTTGTAAAATGAGGGTAAACCTGTACTGACTTCATAAAATTATTGTTCAGATTAAAAGATTAGCACTACGATATGCTGGACACAGTAAGTTCTTTATATATAGTTATTACTGTAACTATTATTGTCATTATCAAATCATTTTAAGATAATAAATTAATAATAATAATAATATTCATCAATACCAACCAGAAGGAGTCAATACACCTACTTTGGTTATTAACCAAAAATCTGACTTAGATCAAATTTTTCTTCTAGAAAATAAAAAATTAGTTCTTGTAAAAGCAAAGATTTTGAAAAACTTGTAAACCTATTCTCATGACTGAAGTAATATTCAGATATATTTACCTGATAACTGTAGTTGATTGAATTTCGTCCCCTGAAAAGTTACGTTCAAGCCCTAGCCCCTAGCACCTGTGAATGTGACCTTATTTGAAAATAGGGTCTTTGCAGATGTAATCAACTTATGATGAAGTTATGTTAGATTAGGATGGGCCCTAAATCAAATGACTAGTATCTATGTGAGAAAGGAGAGGGAGATTCAGGCTCATAGACACAGATAAATGGAGAAGGAGGCCTTGTGAAATGGGGGCAGAGACTGGAATGACGCAGCTGTAAGCCAAGGAATGGCAAAGAACACCCGCAACCACTAGAAACCAGGAGGAGAAAAGGAAGGATTCTTCCCACGAGGCTTTACAGAGAGCACAGCCTCCAACACCTTGATTTTGGAGGTTAAGCATCCAGAACTGCAAGAGGATAAATTTCTGTTGTCTTAAGCTGAGATATTTGTGGTGCTTTGTTTTGGCTTCCTAGGAAACTAATATAATCACTTCAGAAGCAGGAAACCATTTTTTCTCCATTTTTAAGTTCATTGTGAAACAAAGCTTTAAAAATATTTTCAGTCGGATTTTGTTTAAAATATATGTTTTGTAGGCAGGAACTTCACACTTCATTTTCCTTTTAAACTTTTTTGGAGGGGGATGATATTTATAAACTATGGAAAGACAACTACAGAAAGAGGTGTTTTAAACATGGGGATATGTTTAAGTGGTGTTAGTGATCTTGAAGGAGTGTGAGTTACATTCTAATACTGTAGAAGTCTTTATAATGTTTTCCAGGAGACCATGTTTTTGAACTCTATGTGCAGGAAACCATTACATGGGGGAAAATATTGCTTTATGGGTCTCTGGCTGGGACTTATGAGTGTTACGTATGAGAAAACATTGAAATTGGGGAAAGCAAGAGACATTATAACAAAGTGATTTTGTGTATTATATTCCAAAATGTCAAATTGTGAGAGTGTTCATTCAAATTCATTCTTATGCAATTGCTTTTGTTCACATTTTTGGAGTTGATTTTACTTGCATTTTAAAAACAAACACAAAACCTTTCACCCAAAAGTACACAGTGCATTTTGAGATATCCTGGTTATACTCAGAGGGTAGAGAGCACAGGACCAGCTCACTAACCGTGAACACACACTGAGGACATTAAGTAGCAGAGAGCATCCAAGATTTGGTCAGCAGATGGTATGGAAGAGAAGAAAGAACTCTGAAGTTACATAGAGTCCAGATAGTTGTAGGATATTTTCTAATTCAGTTACATTTATTTTACCTTTTAGTTTTCTTACCTACATAATGGAATAATTCTTACCTTGTTGATTCTTAAATGGATTATTTGAACTAATATATACAAAGTAGATAGAATAATACCTAGCATAAATAGCTCAATAAATGTCTTTTCTTCTTCTTCCCTGTTAAATCTTTAGAACACGCCTGAGATCATCTCTCTGCCTTGATATCCTGGAACTGGGGAGGGGCTGGATGAAATGCCAGCATCACAGACCCAAGTGATGGTTCAATGACTAGGCAATTCCAGAATCTGCCTTAGCAGCATGGAACCTGTTAGATTTCCTTTGGATAGAGTGGAGGCTTTCCACCATTCCAAGCAGTGCCTGGGATTGTCTATTCTAGGTGTATTTACATTCTGTCCCAGCACTTGCAGAGATCTGCTCACTTTGCAATTCTGGCATGATGCAAAGGAAAGATTACTAAATTGGGAGCAATAAGAAATAGGCTGGGTAAATTTCCCTAATCTCTCTGGTCCCTAATTCTGTCACCTGTAAAATCAGCAGGTGGATTAGATTGATCTCTGGGATAATTTTGGAGATGTTTTAGCTAAGATATATTTTGGAGTCAGCCAGCCTTTTGATTGAATCTTAGCTCCATTCCTTAATAATCATCAGTATTTGATACGTCATTTAACCTCTCTGAACCTTAGCTGCTCCAGTTGTAGAGAAAGCATCTAATTTGAAAGGGTTGTCGTAAGTTCAATGAGAAAAAATATTGGAAGCACCTGAAACAAATCAGCCATTCAATAAACGTTACCTTTCAGTAGATCAGTGGTTCTTTAACATAACTCAGAATTACCTAGAGGGCTTGCTTAAACACAGGAGTGAGCCCCCCTAGAATTTCTGATTCAGTAATTACGGCTGGGGTGGGACCCCCAAAATTCGCATTTCTAACAAATGTCCAGGTGTTGCTGCTGATTCAGAAATCATTCCTGGAAAACCACTGCTCTGGACCAGGGTTTGGCAAAGTATAGCAAGTGAGAAAATTTGTCCCACTGCCTCTTTGTGTAAATAAAGTTTTATTGGAACACAGTTACGCTCATTGGTTCACATATTGTCTATGGCTGTTTTTGCACTGCAACAGCAGAATTGAGTAGCTGTGACAGAGACTGTATGGCCCACAAAGCCTAAAATATTTACTATCTGGTCCTTTACAGAAACGTTAGCAGTCTGCTCTAGACTGTCATATGGTATTCTCCCCAAGGAGTTTTGGGGGCTCTGACAGAGAACCAGGTTTTTCAAGCTTTTTAATTAGTACATGAGATCACTAAATATATTCATTGTGTGTTTATGATAGCAATGCAGCCACTTATTGTAAAATAGATGATCACAAGTCTTGCTATCTCAAATGATTATCAAAAGCAAAGAGACAGAATTGCAGTTTTATGGGGGTGAGTCATTAGAATTAATGACAAAACTAATAGGACCTTACCCAAATCTTTTCTTCTTTTCCAGCAGTCCTTTGTGGAGCCTGCAAGGCTTTTCTGAAGTGGGAAGGAGATCAAAGGTTCTTTAAATCAGAAAATCCAGTGTATCATACTAAGAAATCTCTGTGGTCAAGCTTAAGTTTTTACCCTGAGTTGTTTGTCCTAAGTCTGAGGCTCTCCAGAAAAGTTTTGGGAAATGATAGGTTCTTTGGGGGATCTGTCATAGTGCTGTTTTGCTTGTGGAACTTTGCGTTCTAATAATATTTGAACTGGAGGCACCAAGCACACAATGATGAAATACAGACACTCCCTTGGTGGCATGAACACGGTGCCAGTCAGCTCCACCCTTGTTCCCATCTTATCCTGATTGCACTCACTCACATTCTACATTTTATCAACACTTTCTTCTTTTACCTCTTAAAAGTGCAGTAGTCTGAGAGTCAGGCAGATCTAGATTCAAATCCTAGCTTTTTTTTTTTTTTCTTTTAGAAATTGTGGGCCTGGGCCTCCATTTCCTCTTTTCTAAAATGGGCCAATAGAATAAAGTAGATATGGTGGACATTAAAGCATGAGTGTCTGAAAAGTGCCTTGCAGAATTCCTGGTGCTTGTAAAGGCGGCATGGATGTTAGAGCTTTGTTTTCCACCCCCACCACACCCACCATTTTTTGCACTATGTAATGAAACTAGTAATCTGTCTGTATTTAGTCCTTTAAAAATGGTTTCCTAAATAATAAGAATCTGAATCCCCCCACTGAGGGG
The DNA here is from genome assembly GCF_043159975.1 of Macaca nemestrina. Classification (NCBI taxonomy): domain Eukaryota; kingdom Metazoa; phylum Chordata; class Mammalia; order Primates; family Cercopithecidae; genus Macaca; species Macaca nemestrina. The sequence continues at coordinate 147,424,359 of NC_092125.1, read as the reverse complement.
AACCGCCATCAGTGAAAGAATCAAAAGCAGCTGGGAGCAGGCAAAGACTTTTCTTTAAAAGGCAGTTCAGGGAGCTGGAGAGTGCCAGAGGAATCACTTAGGCCAGGATAAATTAATTGCTGCTGGGGAGCTGTTAATTGCTGTGGGAGAAGCCCTGTGGTGCTAATGAGGCAATTTACACTTGGGTTAAAAATAGCAACTAAATTCAAGTTGAAACAGATGGGGTTGAAAGTAATGACAATAGCCTGGGCGATTATAGGTAGATATAGGTGAACACATGAGTATTTAAAGAAAGTGAATTGCTGAACTAGTGAGTATACAAATAAGATTTTAAAAAAGAAACACCATCTAAACATATTTGCATAGGTAAGAGATATATAGATAGTATTAGAGTTTACTTTGATTAAACATGGGTGGATAGAGAGCTTATTCTTGTAATCGGTACATCTGTACAAGTAAGTCTCCTTTCTAGAAGTAAGTCAAGCTATCTTACCAATATTTCCCCAATGCTGTATTTCCTGGTGACCGCCTTGTAGTGGTTGTTGAAACCTCTATAGGCCTGTCCATCATTGCAATGGATCCCAAGTTGCCAAGCAAAACCATGAGTTACACCTTTCTTTTTCATCAAAACCAGACTCTGAATTTTAAATTTTGAAGGTAAACCTCTAAGTGCAACTCTCATTTCCCTCTACTTCTCTGCTCTTAACCAGATAAAACATTTTCCCATCCCCTAAGCAGGCACCCTGTTTACATAAATTTGCTGATTGATTCCTGTTTACATAAATTTGCTTCATTTGTTCATCCCAAACACTGCAACCCCCTTCTCCAACACACGTATAGAGCAGCAGAGATCACCTTGAGTTTCAGTATTCCTGTTCATCCTGTCAGATTATTGAGAGATCCTGCAAAAGTCTTAAACTAGTACAAAGATGCTTTACATGACAATCTGATCTCAGCAACATCTCACTGGTGCCTGCTGGAAACTTCATTAACAAGATTACAATGATGATTAAGACATGAAGTAATCTATTTTTCTCCCAAACAGAAAAGCTTTACAATCTCAGAGCAGAAATACTTTGAATTCGATATTAATTTTATAGCAGATTTTTCATGTGGTTTTACAGATAATGTCTTTCAAAGTTTCCTGTAACCTTTAAGTAAACAACCAGGACTTCTTAAAAGCACTGGAGAGCTGAATTAAGGATAAAAGGTTAAGACATGCTTTGTCTGCTAGAATGTGGTAGTTAGAGAAATTCATCTGGTTTAGAGTTTAAATTTCCACCCTAGCTCTAATTAATCAAGAATTTAAACTTCAGAAGGCAAGGAAAATTTGAGTAGGTTGATTTGACAAAGGTTGGCCTGACCAAGATTTTTTTTAATCCAATTATTCCTAATTTATTCCAGAATCTTTCTTACTGAAAAGCGTTTATGTTCAATTGCCCGTAAATAATAATCAATGGAGCTATAAGTAAGTTAACTTGTTTATTGTTTAGATGTTGCAGAAACATTTTAGAGACATTTATAAAACATGAACAGTGACAAGAACAGTCACTTCAGAATTTATCTAGCATTCTCAGGAATTCAGCTATGATGTCAGGGGACAGCTCGTATGATATTGTGACACCACCAGATGAAAAAAGACAGCACTGGAGGAAAAAAAAAAAAAACCACCATAGAGAAAGGAAATTACATATCTCCAGGTAGAAATATTCAATAAAAATGGAAAATAATTACTTAAAAAAGAAAAAAGGCACTGAAAAGCCACTGAACAGGACTAATGGGGAAGCATTCCTTCCTTCCACCACTGATGCCTTGCATGGCCATTAATTTGTAATAGTCATCTTTCAGTTTTTCGTGATTAAAATCATGGAGGTCTAATTTCTCAAAATAACTGGATCAGTGGCAGAGAACTTATCAAGAGGGTCAGACAATTACACAATGATCTTAGGACAATGTGTAAAAAGCATCCTGATGATTACAATGATGTCTTTGTTTCATGCCAGATCATCTTAATTTTATTTGGCCTCCTTGATGCTGGCGTTGGAAATCACAAACAGCTGTTATTCATCAGTGCTCATTTGGTACATTCCACACAGCCCATCAGTTGTGAAGTGCAATCAATCAATTCCCCAATTTTTCAACAACCACAGGGCCAGATAAGATACGCTTTCTTAAGACAAAACAGCTTCTGCTCTAGCTAGCGTATTTTACACTAGACATTACCTTGCTTTTATCTATTAATATTGTTTTTACCATTGCCCTTAGCACCCCCACGACTAATAATACCATGTGCCTAATTTCAGGCCGTGCCCTTGTCCTCATCTCAACTTTATTAGTTTACCCAAGTCCTGTTTTCTTGAGTGAGTGTCACAGATGGCATCTTTTATAATTAGCACATTGGTCATACAGATTTAGTATTGTTTAGTGGTTGGTAGGATAGACTTTTTTGTCTAGTGGTCCACGTTCACTCCATTTTCTCCCATCCACTCTGGGACCGCCATTAATAAAAATGTTATGTTCCTATTGTTGAAGAAGAGAAATATTTTTTTTTAATCATGCGTATATGTGAGTAGTTATCCTCAGGGGAAAAATTGACTAATCAATCCATGATAGCAATATTTTCGTAAGGCATTATAGGTAAAACATTGTGAGGAACTCTTACTGGCTTCCTAAAAAATACTATTATAGTTAATAATTTTTTTTTTTTTTTTTTTAGACAGAGTCTCGCTGTGTTGACCAGGCTGCAGTGCAGTGGTGTGATCTCAGCTCACTGCAAGCTCCACCTTTCAGGTTCACACCATTCTCCTGCCTCAGCCTCCTGAGCAGCTGGGACCACAGGCGCCCGCCACCACACCCAGCTAATTTTTTTTTTTTATTTTTAGTAGAGACGGAGTTTCACCATGTTAGCCAGGATGGTCTCGATCTCCTGACCTCGTGATCCGTGTGCCTCGGCCTCTCAAAGTGCTGGGATTACAGGCATGAGCCGCCGTGCCCGGCCTAATAATGTATGTTTTAGGTAGTAATATACCTAATAAATATTTGTTTATCAAATCCCATTTAAATTGTAGTGAGTAAAATTCCCTTTACTATAAGCTAAACTCAAGAAAAAAATAAAAATTAATAAAATATTTTTGATACTAATTCTTCCAAATGCTGGTTAATTTGACAAGATTTGACTAATTTATTTCTGTAACAAAATTAATGAAATGCCAAAAAGTTTATAGTCCATGAACTTGGCAATAGGGAGGGGGAAAAAAGGTAGACTGAGGAAAATTCGCATAAATTAAGGTACATTGGGAAACAACTGAGATGAAGCGATTTTCCAATATTGAAGAAAATGCATGCAGGCTATCTGTCAAATCAACTTCAATGTGCCTCCTTATGCCAGACTTGTAAGATGGAGAATGCTGACACTGCTACTGCAGAACTTAGTATGACTCAACTATGGCTAACAACCCCTGTTTTGTGGAAGAATAACATTCATTAGCTATTATTTAGTGATATTGTGGACATGACATCCTTTTTCCATCACTTAGTTACTAAGAAAAATGAGATATTCTAAACCAATTCATCTGTAATAATGTAATGCCTGGTGTTTTCCTAAATCCACACCACTTCAAGATTCACTTTCACCCTGTGTTGTTGGAGCGATGCTGTCTTTGATAAGGGTAATCTGAGAAGTTATCCTTTGAATTTAAAACTCCACTAATTGGGCTCTGATTTGGGGCCCTAAATGGCTCTATCTCCTAGTCAAGTTCATATCAGCTGCCTCCATTGGTACGTGTTCCTCAGAGACCATATTTCTATCTTGATGCCAGCACTTATCTGGTCATAACTAAGAGAAATCTATTTCCTCACCTGCATCCCTATACTTAAATGAAAGGGATTTATTGTTTTTGATTGCTCAATCAAAAGATGGCTTAATTGCTCTTCTGATCGCTAGCAAGTAAAGAAAGGCTAGTGAATTTAGTCAAAATCTGAACTTGATGCAGCAAGCCAATTCAGAGGTAGGTTTCTGTAATCAAAATTAACTGCCACATTGATTGGAATCAAGGCATGGGAGTAAAATGTTAACATATCATGAGAAGAATAAGAGTCTTAGAGGGAAAAGTACATGCCCTCATCTATTTTCCCAAGACATCTTTCAAGGATCTTTTTGAACTAGGAATCAAGACCATTTTCCTTGTTACAAAAGGTCTATATTCCTAAGGCAAAGGGCGCAGTGGATTTGACATTCTAGAAGTTTATATTGACAATGCCAAGCTTTGATATTGTGTATGTAGTATGTATGCTAGGCAATTTGAAATAGGCCCTGGGATCTCAACTGTTGTTAATGATAAGACTCTTTTTTTTTTTTTTCCTGAACTTCAGCATGAACTTCTGAAAACTATTTTTTTTCTTACATCTACTGTCCTACTGCCTAGACTTTGTCAGATGATTGTCCCATCTGTTTGAATGAAAACCCTGACTTTGGCTGGGTTTGAATTTTTGTTTGTTTGTTTGTTTGTTTTGAGAGGGAGTCTCGCTCTGTCACCCAGGCTGGAGTGCAGAGGCGTGATCTCAGCTCACTGCAAGCTCCACCTCTCTGGTTCACGCCATTCTCCTGCCTCAGTCTCCCGAGTAGCTGGGACTGCAGGCGCCTACCACTGCGCCCAACTAATTTTTTGTATTTTTAGTAGAGACGGGGTTTTACAAGGATGGTCTTGATCTCCTGACCTCGTGATCCGCCTGCCTCAGCCTCCCAAAGCGCTGGGATTACAGGCGTGAGCCACTGCATCCAGCCTGGATCTTTTATTTATTAATTTATGTTTGAGACTGAGTCTCACTCTGTTGCCCAGGCTGGAGTGCAGTGGCGCATTCTCGGCTCATTGCGACCTCCGCCTTCCGGATTCAAGCAATGCTTCTGCCTTAGCCCCCTGAGTAGCTGGGATTACAGGCGCATGCCACCACACCCAGCTAATTTTTGTATTTCTAGTAGAGATGGGGTTTCGCCATGTTGGCCAGGCTGGTCTCAAACTCCTGACCTCAGGTGATCTGTCCGCCTCAGCCTCTCAAATTGCTGGGATTACCGTGCCTGGCCTGGATCTTATCTTTTCCCGCCTCAACTCATCAGATGACACCCTAACCCATCAAACCACAAGGACCTACCTGCTTCTTCCCAGACTGACTGGCTTCCCCTTCCCAGTTGGCTACCTGGGCTCCCAGTCTGGGATTTGCTATTGCTGCCTGGCTCATCACCATGAGTTATGAAAATGTGCCAAGCAATACATTAGGCTTCAATTGCTAAGAATCCTGCTTCAGGAGGGAGTGGGTAATGCTGATTATCTTACTAAGTGATAGATGCATTCATGGCTTCTGTCTCTGAGGAAAAAAATACATACATCACCTTCTGGTCAGAGAGAATAAGCATCAGTGAAATAAAAAGTTTGGGCCACATAATTTCTAAAATATCTTTCCAATCTAAATGCTGGGTTTCACATTTTATACATAAGCAAACTGAGGCTCAGAGACATTGACTCTCTAACAAAAAGAGAAAAAGTGAAAATACCTATTACTAAAAGTGGAGGTACCCCCAGAGGTGTTCTGGTAAATGTTTAGCCATCAGATTTTGTGGGGAGAAAAGTCCTGATTAGTAGCATTTCTGTGGTGTAATTCTGTGGTGCTAATTTCTGTGTTGTAGATACTCCTATAATAGCTGATTTCAAATTACCAGTGTAAGTCAAAAAGCTGCAAAGTTTCTTAAACCTCAACAGTCTCCTTTGGGAACTGGTATCAGTCATTTCATTTCCGACACACCCCTGACATAGTTCTGGTTTCATAGTGATAATGGAAGGACTACTCACTTGGTTTCATTGCCCTGCATTCTCTTTTACAGGTAAGGTCACTTAACCCTAACCTGTGGGCAAGGCACCATTCCACATTTGGAGACTAATCTTATCCCCAGACCTGGGGAGCGTGAGGCCCCTAAGCTGGTGATTCACTGATTCAGCACTGAGTTCCAGGCTTCCTCACACCACCCCCCGCCCCCGTTCCCTGCCTTATTCTTTAGTTGTACCGTGAGAATATCCAGTCTCCTCGGGGACTGGCTTGCTGCCAAAGAACGCTACTCACCTTAAAACATGGGTTTTCATAGAAGGTAACTAAAATCCATCCCAAGACACATTTATGAGTTTATTTTACTCTACTTTAATATTTTATCCAGTTGTGCAGGTGAGAACTGAAACACTGTGAGAGGCAGCTGCAGTTGAATTGGGGAAAGCAGGGGTGAGGGTGGTTTGAGAAACACTCATAATGAATAAGCTTCCAGATTTCTAGCCACTGAAAAACGTGTTATTTCTAAAGACATTGAGCTCCTTTATCTTCTTTCACTTCTGACTTATAAAAGACTAAAAATGCATGAAAGCCTTTGATGCTGAGTCAAAGAAATATCAGATAGAATTGTGGACCTCCCTCTGAAATAAAAGGCATTCCACTATGATGTCATCAAAGATACGCTGAATTCAAAATGTAGCCTAGGAAACTCTTCATGAATAGCTATGGTTTGGGTACAAGAATTTTAGAAATACTGACTCTGGCATAAAAATGAATGAATAGTCATACATAGCCACGACCACAGATCATAGTTCACCGAACGACTTGTTAACAATTCTGAGAAAATCAGTCTAACAATAGAGAAATAAATAAATTATAATGCATCCAGTGAAAGAACTATTACACAAATCTTTATTATAATTATGAAGACCACACAGCACATTAAGAATGTCTATGATTTGTTAGGTGAAAAGATATAAAATTGTGTATCACTCTGAGTATAACAAGATTTTAAAATGTGCATAGGGAAAAAGCTTTAGGAGAAACTTCCAAATCATTACATTAGGGTCGATGAAATTGTTATTATTTTCTTTTTTCTCAATTTCCAAATTTTCTGCAACGTGGTTACATTGTTTTTATACTAAGAGAATACCTAAGTTAAAAGCAAATAATAAAATAAAAAGTTCACAAGCATCCTGGAATCCTAACCAGGACCCTGACTACTGTTGTGAGCACTGAGCAAGCCCTTGCCCAGAACGGGACCCTCGCCTCCCTTTCACAAGCCTTGTGGCAGCCCTCGTCACATCTCTGAGACCAGAATACCAGTCAGATACAAAAACAAACAAACAAACTTGTGGTCAAGTTAGGACATTTGAGGCTAGTAGCTGTCATGCATGCTTTTTTCTCAACTCATTAAGGAAGGGCCAGGCTCCCTTCCTTGTCATGCTCTTACTGCTCAGAAATGCCTCACCTCAGGTGCCATCTGCTATTGACTACCCCTTCTACTTTACTGTGGCCTCTGGATCCTTTATTCCAATGCTGAGTTCCTTACATCTTCAACCTCTTCAGACCTTTGAGCCAAGAGGAGGACTTGGCCCTCTCCTGGCTTCCCTCAGTGGCTTCCAAACCACTGATGATTCCCACTGTAGTAAAGTTTATTCTTCCTGAGCCTCACATTGTTCCACAGTCCCATTTCTAGCCCTCCTTGGTAACATCATTTACTGTCTCCTGGAGACTTTCTGTCTTTCACTGAAGTCTTTGGTACACAAATCACTATCTCCCTCTTCACCCTCACCAATAAAACCAAAATCTGGATCAGTACTCCATCAGCATTCTCTATCCATATGCCTGGATGGCTTAAAACTGATGACAAAGCAAATAGCTCTGCAAATTGGAGCTGCTGCAAAGTCATGATCTCCCAGCTTAATTGCTTCCTCAATTGTGTCCCATTAATCTTTACCAGCGATGGAAGGAAAGGTCTCTAGTAAACAAAGTAGCAAGTTGTACGGAGTCTGTGCCAATATCAGTTGATTGTCTCTCAGCTCCAAATCAGCCTCAATATATGCTCTGTGATAAAGCATTTCTCTATTAAAGTGAGCATGATATTATACTTTCTCACGAGAGAGCCCTGGAGGGACGCTGCAGGAAGAAGGGCTCTCCTGAGGCTTCAGGCTGTAGCTTAGTGGGTCAACAGTGTGGGTGTGGGGACATCTGGAGGTGCTTGGCCTCAGCCACTAGCCCAGAAGGCATTGTCCTTCGGGGGCTTTGCAGCCCCAGTATGGCCTAGCGATCATCTTTCTGCTGCCTTCTCCATACAGACACCCTGTGCTCCAGCCTCCTGCTGGCATTGGCTCCCTGGTTGCTTGCACTCACCCCAGTCCTCAGGTCCATCTCCCACAGTCCTCTTGATGCTGTGCCCCTCTCAATCTCATTTTCCTCCCCATGTGAACTCCAGGCCTCCTGCAGCAGTAAGGTCCCACTCCTGCTGCATTGCCAGGCACTGGCCACCAGCTATGGCTCCCAGCCTTGCCTGCCCTCCAGCATATTCTTCCCTGCTGTGACTGCAGTTCTGATGAGCAAACCAGCAAACTTCCCTACCATCTGCTGAATTCAACTACACATTCTATAATGAGATTTGAACTGCAGTCTTGGGAAGGGTGCTACCTTCCAAGTTTGTGCCTCTCTCTCCTTCTGCTCTGATGTACCATATATAGAGTATTCTTTTAGTCTATGGTTACTTTAGTATCATAGCTTAATCACTTTAATTCTTTCTATTAAACTTCCCCTGTTTAAATCATGGTGTGGTTTCAATCTCCTGAAACAAGACTGCTAGAATCCAAGAACCAATCTCTTTATTTACATAGTGAAGGTTGGTCAATGGAAGATTTGTCTACAGTTGCTGCTTCCATTTCTTGATGTCCTATCCATTCTTTATCCTACTTCACTCCACCCCCACCATTTCACTGGAAATGTTCTCTCCAAGATCACTAACAGCCTTGTTGCTAACTCTAGTGGAAAACATTTTGGACTTCATCTTGTTTGACTTATCTGCTCCATCTGACACTGATTGATTGCCTTTATTTTGTGACACTACATTTGCCTAGTTTTCCTTCTACTTCTTTGACAATCATTTCTCAGTCTCCTTCAAAGACCTTTCTTCTCTTGGCCTATTTATTCTTCTGGTGTTTTTCAGGATTCTGTCCTTGATCTTCCCACTTTGTGTAATTCCTTAGGTGACTTCTTCCATTCCCATTATTTCAACTCTATTTACATATGGGCACATCTCAGATCCGTATGTGCAGAGCTCAATAGTTAAGATCTCTTTTCATAGCCCTATCTTCCCTCTGTCCATCTTCACCTGGATGATTCACAGGCAACTCACACTCAATGTGTCCAAATGACCATTTTCTTTGCCAAATCTACTTTTCTCTTCCATTGTCTGCATCAGTGAATGATACCACCAATCACTTACCCAAGGCAGGCACCTGGGAGTTATGATATATTTTTGTTTCTTCTCCCACTTCCAAATACATCAGTCACCAGGTCCTATTGATTTTCCTAAACTGTTCTTGAATCTCCTCTTTTCTTTCCATCCCCATGACCCATACATTAGTAAGGGGGTGAATCTGAATGAATAAGTAGAAAGCTCATTCAGAAATAAGGAAGAACATAAGGGAGGGCATTCCAAAGGCTGGTTATAGCTTGTACAAGGGCATGAAGGCATGAAACAGCATAATCTGAACCCGTGTTGTGCTTCTCCATGCCCATCATGACAGTTTGTGTGTCAGCCTTGCTAGGCTATGGTCCCAGTTATTTAATCAAATATGAATCCAGGTACTACTGTGAAGGTAGTTTTGTAGAGGTGTTTAATATCTGTTATCAGTTGACTTTAAGTAAATGAATCTACCCTCAATAATATGAGTAACTCTCATATTAAGAATAAAAACTGAGGATTCTTGGAAAAAAAGAAATTTTGCCTCAAGACTCAATTAACACCTGTCTGAGTTTCCAGACTGCCTAAAATTTTCAAACTTTCTCTACACACACACACACACATACATATACTTACACACATACACACATATACATACACATACATGTCCACACATACACACATATACATACACATACATGTCCACACATACACACATATACATACACATACATGTCCACACATACACACATGCCCACACACACGCATACACATGCACACACAATGCACACACATATACATACACAGAGATGAACACACACTCATGTGTTTCTCGGGAAGACTCTGATGGATACACCTGCAGAATTCCTGTTCTTGATCTCCTTGGCCAGGGATTCACTCATGGTTGGCTGCCTCCACAGGTGGGTCTAACTTACAGTCTGATATTCTGCATTTAAATCCTTTTACCATGCAGCTATATCAAAAGATATGAAAACCAAACATCATGTTTCTTCATATCTCATGTATAGAATGATGGTATTTGTAGTAAGAATTGTATTTTTTTAATGGTTGGTAATAGACTTTGTTGAAATGTTTGTGAGAAAAGAGAAGACAAAAACATCAGGAGAAAACCAGTATGTTTATCAGTCAATAAATTGGCCTGACAGCTTTGGCAAAGATTAGTAATTAATTTCTCCTTTAATTGGAAAAAGAAATAATTAATGAGTTTAGCACATAGATGGGAAGAAATCAAGAACTAAATTCCATTTTTGGCTACTGTCTCACTCATTTCTTTTTAAGAAAAGACAAAAACAAAGAAAAGCTGTGAGAACAAGGAGGGAGAAGTATCTGCTTGCTTAGTACATTTCATTTCATTTCTGGTGCTGAGAACTAGTAGAAAAAAAAAGTCTTGTCAAGTTAGCATTTGTAGCAATTAGGAGAGCCCATTTATACTGAGTAGTAATTTGAAGGAGGTTAAACACTCTTGAATTAAATTTACCTTGAGAAATTATCATTATCAGTATTTCTGCAATTCAAAGCTTTCCTCAACTACTATTTATACTAAGGGAGCATCCCCAAACATGGGCTCCTTACTCAGGAACAATTCAGCAGAACCAGTGACCCCCAGAAATGATGCTGTGACTCATGCTAACCCCATAGTTCCTGCATAGAACTAAGAGGATTCATTCCTTTTTTCATTAGTCAGACAAATATTTTTGAGACTTGGTTTTTTTCTCTCCCTACTTCAGGGAAGAGATGAAGAAAAAAGCACCGGAATTCTTTTAAAGGATTTTTTGTTGTTGTTTTAGCAGAAACAAGTCAATTTTGAATTAAACAACTGGACTGAAAAACTTTGAGTTAAGAATCTAATATCATATGGCAGATTTTTAGCTTCCTGACAGTTCTTTGCACTTAGAATGTGCATTAAAATAATTATGGAAGTCATTACCCAAAATGTAATCCAATTATCAATTGAAATGCATCGGGGAATCACACAGTAAGCTCAAGGAAACCTTAATAATAGTACAATGGAGAACTGACAGTTTTGGGGTGGGATTTAAATGCATTAATAACTATGTCTAAAAGGATCTTTCAAATTCAGTTTTCCTGTCTGAAGGTTTCAAGTAACATTTGATTTGACCTTTCTCTTAAAGATCAAAATTTGCCAGACAACCAAGTTTGTAGATCCCCTGCTGGTCTTTATGACAAATTTTAGTCTTATATGATTCTAAGAGTCAGAATCTACACAAAAGCCAGGAAATTTTCTGGTTTCTATTGTGGAAATTTCCATTTCTGAGTCTCATCTTAATATTACCACCACCACACCACCATTTTAATGTTATAAATATTCTGGAAAGGCACAAGGAGTTGGTAAAATAAGGTGTCAAGCACTTTCTTAGCACTCAAACATTTTGTTCAGTTGAAAGAATAGGAATTAGTGAAATCTAGGTGGTGATGGGAATTCTAAAATGTTTTAGGTAGAGGCACTAGATTATTATTCTAGCCTGAAATGCAGATACTATGAAGGCTATGATGCTATATACATTCAAATAATAGGCTTAGCCAAAGATTCTATTTATGGGATCTGATTCTACTCCAGACAAAGGCATACCTGCTTTCAACCTCAATTTGACATTTGTGGAAAGTAAGTAGTACTGTGAGAGATAAAACCAACTAATTAACTAAAAAAGATAGAGACTTATTTACATTGTAAATGTTACACATATTATCATTTAATATGAACACATACTAAGTCCCTAAGAATAGAATATGACATACAATCTGCACTTGAATGTTTGCTAAAAAAATTAATTCAATAAGCACATGATTGTTTTTATATAACAGGAAAACTTTCAGGGATTCTTTCCTTATTTCGTAGTAGTGGGTCACATTTAACATACACACACACAAAATGCTATTTCAGTTCAGTTCAAGTTGAAGTAACTATCCAGTATTGGATATCCAGTCATGCATTGGTTTTGCATTAGTTATGCATTAGTAGGAGACTGTTTGGCAGTGGTGTCAATTCTGGCCCCTCAAAGAATTTATACACTCTATCCATTGCTGAATTAAAAATGCTACAGATGAACTTGCAACAGATAAACCCTCCCTCTCTTTTTATGACTCCCTCATCCCCAAAAGTTGCAGGGGCAGGATTTACTTCTTGGTAGCACCTGAACCCTTGCCAAGAGTCGGTCTCAGGAGTGGCTGCTGTGAGGACTAGTCATCACCACCATTTGGGAAGGGGTGGGGATGGTGGCTAAGCTCTTTCCACTTGGCTCACATCCCAGGAGGAGGGAGGATACTGGAAGTGGAAGGAGTGTGATGGATAAGAATGAGGCAGACTGGCATGTAACTGTGGCTGTCAGCTCCCAAAGGTTGGGCTTTTCTCAAATGTCACCAAAGGAGCACTAAAGGCAAGGTTTGTAAACAACCACAGAGATAATAAGAGGCTGGGAAACAAGACTCAGTCAAAAGGTTTAAGGAACCAGGATGATTTCTTCTAAAGAAGGGAAGTCTGAGCAATCGGTATCGGGGGCTGCTTTTGACTCAGTAGGAAGAAATAATTCTACAGTTTACTGCGCACTTACATAATGAAGCAGGCATTTTCAGATATTGATCACCATTGTATCTTAATAGTAACCCTATGAAGGATCACTTTATAAATGAGGAAACCGAGGCGCTCACAGGTTCAGCAAGTTACTCAAATCACACAGATAATATGGATGAAGCTGGGACTCTTTCAGGTCAGCCTGACCACCGCGGTCCCTACATGGCAAGGCCTGCTCCATGAAGTGTCCCACACACAGATGGATTTGGCTACAATCCTAGAGTTGAGGGTCTAGAGGGGTAGGAACATGGTCTTTATAAACTTCTTAGGCCTCTAGTTACCTTGTGTCTGCTAACAGCAACATGAATTTCACTTTTCTTCATCTGACCCTACTCAACAGATGCCACACTTGTTGTCAGCCAATAGGACTCCACTCAAATCTCTAAGCGACTCCAAGACATAATGGCAATTTCTACACACACACACACACACACACACACGCACACACACACACACACACACACACACACCTCAATGCTTTAGGATTGAGGTCATGTATTTAACTAAAACAGCCAATGCTTTCCAGTAAAGAAATGTAGGAATCTGACTTGGCCAGTGTTTCCTGGAGAGTTAAACAGTGAAATGAAATGTAATGAAAAAATAAAATAAAATAAAATGTCATTTCTATAAAGATGCTTCTGGCAGAAACCAATAATGGTATTTCAATAACAGTCCTTCCCCTGCAACCACATCCTGGGGCCATGGGTGGCACCATTACAAAATGACGTTAGTTTATGTCTGACATTCCTAAAACCAGGGTAAGGCAGAAAAGGACCTGGGTCACCTGGTCCGGTTCCTACATAACTCATGAGGAATATGCCACCAGATAATCTTGGTTCATACACAACCAGAATTAGAATTTATGTTTCCTGACTACTCCAGGATTCTCCCACTAGGCTCCAACATAGTAATAGAGCTTCCTAGGTCCCAGAAAATGTTAAGACTCATTCCTATTTAGTCTTATATGTTGAATTTTTTTCAGGCCAAGTACACAAACTCTAATCTCAGTCACCCAACCTTTCTACTTCATCTCCCAGCTCTGGTCCCATGTATCCTATGCTCCAGCCTCACCCTACTCCGTGCTATCTCCTGATCAGCCCATGCATGCTTACAACTCTCAAATTTTGCTCATGTACTTCCCTGGACATGGAATTTGCCTACAGCTTGAACTGGTAAACACTTATTCATCATTCAAAGCCCAGCTCAAAATAGTCACTTCTGTGAAAACTTCCAAATCTTATGCTCAGTGACAATTAATAGATACCAGTAGTGTGGTGTTTATCATGACATATTGTATTTCCTACTTCCGAAGAAAGACATGTCTTGATTACATTCACTGATATAAGCACCTGTGCTGCTTTCCTATCTTTGTGTTCTCCTTCTTTCTCTGTTGTTTGGCGTCAGGGACATTTTTCCTTAGGAAGTACCCATGATTCTGGAGACGTAAGAGGGGTCAGGTGAAGGCTGGAGAGTGGAAAGCAGGATGCTAATCTATTGGGATTGGTTCTGGGTTTAAGACAAATAAAAGTAATGGGGACCTTAGGTTTCTATGAAGATTATATTTCCCAGGTCACAGAACTTGGAAGAGGCAGCAGTTGAGTTCAGAAACCCTTTCCAGAAATGGAAACAATTTGTTTGAATTGTGCTTGGAGTTCAACTGGAGCTTGCATGAGAGCAAAAAAACTTCAAACCCCTGCCATATAGTCACACTTAATAAATATTTGCTCTGTTGGCTTGAATTGAAGAAAACTCTCTGACAATATGTAAATTAATTCTTCATCCAGACCTTGTGTTAAATATAGCTAGGTTATGCAAACTCCAAAAGTTCCTCTAACCCTGCCCCATTAGATTCTTGGGACTAAGTCCCTGAATGGTCCCTGTCATATTAGGGATTAGGCTACTATCAACCATTACCCCCACGGCCCTGATTTGTTTCTCCAACTGACTAGTTATTTAGCCAGCATCTGGGGAATAATGAAAGTGAAATTCAGATACTGAGGGAATATATTTGAAAATTCCTGAAATGCTGTGAAGGCAGACACCATGGGAAAATGTGCTGAGAAAACTTAATGAGAAAATTTTATAATGTACACAGGTGTAAGGAAGACATTAAGAGTCTGGAGGTGACTAGGAAGAAAGTGAGACAAGAATAGAGGGAAGTGGGGAGAGCATCAGGATAAACAGCTAATGCATGTGGCCCTTAATACCTAAGGGATGGGTTGGTAGGTACAGCAAACCACCATGCACACATTTACTTATATAACAAACCCGCACGTCCTGCACATGTATCCTGGAACTTAAAATAAAATATTTTTTTTAAAGAAAAGATAAAAACTGACAATTGAGTAAGCATGTAGATTACCTTTGCTTGGTTCTCAAGTTTTCTCTGGGTGCAGCCCTGCTCACCCCAAGTCCATGCCCCTAAACTGTTGGTCACCAGCCAGAGAATGGGACACATGACTTATAAAAGTCTGAAGAAGTCCATTGTCATCTAAGAGTCTATTTTGCTCTTCTGGAAGCTGACCAGGGATCACAGCACCATAGCAATTTGGAGCTGCCCAGGACCTGTTATCAGCTAGTCCAGTTCTTTTAGGGAAAGACAAAAATGCCAAATCTCAAAGAACTTAAAGAATGTACTCAAGATCACACTTAGGCCCTAATTCTCACTCTGGGCTGTTTGTATACTGCACTGTCTCTCAACATTTTTACCAAACTAACAAAGAGATTTATATGAAAAATTATTTTTCTATAAATCATCATATTTTCAAGGATAGAATTCATCTTCCCAACTCATAACCATCTCTTTATAGGTCATAATCACCCTTTTGCCCCCCAAAAACCACCTCATCCTGAAATGCCCTAAGGAAGGTATTTTACTTATTGTATCTATAGGCTTATAATGGGCTTGGGAATATGGTTTAGTGCAGAGGTCCCCAACATTTTCAGCACCAGGAACCAGTTTCCTGGGATACAATTTTTCCACGGACCAGGGAAGGGATGATTTTGGGATGATTCAAGCACATTACATTTATTGTGACTTTATTCCTATTACTATTACATTGTAAATTATAATTACAATGCTCATCATAATTACACAGCTCGTCATAATGTAGAATCAGTGGGAGCCCTGAGCTTGTTTTCCTGCAACTAGACAACTCCATCTGAGGGTAATGGAAGATAGTGACAGATCATCAGGCATTAGATTCTCATAAGGAGCATGCAACCTAGATCCCTCGCAGGTGCAGTTCCCAATAGGGTTCACACTCCTTTGAGAATCTAATGCCAGGGAGCTCAGGTGATAATACAAGTGATGGGAAGCAGCTGTAAATACTGTTTAAGTTATCAGTAAGGTTTCCAGTCAACAGAGGGCTATTAGTAGTTACATTTTGGGAAAGCTGAAAGTTACAGATGGGTTTTTGACTACACAGAGGGCTGTCACCCCTCACCCTGAATTGCTCAAGAGCCAACTGTACTCAGTCTCAGGTATTTT
Source organism: Macaca nemestrina (assembly GCF_043159975.1). Classification (NCBI taxonomy): domain Eukaryota; kingdom Metazoa; phylum Chordata; class Mammalia; order Primates; family Cercopithecidae; genus Macaca; species Macaca nemestrina. Next base: position 147,408,015 of record NC_092125.1, on the reverse strand, counting down.
GTTATAGCAGCGCAAATTAACTACAAGAAGCTCTTTCTTTTCTGAGTAATTTTTACATACATCATTTCACTGAATACTTACAATAGCCACATGTAAGGACTTACATACCATTATACAACTTTATAGGTAAGGAAACTGATCCACAGAACAGCTAGGTAACGTTTCCTGAGTCATGCAGCTAAAAGGTGTCAGAGTCTGGGTTTATAACCACACTCTTGAGTACTATACAGCATTGACTCTTAACACACAGCCTCTGCTCACCCTTTTTACCCCATTTTTTGGTCATTTCTAGCTTGCAAATTAAGCTCTAACTATACTGACTCACTTACATTCCCCAATATCTATCCTGTTTCTCCCTGCTTCCTCCTCCTGAAATGCCCCTCTTCCAGCCTCTTCACCTGCATAATTCCTATTTTTCTCTTTCAGGCCTCAGCTCAGATAGTAATGGGAACCAGGATATCTTGTCTCCTCCTGGCAATGTGTCTTCCTTGCTATCACCTATCCCCAAAACAAAGCCCAGGATGACTCTGCCTTTTATCCATGCCCATGGCCCCTGTGCTTACTCCTCCTCACCCTTATCATGCTGTGTAAATCTGCCCTTTATTTATTTGTATGCTGCCGGGGACAGCGAGATGCTTGAGTGCAGGCCTTCCATTATGATGGGCTTGTGCTCCATGTGCCCAGTGTTATGGCAGGCACATAGGAAAGTAAACAGAGATGAAGCAGACCTGACACTTATAGATGCTGTCCCCCATACTTGACTTCTAAAAGGATTAAGTTGCTGAGTACAAGGACGTTTGTCAATTTTATTCACTGATGTACCACCAAGAACCTAGAATTGTGCCTGGCACATGGAGAGTACTCAATAATATTTGTTGAATGACATAAAATAAAATTTATCTGTATTTTTTAACAATGTCACTTAGTTGCAAATGTTATATTGAAAAGCATTTTTCTTTGGGAGGCCGAGGCGGGCAGATCACGAGGTCAGAAGATTAACCATACTGGCTAACATGGTGAAACCCCGTCTCTACTAAAAAATACAAAAAATTAGCCGGGCGCAGTGGTGGGCGCCTGTAGTCCCAGCTACTCAGGAGGCTGAGGCAGGAGAATGGTGTGAACCAGGGAGGCAGAGCTTGCAGTGAGTTGAGATCGTGCCACTGCACTCGAGCCTGGGCAACAGAGCAAGACTCTGTCTCAAAAAAAAAAAAAAGAAAAGAAAAGAAAAGAAAGAAAAAAAGAAAAAAAAAGAAAAGCATTTTTATGTTACTGTTTCTCTAAAGTTTTCTAATACCCAACCTCTTATTGGGTATATATTTAAACGTTAATTAGTTATTGACTTTATTTTTTTCTGTGGTTTACAAAGATACATCTGTGCTGACAGATTCTGCAAAACATATATTATTGTACATGTTTGAAGAATTTCCAAAAGGATATTCTTGTTTATAATTTTTATTCAGAATAATACATGTCAACAGGAAAAAGTATGACAATAAAAACCAGCAATAATCATCTTGCCAGCGTAATAACCACTTTTAACATTTGGGTATCCTTCAAGTTCTCAAATTATTTTTGTTTTATTTTCCAGTCTATAAATAAACATGATATATGTGTAAATATGTATGTTATATATACCAAATATATATGTACAGATTGAAAGAAAAAATATGCATGTGCATATATATGTATGATACACATATACTATATATGGTTTTATAAATGTATTATACATACTGTCTTCTAATTTCCTTTATTCACTTAACAATTTATTATGAATATATTTCTCTGCCAGTAAATATTTCTCCTCATTGTCATTTAACCTAGTTTATGGGTTTATCCTCTGTCAGACAGTAAACAGCATTACTTATCTGATTCAATGATTTATACCATCTGAGATCTAGTATAGTAGCCATCAACAAATACCTGTTGAATGGATGAGTATTGTATTTAAGTCCCTAAGTGCATCTTTGGTGATTTCCACTGGAAACATTTTCTTTTCAGGGCTAATGTCTCAGTGAAGCACCATTAACCTCAGAGTGGTGGACAGCAACCTGAGCAACCTTGGCCCATAGGAGGAGGAGAATGACAAGCAAACTGGAGGCAGGAGCCATTTCTGAGCCTCGTGAGGCGCTGGAAACAGGAAGTGCAACTCTAGAACTCCATTGGTATCCTATTCTTGCTGCTCTAAGTGCCAGCTTTATTCTGACCTCTCGCTGAGAAGAGTTTGCTCTGCTCTGTGGACAAGCAGAGCAATCACAGAACAGACCTCTCAGCTCACATATTTTTCTTCAAGCAATGAACAGAGTATAGCTAGCACCTTTAAGTCTCATCTTCACACTGGGTTCAGTTTGTTTGTAGCAGGGAGACAGAACAAATAGGGACAACTCTTCAGTGAGGAAGGCAAGTGTCAGAGAAGGCGGATCATGAGCCAGTTTTGTTAAAGGTAATTCAATAGATTAACACCAGGTGTATGTCTTGGAGAGCAGTAGGAATGAATACGAGTATAGATACTACTAGAACTGAGGCACACAACAATTTTTCCACCAGCATTTCCAGCAATCATTTATCTGATGGTTCTGTATTTCCAAGGGCCTACCCTCTGCAGAATCATGAAACAAGTCAGAGTTGTCATCTGTGCTGTGCCGGCTCAGTTCTCCTTCACGATAAATGCTTCAAACCCATGAATTATTCAGATTCAGATTTTCAGCTTCAGGTGCTTGGGAGATGGCTGGTCTCAGAGCTGGTGGTACAGCTACATTGTACCATAAAACTTATTCATATGTACCTCAAAAGATTAAACTGGGAGATAAGGTGTGGCATTTTCCCCCCTATTGTGACCCAAGGGACAAGTTTTTAAATTTTTATTTTTATTTCAGTAGTGTTTGGGGTACAGGTGGTTTTTGGTTACATGGATAAGTTCTTTGGTGGTGACTTCTCCCTGCTGTGCAGAAGCCCAGACCCGTCCCCATCCCCCCGAAGCCCCCCCACCAACACTCATGAAACAATGCTCTGTTCCTTCAGCATGCTGTTCACTTTCTGCAAATCTAATGAACAAAGTCTTTACTAAGTTAGCAACTGTGGACTGATTTTTATATACTCTTCTCATTCCAGAGAGGATTAAGGGCAGCTTATGGGGATACCTAAAATAAAGCAAGAGAGCTTAAGTAAAAGTAGGAAAGAAAAACAATGAAAGGAACATAAAATGACACCAGGGATAAGGTTAATTTTAAACATGTTTCTTTCCACCCATGAGTTTTCTAAGAGTGGGTTATTATTTGACTCAATGTTTTAATAACAAGAACTAAAAAAAAAAAAATTAATCAATTGCCCAATTCATAGTTTAGGTAAAAACTGACCAATTGCTTAGACGTCATTCTTAGAATTAAGACTAAAATGGAATTGCTCTTATGTCCCTAATAAAGATGACACAATTTAATATCATAAAGATTCTTCTTAAATACAAATTTATTCAGGTCATGGTATGGCTGATAATATCACACCAAGAGCTAAAGCAAGGAGCCAACCTGCAAGACATATTCCTGGGGTGCTAGTTTATAAGAAACATTAAAACATTGTCTTCGGTGAATTAGAAATTCAGTACCAGTTGACTCAGATTTCTATATGTGACTTCATGCATATCTAGTAAAACAGAAATTGATCTTACCAAATGAGAACCTGCTGAAGAAACTGTTCCCTTGGAGACTCAGGAGGGAAGACTGGGAGGTGGGTGAGGGATGAAAGACTACATATTGGGTACAATGTATACTGCTTGGGTGACGGGTGCTCTAAAATCTCAGAAATCACCACCAAAGAACTTACTCATGTAACCAAAAACTACCTGTATCCCAAACACTATTGAAATAAAAATAAAAATTTAAAAAAAATGTTTCCTTGGGTCACAGTAGAGGGAAAAATGCCACACCTTATCTCCTAGTTTAATCTTTTGAAGTACATACAAATAAGTTTTATGGTACAATGTAGCTGTATCACCAGCTCTGAGACCAGCCATTTCCCAGGCACCTGAAACTGAAATGCTGAGTCTGAGTAATTCACGGGATTGAAGCATTTACTGTGAAAAAGAGATTTATTTTATTCACATTTTACATAACTCTACATGCCTCCCAAGAAGTAGTCTAGTTCCAGTAATTGCATGTTATAAAGTTCTTATCTAAAACATAAAGTGAGTAGTGTTTTATTTCCAATATTGGAAACCATTTTTGACTGTCTCCACTAAATAATTATTTAAAAAGTACTTTAAACACATTAGTTTGATGGGTGCTTCATTATTACCTTATCTAGGGCTCTCACCTTTCTCAGTCCAGACCTGATTATACCAAGTCGATTCAATAAAAGCAGCTCTACTGGAATATTCATTGATGACTTAATGTTGTTGCTTCTCTCAGAAGACTCTACACCAGCTGAAAGATGAGAGATTCCTATTGTGTGGTTAAATGTCCCCATAGCTATTTAGTTACCAGTCCTGGAATCCAGGTAGAATGTAACCTGACCATGATCAAATATTACCAACCAAATGGGAACCTGCTATAGAAAATTATTAGCAGCTTGAATGGAGTCAAAACAGGAACAGAGACAAAATAGATAAAAGAGCAATGCAAAGAAAGCCTGGAATACTGTTTCTAGTGACTCTACATTTGGCTGTGTAGTTGGAGTCAGCATGGAATGCCTCAAGTCTACTAGCAGAAATCAATTAACATTCATCAGCCCTTTATTCTTTACAGACTTCACAAATGCCATATAAGGAAGAGTGCTTATCATCTTGGAAGGTGTTCTGACTTCTTTGAAGAAAGACCAGACTGTTACATTTCAAAATTCAGTGTGATACAATAAAAGTATAGTCCCCAGAGAACCTGGAAGTTCTGAAATCGAGTTTCATGTCCTCACTAATAACATTTTGCTGACAGAAAAGTATTTCTGAAATAGAAGTAACTTCCCAAAATTTTCAAGAAAATGTAGGCAACTTGTTCCAGTTTGTACACAAAAGAGTGTAAATAAATATGTATATATTTTAAAGTATCAGATCAAAATACCTCGATCTTCATCCCTGGAAGAATTTGAGGGCTCCTAAAATCTTTCAGAAAGTACTACCACTCTCTGGAGAATTGCTACCTGCAATAACATGCCCTATGTTTTCACGTACCAAATGCTGAGAAGAAAAACGAAAACATATGTGGCTGGGATTTCTTTTTTTAAGAAAAGAAAACCATATTTAAGGTTTCCTGTCCAGATGCATCAGTGAGACACATCTTGCTTGTCTGCCTCTATCACATCTGGTCATGGTGCACAATTTTATGTCAACTGACAGATTCCTATGACGGGAGGAGGAAAAAAAAGCTTTAATTTATGCCACAAAATATGTAAAGGTAGGTTTAGGATAGTGACATTTTCCCCCATTTGAGTCTTGTAATTTAATTTAATTTCAAATCCATCACAGTTCTTGTTTGGATAACAGGAAGCAATAAATGTGGCACTTGGGGCCCAAACTTGAGTGCTATTTTTGTCCCTGTCTCAGAGCCATTTAAGCAAATAAAAAAAGTCTGTTCTATTCCCTCTCTAAATTGTCTGAATAGACTGGTAACTAAGACTGTCCCTACAGGGTGCTTATGTTTCTAGGCTGTGAAAGTTAATGGTGGGAAATGACACAGCTCAGTATTTTAATCCTGGGTTTTGCAGTCAGACAGACCTGAGTTGGCCTCTGCTTACTGCTATATGACCCTGCACAAGATAGTGAATCTCACTAAATGTTGGATCTTCAACTGTAAAATAGGTTAATAATAGTACTGATCTCTAAGGAGGTTGTAAAAGTTATACGAGATAAAGCACATGAAATGTTTAAATGGCACTAAGAACACTAAGTATTCACTATATGTTAGTTTAAAAATAGGAAGCTACCAATAGAAGACTTTTCTCCCAGTAATGAAGGACTAGATAATTTGTACCTCTCCCCTAGTGATACTAACTAGGATAATTGGACAAAATATACTTTAAAAAATTCTTGAATACATCAGAAAGCTAGTAACATGGTGAAAAAATGATGGGAGTAATACCTGGAAGAAGAAGCAACTCCAGAGGGCTGAGACCTGCTTTGAGGGCCTTTTTTCTCCTAGCAGTTTCTTCCAATTCTGGAGGAAGTAGCTGAGAAACTGAGTAGAGCTTTTTTCAGCCTTATGGGGCTAAGGGGGACAAAAGCTGGAGTTCAAGGGCTTCCAAAGAGGGAGGTTTTGGATTAGAAACCAGGAGTAAGAGTCAACTTGAACTAGCCCTCATAGTGATGAAAGCCCAGTTTCAACTCATCTCAATTATGAGTCTGTATTAGGTGAACTGCCATTGCTAACGACCTTAGCTGCCTGCAACAAGGTACATACTCTTTGGGGGAATAAAACATCACACTGGGCTTCACATTATTCCTATAGATTTTCATATACAATCTCTGGTGCTTAATTTAAAATAACTAGACCTTCCTCCTTTCTTGGATAATTTAGTTCATAATCCATTACATGGGGCCTAGTGCCTTTGAGGATAGTACGGCATTGGTACAGACTGAACAGGGTGAGGAGGGAATCTGTGAAGCAAGGGAGATAATGAAGATGATGGGAGATTGTCACATACAGAAAGAATTTATCCAGTAAGTAAACATATTGAGAATAATAGGAGTCAGGTTTCTCCTATCAGAGAAGAGAGTTACACATATAGAAAGAAAGAAAAGTGGAATAAACACTGTGGTACTGGGTTAGAATGCAGGGTTTCAGTAAGAACCTATGTTTTGCAGCGGATAGAGACTGATATAAATATAGAAGCAAATTTGAGTACACACACACACACACACACACACACATATCCCCTAGCTCTATCCAATGGGAAAGTCTAAGAACAAAACACTCTAAAAATATTGACACACCTAGCACTCAGGCCTTGTTTTCTAAATTCCATTCTCCACCAAAAGGTAGCAGAGATCCTTGCAAAAATGATTAATTCCATGTTTATTCACAGAAAGCACAAGCTGAGCCAGGAATATCCTGTTGGTCATAAGGTAAGGAAGTGCTCAAGTATTGATGGAACATGTTTAAAAAACAGGAAATGTATTAGTTTTCTATTGCTATACAGAAAAGTACCACAAATTTAGATGCTTAAAACAATTTATGTTTATTATGTTATGGTTTCTGTGGGACGGGAGACCAAGGTTAACTGATCTGGGTCTTCTGTTCAGGGTCTTACAAGGCCACAATCAAGGTTATCATCTAGGCTGTGTTCTCATCTGGAAGCTTGACTAGGGAAAGAATCACTTCCAAGCTCCCACAGGTTGTTGGAAGAATTAATTTCTTTGCAGCTGCTGGACTGAAGCTTTAGTTTCTTGCTGGTGGCCACTTTTAGTCCCTAGAGGCTACCCTTTCTATTTAGTCCCTAGAGGTTCCTTTCTATGCAGAGCATTTACTTCTTGGTAGGCTACTTCTTCAAGACCGGGAGGAGCACAAGAAGAGTCTGCTTGAAGCCAGCACACAAACTTGTCACCAAAACCTGAGAGTGATGTTGCAAGAAAAAAAGTACAGTCCAATCTCACTCTTGACATTAAGACAAAGATCCTAAACAGAATACTGGCAAACAGAATCCAATAGTCTATAAAAAGGATCATACATTTTAACCAAATTAGATTTATAGAATTGCAAGATTGATTTAACATTCAAAATCTAAGTAATTTACCACATTAATAGAACAAAAGGCAAAAATCTCATATGATTATCTTTATAATTAATATTTAAAATTTTGATAAAATTTAATATCCATTCATGATAAATACTGTTAGAAGCTAGAAATAGAAACTTTCCTAATTTGATAAAAGGCTGTTTTCCAATAAACCTATTGCAAACCTTATCCTTAATGGTGAAATGGTGGTGGTGTTTCCTCTAAAATTGAGAATTTAAATATACTCTCAACCAGTGCTATTAAATATTATATACAAAATGTTATATAAATGAAACCTTATAAATTTAGACATTCACTATCAAATGAAAAAATTTTGAAATAATTCTGCATCTCTTCCAGTCATCTTTCTCCCTTCTTCAAAGTGAATTCATGGGATGCCATCAATATCCTCATGCTATAATGTCCTATGAAGTTTTTAGTTTTTTTCCCCAAACCTGCTATCTCTGTTGTAATTAGTCAGATTTCCCAGGTGACACCAAAGGTTCAGTTCAACAACCATATATATGGTCTATCTACTGTATTCTAAGAATCTTGCTTCAGCCACTCTGAGAAGGACTGTGTCCTGTTCATCAGCACAGATATTAGACTTTCTTCCATAGGAATTTCCTGGTGACTACATTGCCAAAGCTTATTTTGGGATTTTGCCTCACTTTATGGTGAACTCTAGAGTGACTGTTTTCACTTAAGAATTCAAACAAAATTGGAACAATGTTGTATTCTATATGTATGCATTTTGACTTTCATCTCTCACAAAGGGGTTGGAGGAGTAGGGTCAATGGGAAACATGAGAAACAAAAGGGAAATAGCGTGACTTTTGTACAGCTTATTCATGAGAGTGTAATTGAAACCAAAATAATGAATGCATCAGGTTATACAAATGAGGCATCTGTCATTATAGCATAGCGTATGTATAATAAGGCATAAAGAAGTAGCTGCATAATTTAATGGGATTAGAGCTAATTGAACTGGATGCCTCTTCACATAAATAACCTTCTTGCATGGCATAAAAATATTTTGGAAGTTTCTAGATGCTGTAAGTAATGAATGTGAAAAGGCAACAGGCAAACATATGTTTGATTTCTTCAGGAAAATATCTTAGCATAATTAAAAGTATGTAACTTTGCAAGCACTGAATAATGTATGCCAGTGACTAGATCATTTGTATAACTTGATATAGACTACAAATTTCTATAAAAAGTTATGAAACAAGTTTGTAAATATCCATATATAACAAGTACAGGTGGTCAGATTAAAGTTTCCAATGTAAAGCCACATGAGGCTAATGGTCCCCAACAACATACATTAAATAGTAAAATGCCACCACAGACTGCTACAAGCCTGATGGCAGAAATGACTTTTCCATTTCATTTCCTGATCTAACAATCCTGAGTTATATAACATGTTTAAAATGAATGAATTTGTCTCCTTGATGAATTTCCCAGTCTTCAGTTTTAAAGAGGAAATGGAAAAGACTGTGGTTCCTGCATTTAAAAAAAGTTTGTATGCGTAAGCTTCTCACATGCCTCATCTTTATTCAATCCAAAATAAACTTTGACCCTCTGATACTGTAGGTGGCTCCTTGGGGAAGGACTTCTGGACCAAACCAGAACACAACTGCAGCATGTAAATGAATGTTCTTAGGCCCTTTCAAAACCATAGTGTCCCCACCCCTTCTGCACAGTGCAGGTCAAATATCCCTATCGGAAAATACAAAATTCTTCCAATTTGTTTGGATCTCTTAATTAGGAAAAACTATACAAAATAATTTGTCCATACCCTATTTGTAAGTAATCAGTAGTTGCTTTTTTAAAGGCTTACAGCTTTTTCATATTTGAATTCTATAACCCAAAAATAATTTCAGAGGAATATTAATTTGGATTGTTTTCCCATTTAGCTTTGTCTCACTTTATCTTCCTTTAGTGTATGTGTATGAGGCTCAGTAAGCTATAAATTTCATGGATGTCTATGAGTTATGTTCAACGTCAATTGCCAGTACCATTGTTTAGAGTTCTGTATTTCACTCCCAGAACATGTCCTGGGAGATCTTGAACCACATCAAGGTTAAACTCCTAAACTCTCTTTAAATCACAGTTGCCAGCTTCATAGCCTCTACCTCAGCATCCACTTCTCTAGGAAGGTATCCATTTTCTTTTGCAAGAAAATATCTAAACATGTCATGTACTAAGATACCATGAGACGATAGTGCCTTTAAAAGGAAATAAGTCTGATTCAATAAATCTATTGCTAATTTTCTTTTTCTTTCCTCATCTCCACCTTCCTCTTCTTTCCTGAATTCCTCAAAAGCAATGCCGTCTAGGAAAATGCCCTTTCAAAGTGACAGGACCCAAGACTTGACTTCTATTAGGTTGGTGCAAAAGTAATTTTGGTTTCTGCCATTAAAAGTGATAGCAAAGTAACTTTTAATGGCAAAAACCTCAATTACTTTTGCACCAACCTAAAAGTTTTCTCAAGAAGGCTCAGGACATCCCAAACTAGCCAGAGCTGCTTAAGATTTGATTTTGTTTGTTTTAGTATAATTACAATTATAATTATGATAGCAATAATTATAGCTAATATTTGTTGGGCATCTACTATATATGAATATATACTAATATTATTCCAATTTGACAGGTGAAGAAATGGAAGTTTAGTAAATTCAGCAACTTGCCCAAAGTAGTTTAACTACCAAGTTACATCATCTCGCATTTTTTTTTCTTCTTTTTTTTTTACCTTGTTCTCTCCTTTTTCGAAAACAAGGATTTGAGGTAGAGATGTTATTTTCAGGATATCAGTAGCAAGTTGATTAAACTAGTATTTTCTCCTGTCTTTCCATCATAAAGACATATGAGAATGTTATGAATGGTTTCAGATGACTACTATCAGATTACTGGGTTTGAGTAAATTGTGGCAAGAAAAACAGGAGAAATTGTCAAGACCTCAGCTCTAGTTCCAGCTCTACAACTGCTTTTCTTGTTACCTGACAATGGCTGCTGAGCCGTGCGATCTCAGTCTCAGTTTTGTTATCAGTAAAGTGGATAATAGCAGCTGTCCTGACCATATTACAGATGTTGCTAATCATAGGAATATTATAGGAATATTTTACAAACTCTTAATTGCAACCCAGTGTCTGTCAGATAGGAATGATTACATGTAGGGTCCTAGATACTGGAAAATCCCAGGAGGTCTTGCTTCTAACTTGAAAGGGTTAACAGTTCATTGCAGAGGGCGGAACATGAGGCATATTCTAAGTTACATATGCTCAGGATTCAGTTTATCAAACAGTGTGGGCAAAGCCTGAGCACTGGGATTTCCTGTGGTTGAGCTGGCATGCACTGAACCTGATGTGTGAGGGGCAGTGAGCTCCTGGGGACAGGGATGATGCCTTGTTCATCTTGTGCCCACAGCAACTGGCATGGTACATCAAACACACCAGAAAAATGAAATCTGGTCATGGATCCAGAGGGGAAATTTTTACTTTCTTTCCAAACTCACAAATGTGAAACCTGCTCATTCACTCTCATAGAAATGTTAAACTTAGCAGATTAGCAGAATTTTGAAGATTTGAGATTCTATTCCTGACTATTCTGTTGCCTTTCTCTCTAATTTGGGCCAGCATCATGCCAGAACAAGTCTGATATTTTAGCCTAAGCAAATATCAAAAATAGAAAAAGCAACTGTGGCAACACAGTTCCTAATGAATGTAACAGCAAGGCCGAAAAGGGAGCAGAGTAGTGTTAAACTGTGGAAGAAAAAGAAAAAGTGATTGTGAGAAATCTTGGGAAACTGTCAAACCCACAGCTTCCATGAGGGCCAGAATTCTCCTTCTGAAAATAATGACAAGTGACACCCGAGCTGCCTTTTTACAGCTTTTTATACAAAAGGCATTTGTACCTCCTGAGCATAAGGGCTGAAAACATAGTCCAGGCAGTGCAAGAGGAGGTAGGTTAGAAAGTCATAGAAGGCCAACGTGGAGGCAGCTCCAGAGGCAAGAGGGCTCTGTGGTACAGTTTAATATAGACTAATTCAGGGTGGGACTGGCTCGGTTTCCTAAAATAATTTGTCTCCACTTGACAAAGGCAAATTGGGGTTTGAAAACTTCACCCAACCCCATAAGTTCCCTCTGAATGGACCAGGAAGTGTTTCAGAAAAGTCCAGAACCAAATCATTTGATTTCACCTGAAACAGTCCAGAACCAAACATAAGCCTTTATCCAGCTTATGTTTCCCTATCAGTGGAGCTTGGGTTACTCAGTGGGGTGGAGTGAGGTAAAGGTAGGGCAGGGAGGAGAGGTGGAAAGACTGTCAATGTCTGATAAAGCATTTATCACATGTTTGATATTCGGGTAAACTCTAGAAAATCCTACCTAGGAATAGAGAGTTTAGCAGACTCATAATGTCATGATGCTCTCTCTGTCAAGCACATGTTCCATGCTCAACATCTCTGAGAAACAGGAAAATGAAAACTGAAAGCAGAGAAACAGAGAAAATAAATGCTGATTCTTTCCTTGGAACACAATAATTCTGCAGCATTTTAAGCCTAGTGATAGCCCTCTATTTCATGCAACATTAATGCATACTACCTGTTTGAATGTGATCTATATTCATATTTAGAACTCTCCCGAAGCTTAAAATCATTTCAACAAATTCATTTTGTCAATACACAAATATCAACAAGATTATGATGATTTATACTTTCTTACTCACCAAGGGCCTAAAACACTTTCTTTGACTTGCTCAATACAGAGATGCCACAAAACCTCAATTTGCAAAAAAAAAAAAAAAAAAAAAAAAAAAAAATTTATTATTTGTCAAGGGCTACAAAGCAAAGTACAATAAAACGAAGTATGCCTGTAAAACAGTTTTAACTTCTAAAGCTGTCTTAGAACAGCTGATATAATTTGAGTGGACATATGCAAATTCAGTACAACTGTTAAGTAAATATCCTCCTCTGGTGTTCCTAACAATTTCATACACAGCTGGCTGTTGCTCTTGAGGAAATCCTGGTTAATAACAGTGCTATAAACTGGATGTTTGCTTCTCATCTCCTCAAACTTCAAACATTTACCACTGCTGAGGGATCCCTGGGCACAGATGCTCTCTTCTAAGACCTTAGTGGTCTTTTTTTCCCAGACAATTGGGGGAAAAAAAAAAGTCTGGCAGTTTCTTTCTCTCCCATCTCTCTAATAACCTCAGAGCCATAGTCAACTGGCTGGTATGTGAAGTGTGAATGGCTTCTATGGAGGGGAGACATGACCTTGGCAAACAAACTGGAAAGGCAGATTTAAAAAAAAAAAAAAAAAAAGGCAGATACCTTCTGATTTCCACTGTTAGGCTAGCTCAGAAAATAGTAGAGTTGCATCCTTCAGCTTGAGTCCTTGGAAGCAGTAGCAAACATTAAGCCCAAGTGAAAGTTAACCCTTTCAAGGTAGTAACTCTCCATAAATATCAATAGAGGCTTTCTTCTAGTCAAAAGCTTTGCATTATCACCAGTGAATGGTATATGGCTCTTTTCCACATGATTAAACAAAGAGAGATCAATTGTGGGGAAAAGAGAAGCAGAGGACCCTGCAGAGAGAATGAGGTATGTTTCATGCAGCTGTTTGTGTCCACTCCTGTAGAATATCATTAATAGAGAATGAGGGTCTGTCACTGAGGAAATAGTTTTCTTCTTATCTCTAGTGTGGCTGATGTGATCACTCACATAAGTGCTGTTATGGGTTGAGCCGTGTTCCCCACAAGAAAGATATGTTGAAGTCTTAACCACTAATACCTCTGAATGTGGCCGTACTGGGAAAATAGGGTCATGGCAGTTGTAATTGGTCAAGATGAGATCATACTGGAGTAGCGTGTGCCCTTAGGTTAATGGGACTAGTCCTTCTAAGAAGATATACCCACAGCGAGAATGCCACTTGATAAAGGCAGAGATCGGAATTACATGGCTACAAGCCAAGGAATGCAAAAGATGACAGCAAACTACTAGAAGCAAGGAAGGATTCCCCTGTGGGTTTCAGAGGGAGCAGAGACCTGCAAATAACTTGATTTTGGACTCTTAGCTTCTGAAACTGTGAGACTTTACATTTCTGTTGTTTCAAACCACGCGGTTTGTGGTACTTTGTTACCTAGAAAACTAATACAACTGTTTTTAGGTTCAGAGGCAGTGCATTCAGCCCGTCAGTATTGTGGTTTCTCAAGACTAGAGGTCTCATTTTAAAGGCATATGCCCAATATGTATTGTAGCTAGGATAGACGCCCCGAAGTGTCAGCTTCCTAATGGACGAGGGTTATACTGAACTGGGTCATCCCTGGGATTCAGCTTCCAAGGTCCTCAGGAAAACACAGTTCCCTATGAGTTAGTCCCACTATTATTTTTACCAAATCCCTACATATCACAGTTGAAATAATAAAACTATCTAGCATACCTACCAGATGTTTTTATTTCAATTTGTAACATCTAACCTTTGAGCTATAAGTAACCAGCTCTACAGAAAGCTAGGCAACCCCACCCTGACTTTTTAGATTGTATTGCATGTGTGTGTTTGTGATCATATGAGACTTTACTAAAAATTTCAAGGAGGAGGAATTTATACTCTAGAAATATTATCTTAACAGGAATAGTAGGGACACCAAGACATATCACTGGCCTTCCCTATATTAGTCACTCTGAGGTACTAAAACAACCTGGAAAACCCTCTGTTTTCCAAGACCCCAAGAAGAGACATAAGGTATTTGGGGCCAATGCAGGCCTCAGATAAATGGAGAAAAATATTTTCCTCTTTTTCTTAGGCCAATGTCAATTGGCATTGACTTTTCTTAGGCCAATGTCAATTGCAAAATATTCCTCTTTTTCTTAAGCCAATATCAATTCAAGTTGCAGGACCTTAAATTAACAGAGCATAATGCTGTCCTTGTTTTCCATAATCTCTCTCTCTCTCTCTTTTCTGAAACAGGGTCTCGCTCTGTCGCCCAGGCTGGAGTGCAGTGGTGCGATGTCAGCTCACTGCAAACTCTGCCCCTACAAATACCCCTGCCCCGGGTTCATGCAACTCTCCTGTCTCAGTCTCCAAAGTAGCTAGGATTACAGGTGTGCACCACTATGCCTGGCTAATTTTTGTATTTTTTAAATAGAGATGGGGTTTTACCCTGTTGGCCAGGCTGGTCTCAAACACTTGACCTCAAATGATCCACCCACCTCAGCCTCCCAAAGTGTTGGGGTTACAGGCATGAGCCACTGCACCTGGCCTCCTTAATGTCTTCAAACTCTGAGATCCTGACAGCAAGTTTTGTTTTGTTTTTATCATTTCGTCTGGCCTTGATTTGAGTTCACACTTTAGCAAATTCAAATGCTGAGCCAGCTGGTTCCTCTAATCCGCAATGTTTCTAAGTCTAAAACTGCCAAACATATTCTTTGGAGCTTTCTGACTACTTAGCTAAAATCATTTTCTTGCAAGGCCTCTCTGAGGTTGTTGACCCCAGGAAGGAAGTATTGAACACTGACACACACATTTTATAGCATCATCAAAAACCATTCTTCATATTCCATTGACCTCATTTTCCACTTAAAGCCAGTGCAATTAGATAAGCTTAGACTCATACAGAGAGATGTGGCACTAATTTATTTTTTAATTTGGAAAGTTTCTTATTGTTAATAATAGATCATACTCATCTTTTATTTCTCTAAGCTGTTACTACATTCTTTACACTTCTCATTTGTCCTTAAAGTGGGATATTTCTTTGTGATGGCTTTTATATTAATTTTGATACTGTAGATTAATTTTTATACTATATCTAATTCAACTGACTATGTGCCACATACTGTTCCAGATGCTATAGATACACTGGTGAATAAGGTAGTGAAGTCCCTGGGGTTTGTCGGACTTATTGGTCAAGGAGAATTGCTGCAAATTGTTAAATCTAAATGCAGTGGTAAACCACTTGAAGCAGTCCTCAATCTCGGCTACCCTGTAGGATCACCTGGGAGATTTTTAAAAATCTCAGTGTAAGGACTTCTGGTACCAGCCATGATGGAATAGCTTTGAATTTGAGCAATCCTGTCACTGAAAATAACTTCAAAAGCTAAATGAAGCACACAAAACAACAGTTTCAAGGCATTGGAGAGTAACCAACTCTGATAGGACTTGAGGGGCTACAATTCCTGAGAGAAGTGAAACACAGCTTCATATTCACCTTGGCTTTTTTTTTTTTTTTTTTTTTTTTTTTTTTCCCTTGAAGGGCAAAATCCCAGGGAGGTGAGAATTGCAGGAAAGCAAACCCAAAAATTTTGTGTAGTTTCCCCTCAAAGTACTGGATGATTGCTAAGCTGTGCATGTATAGGGAAAAGCTCCAAGAAACTCAGAAAAAAAAGCAGGAGATGAAGGGTAAATTGCTAAGCAGAGGCTTCAGCTGCCACATTGTGCTGGGGAGATAAAGGCTGGAGTTTAATCCCCACTACGGTCCTTCCTAAGTGGAGAATCTCAGCATAAGATGGTTGAGATAGGAGGATTCATATGCTTTGGATTTTTTTTTTTTTTGAAAGATTGCTGGCTCCTGTAGGAAGAATACATTGAAGAAGATGATGCAGAAGCAGTGAGATCAGGTAGGGTGATATAGCAGTCTACCGATGTGGTCCAGACAATAGATGATGGGGACCTGGTTGTGGTGGAGGATATGTTGCAGGGTGTATCACAGAGCGAAAAAATAAAATCTAGAAAAGGCCAGACGCTACAGGACTGGCTGACAGATCAATGGAAAGTGGGGCTGGAGGAAAGTGGGGCTGGAAGAAGAAAGAAGAAGATTTCTTATTTAACCAAGGGATTCTCATCTAGGAGAAATTTTGCCTCCCAAGAGACACATGGCAAAATCTGGAGACTTGTTGGTAAACATCCTAAAATCCATTGGACAGCCCTGATGATAAAGAATTATGTGGTCCAATGTGTCAATTGTGCTGTTGTTGTGAAATCCTGGTTTAACCTCTTAAAAAGGTATGTCTTATCTCCACAAACTAGTTCTTCTCCTATGAATATCTGTGTTTTTAATTAAACTGTAAAATTCTAGGAAATAGAGATCTTATCTTTCACTTCTTTATCTTCACCTGCACAAGGTAGTGCAGACGAAGATCAAAAAACTTTAAAAAATTAATAGACTTTACTTTTTAGAGAAGTTTTAGGTTTATAGAAAATTGAGTGGAAAGTACAGAGTTTCTATAAACTCCCTCTTCTCTCCCCATAGAGTTTTTTCCTATTATTAGTACCTTACATTAGTTATGCTTTTATTACAATTGATGACTAATATTAATACAATTATTGTTAACTAAAGTCCATAGTTTACTTACATTTTATATAAATAGTACCCGCTGATAAGTAATCAATTACTAATTTAATCATTCATCAAGGAACATGACAATAACAAGAGAGGAAGAAGGTAACTGCCAGTGATTGAGCATCTATTATGTTCAAGGCACTATACAATCAACTCATGTGTAAATATATTTACATGTATACGTAATATTATTTTATATGTAACAATATCAATACCTGTGAGTTGCATATTAAAATCTCAATCTTAAAGATGAAAACATTTAGGCTCAGAAATTTCAAGTTATTTGCACAAAGTCACAAAACTTTGTAAATGGAGCAGTTTAAACACAATGTCAGGGCCCACATTTACATAGTTACACCAAATGCTCTTCTTTTCCCTTTTCTTTTCACATGAGAAATGGTATGGCTTAGTTTTTCCTGTTTTAAAATGTCTTCACCTGCTGTTGGTGCACAGTCCTAAGGAGTGAGCAGTCCCACAAGTCTTTTCCAGCCTTGTCTCTCAGCTCCACCACTGGAGGTCCATGTGGTTTTGGGCTGTGCCAAGTGGCTGCCCCACCCCTGATACTTTTAAGCCAGGCTAACACACCCACACAAACCCATAAAATCAAGCTGCAAATGTTAACAGATGTTCAAGCTTCTCAGCTCCCACTCTCACCTCCCTTTTGATCCTTGCCTAACTGTGCTTGCTCTCACCATTCTAGTTCTAAACCCTTGGCTCTCTCTGTACCTGCCCCACACCCCAGATTTGGACTCTTACTGACATTTCCTCAGAGACTTTTTTCTCTGAGTTCCCCTGCGTGTTTCTTGGCTTCGTTTGAATCTTTCACCTTGGTATTTCTCCTTGTCTCAGATGTGTTGGGGAAAGATACCTTTATTTTCTCAGAGTCCTAGGTCAGGTCTGGGATCACAACTCAGGGTGAGATCTGAGTATCAAAATGTTATATATGTTAAGACTGGATGGGGTTGACTTATTGGATGAAATGTGGGAGGGGGGCTGGAAGGCCTGTTCTAGACCAGAAATTGTTCATTAACATTCTCTCTGCCTTCAGCCTTAAGAGTCTCAGGAGGATGAACTGTCATAAACTATACGCCGGAATTTAGAAACAGCCCACACCAGAGCACCAGTGCTTGAACATGCTGCCTGGATAGTTCCATATTCCCACCTACCTGTTTCACTTCTTTGCTTACATATGTATTTGTTTTCTCATTGTAAGTTGTAAATTCCTAGGGGACCAAATATCATTTTCATTTCTTTTTTTTTTTTTTTTTTATTGAGACAGAGTCTCGCTCTGTCACCCAGGCTGGAGTGCAGTGGGCGATCTCGGCTCACTGCAAGCTCCACCTCCCGGGTTTACACCATTCTCCTGCCTCAGCCTCCCGAGTAGCTGGGACTACAGGCGCCCACCACCTCGCCCGGCTAGTTTTTTGTATTTTTTAGTAGAGACGGAGTTTCACCATGTTATCCAGGATGGTCTCGATCTCCTGACCTCGTGATCCGCCCATCTCGGCCTCCCAAAGTGCTGGGATTACAGACTTGAGCCACCACGCCTGGCCTACCATTTTCATTTCTAACCATAGTTTCTTTTCCTTAAAACTCCAAGATCAGTACAAATCTTTCGAATGTCTATAAAGCACACTGTTCTCTCCTGCTTCTTTAAAATAACATAGAAAACACTAACTTTTTGCCTCTCTCTACATCATTTCACTGTAAATGAATCCACCACTGTCAAAAGTGCTATTGAAGACATTACAGGAATTTGAGCATGGAGTCCCAGAGATGAATCTTGTTTGTCTTCCTTTTCCTAAGTTTTTCCCTTGTCCTTTTAGAAACATTGAGAGAAATGCAATTTGTCTAACAAAAAATTTCTTCTCATCAGTTATAGGAATTGCACTGATGTCATCTCAGCTAAGCAGCAGTCCTTCGGGATTTTCTTTCTTTTCTCCCTCCTCTTCTGTCCCTGTCCCTATCCTTTGCTTAACTTTCCTTCCCTTTCCTTAGTGCTAACTGGTGTACTCTTAAGGAGCAGGGGGCTAGGTTCAAGGGAATGGTGGGTAAAGAAATCACAATGCTCCCATGAGATCTCTCTTCTTGAATCTTAAGTTTCCATTTATTCTAGACATTTGATTCTTCTCATAAATCACTCTAGTCATTTTATACTACTTCTGGCAGCTCACTTGCTTAGGGAAGAAAATACATATTTAAGGTCAAAGGCTATTCCCTTTGCCTGAAATGCTACTCCCCCATATATCGATATGGCTCACTTCCTTCAAATCATGGCTTAAATGTCACCTTCTCAGTGAAGCCTACCCTTATCATCCTACTTAATTCTGCAACCTATACACCCACTCTAATCTGCCTTAGCCTTCTTAACCTATTTTTTTCATAGAACTTATCACCATCTAACACAGTAATAATTTAATACTTTATTACATTCTATTTATTTATTTGCCTTTCCTTGTAGAATACATGCTCCATGAAGAGAAGAGTCTTTGCTTTGTTTGAACTTGTATTCCAAGTACTTCTATCAGTGCCTGGCATTTAGTGGGCATTTAGTAAATGTTGGTTGAACTAAATGATACTAAAGAAATAGAACATTATCATTCATTTGAATTCCTCTATATGTCTCTCTGTGATCATACTCCTACCTACCCTCCTTTTAGGTAAATACGCTGAATATCTTGTTAATAATTTCTCTGCTTTTCTTTATAGTTGAACCAAACTTTATATATCCTACAAAATATAAAATACATATTTAGTATATCCAGATCTTTAACTTTATATTAATTGAATAATGCTTGTATATATCTTTCTAAAACTTTATTATTTCCCCCTCAACACTATAACATTCATCCATATTGATGCATATAGTTTTAATGCAGTAATTTTCACTGATGGATGGGATTCCAGTGTATAAGTACACCATAACTCATCTATCTCGGTTTTTTTTTTTTTTTAAAGAGATGGAATTCTCACTCTGTTGCCCAGGTTGGAGTGCAGTGCTCAGCTATTTTCTAAAAAATTTGTTAGAGATGGCGTATTTGTCTGTTTTCACACTGCTACAAAGAAATATCTAAAACTAGGTAATTTATAAGAAAAGAGATTTAATTGGCTCACAGTTCTGCAGGCTGGACAGGAAGCATGGCTGAGGAGGCCTCAGGAAACGTTCAATCATGGCTGAAGGTGAAGGGGAAGCAGACACATCTTAGATGGCCAGAGAAGAAGAAAGGGAGCAAAGGGGGAAATGCTACATACTTCTAAACAATCAAATCTCACAAGCACTCACTATCATGAGAACAGCAAGGGGGGAATCCACTCCCATGATCCAATCACTTCTCACCAGGTCCCTACTCCAACATTGGGGATTATAATTCGACATGAGATTCGGGTGGGGACATAAATCCAAACCATATCAGATGGGGTCTCACCATGTTGCACAGACTGGTCTCAAACTCCTGGCCTCACGCAATGCTCCTGCCTCAGTCTCCTGAGTAGTTGGGACTACAGGTGCATTCAACTCAATTCATCTCTCTTTTATAGCACATCTATATTTAGGTTATTTTAGTTTTTGTTATAAGCTATACTGTCAGGAGCATACTTATGTACATCTTCTTCTACATACGTATAAGATTTTCTCCAGGATTTATATCTAAGGGTGGAATTTCTGGGTTAAGATGTGCATATTCAACTTTATTGTGTAATGCCAAGTTGTTTTCCATAGAGTTATAAAAATTTACTGGCAGTATAAAGAAGTTCTACAGTTCCATAGCCTGGCTAACACTTGGTTTTGTCAGACATTTTATAATAAAGATGTGCAGTGGAAGCTCATTGTGGTTTTAATTTGTGTTTCTCTATTCACCAAGAGACTGAGAATCTTTTCATATGTTTATAAGCTGCTTCTTATTCCTCTTCTGTAAAATGTGTGTTCGTTTTTTAAAAATTGGGTTACTTTGCTTTCTCTTACTGAGTGGTAGGAGCTTCTCAAAAACCATAATTTCCCTGAAACATTAAATTTAGGACCAATTGCACTGCACAACTTCATGACCCCTAAGGACATAACTCTCCTAAAGTTTAACATAGTCATTAATGTAGAATGATGATCTTGACTTACCAAGAAAAATTTACATGATACAGAAAGTCCCCGACTTGTGACAGTTCAACTAACAAATTTTCAACTTTATTATGGTGACAGAGTAATACATATTCAGTAAAAATGGTACTTGAATACTCATACAACCACTATTTTTCACTTTGAGTACAGTGTTCAATAAGTTACATTAGATATTCAACACTTCATTATGAAATAGGCTTTGAGTTATATGATTTTGCCCAATGCATGCTAATGAAAGTGTTCTGAGAATGTTTAAGGCCAGCTTGGCTAAGCTATGACATTCAGTAGGTTAGGTGTATTAAATGCACTTTTGATTTCAATATTTTCAACTTACAATGAGTTTATTAGGATGTAACTTCATCTTCAGTTGAGGAGCAATAATATTCAGCAGAGTCTGTTAAAATTGTGATCCTGGTTTAAGTTAGCCAAATAAATAATATCTTTGAGAAAAATTTTAATTAAAAATCAGTAAAATGAAAATAAGGGAATGTGTCTAAATTTCCCTGTGGAATGTGTAATTTCCTTAAAATGTCTAATAAAGGAGGTTGCAATTCTATAGAGCAATTGCTCTGATAAGCATAATTAGGAGACTATATGCTAGGTATACTAATTTTTATCCCTAGTCTTTTTCATTCACTTAGAAATACTTTTTTCTTTCACAGCTCTGAATAAAAATGATGAAAAACTGGCATTAATAAATATTTTGTAAAGTAAATATCAACATTCTCCTAAGGGTTATATTAATGCACATTCCTGCAAAAATGCATTTACTTCAATTCCAAATGCAAATCTAAGAATTCCTCAGAGTGAATGGTGCCTATTCATTGCTAATATATTAGCAATATATTATATATTGTTATATTATATATGCTAATATTATATATTAGCAATATATTATAGTACCAAGAAACTGAGAATAAATTTCATGACACTCTATTATTGGACATACTGTTCTCACTTGGGAAACATTTAAGCTACTCATGAATGTCTTCCATTTTGTTTGGATGAAAAGGGATTTTGCAGTGGTATATCTATGTTAGAAAACAGGATAGGCCTTATTCATCACCTACCATAAATCAGGAAAGCACCTATTTTATAACAGGTTAAAGAAACTTATTCCAGAAAATTCAATGTCTCAATATTTGTTGAGAAGTGCCTATCCTATTCTCCTAACTCCAGCCACTTTATTCACTTATGATGTCAAGCAGTAATTCTAATGACAAAGAAAACAATATTGAAAGTGACTTTTCAGTTTGTGAGTTTAGAGCATGTTAGAATTATTACTTAAAGAAAATTATTTTAAATAGTTAAGACTGGAAAGATGCATTTCCAATTTGAAAGACTCCACCAAGAAACCACTATAATAAACGAAAATATATCTATATTAGAACATATAACTGTGTACATAAGAACATATAACTGTGAACTTTCCAAATACTAAAAATTTAGGTTTACAGATATTCAAACAAAACAAAAAACAGTTTACCTAGAAAGTACTCAAAATCAGAATAACATCTGACTTTTTAATAGCAACACTGGAAGCTGGAAGACAATGGGGTGATGCTTTAAAATCTGTAGAAAAAAATATTCCTGATCTTTAACTCTATACCGCAGTAAACTATCAATTACACGTAAGTGTAGAATAAAGACATTTTCAGATATGAAAGATCTCAAAAACAAAAACCATTATCTTCTTTTTAGAAAGTACTCCTGGAGGATGTGCTTTTCTAAAATGAGTAAAAGTAAAATGAAGACGGAAAATCCAGGAAAAAGAGGGTTCATTACAGAGTGAGAGGAAGAGTATCCCAGGAGGATGGTGAAAAGAGATAAATTTCCATGAAATGGAACATGGTACAGCTACAGAGCAACTAGTCCAGTTTGGCATAAGAGAATGGAGAACTCGAAGTGCAATTTATTTCACAAACTGAGAGATTACCAGATGTGGTAATCTGGTAAACACATATAAACATGTTTATATGTGTTCATATGTAGCAAAATGATATTTATACTTTTTGTAAAGATTTTTGAATGAATTAGTGACACTATGAAGAAAACTAAGCAAACAGGAAAGCAATAAATTTATAACCTTCACGGAAACAAAAAAGTTGTGCAAGGAAAAAATACAGTTATATATAATTATTATATTTATAACCTGAATTAACTGTGAATGATAACGTAAATTTCGAATATCTAACCAAAATTTATGACATACAATATAAGAAGGATGGAACAGAAGGGGTGTGTGTGTGTGTGTGTGTGTGTGTGTGTGTGTGTCTATGACAGCAGTGTTAAATTTTTCTTTCCTATACAGGTATGTCAATAAATAATAAGGCTGACAAAACAATCAAGAATACCATTATAAGAACGTTATTTAGATATGTGGTGGTGATTGCCAAAGAAATCGCTAAAAGTGTTTTGAAAGTGATCGGCTAAAATTAGTGGTGGAAGATGGAGAAGAGGACTAACTTTTCCATTATAAGACTCAGCACTATTAGTATTTTAAACTTATGTGTTCAACTTAGATAAAAATAAAAATTATTCAGTAATATAATCAACTCAAATAAAGAAATACTATATAATGACAAGGTAGTTCTTTTTAGCAAGGGAGTTGCTGGAGCCTGGAAAGATGCAAGTCCAGCCTTGGAGATGAGTAACTATCAGCAGGCTATAAGAGGTCTTACCCAAGATTAAATTACTCACTGCATACAGTAACACTACTAGAGCTCCTATGTTCTGACTTTGGCTCAGTAAGCTTTTCTCATCTCACATTAAAAAGTTTTTAGGCCATGATTAAATATTCATCCATAAGACTTTATTACTTCTGGATGATACCATATAAACTTTAATGAGAAATGAGAATACAGCCTCAGAATTAACATTTTAAAAATGCCTACTATATGATATTCACTTAATAAATCTTAACCAGTTTAATTTACACAACTATCTAATGAAGTAGTAGTCATCACTATTTTACAGTTAAAGCTGAAGCTTTGATTTTCAGGAATCTGAAACTGCTTCTCAGTTGAACAAATTGAACAAAACTGTGTGATTGACCAGAATTTCTAGTGGCTGCTTATTTAAAGAAGTATATCCTTTTAGCAGAAGAGAAAAATTATTTTCAAATAGTTGAATGAATGGATGAATGAAGAGATAATAACTCTGGGTTATTTCAACAGAAGTATTTTTAGTTTGTTGGCCAAGTGTGGCGGCACTGAACTCTTAATCTGCATGTTGGCACTTTCTGATTGGAAAATATAACTCAGTGTGCCTGGTGTTTTTGTTCTGAAACAAATTCTGCTTAACATGAGACAGCTTGTAGGACCAGAGGGAAGTGGTGGACCGGAATACATTCTATGGATGAATACTTCTGTCAGACAGGATTAGAAACTAAAGGAAAAACCAAACAACAAACAAGCAGGTTTTGATTTCCAAAGCAGAGAAATAAATAACATTTTAGTTTGTAATTTCAGTCCTTTCAGAGAACTGGAATTCAGAATTTCAGCAGATTTCTACGTGGATGCATTAAAAGCACTACATTGATGTGCCATCAGCTCTGCTATTTGACTTGAGAACATGTCGTGAAAACTTACAAGGCAATCAGAACTCTAAAACTGTTCTTTTTGTTTATAAAGGCCACAATGGCTTTCTCCCTCTAGTGACCTCAACCTTGTGTCATGGGTCATTCAAGAAGGAAAAGCCTGAGATCCTTTTGTTAAAAATTGGAAAGTCAGCATTCTCACATAGCAAGAAAGGAGTGGGCCAGCTCCCTCCCTCCTCTTATTTGCACAGTTCATTCAACAACAAGAACAACAAAAGAAAAAAAAAAAAAACACACATTTTTTCCGTACGTAACCTTAGACATGACTGTAGATTCCCAAACTGTTTACAACAAATGTGGAACAGTCTGCAAACCAGTCCAAATGTACATCGCCTGGATCATGTCAAGTCATATTCTTTCCCCACATGGAGTAGAGGCCCTAACTTAGCCTGAAGTTTGGCTTGACAGGCAGAATGGACTTGTTGCTCCAGCTGTGTCTGATAAGCAGAGACAAGATAAAATATTTGCTTCATTTGAGTCCTTCACTAACGAGCAAAGTGTAGAAAATTGAAGGCCAACATGTAGCAAATGAACTGGGCCCTGTATCTGCAATCTTGATTCAGGCAACAAAGAGAAATACTTTTCACTCTTAGCAAATCTGTGAAGTAAACTTCTAATTCTTCTTGTTTATAA
Organism: Macaca nemestrina; assembly: GCF_043159975.1. Lineage (NCBI taxonomy): Eukaryota > Metazoa > Chordata > Mammalia > Primates > Cercopithecidae > Macaca > Macaca nemestrina. Next base: position 147,382,643 of record NC_092125.1, on the reverse strand, counting down.
CCCATGATGAGTTATAAACATATTAAACAACAAAGTATCTCAAAGTCCTTGAAGATTTCTTCTAGAAATTGGGAAATGGACAGTTTTGTTTTGTTTTGTTTTTGGCTTTAGAGTTATATACAGACCTAGTCAGAAATGAGCTTAAATTTCTGATACTGAATTATTATTTACCCAACGTTACTATTTTTCACCAGGCTTTACATTCTGTAAAACATTTTTGTATCCATTATATATTAGTCTATGTTCTCCAGAGAAACAGAAACAACACAATATATATTTATACAGAAAGAGATTAGTTGAAGCTAAGAAGTCTCAGGACTCACCACTTACAAGATAGAGGCCCAGGAAAGCCTGTGATATAATTTCAGTCTAAGCCTGAAGGCCAGAGGATTGGGAGGCTGATGCTCGACGGCAGGAGAAGACCAAAGTTCCAGCTCAAGCAGAAGGCAAAGTCACCCTTCCTCTACGTTTCTGATCTGCCTGGCCCTCAGTGGATTGGACGATGCCCAGCCACATTGGGGAGAGTGACATTCTTTACTCAGTCTTCTCATTCAAACATTATGCTCTTCTGGGAACATTCTAATGGACACACACAGAAATAATGTTTCACCAGCTATCTGGGTATTCCTTAGCCCAATCAAACAGACACATAAAATTAACTATTACATTTTACTTCTTTTAATTTTTACAAACCTGCCAAACATGTGACAATATGACATAGGTAGGGGATTTGTTTGGACTCTGAGTAAAATACCAGCTGAGTAGAGCAACCTGATGCAAAACACTTAATTTGGCCAAAGGACCAGTTTCTCATCATAAAATGTGGATTAATAAAATTTGTCATATAAAAATGCTGTGACGATTACATGGGGTAATCTTTGCTAAACTGTTTTGTGAGTATTAGATAATTACATAAAGCTCTTGGCGCAGTGCTTGTCACATGGCACATGCTCACTATATGATCATTCTTACTATTTTTAGACTGAGTAGGATAGATTACTACATTTAAAGAGGTTAAATGACTGCTCAAAGCACATAATCAGTTACTCTATGCACAGGGGATTCAAACCTAGGCACTCTGCCTTGTATCCCTGTATACTTTATATGTACACATGGAGCTTTGCTCCATGCAAATGGTACTACACTAGATACAGAAAGGGATAAAACACAGAAAAAAAGTTAGAAATACAGTCCAGACTTCTTCTTTGGGGCAAGATAAAGTCACAGGAACCAGATTTACTCTCCTGCCTGAAACTACTAAAAGATAAACAGAATGGATAAAACAGTAATTTGCAAGACACTAGACATCAGGCAACAAAGGAAAGTGCTTTCTAAGAGAAGAGAAGCAAACAAAGCGAGCCCTACAAGTACCCCAGTTTTCTGCAAAAGAGTTTCCCAGGGTATGGGAAAACACAAGAGATACACAAAGTACATCTTGAGCTGAGGAGATGAAACTAAGGAGAGTAAGGCAGTGAGGGTTCATAGGAAACAGTACCAGAGAAGAGACAGCTGCTCAGAGGGAGAACTCTGCAGCTCTGCAGAGGCTTCAGCTGAATACTGACCAGGGCATGTGTGCAAGAAAACCAGGAATAGAAAGATATCAATGACCTTAGCTTCTACCTATATAAACTAGAAAAAGAAGGGCAAATTAAACCAAAGATAAGTAGAAAAAATAAAATTAGTGTACAAATCAATAACATGGAAAACAGAAAATATTTTAAAAAAATCAATTAAACCAAGCACTCAAATTTACAAACCTCTGGCTGGGCACAGTGGCTCATGCCTGCAATCCCAGCATGTTGGGAGGCCAAGGCGGGTGGATCATTTGAGGCCAGGAGCTCGAGACCAGGCAGGCCAACATGGCAAAACCCTGCCTCTACTAAAAATACAAACATTAGTCAGGTTGAGCCCAGGAGGTGGAGGTTGCAGTGAGCCAAGATCATGCCACTGCACTCCAGCCTGGGTGACAGAGTGACACTTTCTTTCTCTCTCTCTTTGTCTCACTCTCTACCCCTAGCTAGACTGATCAGGAAGAAAGACCTAATTACCAACATTACAGAGTATAAAGGTAACATCATTATAGATTTTATAGCTGTTAAAAGTATAATATGGGAATGTTATGACTTTATGCCAATTAATAGGCCAACATAGAGGAAATGAACAAATGTATTTAAAGACACAAACAACAAAGGTTACTCAAGAAGAGATAGACAACCCGATGTGTACTTATTAAATAAATTGACTTGGTAGTTAAAAACCTTACCCCAAAATAAACTCTAAGCCTTGACGGTTTCACTGGTGAATTCTACCAAATATATAAGGAAGACATATTATCAACTCTGCACAAACCCTTCCAAAAAAATGAAAAGGAGAGAATACATACCAACATATGAGGTCAGCATTAATCTTATACAAAAATGAGAAAAAGACAAGAAAAGAAAACTACAAACCAATAGCTCTCATGAACAACAAAACATTTTTAGCAAATTGAATCCAGTAATACATAAAAAGGATAATACATATGTTCCAGTAATACAACGTTTTCTTAATGTTTAAAAGATCAATCAATGGGCTGGGCATGGTGGCTCACACCTGCAGTCTCAGTGCTTTGGGGCATCTCTTGAGCCCAGTAGTTTGAGACTAGCCTGGGCAAGATAGTGAGGCCCTGTCTTTATAAAAAATTAAAAAATTAGCCAGTCCTGGAGGCGTGTTATCTGCAGTCCTAGCTACTTGGGAGGCTGAAGCAGGAGAATCCCTTGAGTCCAGTAGTTCAAGGTTACAGTGAGCTATGAGCAGCCACGGTACTCCAGCATGGGTGTAATATAATTCACCATATTAAACTAAAAAATAAAAACTATATGATAATCTCAATAGCTGAGGAAAAATCATTTCATAAAATTCAACATTATTGGTCAAAACTCTCAGAGATCTAGAAATAGACATTTTCAACTGGATAAAGGACATCTATAAAAATCAAAGCTTTAAGTAAAAATGTACTTAAACAGATAAAGGCAAAACTGGTTAGCTTAAGGAAAGCTCAGTCTCTCCTTCAAACCCTTCCTTACTGTAGAGACTAAGACACTGCCACTACACTCTGAGGCTCCAGGAGCCATGACCTGAAAATCAAGGGGAACCATAGTCACTTGACAAAGGGGATATATTCTGAGAAATGCATTATTAGGTGATTTATTCATTGTGTGAACACTATAAAGTGTACTTACACAAACCTGGATGGTATAGCCTATGACACACCTAGGCTATATGGTACAGATACTGTTCCTAGTCTACAAACTTGAACTCGTATGTTACTGTACTGAATACTGTAAGCCATTGTAACACAATGGTATTTGTATATCTAAGCATATCGGAATATAGAAAAGGTACAGCAAAATATGGTATAAAAGATAAAAATGGTACACCTATATAGGACACTTATAGGGCATGATTGAAGCTTGCAGGGCTGGAAAGTTGCTCTGGGTGGGTGAGTCAGTGACTGAGCGGTGAGTGAATGTGAAAGCCTAGAACATTACTGTAAACTACTATCATTTTTATATAAACATTATACACTTAGGCTACATTAAATTTATTTTTAAAATTTCTTTCTTCAATAATAAATTAACTTTAGTTTACTGTAACTTTTTAATTTATAAGCTTCAATTTTTTAACCTTTTGACTCTTTTGTAATAACATTTAGCTTAAAACAAGCATATTGTATAACTGCACAAAATATTTTTTCTCTATACCTTTATTCTAGAAACGTTTTTCTACTTTTAATTTTTTTTATTTTTACTCATTAAATGTTTTTGTTAAAAACTAAGACACAAACATACACACTAGCCTAGGTCTACACAGTATCATCAGTATCACTGTGTTCTACCTCCACATCTTGTCCCAGAGGAATGACTTCAGGGACAATAACATGCATGGAGCTGTCATCTCCTATGATAACCATGCCTTCTTCTAGATACCTCCTGAAGGACCTTCCCAAGGCTTTTTTACAGTTAACTTTTTTTTTTGGTAGGAGTACATTCTAAAATAACAATAAAACTATAGCAAATATATAAACTGATAACATATTAACATTATCAAGTATTATGTACTGTTCATAATTGCATGTGCTAGACTTTTACACTAATATCAGAGCACTAGGTTTCTTTACACCAGTATCACCACAAACTGGCAAGCAATGCGTTGTGTTAGAACATTACAATGGCTAATGACGTCATTAGACAATTTTTTGGCTCCAGTATAATCTTATGGGACTGCCAATGTATATGCAATCCATCATTGTCTAAAATGTTGTTATGCAGTTCATGACTGTAGTTACTGAGTCCTCACTACATGTGGCATTTGTGCCATGAACATTACCCAAAAATCAGCCTCTGAATGGTGGGGGCATATAACTCCCTAGTTCAAGACTACCATCTGGTGATGTGCCTCACATATTGTATGTGTTCTACCAGTGTTGGCTGGATTACAGTGAATAGCTATATAAAGGATAAGGCCATAGAGAGATGACTCACGTATCTCAAACTGAAAAACATTACTCTGTACCAGAGGTGTTTGAAGTATGAAGCTATTAAATAAACATGGCACGGCTGAGTTTTAATTTGGCTTGAAGATTGGGGCAAAAGTTGTTTTGCCGTATGAAATAGGTAGCAGAATACACTGTAAATTAACCTTCTTTCTTTTTTTTTTTTTTTTTTTTGAGACAGAGTTTCACTCTTGTTGCCCAGGCTGGAGTGCAATGGTGCGATCTCGGCGGCTCACCGCAACCTCTGCCTCCCAGGTTCAAGTGATTCTCCTGCCTCGGCCTCCCAAGTAGCTGAGATTACAGGCATGCACCACCATGCCCAGCTAATTTTGTATTTTTAGTAGAGACAGGGTTTCTCCATGTTGGTCAGGCTCATCTCAAACTCCCGACTTCATGTGATCCACCTGCCTCGGCCTCCCAAAGTGCTTGGATTACAGGCGTGAGCCACCACGCGTGGCCAAATTTACCTTCATTTTTAAAAAACAGTGAAATTTAAAAGAAAGTCAGCCTCACAGCCAGTAGCCTCAAGCTCAGGGAACAGGAACTCATTTCCCTGTCATCAGGGCTTCCTAAATGAAGGTGTTTGAGAAGCGCTAAATGAGTCATGCATCTTCACATTGCAGATGGGGAAGCTCAAGCTCAGATTGTGTATAAGGTTTGTTTGAGATTAGAGATAGCTAGTAGATAGCTTTTCATGAACTATCCTAGAGCCCACCCCTTCAGAAGTAGCTGGAAAAAATAGATATAAGGAGTAAAAAATTAGATTTAAAAACTTTTCATATACCAGCTGATGAAATTAGGGGTAGAGAGATTAATGTAGCCAGAGTTGGTATACTTACATTTCCAGATTAATTAGGAGATCATGTATGTACATGTAAAGACTCACAATCAAGACCACACAAAATAAGTGCCAACTAAGTATTAAATATATTGAATATAGAAGATATACAGTGGAAAGAGAGAGCACACTTCCAGCTAAGATGGAAACTTGCAGTTTGGTAGCTTCTCAATTTAAAAAAAAAAAGAAAAAGGGAGAGACTTACATTTTCCTAAAAACATGCATAGCTCATTTGAGACACACCAAATACCAAGAAGCAGATATTTGGTATTTACTTAAGCTGGAGGGATTTCATCCAGGTAGAATGGGGTTGTCATGCTGAGGACTACATTACATGACCTACTAGGTCCCTTTCAATTCTTAACTGTGTATGGTTCCACAGTGACATGAAACTGTCCATCCCTCCACTATGTAACAGAAATTTATAGTGCATTTGCCTAATATTTGCCTTGTTAGAATTTGCTACTTGTTTAATTTAAAATGCAACCTTCAGTAAGTAATTTAAAGAGATAAACTCTGAGAGGCAATATACCTCTCATACACCTGCAAGTGAATACAAACAACACAATGCATAATAGCTCACAGAGGAAGGAGCGAAGGAAGAGCTCCTGTGGCAGGTGTGACATGGCATCATTTGCAATACTCCAATAGGAACTGCAAGGAAAAGGCTTTTGGAATTCCCACACCATGAAAGTTATTAGGTTATCTTCAGGGGAAGAGAGCAGTTGGCCATATAGCTGAGTCTCTTGCTACCATGAAAATAAACCCTTTGTTAATCCAGATTTATTTTTTAAACGGGCAAAACCACTTTCAATGAACAGTATTCCCCTGAGGACTTCCACTGGGCATCTTGTTCAGTGTTCTGTCAGGCAGATGTTCACTTGGTTAGCACTCAAGAAAGCAGCAGACAGATTCATTAAGAGACAGGCAGAGACACACGTTCCTCTTCAGAAGATTCACCACAAATTTCCTTAAGTGCTTGCCTTTTATGATAGCTGTCATGGTCATTTCGCTTCAGAGTGCAGCCATGCCTCTTTCATTTTGAAAGCTACCGAGGGACTCACATGCCAGGCTTCCACAAGGAAAGCAGTGGTCAGGATAGGGTTGAAGAGCTGCAGGACAGCAAGGCATTCTGGTGCCTGATGCCCTGTTACTACACTATATTCCATTCTTCCTGGCATTACCCACTTCACTCATGAGTTGTCTTAATTCTTTCCAGCTTCCACTCCAAGCAAATCCTACCTCCCTGATTACATTCTGGAATTAGTTTGCTGGGCCAGCGCTTGGCTTGGTTTCACATGGGTAGCTACTATTGAAACCTAATATTGCACAGTAGAAAGCTAGATGCTGAGTTAGCTTTCTCATCTGTGGGCTGATGCGGCAGAGTAGAAGACTACTACCTTTCAACTAAAAGCTTTTGGTTTCTATTACAGTTTGAAGGGCTTCTCTGATTTACTCTTTGTCTGAAGGACAAAAACAAGGACTGGTAAGCCCACTGGCTTTTCCAAACATCTGCACATTTTCCCCACAGATTCAGCAGACCTCTGCTTTACAGATCCTTTAAACTCTCTCTGGATGTAATCATATTTTATATGACCTTAGTATAGAGTCCATGCTATTTCATGGGCTGCTAGGAAGACAGGAGTAACCATTGATGGTTATGGGATAGAATAGGGACACCTGTAATCCAAATCACAACACAATACACAAAATCACACAAAGGTCTACCAGTCTGATATTCCAGAATCCTCTGGGCAGGATTGTGGTACCAAGCAGCATATCCAGGTAAAGCAAGAAGCTTAAGCCAACTCCTGGGGAATGAGGTCTAGAGAAGTAAGGCAGGCAAGACACAGAATGCATATTAGAAACCTGAGCAGAAACCCAGGAAAAAGTGTACTAGAGAGAACCACCAAGCAGTCTCTCGGGCACCTAGGGACTCATGCCATGCCAGCTCTAGAATGCTTTTCTAAGTTCAGAATTCGCTCCTTGTAATCTGCTAGATGTGGTTTACACCATGCAGATCTATCACTGTCATGGAATAGGATTGGGGCAGACAGGTTCTGATAGCTATTTTTGCACTAATGGTCAAATTGTAAAATATACCAAGATAAATTTTTTTAAATCTTGGGGCCATAGAAGAGAGGAAAAATTAGCCAGAGTAATCATAGAGCATTTAACTGGCTTGACTAAAATTGTTCAGCTTATAAGGAGCCATTTTTCCAAAGGGTAGTCTAGGTCTGGGTTTTTGAAACCTTTCCCAAGTAGTCTTGGTTGGGTTCCTTTCTTTGATGTTTTCCTTAGAAAAACATTGGCCATTTGAAGGACTTTCTGAAAAAAGAAAAACAAGCAAACAAAAACAAACTGTACTCACAGCCTGCAGACAGGTTATTACTCTATTTCTCTTGCCATATTTCTGGTACCAGTTTTCAAATTATTATGCCTTAAAAAGATAGTTCCTTTCTGTCTTCATCAACCTCAAGCAGAAGCCCTTAATGGAAACAGATTTCATTAGCAGTCCTCAACATACCCTCACAACCACAGAAAACAGTATTTTAAAAAACATAGGTTTTTCTCTACAAGTTTGTGTACTAAGGGACAAGATGACTTTCATTTATTATTTTTCTGTTTTAAATGGATTTATGAGGTGGCAAGGAGTTGAAGATAAATATGTTTTATTTTATGGATTACATATCATGTTTATCTTTGCTGGATTATTTTTTTTTCACACGCTGTCTTACTAAGGACGGGACTTCTCCAAAACAGAATTTTAAGAAGAGATATGTATGGGCTATTTATGGAAAACAGGTTTGGAGAATGTTTTCTGAATGATTGGACTGAATATAGACACCGTATGACTGCAAAGCTTTGCACATGGCAGGAAGTAATTTGGTAATGTGGAGATTCAAGGGTTAAAAAAGCCCCTTGGAGAAGGCTTGAAGACACTCCTATATCCTCAAAGACCAACATTATATTTCAGGATTCCCTTTGGTTAAATTTCTGTAATTATTTATAAATTTTAAAGTCTTCTGAATGAGTCAGGATTACAGATTACAAGGGTAAAGGAAAAGATGAGACTTCTGGAATATTTTGTTGGTTTCTGAGGGATCTGAACAGAAATGAGTGAAATAGAAACAGAAAACAACAGAGACAATCAATAAAATCAGAAGCTGGTTCTTTGAAAAGATTAACAAAATTTACAAATCATTAGCTGATTGGCTAAGAAAAAAAGAGAGAAGACAGAAATTAACAAAATCAAGGATGAAAAAAATGTACATCATTACTGATCCTACAGAAATGAAAAGGAATGACTTCATGCTAACAAATTACACAACTTATTTAATAAAGTGGACACATTCCTAAAAAGAAGCTATAAAAATGATTTAAAAAATAGAAAATATTAATATATTGATAACAAGTAAATAAATTGAATGAGCAATTAAAAATCTTCCGGCCGGGTGCAGTGGCTCACGTCTGTAATCCCAGCACTTTGGGAGGCCAAGGCGGGCGGATCATGAGGTCAGGAGATCAAGACCATCCTGGCTAACATGGTGAAACCCTGTCTCTACTAAAAAAATACAAAAAAATTAGCCGGGTGTGGTGGCAGGGGCCTGTAGTCCCAGCTACTCAGGAGGCTGAGGCAGGAGAATGGCGTGAACCAGGGAGGCGGAGCTTGCAGTGAGCGGAGATCACGCCACTGCACTCCAGCCTGGGTGACAGAGCGAGACTCCATCTCAAAAATTAATTAATTAATTAATTAATTAATTAAAATAAAATAAATCTTCCAACAGAGAAAAGCCCTGGTGCCTATATGACTCTATTGGTGGATACTATCAAGTAATTTAAAAAGGTAAAATACTAATCCTTTCTTAAGAAAACAAAGAAAAGAACACTTAATTAATTCTATGAGACAGGATTATTTTAACACCAAAGCCAGAAAAAGGCATTTCAATAAAAGAAAACTACAGAAATTCCCACATAAACATAGATACAAAATTTATTAAAGTGAATCCAGCAACATATAAAAAAATTCTACACCGTGATCAAATGAAATTCATCTGAGAAATGCAAGGTTGTTTTAACTTATGAAAATCAATTAATGTCATGCACCATATTGATAGAATATAGAATAAAATCACATAATAATCTCAATAGATGCAGACAAGACATTTGAAAAAATCTGACCTCCTTTTATGATAAAAGCTCCGCAAATTAAGAATATAAGGACATAACCTCAACTTGATAAAGGATATCTGCAAAAACCCATAGCTATGTGATTCCTAATGTTGAAAAACAGAATACTTTCTCCCTAAGATTGAAAACAAGGCAAGTATGTCTTCTATCACCACTTCTACTCAATGCCGTATTATAGATTGTAGTGAGTGACGTAAAGGGAAAAATTAAGTATTCATATTGGAAAGAAAGAACTGTCATTATTTGCAGAAAACATAATACTATATGTAAAAAGTACCAAAGGGACCATTAAAAACCTATTAGAATTAACAAATAAGTTTGCAAGTTCACAGATCAACATACAAAAATCAATTACATTTCTATACTAGCAAAAAGCAATCTAAAAATAAAATAAAGAGAATAATTGTATTTACAATAGCACCAAAAAGATAAAATAGGACTAAATTTAAGAAAATAAATGTAAGACTTTTACACCTAAAACCATAAAATATTGCTGAGGGAAATTTTAAAATATCTAAATAAACAAAGAGACATCCCATGTTCATCAGCTTATAATTCCATACTGTCAAGATAACAATCCTCTCCAAATTGACCCATGGATTCAAAGTAATCCTTATCAAAATCCCATTTGACATTTTAACAGAAATTAACTAGCTCATCTTAAAATGTATATAAAAATGCAAAGCATCTACATTTACCAAAACAACTTTGAAAAAGAAATGAACAAAGTTGGAGGACTTATGCTTCCTTATTACCCAATCTCAAAATGTACTTTAAGTCCACAGCAATCAAGACAGCGTGGTATGATGTAAGTGGGGACTCCCTGCACACAATCAAGACTGTTGCAAATATAATAGGCATATGAATCAATGGAACAGGACTGAAAGCCTAGAAATAAACCCTTAAATGTATGGTTATTTTATTTTGGGCAAAGGTACCATTATAATTCAATGGGGGAAAGGGTAAACTTTTCAATAAATAATGTAGGGATAACTGGATATCTACATGCAAAAATATGATCTTAGATTCTTATCTCAAACCAGACACACAAATTAACTCAAAATGGATTATAAAACTAAATTTAAGAGCTAGACCTATAAAACTGGAAGAAATAGGAGAAAGTCTTTGTGGCTTCGGGTGAGGCAAAGGATTTTTAATTATGAAAGGAAAAGCACAATGCATTTCATCCATTAAAATTTATAAAATTAGACAAATTTTAAATTTCTATTTTAAAATTTAGAATTTTATTTTCTTAATGGTGTCTTTTTAAGTGCAAAAGATCAGCTAAAGACTGGGAGAAAATATTTGCAAATTACATCTCTGATAAAGAATGTGCATCTTTAGCATATATAAAGAATTCTTACAACTTGATAATACAAAGACAAACCTAATTAAGAAATGAGCAAGATATTTCACCAGGAAAGATACATGGACTACTAATAAGTAATGAAAAGATGCTCTACATCATTAGTCATTAGGGAAATGCAAACTGAAACCACAATGAGATATCACTACATACCCACTAGAATGACTATAATGAAAAAAATACAGACAATACCAAGTGTTGATGAGCATGTAGAGAAACTGGAATGTTCATGCATGGCTGGTGGAAATATAAAATGGTGCAGAAACTTGTAAAACAGTTTGGCAGTTTACTAAAGTGTTAAATGTAAACATACCACACAATGCAGCAGTTCTCCCAAGAAAGACAAATAAAAATATATGCCTAAACATAACATGTATATGAATGTAGGCATTATTAATAACAGTGAAAAACTGGAAACAATCCAAATATCCATCAACTGGTAAATAAATGTAAAAATGTGATATATCCATATAATAGAATTCTATTCAGCAATAAAAAGGAATAAGAAACTGATACATGCTATAAGGATGAATCTAAAAAATGTTATGCTAAGTGAAAGAATCCAGATGCAAATGATGACATACTGTATGATTGCACTTATGTAAAATATTCAGCAAAGGCAAATATAGAGAGACAGGAAGCAGATTAGTGGTTGCCTAAGCAGAGATCAATTTCAAACAGACTTAAGGAAATTTTTGTGGTAATGAATATGTTTTGAATCTAAATCTGGATTGCAGTGATGGTTGTACATCTCTATAAATTTACAAAAACAATCAATGTATTATATACTTAGAGTGGGTGAATTTTAAGATATATAAATTATATATCCCTAACATTATTTTTTTAAATGGTAAAAGAAAAAAAATCACTTAATAGTTCTTAGCTATGACAAAGCTGAAATTTTCTGGACTTCTTCCAATTTATTGAACACTAAATAAAGTGGCAGGTACTGTCTGGAGCTTTATGAAAATTGTTTTTATTTACTTATCGCAATAACTCTCTGAGGTAGGAATTATTTTCCCATTTTACATCTTTATAGATGAAGGAACAGCCACAGAGAAAATAAGCAAAAATCCAGGGTCACTCAGCTAGTAATCTGAAGGGCAGGAATTTAAACCCCTATTTGTCTGGTGGCAAGATCCAAGCTCTAATGACTACACCTTAGTGTCTTGTTTGTCAACTTCTAAGCAAATTAATTCTGACTTTGTCTCATATATGAAATAGACTTAACTTCCCCTAATTCCTTCCTTTAAGATTTTTGTGGGCATGTGAGTTTATTTTCCTCCTTCCTGCCTGGGTCATTTTCTTTTCCATCTATTTCTGTGCTTCAGTTTTGTAAAATTTTCAGCTGTGTTTCAGATGTGTTCTAATCTTCACTCGCATCAGGTGACTGCAGCAGGCTTGACATCTTGCATCCACAAAGCAGAAGACTCCAGGGTGTAAGGGGAACTTCTTTCTTATTGTTTGGAAAAGCACATTTTCCATAGTTTAAATTTTGCCTATTGAGTCCATTTAATGTGGCAACTTTTCGGATAAATGCAAATTGATTGTACAGTACATATTACAGAAACCCATCTGTCTCTAAATGGGTTCATGTGAGACATAGTTTATTCCACAGGTTAACTTTCTAAATTAAATCCTCCTCTAAAGTCAGAACAGTAAGAAGAACCAGACTTCGTAAATGAATAATGAATTTTTTCATTAATAACAAAAATGGCTTAAAGTTGAAAAGTCTACTGGGTAGGTCTGAAATGTGGGAATAATTCATAATTGCGGACCTAATGTTCCACTGAAAAAAAATCTCTTTGAGGTATCATCAGACAAACTTAAAAATTCTCCACCACTGGCCATTTCCAAGTAAAGATGCCAGTTTGACCACACATTTTAAACATGTGTCTGGAGAATTTTATGTAGCTTCTTTTACAAACTTAAAGAGAAATATATTCTCTGTTACCAAAGAAAATTGGTCTTTTGGGAGGATTTAGAAATGGAAAAAATGTAGAAAATAATCCACAAAATAAATACTGGGGCAGTTTCTATTTGTACCTATCCCTGCACTAGTTATATGTTAGGCTCTTTTGAAGACTACACACACATGTTATGCATAAACACATTCTAGAAGAAAGGTAAGAAGAAAAAAATCATGACCAGAGGTTGATATAATAAGAAATCTAGGCCTTCTCACTGTGTATTTGTTGCTAAAGATTATCTTCAGGTAAGACCACCATGCAGCAAACCAGGCCCCATAAAAAACCATATTGATGGCCACTTAATGGGACAATAAACCACAATGGTGGTGTTGTAGCACAACTGTAACCAGAGATATATACCTCCATTCAGATAGAGGAGGTGCTTGTTAATTTTCGCTTTGCTAGACACTTCCTTGGTTTTCATTCTGTTTTTACTTAAAATTCACTATAACCATCTTTTGAACATATTTGTCTAAGGGTTTACATTAATTTTCCTCTTTCAGAGAACAGGGAATCCAAAAACAACAATCTTAGCTGTTGCTGGAAAATAAAAGTGACTGCTGGGACTGTGAACCAGAGTTATAGGAGCTGGTCCATGACCCAGACCACAGGTTGGCAGTGGCAAAGGGCCTTCATCCTGCAGGGCCAGGCCCATGGCCCTAGCACCACCGCTTCTGAAGGATGGGCAGGAATGAGGCAGTGATTGGTTCTTCTGGCACCGACCTAGGTAGATACTGCTCTCAATGTTGTCTGGACCATCTGGAGGCAGGTGTGGTGGGCACAGACCACAGGGAAAGAATTCTGTTAGAGCCTGCATTGTGAGATAATTCTCCCCTATTCTAGACTAGTGAAAGAGGAATGGAGGATGTGGGCTCCAGGACAGTTTGGTTCTTTCTTGATCAGCACCCCAGAGTCTGAGTATCCAGAGGGGCCAGGCCTGGGTCTGTCCTAGTAGGAAAGCCTAAAGTAATGCTATATACATCTCAGTGTGTTTTTCCCCCCACGACCTGCAAAGTGGTTACAACTGTTAATATCCACATTTACAGATGATGCTTCTGAGTCACAGAGAGGGCAAGGTGCCTGCCACGAGATGATGAAGCTAGGATAGAACCCTGTCTCTTGACCCCCACTCTAATGACCCCTATATTAAACCACACAGACTGTGTGAAATCAGTACCACAAGAGGCATTTACTATTCTTTCAAATGTAGTCATGGGAAGGAGATGGGACTCTAGTTAAGATAAGAAGAATCCTGTTGTAGCAGCAGCATACAAAACCCAACTCTGTACAGATGGTTTTAGCATTTCCCCTTGTATTCTTTCCCTGTTCTTTTTCTTGGTTGGTATCCCACCGTATGTGTCCTTGGAGAACAAGGTAGAACTGCCAATTGCCACTCTGGCTGAGGGGCTCCGTGGTTTCCATGCAGAGGTAGGGGTTATAACTCTGTATTTGAAATTTAGTTTGGATTGAATTTTGGGCCACAGTTCTTATATCCAAAAAGAAAAAAATTATTCTTTGCAAAGGTAATTTTTTAAAGTTTTCAAGTTTCAAGTAGAAATAGGGAAAAAGTCACAAGTCCAAATTATAAATTATTATTATTATTTACTTTAGCCATACGTTACTACGTGGAGAAATTACAATTATTTTTGGTTATGTTCACAAGCATCTTTTTTCAAAGATTATTATTTTAATAACACAGGTCGTGACTATGGGAACATTGTCAGGAACTGCTATTCTGGAAACTGCTGAAAATGTGATATGAACATAGAGGAGCTCACATTTCAAGAGTATCTGTGTTGTACTATTTTCCCAAAATATCTTCAAGGGACTAACCTGTCCTCTATCCATCTCCTTAGTGGGATTTTGCATACAAGAGGCTCTTGGGAGTGCACACAGTGATAACTACCTAAATAGAGCTTTCAATATTAATCATTATTTTATAACATTTTGAAGCTTGAAAAAATGTTATGTATATATGCTATATATTAAAGTGCTATAGATAGATATATAACAATTTTCAATGCTGTTTATTAAAAGCCATATATACGCATACATTTAAAAGGCTTATATTATTCTTGTTATATGCGAGAGAACTGAAGCTCAGCAAAGCAAGTTGTCAGCCTCTCACACAGCTAAGGGACAGAAGCAACTCACAAGTACAAGCTATTTATGACATCCAAATGCGCCTCACAAATAATTCTTTACAAAATACAGTCTCTCATTAGTTAGATCTCTGTATTTGGATATGCAGTGCCACGTGGTACTAAAGCTGTTGAATTTGCCCTGTGCTGGATTTGGTACCACCTGTAAGATGGAATGCAGATATTTCCCATCATGTCATAATACCCGGGATGGGCTCCATGACTGCCAAGTTGTCATTCACCAAATTAAGATAGGTAAAAATATTGAATTGTACTTAAATATCTATTTCTCTAGTCTTCAACATGCCCTAATTTGCTGCTGAGAATGAGAAATGAATCAGAAATGAAGAACCAAAATTGTCTACCGCCTGCTTCTCTCACGTCTGCTGTGACAGTAGCACAAAGACAAGCTACTCTCACTCTAGCCTATTTTCCATGAGTTAGAAGCAATTTCCAGGTTCCCCTTCCTGCATCACCTTAGAACTTTACTCAAAATTTTTCACATAGCATATTTCATATTATATTATGATTTTTGGTTATACTATAATTCCCCACTATATTATGACCCCATCTGTAACAGAGACTCTTTATCATCCAAACAGCACAGTCCCTGGTACAGAATGTGGACTTTACTGAGTATTCATTGAGTAAGTATGACATAGGGAGATGTACCATATGAATAAACTCAGGGACTATGGAACATTTGCACTAAAGCATCCCCACAAGGCAGGAATCTGTCAGATTAGAGAGGTGTGCTGGTTAGATCCACTGCCTAATCTGTTTTTGGCTAGGAGAAAATGTTCTAGATAGATAAATGATACTTCTCTCCATTTAAGTTTTCCTTTTCATGTCAAAGAGAGTCTTTGTTTACAGATATGATGCTACCTTTCCATTAACTGGAGGACAGGCACGCATCTGTTTTTCCAAGAGTGGGAATGAACTGAATCAAACTACTTAAATTTTCTTACCTTTCTCCTATCTAACCGATAGCATTATTTACAGGCTTACAAGCCCCAAGTAAAAGTGTAATTTGAGGTTAGCAAGCAAAAAAACGCTTATGATGAAAAGACTCCAGCCAAATCAGGCTCAAGGACAATGAAATACCTGTTACAGATCAGCATTGAAAGAAAAGGCTCTCACCATGATGACCAAAGATGGGCTAGATCTCCAATACTGTCAGTAAGAGGCTGGGATACAAGTATCTTATTGACAAATCTAACATTCAGAGCCATTAAGAAGCAGGATGGGTCTGCTTTTCTGACTCCAGAGCCCATCACTAGCACATCTACAGCATTTGCTGTTTTTAAAACACACACATTTTCTTAATTAATCCCCATGGAGGAAGCATAACATAGCTGTTAATAGTTCACGGTACAGGCTCTAAGTCACATTGCCCTGGGTTAGAATCCCGACTTCCATTTACATGCTATGTTACCTTGG
Organism: Macaca nemestrina; assembly: GCF_043159975.1. Lineage (NCBI taxonomy): Eukaryota > Metazoa > Chordata > Mammalia > Primates > Cercopithecidae > Macaca > Macaca nemestrina. The sequence continues at coordinate 147,366,163 of NC_092125.1, read as the reverse complement.
GCAAAATTTAACTTCTTTGAACACCAGTTTCCGTCCATAATGAAGATATAATAATAGTACCTACCTCGAGGGTTGTTAACATTAAATAAGATAATTACATAAAATATTTGGCCAAGGTGCCTAGCATCTAACAAGTGCCCAATAAAAGTCAGCTGTAAATGATTTAAATCATATTCTCATAATTTACAAAACATCTCTCTGCTTCCCCATTTCTAGATAACTATTATGATAGGCAAATACAGGAAGACACTCCAAATTCAATGCTAACACCATACCAGATCCTAAGCACGTTGGCTCAGAGCCTGATAGTCTCTCTTTAGTCATAGTTCCCACTTACTAGAGTCAGCCTCCTGTCAGGACCAAACCTGCAGTTTCTCTTCATAACATGACTTTTCTCAAACCTCTGTCTATCTTATATTCCTTCTCCTCAGCCCTGGGCAAGACATGACACAGGCCATTGGAGCAAGATGTTTCATGAAGTGAGCCAGGAAGACAGTTTTTCTTAGACTATTTTTTGGAAAATAAATTCCTCCTTTCAAGTAAAATAACATCGATTGAAATCACTAGCCTATGCCAGAGACATCAGGGCATTGTTAAAAGAAAAGCCTTGACTAAGCAATGTTTATAATTTCAGAGTTGTTTGGAGTTTACGGTATAATTTATGCCATGTGTTCTATCATTAACAGTTTTAAGAGCAACCTGTTTTTTTACTCAACTGAGTACAAAACACCCACTTATGACAAGGCATCTCCTATAGTGTAGAAGAGACACTCTTTCATTGGACTGGGAGGGTTCCTTAGAAAACCATTATTTGTTGGTTACCATTTCCTTTCAACCATCTATCTGGCTGAAGACAATAAAACAACTTAAAGAGAAAGGAGTTCAATTTCAGGGTCTACTTACCCGGAATTTGTATTGTGAGTTGTCTGTTGTTGGATAGTCTGTCTTGCTGGTAGGAGCCTGCCTTGATTTGTGTTTAAGAACCTGGAACACCTCTGGGACTGAGTAAAGCCTCAGAAGTATCTTTTAAGAAAGCTTTCTTGGGTAGTGAGGCAGTCTTCTTGATGAGGAGCAGCAAGGGAGGCCGCAGCTGTAAGGAGTTAGCTCGTCCTTCTATCCACAGAGTTTCCAGAAGCACATTGTTGAGCCACCACAACACAGACCCGTGAAAGGGTTCAGTGCCTCCTCAGAAGTATGTATGAAATATGGGCTGCATAGAATGAGAAAATTACTAAGGAATAATAAACTAGTTGAACATGCAAAGAACTTTTTTAAAAAATCTACCAACAAAATCCTTGAAAATAAAATAAGACACACACACACACACACACACACACACACAGACACTCCAGAAACCTAACCTCTGCCTTGGTTTCACTGAAGAGGAATAATACTCGAAATGTTACTTGTACAATGTCACAGATAACATAATTAGGTCTACAAGGTTGGACTATGATGAAAGGAAACTATTTGTCCCTAACTTATTTCTACATTAGTGCTTCATATTCATGATGCAGCAGGATCTCCAAAATTACCAACAGCTCATCTGTGTGCTGACTCTCAGACTTTCCCAGGTCATGGAGGAAGTATGCGCTTTGGGAATTCCATGACAAATATTGGGACTGGGAGTGTGAAGGATGCAAGATAACAGACATCCAAACCGCACATCCATCCTCTGAAACTTCCTCAGTGCCTCCCCTCTTTTATATCCACATCCAGTTATTCACTGAGTTCTATCTGCCTCCTAGGAAATCCCTAAATCCAGTCCCTCTTGCCCTGTTTGGTGCCACTGCCATGATCTCTTACTGGAGTGTTTTAATAGCCTCCTCACTGATCTCCCTGACTTTTGCCCTTTTCTAGTCTATTGTCTGTACCACTCCTCAATGATCTCCCTAAAACACAAATCAGCACAAATATGACAAAAATGCTTTTGTTACTCCCTTGCCTGATAATCTCCACTGTCCTGTCATTGCCAACAGGATAGAGTTCAAATTCCTTCCAAGAGCCTTTCCAATAGTCTGGGAGTCTCTCTCTCTCTCTCTCTCTCTCTGGGTTCTGTTATTGACCAGTGTTTGCCCTTAATCTCTCTGAGCTTCAGCCTGCACATCCATAAAGTGGGGTTAATAATAGTACCGATCTCATAAAGTTGTCATGGGGCTGCAATGAGATACCATAAGTATAAGTCTCGGCATAACCAGACACGGAAGTGCTAAGCGAATACTGTTATTATTGTCCCTAGCACATAGCCTTTACCTTAAACAAACTGCTGTTTCTGAAAAAAGGTCACAATGTTTTACATCTTAGAGACTTTGTACCTATTGTTTTATTAATTGATTGATTGATTATTTGCTCATCAGATATTTATTGACTACCTACAGATGTTGGTGGTCTCAGCACCGACAATTTATTGAGTGTCAAAGATATAACAACGAACAAGATAGGATATATACTAGCTCTTGTCATGTTTACATTCCAGAACTAAAGATCCAGGCAATAAAATAAATTATTTTTGTAAACAATGTAATATTATGCATTTAGTATTTAATACTAAGTAAATGAATATGAAAAATCAATATAGTTTTGTGCTTGAAGACAATTCAAGCTAATAGAATCTAGTGGCAATTTGAGCTACTCTTTTCTAGAGATGAGAGCAGCTTTCTCTGAGACAAAGACAAGAAGGAGCCTGCTGCAAGATGTCTGGAAGCACTGAAGCTGCTATCTTCCAAGAAATGATGTTTAGTCAAAGCCAAATATATGTATAAAATCTTAGGCTGTACTTTTGTTTTTACAAACAGTTTGGTGCCACTGCCATGATCTCTTACTGGAGTGTTTTAATAGCCTCCTCACTGATCATTTGATATTTCCTATGGTCTTTATATATAATGCTCATAACGATAGTCTTAGTTGGATTGTGAAAATCATTTTCAGCAACGTATTTTTAGAAATCAGCAACATTTGCTGTTTTTATTTTAATTAGCATAGATTCTTTACATTGATGGTACAATTTGCCAGTTCATATATTTTAATTATAGGTATGAGTACAGGTAAAATAATTATATTCATAATAACCGTTATCACTTATTGAGCTTCTACTATCAGGCACTGTGCTAAGAACTCTATGATTGTTATTTTAAAATCACAGCGCAGTGCTAGGATAAAGGTATTATAGGCCCAACTTTGTAAAGCTAAGAATAACTTGCCCAGAGTTATAGCTGGTAAATGGTAATCCATATCTAAATTCAACTTTGATTCCAAGGCTATGCTACTGCCACTGCATTACAAACGATTATATTCTAGTTAATGTTTAGCTTGTCGGTAAAGTAATGACTCATACAATATTAAGTTAACAGTGACTATCTGATACCAAACATCATAATAAAAGGCTGTCCTCAACATCACCAATCAAAATGAAAATTAAAATTAAATCATGAGATATCACTATGAACCCAGTAGAATGGCTAAAATTAAAAAAAAAAAAGACTTATACCAAGTGTAGGAGAGGATATACCTTGTCTGACATTCTCATACATTGCTAGTGAGAATGTAAAATGGCACCAACACTTTGGGAAAGGTTGGTAGTTACTTACAAAGTTAAACAAGTACTTACCATATGACCTTCAATTCTGCTATTACGTTACTACCCAAAACAAAGGAAAAGCACTTGTCCACACAAGGACTTGTATATTGATGTTCATAGAAACTATATTCAGAGTAGGTCAAAACTGGTAACAACCCAAATATCTGTCCATAGGTGAATGGAAAAATTGTAGTATATCTCTATTATGGAATATTACTCTGTAATTTAAAAAGATGAATCATTGATGCATGCAATAATATTGACAAATCTTAAAAAAAGTTGAGTCAAAGAAGCCTGACATAAATGAATACATACTATTTGATTTCATTCATGTGAAATTCTAGAACAGACAAAACTAATTTATAGGGACAGAAAGCAGATTACTAGTTGCCCAGGACCAGGTGTGGAAAGAAGAGAGAGGAAAATATTTGGAATGATAGAAATGTTCTATATTTTGATTGGGGTGATGAGTGAGTATATTTGTACACTTTCAATTGGTATGTTTTTTTTGTTTTGTTTTGTTTTGTTTTGTTTTGTTTTGAGACGGAGTCTTGCTCTGTCTCCCCCCAGGCTGGAGTGCAGTGGCCGGATCTCGGCTCACTGCAAGCTCCACCTCCCGGGTTCACGCCATTCTCCTGCCTCAGCCTCCCGAGTAACTGGACTACAGGTGCCCACCACCTCGCCCGGCTAGTTTTTTTGTATTTTTTAGTAGAGACGGGGTTTCACCATGTTAGCCAGGATGGTCTCGATCTCCTGACCTCGTGATCCGCCCGTCTCGGCCTCCCAAAGTGCTGGGATTACAGGCTTGAGCCACTGCGGCCGGGTATGTTTTATATTGATGTAAATTTTAATTAAATAAAGTTGATTTTAAAAAGATTGTCAGACATTTGATACCTAACAAAGACTGAATGCCAAGAAATCCATTACCTGTGTGAATAGCTAAAACAGCCAAGTCAGTCATTAAAGTTAAAGTTAAAGATGACTTCACACTTTAAAGTGGGTATTTTAGTGTTTTTTGAGACAGAGTCTCACTTCATCACCCAGGCTGGAGTACAGTGGCACAATCTCAGCTCGTTGCAACCTCCACATCTTGGATTCAAGCAATTCTCATTCCTCAACCTCTGGAGTAGCTGGGATTACAGGCGTGCGCCACCACACCAAGCTAATTTTTGTATTTTTTTTAGTAGAGACGGGGTTTTGCCATGTTGACCAGTCTGGTCTCCAACTCCTGGCCTCAAGTGATCCACCTGCCTTGGCCTCCCATAGTGCTGGGATTAAAGGTGTGAGCCACCATTCCCGGAATGTTTTAATTTAAATTGAAAAACAACCCAGCTAGTTTGAGACATTATCTAGCATTCCTGTGTACCAAGGTCATTTAATGATTTCTTCTGTGACGAACAATGTACTAGGCCTTTGGACAATGACAGTCTTCATGAAGAAAACAAATTTTTATTATTATTATTATTATTTAAGATGGAGTCTTGCTCTGTCACCCAGGATGGAGTGCAGTGGGCACGATCTCAGCTCACTGCAACCTCTGCCTTCCAGGTTGAAGTAATTCTCCTGTCTCAGTCTCCCAAGTAGTTGGGACTACAGGCACATGCGACCCCATGGCTGGCTAATTTTTGTATTTTTAGTAGAGATGGAGTTTTGCCATGTTGGCCAGGCTGGTCTTGAACTCCTGACCTCAGGTGATCCACCCGCCTCAGTTTCCCAAAGTGCTGGGATTACAGGCGTGAGCCACCGCGCCCAGCCAGAAGACAGATTTTTAAAAAGACAATTACAACATAGGGGCAATAAGCATTTTAATAAAATTATTTACAAAGTGCTATGGGGCACAAAAGAAAAGTTATACAATGTTGGCTTAAGCAAATGGGTGGAAAAGGGGCAGACCTGAAGGAGACAATGAATTTCATTTTGTACATGTGAGCTAAAGGTGTCTCTGATATAACAAGTGCGGATGTTGACTAAGAGTTTGGATGTGAAAATCTGGAGTTCCCTTGCTGCTAAGGAAAGAGATTTGTGACTTACCCACATGCATGTGGTGGTTGAAGTCCAGGAAATGGATGAGACTGCTAAGAAAAAGTGTAGGATGAGGAGAGAGCTGAGACAGAACATACGAGGGAGGAGGACGAACATTTGGAGAAGCCTCGGAAGGATAGCCAGAGCTGTTATGGAAACCAAGATAGAAAGAATTTTGAGTCAGAGAGAGTATTTCCTATGTCAACTGTTGCAAAGAGATCAAGGAAGATAAGGATTTAATAACTAGATAGACACAGATGAGGGCTTGGAAGTGGGAGCAGAGGCCAGACTGAATAGTGAGGAAGTGGAAGTAGTGAGCTCTAACAGGCAGACATAGCAAGAGTCAGAGAGGACCATGGGCTGGGAGTTTTAATAAATATTGAAAAGCCTGAGCCCAGAGAAGTGAATGGCTGACCTTTCTGCTAGACTTGATTGTAAAATTCAGGCAAGCATGCAGATTTCATCTCTACTCATGAGAATTCAGTTAGCAAAACTAATTCAAATATAAAACGGAAAGTCTCAGCTTGGACTCAGGTCTGGAAAACCACCTCTACAGCTGCCCTTTGTTTCCATAATATAACAGCTACCATTATTGAGCCCCTCCAAGTGCCTGGCACCGGGTTCGTGCCTTCTGTAGACTGGTCTTTGTGGCTTGTCTGCCTCTGGGTACCATGGTAAGTACAAACTCCAGATACTTTTTTGTTTGTTTTTTTTAAGTTATTTGAGGTGAAAGAAAAAGAGACTGAAATCAGAGGCCAAACACCCATTAGAAGAATGCTGTTCTTGGAAGGCACTTTGATATAAACGATTTTCATGCAGAAACCCAGCTCCTTTTTGGTGCTGCCCATGCATTTGAGGCATCACACCAGGCCTGTAGTCCCAGGGCCAAGCCAATAGCTGTGCTGAATCGCCCCTTGTGAGCATGGAATTGCCATCGTGTGTTGCTTCCTGCTGAAGGTGGCCACTGTGGCCGCTGCTACTTTCCTTTTGGAGGCATAACATGCAAAGGTGAGCATTAATCTGGACAGTGAAACTGGCTCTATTTTATTGCATTTCAAATCCTAAGCAGAAGATTAAATGTTCTACATGCTCTGCTATTAAGACCCTAATTCCAATATTTATCACTCCTGCCAGGGTCTCAATTTCCAGCTACCAAATGAAAGGGCACTGCATATTAACCTACATTTGGGAGCATTTTTGAGTACATGCCATCAAAATTCTATTTATGTTTCATAATTACATACATTGTTCAGTGTAATTTATATGTAGAGATTGTTTGCTTAAAAAAAAAGAAAGCTAACGATTTTTGTTTGACTAAAGCATGCAGTTAAAAAGATTTCCAAGGCTGGGCGTGGTGGCTCATGCCTGAAATCCCACCACTTTGGGAGGCTGAGTCGGGTGGATCACCCAAGGTCACAAGTTCGAGACAAGCCTGGCCAACACGGTGAAATCCCGTCTCTACTAAAAATACAAACTTAGCCAGGCATGGTGGCGCGTGTTTGTAATCCCAGCTACTTGGGAGGCTGAGGCAGGAGAATTACTTGAACCAGGGGGGCAGAGGTTGCAGTGAGCCAAGATAGCGCCATTGTAGTCCAGCCTGGGCAACAAGAGTGAAGTTCTGTCTCAAAAAATAAAATGAAATAAAATAAAATAAAAAGATTTCCAGTAGAGTCAGTTATCCAACATGCTTTTAATTTAGTCCAATGCTACCTACCTTAATTTGCATTTGTTCTTTCAATGTGGCTCAGTTAAAAATAAAATAAAACCATTATCTAAGATAATATCTTTGATTTAAGGTTTTAATTATTTAATGAAAGCAAAACTAAACAACAAAACCCTCAATAACAACCCAGTAAACATTTAAACCAAAAAGTTATAGACCAAAAAAAAGTCCTATTCTACTTAAGGCCAGGTTAGAAAAGAATCTAATCTAATAATCTAATGTACTATAGTTAATGTATATAAATGCAGAGTTATTCCTAAGCAATGTTTCTGTTGCTTTAGGGTAGATATCTATTATTAAATAATGTTGCCTGACACAATAATTCCTAGTGAATGATTTTTATGAACCTAAGTTCTGAGAGAACAAAGGAATTTTATTTTACAATAAAGTATTTTAAAACATTCTTAGTTTAACAAAATAGCTACAGATATACTACTTATTTCTTTATTTCCAAAGAATCTATAGTAAGGCATAGGCACAAATTGGATCAAGAAAAAGCAGCAGATAAATTAGAAGCCAGTTTATGAAGAAACCCAAGAAAGAACAGTGGTACTTTGCCTTTTCAAATGATTTGCATAAAATAATTCAAGCATGTCCAAGGTCTGAAGCAATTGTCAGATGTGTGGGACTCGGGAGTCAGTGAAAATGAAGCCAGCTCAAAGGAAAGAGGAAAGCCATGTGGGAGTCCATTAATGGACCCTCAAATTTTCAGTAAATTTTAATCTTTATGACTTAAGGAAAGAAGAAAACTTATAAGTGAAGTAGTCTGACCACCAATAGAGATATCCTCTTGGCAGAATGGGCATAGGTTTCCCAAATAGTCTGTGCCATATTGTCTTCCTTTTAAATCCATTAGACACTCTGGATAAACATTAGGATGAAAGTGTCTTAATGAACCTACACTGCAGTTCTGTGAGAGGCCCTCTGGCCTCAAAGACTTCTGAAGACGTTCTGTCCCTAGAATCAAAGTTTCTATCCTTGTTCAATCAAATTTTCCTGAGGAGTAAAGAGGAAACAGTGACCCCTTACTACACTCTAGGCAGTTAGATGTGCAATCTCATCTAATCCCCACAGGGCACCTTGTTGAATATCTCCATTTCACAGATGAGGAACCTCAGTTTCAGAGACTTTAATTAACTTAACCAAGGTCACATAGCTAATTATATTGAAGGATCTCAATATGAATACTTTGGTTCTGTAGAAAACACCAGGTGAACTCCCAGGACTTCTTTATTTGATTTGGTAGATTTTCTTTTTTTAAAATCATATACATGAACTATTCTTTAAAAGAAGACATGCCTGAAATGTTAATATTTTTGAAACATAAGAGAAGACCTTGACCTCAGCACACATCTCCTGACCCTGTTTTGCTCCATGCAGCAATGCATCTAAAGAATCTCTAGAACATGCTGGCAATTCTTAGAGAGTGAGTCTGAGACTTTGTATTCCCCAGATACATCCAGGGACTAAGCAGGTTCAGATCATTTTCTGTGGCTTCAGGTGACAGCAGAAGAACCAGACACAGGGAACACTTGCCCTTGCTTGAAGCTGGGGAGAGAGACCACAAGTGCGATGGTTCTCTGCAGATACTAGCCCAGTGGACCCCTGTGAGTTTCCCTGGAGAGGCACATCTGCTTCCTAACTACTCAATGTTATTAATAAGAAACACACCTAAAAGGAAAGGACAAAGAAAGGGCAAAAATAAGTGACTATTAAATATACACTAGGAATATACATACAAAAAGAAAAAGTGCCACAATATTAACATTAGACTAAATAAGAATTCAAGGAAAAAGAGGGATATTATGAAATGACAAGAGGTACAATTCACAAAGAGATAACATACCACTTTTTGTGCTAAGCAGTACTAGCACCAAAGAAACTCATAGAAAATGAAGGACAATTTTAGAAACATAATAAACACAACAAAAATTTGTATCCTACAAACAAAGAATACGTATTATTTCTCTAATTATGATATTTGGTTATATATTTGGTTACAAAGAACCTTAATACATCCTAGAAAGCAGGAATGTTTTCAGGCCTTGTTTTCTGACTATAATCTAATAACTAGAAATCAACAATTTAAAAAGCAGTAAAAACATAAACACTGGAAATTAAGAAACACTCAAAATAATCTTAGACCAAAGTAAAAAAACAAACTTTTTTTCACTGAGAGTCTTGCTCTGCCAGTCAGGCAGAATGGAGTGCAGTGGCATGATCATAGCTTACTGAAATCTTTAACACCTGAATTCAAACAACTCTCCAGCCTCATCCTCCCAAGCAGCTGGGACTACAGATGTGCGCAACCATGCTTGGCTAATTTTTTATTTTTGTAGAGTCAGGGTCTCACTCTGTTGCCCAGGCTGGTCTCAAACTCCTGGGCTCAAGCGATAATCACACCTTGGCTTCCCCAAATGCTGGGATTACAGGTGTAAGCCACCACACCCAAACAAAAACAAACTATTTAGAAAGTAACAAAAAGACCACTTTATATTAAAATATGTGAGATATAGCCAAGGCCAAATTCAGAGAAAAACTTACTTATTCAATACTTTATGATTAAAAATAAAGATTAAAATTAAATGATTTGACTTTAAATATTAGAAAAAGAATACCAAAGTAAACTAAAAGAAAGTAAGAGACTTGAATTAATAAAGATAAAAGATTAAAATAATGAAGGAAATAGAAATCAGCACAAAAGAAAAAAAGTGGAAAGACGCAGTAAATCTCTCTAAAAAGAAACGAAAACAAAAACATGTGAGATTAGCAATGAGAAAGATACCATGGATATGTTAATAGATTAGGATATGTTAATAGAATAGGTTAAAAGAACTATAAGAGAATATTATGTGTTTCTGTATGATAAACAATTTGAAAATCTGGAAGAATTATATGATTTCCTATAAAATAAAAAGAGGCAAAGTTGATCCAAGAAGAGGTTAAAAAAACCTAAATAGACTCATAACTATAGACTACATTGGAAATATAATTAAAGGTCTCCCATTAAAATAAAGATATGCAGCCAGGCGCAGTGGCTCACACATGTAATCACAACACTTTGGGAGGCAGAGGCAGGAGGATCACTTGAGATCAAGAGTTCAAGACCAGCCTGGCCAACATGGTGAAACCCCATCTCTACTAAAAATACAAAAAACATTGCCACTGGGCATGGTCGTGGGCACCTGTAATCCCAGCTACTCGGGAGGCTGAGGCAGGAGAATTGCTTGAACTTGGGAGGCAGAGGTCGCAGGGAGGCAGAGGTTGCAGTGAGCCAAGATCGCCCACTGTACTCCAGCCTGGGCGACAGAACAAGACTGTCTCAAAAACTAAAAATAATGAAAAAAAGAGATGCCACATAAACATGTACCAAGACAAAAACAGTTTTGTAATTGGGTTAGATTTTACTCTTAAAACAGGTAATGCCTATATTATTTGTGTCATTCCAACTCATAGAAAAGATGACAAGCTCCCTGACTCATTTTAGGAAGCTAGCATATCTATCATATTAAAACCTGATAAAAACAGTACAAACCATGAAAGTGAATATAAGCCCACAAAAAGGATCAAGAGGAACCATTTTGCAAGAAATATATGGGAATAATACAAAGATTATCGCTGTATATTTGCTGCTGCAAGTGCTGAGACACACGAGGTGGAAGCACTCCTGTGTCCAGGTAGGAAATCCTTGGTCAAGCCGAGAGACCATTACTTGCGTGAATATTAGCATTTCCAAGAGGAAGTGGAGAACCCACCTCCTATTCAGAAGACAGCATTATCACTAGGAAAGGTAAATACATCTAAAGGGCTTCTGACCAATTGTTTTTGTCTTAGCTAAAACATACTGAAAACTTACTATGTGTCAGACATTGGGTGAGGAACTTTTGCATTATTTTCTAATTTAATCCCCACAATATTCCTCTGAAGTAAGCACTATTATTATCCTCATTTTGAAAATGAGGAAGCAGACTTTCCAATGTCACATAGCAAGAAAGTGGCAGAGCGAGGATTGGAATCCTAATATGAATCCAGTCCTGAACCACTCTACGTAGACTCTCCCTAAGTCACCCTGATGGCTTCTACCCCTGCCCCACTGTCTTTGTACGTGTTACTCTTTTTGCTTGGAACACTTAACTAAAATAATCATAGCAGTTGTAACAATACTAAAGGTTGGCTGCCACTGAATGATGAGTATGTTCCACGCATGGTGCTAGACATGTTATATGCATGTCTCATTAAATCCTCCTAACAGCCCCATAAGGTAGTTTTTATACAACAAAGCATGATTTATATTCAACAAAGCATGATGAACTATGTGTTCCAAAGGCACAGTGGAAGGATTTGGGAGGGAAGTGGCTGGTGAAAGACTGGTTCAAATCAGTGTACTGAAAGAAAATATCTTGGTAGGCAGTAACATGGTGTATCAGCCTAATATATATCATAAGGAGAGTAAAAAAAGAAAAACCTCAATTTCTAAGATTACATTTTTACATATAGTTTTGCTACCATTAAATGGTCATTAATCAAGCTAAAATAAGCTGTTGAAAAGTCTTGGTGGACCAGCATTAAAAATATTTCACATGTAGCTAGGAAGATATATGAATCAGTTAATCATAAACTAAAACTCTGCTTAGAAAAAGACAGACATCCATCATACATGACCTCATCAATTATATCCTCACTAATTTCAGCATCTATAAATTTGGCATCTTCAGGTAAAGTTAGAAGCTACTAATACAAAAGAAGTCAACACTACATCTTAACTACTCAATATTCCAAATATATAATTGTTTTCATTTCCCTGTGTTTTCAGCTAATACTTATTCTTATTTGAGTATCATCCTTAACATTAATTAAGACCTCCCAATGTACAATGAAGAAACTGTGATAAATAGATATGTAGTTTCAATGTGGAAAATACAGACAAATGCAATTTTTTGTAAGCTTTGGTTCAAAAATATTTAGGAAACACTATAGAACCTTGGTCTATTAGTGTGACTTGAAGGAATACTGGAAACATTTTGGAGTGGCTGCATGATTCTGATGACATATGGATTCCTGTCTTTCATCTTCTTTCCTTTTCATCAACTTTCCAGGCAATATGTAAAATTGCCAACCCGAGAAAGGAGCAGTCTTGCTCCAAGCTTGTGGGGCACACTTTTGACCCCCTATTGATTGAGGCCAGGAAGCCTGAGGAGAGGCAAAAGCTCCCAGATTCTTGTGTGAAGTGGGGTGGAGTGGGGAATTTTCCACTTGTAAAGAGGGTTGGAGACATCAAGATTTTTGTTTCCCAGGTGATTCTTCGTGCAGCCAGTTTTTTTTTTTTTTTTTTTTTTGAGACGGAGTCTTGTTCTGTCACCCAGGCTGGAGTGCAGTGGCCGGATCTCAGCTCACTGCAAGCTCCGCCTCCCGGGTTTACGCCATTCTCCTGCCTCAGCCTCCTGAGTAGCTGGGACTACAGGCGCCCGCCACCTCGCCCGGCTATTTTTTTTTTTTTTTGTATTTTTTAGTAGAGACAGGGTTTCACCGTGTTAGCCGGGATCGTCTCTCGATCTCCTGACCTCGTGATCCGCCCGTCTCGGCCTCCCAAAGTGCTGGGATTACAGGCTTGAGCCACCGCGCCCGGCCATTTAGACCACTGCTCTAGAGACTTTCTTTCCAAAGTGTGTTCTGTGGACCAACAGCATCAACATCACCTGAAAGCTTGTTAGAAACTGAGAATCTTAGGTTGCATCCCAGACCCACTGAATCATAATCTGCTTTTGAACAAGACCTCTGGGCGATTCAAAAGCACATTAAAGTTTGAGTACAACAATGAGTGCAGTGATCCAACAGGTACAAGCTGATCCAATACTTTGACGTCATTTTATATCTTGACCCTACAGTCGGTCTATAATAAAACATAGTTTTGTCTTCAAAGAACTCAGTCTTGAACTTACAGATGCCCTATTCTTCCAACTAGATAATAAGACTTTAGAGGACAAGGATCCTTCCTAGTTTCTTCTGGTAATTGCAGAATCTAGCATGGTGCCTCATAGGTAGTGAGTATATAATAAGTGTCTCTTGATCATGCCAATAGAAGCAGTACTACTTTGAAATTAAGAACCAGATTTTGTTAAGGGACTGTAGATCTCATGTTACTAAATATAATATGCCAGGCCTTCCTTGAAAGTTTGGCGAATATTAATTAGGAAAGAGAATAATTCTATTGGCTTCCTGACAAACTCTTGGCAGTCTGTGGACTTCTAGCAAACTTAATGGTCAGAAATACATTTCAAAATTCCTCCAAATCACCATTATCACCACAGCTACCAAGTGCCCAATTGTTTCTTCTATCCAAATACACTGAGGAGGGCTGTGGATTATTACTGTTTCATTATTTCTCTCTGTTTACAGTTTTAGAGTGAAAATTGAAACTAAACTTTAAAGAAAAAACAACTTCCTAAAACTATTCTGTAGAGAAAAGACAATGAAAGGTGAGATAAATTGTGAGATAAATTTATTGATAACAAATAAGATTTTTTTCCAGTATAAATGACTCACTCATTCAAATATGCTGAAGCTATGCCACATGAGTAAAGATTTTGTACATTTTGCTTCTTTGGGTTTGTTGTTGCCGTGAATGCACTAATACAGTGTTCTGAAACCTCTTCCCCAGAGCAAATTTCACAGATGTCCAGCCAAATAAATTGTTATTCCTAGCTTGACTTTTTTTGGCAACAACAAGAATTTCACATTCTGAGCCATAGTATAAAAATATAAAGAATCTTTATCATTTAGTGAAGCTTAAAATATGTCAGGCATTGTGTTAAGTGTTTTCATTCTTTGTTTCACTCAATTCTAAACAGCCCTATGGTTCATATGTATCATGAACCCCATTTTTCAGGAGAAGAAACTGAGGCTTAGAAAGCTTAATTTAGTTGTTCTCAATCAGCCAACAGAGACCAAACTGTTCTCTAACACTGTTAACAGTTATTGAAGGTCAGAACGTTTTTTCCCAGTGACATATCTTAGCCTGAGATGGAGTTCTGTGGAGTATACAGGGTGGCAGAAGCCTGGTCTATGGGGCTGCTGTAGCTTTAGCTCATCTTCTTGCCCAAGAGGAATGCCATGTTGGCAGAATCATCTAAGCAGAAAATGTCGCTATCTGCTATCTGGCAGACTCCACACAATACCAAAGATTTCTAGGAAGGAACTTCCTGCTTCCAGGTTCTACCTCCTAACTTTCCACAATTCTTAGTCCTCTGAGAAGGAGGTGTTGTGCAAGGAATGTTGCAGACATTGTCAATTTATCAGAATAAATATCTTAATCCATCCCCTCTTAACAACAACAACAAAAAATCCAGACTTCATGTACTGTATTGCTTTTGTCATATACAGTCATTGCTTATTGACAGAAATAGCATATGTTTGCTTAAGACTTAATAATCCTATAATTTTTTAAATGTGTAAGTTCAGGTAGTTCTTTATATTACATTAAAATGACAGAATTCTTTATATTTCCGAAGTTAGTTATAAAGAAAAGATGACCTGTTTATAAAACGGATAACTAAAAATATTATTTAACACAAACAGCATGGAAAGCACTGCTGAAATGTAAAAATATTTTAGTCATTAGAGAATCCTGTGATCTCCATGCCTGGACAGGTCACATGAGCCTTACATTTAACATGCATATATTAATGGAACACAGAAATACCTCTCATTTCCACCTGAGGAAAGAAATCATCTGACTGAATACATTGTCATTTTTTGAGCCACTATCTCACTTTTGAATATGCTCAGCTTTAGGCAAAAATATGTCTGCATAAACTCATGTGATTAGTGAACCTTAATAGATGTCTTTTTTAACTTAAAATACATAGGAAATCTAATCAAATTAAATACCTATGGGAAATTTTACTTCAGCCCAATAAGATTACATGTGGGAATAGATAAACTCTGTAAGATTAAAAATTAATAAAACACTTATTACTAATTTATGTCCCTTTCAGATGTAAAATTAGTAAAACTGATACTAACATTTAAACTCAAGTTACTCCCAATAGAGCAAGATCAGAAATAGGAAAGCTCATCCAGAGATTGAAATAACCACCATTGCATGAGTTGTGAGCAAACTGAGTTCTCAGCTCTTCCAAGAGGAGGCTGATGTTCAAATGCAGGCTTTTAAAATTATCTTCACCTAAAGAATTAATTGCATTTCCAAGAGGAATGAGTTCAGTTTGATGGGATGACAATAAACTGCCTTGGATCAGCACAAATTTTGTGCTGGTTTTGGGATGGTTCCTTTTCCACACTTTTCATGTTAGATACTATCCCTAGTGCAGCATATTTGTATGTCAAATGGATGCTTGGGAAATGTCATCATCCACTGGACATCAGGAGAGTTTAACTTTGGCCCAATGCCAGTTTCAGTGGGTGAATATACATATATTTCAGAAGAATGCTTCAAGTAAAATATCAATAGGAAGTCTGAAAATCAACATTTGTTTTCCAAATGTCCACATTGTCCATATGTATTTACTCAAGTTTTATTGTTCTTAAATTTTTGAAAGAAAAGTGATGAAGTTCTGCCATGCTACAGTATTACAAAACCAAAATTAAAAAAATTGATAGCATGCTTAGATGAAAAAAAAAAGGAGGGGAATGTATCATGATTAAGAACACAAGCTTTGGGCCAGGCGCAGTTGCTCACGCCTGTAATTCTAGCACTTTGGGAGACTGAGGCATGTGGATTGCCTGAGCTCAGGAGTTCAAGACCAGCCTGGGCAACACAATGAAACACCATCTCTACTAAAATACAAAAAAATTAGCTGTGCTTGGTGGCGTGCACCTATACTCCCAGCTACTTGGGAGGCTGAGGCAGAAGAATTGCTTGAACCCAGGAGGCAGAGTGCATTGCAGTGAGCCAAGATCGTGCCATTGCACTCCAGCCTGGGTGACAGAGCGAGACTCGTCTAAAAAAAAAAGGAACACAAGTTTGCTTTGTGGCTAGACCTCAACAAGGTCCTTGAGCTTTCTGCACCTATTGATGACATGGAGTAATTATACTCACCTCATGAGATTGTTATGAGATTACATAAGATCATGTGTGCCAAGTACTGAGTACATTGACTGACTCATTCTAGTAAATTCAATATTATCAAAATATTCTCATCAATAATTTTAATTATAGAAAATGAATGTCAATGCTCAGTTTAAATTGTCTTTGTCACCTTTGTGCGTAGTTCAAGGAAATTTCTGTAGACTGGTAGTTCAAAGGCCTTGAAAGCCTTGGAAACTAGAAGACTTCTTGTCCCATTCTCTCCCTACACCATAAATAATCTGAAGAAAAATTGAAAAGGTTAGAATTCTGCAAGATTGTTTCTGCATGCAATCTCCAAAATTTTGTTTGTGTACGTTAAGCCTATTTCTAAAACATGGGTTCAGAGTATCTCTAATGGGAAATAGAGGCTTATCCATTAGAGGGCATTTTGTCAGAATTTTAGTGGGCGTTCAAAATTCAATCATTGTAGACTAAGTCCTGTGCAACAGAAATTTTTTTCCCAACTGGTAGGCCTATTTGAATAATAATCTAGTTGGTTTTGAAAATCGCAGTCAAGATTTCAAATACTATTTTATAACCCATTATTTTAAGCTGATAACATTCTTTGCATAAGCAAATAAACAAAAGGAACACTAATAAAAACTCTATACTTTGACTCTCCCTGCTTTTTAACTTTTTGTTGTTTCTATTTATATCTTGCTGTACTATGGCTTGAAAAGTTGTGGTTATTATTTCTGATTCATTCATCTTTTAGTCTTTCTGTTTAAGATAAGAGCAGATTACACACCACAGTTATGGTGTCATAATATTTTCTGTTTTTCTATGTACTTACTATTACCAGTGAGCCTTGTACCTTCAGATGATGTCTTATTGCTCATTAATGTCCTTTTCTTTCTTATTGAAGTACTCCCTTTAGCATTTCTTGTGGGATGGGTCTGACATTGATAAAATCCCTCAGCTTTTGTTTGTCTGGGAAAGTATTTCTCCTTCATGCTTGAAGAATATTTTCACTGGATATACTATTCTGGGGTAAAAGTGTTTTTTTTTTTCTTTCGGCACTCTCTCCTGGCCTGTAAAATTTGCACGGAAAAGTCTGCTGCCAGACGTATTGGACCTCCATTGTATGTTATTTGTTTCTTTTATCTTGCTGATTTTAGGATTCTTTCTTTACCCTTGACCTTTGAAAGTTTGACTATTTGTCTTGAAGATGGGTCTGGTATTGATGAAATCCCTCAGCTTTTGTCTGGGAAAGTATTTCTCCTTCACGTTTGAAGAATATTTTTACTGGATATACTGTTCTGGGGTAAAAGTGTTTAACTTCTTTGAGTTAAATCTGCTTGGTGTTCTATAACCTTCTTATACTTAGATCTTGGTATCTCTCTCTGGGTTTGGGAAGTTCTCTGTTACTATCTCTTTGAATAAACTTTCTACCCCTATCTCTTTCTCTACCTCCTCTTAAAGGCCAATAACTCTTAGATTTTCTCTTCTGAGGCTATTTTCTAGATCCCACAGGCAAGCTTCATTGTGTTTTATTCTTTTTTTCTTTTGTCTCCTCTGACTGTATATTGTCAAATAGCCTGTCTTCAAGCTCACTAGTTCTTTCTTCTGCTTGATCAATTCTGCTATTACAAGGTTCTGATGCATTCTTCAGAAAGTCAATTGCATTTTTCAACTCGAGAATTTCTACTTATTCTTATTAATTATTTCAACCTCTTTGTTAGATTTATCTGATAGAATTCTGAATTCCTTCCTATGTTATCTTGAATTTAGTTGAGTTTCCTCAACACTGCTATCTTGAATTCTCTGTCTGAAAGGTCACGTAGCTCTGTTTCTCCAGGATTGGTCCCTGGTGCCTTATTTAGTTCATTTGGTTAGGTCATGTTTTTCTGGATGGTCTTCTTGCTTGGGAATGTTCATCTGTGTCTGTGCATTGAAGAGTTTGGTGTTTATTGTAGTCTTCATAGTTTCATCTTGTTTGTACCTACCTTTCTTGAGAAGGCTTTCTAGGTATTTGAAAAGACTTGGGATTGTGATCCATGTCTACATTAGGGGGCACCCCAAGTCCAGTAACACTATGGTTCTTGCAGACTTGTGAAGTACTGCCTTGATGATCTTGGATAAGATCTGGAATAAGTCTCTGAATTATCCAGCAGAGATCCTTATTCTCCTCCCTTACTTTCTCCCAAACAGGTGAAGTTTCTGTCTCTGTTCTGAGTCACCTGGAGCTGGCGGTGGACTAATACAAGCACCCCTGTGGCCACCACCACTATAACTACATTGGGTCAGATCTGAAGCCAGCACAGCACTGGGTCTCATCCAAGACCTGTTATAACCACTACCTGGCTACTGCCTATGTTTACTCAAGACCTTGGAGCTCTACAATCAGCAGGTGGGGAAGCCTGTCAGTCTTACATACTTTTCTTCAGGGTGGCAAGTTCTTCCAGGTCCCAGAGGGTCCAGAGGTGCTATCTGGGAGCCAAGGACTAGAGTCAAAAACCTTAGAAGTCTACCTGGTATTCTATTGTACTGTGACTGAGCTTGCACTCAACCACAATGTGGAGCCTTCCCACTCCTCCCTCCCCTTTCCACAGGCAGAAGATCCTCACTCAGTGGCCACCACCACAGGTCCATGGGAAGTCCTGCCAGGCTGCTGTCAATGTTCCCTTAAGGCCCAAGGGCTCTTCAGTCAGCTTGTCATGAATGCTGCCTGGACTGCAATTCACACTTCAGGGCAGCGGGCTCCACTCTGGCCCAGCACAGGTCCAGAGATGCCATCCAAGAGCAGAGGCCTGGAATTAGGGACCCCAAGAACCTGCTTTGTGCTCTACCCTGCTGTGGCCAAGTTGTTACCAAGGGTGCAAGGCAAAACCCCCTAATTTTTCCTTCTGAGTTTCTCAAGCAGGAGTCTCTCCCCTTACCCACCACAGCTGGGAATGTGTGAAGTTTCACCTGAAGCCAGAAAGTCTCAGAGTCTCACCCAAGGCCCATAATATATGACCAGGGTATTGCTACTGGTTATTCAGTGCCCATGGGCTCTTTAATCAGCAGATGATAGGTCCTGTCAGGACTGAGTTCTTCCCTTCAAGGTAGCAGGTTCCCTTTCTGGCCCAGGGTGTATCTAGTAACATTGTCCAGGAGCTAGGGCCTAGAAAGGGGGCCTCAAACTCTGACTGGTGCCCTATCTTACTGTGACTGAGCTAGTATCCACCATGCAAGACAAAGTCCTCCGCAATCATCCTTCTCCTTAAGTAGAAAAAGGAGGGGCCTCTTTTGGAGCCACGAGCTGTGCAGCCTGGGGTTGGGAGAGGGGTGGCACACATACTCCCTTAGCTGCCCCAGCTACTGACTCAGTAGGTCGCATGCTGCCCCCATTCATTAGCTCTGAGCCCAGTTCAGACCTAGGGCTCTCCTAGGAGTTGCAGTCCTTGTGGCCTAGACTACCTTTCAAGTTTATTTAATACCCCAGGGCACTTTAGCTTACAGTGGGAAAGCTTGCCAAAACTCAAGTGCTAACCACTGGGATGGGTGAGTCCCCTCTGGCTAGGGCTGGTTTAAATACTACCTCTGTGGGCAGGAGTCAGCTGATTTCAGTATTGTTTTGCTTTCTGCTGTGACAAGGCACCACTGAGTTCAGTGCAATGTTTCACAATTGCTGTACTCTTCCTCTCCCAAGTACACAGATTCATTCTCCATGCCTTGCAGCAGGTGCCAGGAAATAGGGGGGAAAAAGTGGCATCAGTGATTCAAATCTGTCTCCTTCCCTCTTCAGGGCCTCTTTCAGCAATATGAAGTTAAAACTAGGTACTGTGGGTGCTTGCTTGATCTTTGGTTCTTGTGAAAGTGCTTTTTTCATGTAGATGGTTGTTAAATTGGTATCCTTGTCGGGGTGGAGTGGGACAATCAGTGGAGCATTCTATTCGCCCAACCTGCTCTACTCCTTTTCTTCCATAGTCAAGGTTTCAGGGACACACTGATTAGAGTTAACTATCAAAATTCACAAGATAAAAGCATTTTATTCACAAGCTTTAAACATCATTGTGTTTAAAAACGTGTTCAAAAGTTAGTCGTGTTCTCAAATGTCCCATTTGGCAACAATTTTGATAGGTCCAATAAAATTCCTATTCACTAGATTTTAAAGTACTTAAATATGGTTGCTTTGAATGTTTTGAAGCCACAGCTGGTGCCAATGTGTTGATAAAAATTATTCAGGAAAGAAAGTCCAAGAATATGGATGACATTGATATATTTTCCAGGCAAGGTGTGTAGATCAAATATCAAGCTATACTTGCCAGCTCTGATGAATAATTAATGGAGACTTAGACATTTAGCACATGGCAGTATGTAGTTGAATAAAGAAAATTAAACACAATTTTAGAGTCTTACCATGTGCTCTCTTCCACTGGTTTCTATCACTGAGACTGTGATATAAGTGGTTCTATGCTATTTTCTCCCCTTTACCTGCCACCAAACAAAAGTAAATAATGTCACTCTCCTATTTGTTTCATATTATACATCTTGTAAAGTACTTTTACATGCATTGCTAATTTAGCCCTCACACACAAATAAAACAGAGTTTGTGAAACTGGCAAGGAAGGCATTATTATTCATATTTTAAAAACTAAGAAAAGTGAAGTAACCTATGCAAGAATCCAGAAAAACAATAAACCCATAAATTTTTTTTTGAAGTGCCCCAACTGTCAGTGCATCAACCAAAATTAAGTCAAACACTCTGAAACTCATCAAACATTTAGAAACCTTTGGCTCACATCCTTGGAGGCCAGACCAGCACCAGAGGGACCAAGAAGCAAGAATGGAGTTGGAATGCACTCCAGAAGCCCATTCTTGAAGCTCTTGGAGTCTATTCTAGATGAATGAATTGCAGGATAGCCCTTAGGATCTGAAAGTAGACGAAGATATCAATTCTAGGATGTTGTGTTAAGTTACAATAGTATATTCTAGTGGGTAGAATTGAGAGTATTTCTAATATCCAACAGAGTTAATAACACTGAAACTGTCAACTGAAAAAAAAAAGTTAAGCATCTGCCTTTGCTTATACATGGCTAGGTCTCAAATATTTCCAAACCATATGTGGATTTAACATGGATTTGATGATACTGTATAGCTGCTTTTTGATTTCTTGGTTGATTTTTTTGAGGTGGGGAGGTTGGAAAGAGAACAGAAAAGGCCAAATGAAAAGGATTATTGCCAGAAAAATGTTTTAGTCCATGTTTCATTTCAAATTGTTGGATTTAAGAGTTAAATTTCATTTGAGTTTATAATTTCCTGATGTTTTTGCTTAATTTACTTAAAGCAGATATATAACTGAATGTCTATAAGTTATTCTCATGATGTCATCTATAAATTACTTAATTCATGATACATATGCAGGTATATATGTAAAATGTAGAACTCAGACTAAAAAATGTGGAGATTAGAGGACATAAGAGAATATTAGTACTGTATGCCCTAACATGGTAGAAATTACAACAAAAACATTGGAAGAGAAATGGGAAAGAAAGTGGGTAAAAAAAATATTGATTTTCCTAGATATGTACTATCTGGAGTAAAAAGATATCACTTAAAATTGACATATAAGTAAATCTATATGAATATTTCACAATACAGTTGTAAATTCTAAAGCTAGTGATATAGATGAGGTAGGGAAAGGAGGAAAAGTATGAAAGATCTCAATTTTATATTTACTCATATAAGGGAACTAAAGATATGAATAAGCATATTAAATAAAGCTGTAATTACAAAGGCAACAGTGAAAACAAACGTACGTATCTTTTAAAATATCAGTAGAATCACATACAGAAAGCAAAGCAAAGCAAACAGAGAACAGGCCTTATGCTACACTGCCTTCTTTCTCCTAGCCTGCACCTATGGCCTTGTGAGTTCTCTAAGATCAGCTGACAGAGGAAGGAAAGGCCACAGCTTGGTTTACAGATGGCTCTGCATGACAGGCAGGAACCACCTGAAAGTGGACAGCTGCAGCACTATAGCCCCTTTCTGGGCCATCACCAACCAACAATGGTAAAGGAAAATGCTCCCAGTGGACAGAACTTTGGGCAGTACACCTGATCATGCACTGTGCTTAGAAAGAGAAATGGCCAGATGAACCATTATATACAGATTCTGGGCCTGTGACCAATGGTTTAGCTAGATGGTCAGGCGCTTGGAAGGAGCACGATTGGAAAACTGGTAACAAGAAAATTTGGAGAAGAGGTAAGTGGATAGACTTATTTCAATGGACAAAAAACCATGAAGATATTTGCGTCTCACATAAATGCTCACCTAAGGGTGACCTCAGCAGAGGAGGCTTTTAATCAAGTGGATTCTGTGGACACCAGTCAGCCTCTTTCCCTAGCCACTCCTGTCATTGCCCAATTGGCTCATGAACACAGTGGCCATGTGGCAGGGATGGAGGTTGTGTATGGGTTCAGCAATACAGACTTCCATTTACCAAGGCAGACCTGGCTACAGCCACTGCCACATGCCAGTCTGCTAGCAGCAGAGACCAACACTGAATCCAAAACTCCCCAGGGTGATCAGCCAGCTACTGGTGGTAGGTTGATTACATGGAACTTCTTCCATCACAGAAGGGGCAGTCTATTTCTTACTAAAATAGACTTAACTCTGGATATGGATATGCCTTCTCTGCATGTAATGCTTCTGCCAGAACTACCATCCATGGACTTATAGAAGTCTTATACACTGTCCTGGTATGCCACACAGCTGTGCTTCCAATAAGGAAAACATTTCACAGCAAAGGAAGTGCAGCAATGGGCCTATGCTCATGGCATTCACTGGTCTTACCATGTTCCCCACCATCTGAAGAGCTGGTTTGACAGAACAATGAAATGGTCTTTTGAAGAGGCAGTTACAATATCAGCTAGGTGGTAACATCTTGCAAGGTGGGGATAAGGTTCTCTAGAAGGCTGTATATACTCTGAATCAGTGTCCACTGTATGATGCTATTTCTCCCACAGCCAAGATTCATCATCCAGGAGTCACTGGGGTGGAAATGGAAGTTGCACCACTCACTATTACCCCTAGTGACCCACTAGCAAAAATGTTGCTTCCAGTTTTTGCAATCTTATGCCCTCAGTCTCAGAAAGAGAAAGGCTTTCACCAAGAGACACAATGATTCCACTGAACTGGAAGTTAAGCCTGCTGTCTGGTTACTTTGGGCTCTTCAAGCCTCTTAATCAATAGGCAAAGAAGGAAGTTAATGCTTTGACCAGGGTGATTTGTCCCAACTACAAAGAGGAAGTTAAACTGCTATGCCACAGTGGAAGTAAGGAAGAGTATGTCTGCAATACAGAAGAGCCCTTAGGGCATTTCAGGATTACCATGCAACGTGGTTAAGGTCAACAGAAAACTACAACAGCCCAATCCAGGCAACATTACACTACCAACATCTCCAAATCTTATAGAGTGAAGATTTAGACCTCTTAACCAGGAAAAGAACCATTACCAGCTGAGGTGTTTGCTGAAAACAAAGGGAATACAAAATGGGTAGTGGAAAAAGGTAAATACTAGCTATGACCATATGGCCAGCTATAGAAACAAGGACTGTAGTTGTCATAAGTGTTTTCCCCTTATTTTGTTATGAATGTGTGTGACACACACAGAGACACACACCTCAAATACCTTTGTTTTCTTTCTTATCATGTAAAAAAATACTGATTTTATATCGTAGTATTTTTAAGTATTGTTAATTTTACATCATAGTATTTAAGTTATAGGATATCAAGGAGAAGAATAAACATCACCCAAGAACTTTTCTTTCTTTTCTGAGGCAATGGTAGGTGCTTTTTTGGTTATGTATGGTATAGTTGTATCATGTTAGGGAGAATTATAGCCTTGTTATTGTCTTTATTTGGAGATTAAATATGGTTTAATGAGACATATTTGGGGGCCGACTTGACAAGGGGGAGACTTGTGATAGTTAATTTTATGTGTCAATTTGATTGGGTCAGGAGTGCCCAGAAATTTGGTTAAACGTTGTTCTGGGTGTGTGATATGTGGTTAAACATTGTTCTGGGTGTGTCTGTGAGGGTGTTTCTGGATGAGATGAACATCTGAGTCAGTAGACTGAGCAAAGCAGACTGCCCTCCTAATATGGGTGGGCCTCATCCAAGTCTGAATAAAACAAAAAGAAAGAGAAGAGAGCATTTACTGTCTCTGCTTGACTGTGTGTGAGCTGGAACACTGGTCTTTTCCTTCCTTCAGACTTGTACTCAGACTGAATCTTATCCCATTAGCTCTCTTGGTTCTTAGACCTTTGAACTCAGACTAGAACTAACACTATTGGCTTTCCTCAGTCTCCGGCCTTTGCACTTGGACTAGAATTGTATCCTTGGCTCTCCTAGGTCTCCACCTTGCCAAATGAAGATCTTGGGACTTCTCAGACTTCATAATCATGTGAGTTAATTTCATATAATGAATCTATCTATCTAACCTATTGGTTCTATTTATCTAGAGAATTCTTATTAATAATGATTTGTGAAGAACTAAGGATGTTAAATAAAGCTATAATTATAAAATAACAGTGAGAACAAAATCACAAACCTTTCTTAATATCAGTAGAATCACACATAGAAAGCAAAACAGAGAAAAACAGAACACAAAGCTTATAAAGATATAAAACAATCTATAAATTCAGAAAATACAATATTGAATAATGAAACTAAGATTAAATATGTTTTTCATATCAATAAGAGTAAGTAGGCTTAAACCAATTACAAAGAGATTTCAAATTAGTTTATTAAACCTATTCTACACTGTCTTTAAGAGATGCACTCTAAGATAAAGTATTTCAGAACGGTCAAAATGGGGGAATGGCATATCAGGCAAATGAAAAAAAAGAGAGAGAGAGAGAGAAGGAGAGAATGTAAAGGTCGCAGTCTAATATTATGGAATGTACAATTCATATTAAATGAGGTAAAGGAATGAACTTTATAATAATAAAGGTAATTCACAATAGTGATGTAACAGTTATGAAAATTTATGCTTCAAGCAACTAGAGGAGCTATAAGAAAAAACAGAAACTTACTAATAGAAGAAAACTTTAATTCACCTTTCTCAGGCCATAATAGATGAAGAGGAAAAAAGTAAGTCAATCTAGATGACACAATGAATTAGGCAGATTTAATTATAAATATCATACTCTGTATCCTGAAAAAAGAGTACACATTTCTGTTTAAGTGTCCATGATCACAGAAATTGATGATATATTAAGACTCAAAGAAAACCTAAATACATTACAAAAAATTGAAGTGATATGGACAACATTCTGTGATCACTATGTAATACTAGAAATTAATAATTAAATTTAAAAATGAAAAGCCAATACCTCTTAGCTTTTACAATCTCACTTAAACAATTGTTGAATCAAAGAGAAAAAAACAAAACTATAATTGCAAAACATCTAACAAACAATAATAAGAAAACTACAAATTGCTAAAACAATAGTGAGAGGAGAGGAAATAATACTTCCATTATAAACATGAAAGACTAAAAAAATGAATTTGACATTTAACTTTAGAAGTTAAAAAAGAAACAAAATAAAATGAAGGAGAATCAAGGGAAAAAGTCAATAAAGATAAAAGCAGAATTTAAGAAGTTGGAACACAAAAACTGAAAGCTGCTGCTTTGAAAAAAAAAGTCAAAAAACGTAAACTACTAACTTAATCAAAAAAATGTAAAAATGTGCTAATAAAATGAGAAGGATTAGGAGAGGAAATTATCATAAAAATGAAAAAAATCTTAATAAATTGGACAATTTTATACTCAAGCTTAGAAAAGACATAAAATCTAAGTAGCATAATTTTCATTAACAGAAACTCAGAATTTCATCAAAGAGATACTGCCACCTCTTGCACATTTTCCCTGGCCAAACACCAGGTTGAAATTATTTCTCTGAGCAATTTTACGAGATCTTCAAAAAGAATTCTAGATTATTTTGATAAAGCAAGCAGGACACTGATGGTAAAATCTGATGAAAACTATCTCCAATATCATATGAATATTAAAGAAAACTCCTAAATAAATCTAGCAGTACATTAAAAGAGAAATGTACCATTTCCAATAGGATTTATTACAAGTCTGCAAAGGAGGTTCAATCTTAGAAAACCTATTAATCTATTTATATCTACCAATTAGTAGGCATAAGGAGGAGAATCATATGATCACCTTTATCTTCATATATGCTAAAAAGATACTTGACAAAATTTAATAACCATTCTTGATGAAATTCTTAAGAAAGTATTTATCAATGGATACATCTTTGAATGTTGAAATATAATTATTTCACCTCCCAAATCAGTAGTACATTTCAGGGAGAATTACTAGGGCATCCCCACTCAGGAACAAGCTAAGAAAGGTTCTATCATCACTATTATTTAACATTCTACCAGAAATGCTAGCCAATGCGATTATGCCAGATAAAGAAATTAGAGATGTGAGAATTAACAAAGCAATAAAACTATCACTATATGTAAATCATATAACATATCTAGAAAATTCAAGGAGGTCAAATAAAAACTACTACAAACAAACAAAACATTCAGTAAATTAGGAAGGTACAAAATTAATATGCAAATTTTTTCATGTATACAATCAATATTCATTGAAAATATAATAGAAGACCCCATAGCGAGGTGATGAGCCTAAAAAGAAACGTTCAAGGCTGAGTATTCTACAGACAAAAACATTAAAACATTCTTTGAAAGAGAAAAGGAAGTCTTGAACAAATGGAAAGGCATTTTGGATAGGAAGAGTCAATATTATCAAGATGTTGAACTTAATTTATATATTTAATGTGATTTCAATAAAAATAAAATCTGGGTTTTTTTAGAACCAGACTAGACCAGAAATAATTTTAAAGTTTATATGAAAGTAAGCCAGGCATGGTGGTATGCACATGTAATCCCAGCTATTCCGAGGAAGAAGGATTGCTTGAGCCCAGGAGTTTGAGACCAGCCTGGGCAACACAACAACAACCTGTCTCAAAAAACAGAAAAAGCACATATGGAAATAGAAACAAAAAAATATGAAATCTCCACAAAAGAAAACCACTAAAGGAAGATTTTTCTCTATCAGATAAAGCCTCAGTGATTATTATTGTTATGACACATGAATAGGCAAACAGACTAACACAAAATGTATAGTCAGAAATAGGCCTAAATCCATATGGAGTTTTAGTATATAATAAATGTGGTATCTTAAATCAGTGAGAAAAAGAGGTGCTATCAATGAATCATCTGGGAACTACGAGGAAGCCACATGGAGAAAAAAATACGGTTTGATGTATGCCTCACACCCTAACCCACGGTAAATTTCAAATGGGCTAGGATTTTTCCTATAGATACAAACACATAAGAATGAAATGACATTTGGATATAATTCATTGAAGCATTGTTTATAATGCAATATATTGGAAATGATCTACATGCTCACCAATAAGGGGCTGGTTAAATACACTAATAGTATATCTATAAAATGGAATACTATAATTTTGTTTAAAAAAGCTTTTTTATCAACATATCAAAATATCTCCATGCTATAGTAAGTCAAAAAAGCTAGAACGGGAGGTAAAATTTGTATAATTTCCTATTATCTGTAACTTGAAAGGAGAAAAAATATAATTATTTTTATTAGCTTTCAGATAAATACAAATTCTTATCAAGGATATGATAACCTAGACGCCACATTTGGCAGGTTTCCAAATTAATCCACCTTAGGGAGGTCTTATGATTCATGGCTTACATCCTATTCTTGAGTAAAGAAATTTATCCTGAGTCCCTGAAATCTTATAGTGGGTTCCTCAAACTGTTGATGTACTAATTAATATGTAACTTAACTGATACTGAAAAGGACATTGATTGGTTTCTGAATGGTGAAGCTTTACTGATTGTCTTGCACTTTGATGATTTTAGCCTGTATGTTGCAAAAGACAATTCCTGTATGAGAAGCCCCTCTCCCTAAACTTCCCCATAGAAGCTTCTTCTTCCTCTTCCTCTTCCTCTTCTTTTTCTTTCTCTTCCTTCTCCTCCTCTTCCTCCTCCTCCGCCACCACCGCCTCCTCCTTCTCCTTCTTCCATTTATTTATTTATTTCTTTATTTATTTAGACAGAGTCTCACCTTGAGGCCCAGACTGGAATGCGGTGGTGTAAACATGGCTCACTGCAGCATTGACCTCCTGGGCTCAAGCGATCCTCCCACCTCAGCCCCCTAAGTAGCTGGGATTACAGGTGTGTACCACCATGCCCAGCTAATTTTTGTATTTTGGTAGAGATAGGGTTTCTTCATGTTACCCAGGCTGGTCTCAAACTCCTGAGCTCAAGTCATCCTCCTGACTCGGCCTCCCAAAGTGCTGGGATTACAGGTGTGAGCCATGGTGCCCAGCTACATTTTCATACATCGTGTTTAAGCCAAGTAAATGAATACCTACTCAAAAAATGTTGATACCTGTTTTTAAGTGAAAAAAAAAACTCCTAATCTAATCATAACTAAAGAGTTAAACAGAAAGGTTATGTAAACAATTTGCCAACTTGCAGAAATAAATTTCACTAGTAAATCTGTTCATAATTTTTTATATACTTAAATATCACTTTAAGAGGAAAATGCATTGTGATCTCTTCAGCCAAGGTCAAATTCTTGTGTCCTATACTTATGACACTTATATCCATTTACTTATGACACATATCCATTTATACACATATCCATTTTGTACTTCCTTGGAGCACTCTTAATGATTAGTTAAATAATCAACTACCAAAACATTAATCTTCCATCCCAGAACGAAAGCATCAACAGGGCAGTGGTCAGGCCAGCCTTGCTGACTTCTGTATCTCGTAGGGTCTACACAGAGGAAGTTCTACATTGGAGGAGGAGTTGGTGTTTCAAAATCTAAATGTTTTACTTTAGTAAGAGAGTTAAAATAGCTATGCCCATCTCACTGTTACATTGCTACTTAGGTAGAAGGACGGAGGAGTATGCTTTCTGATCTTGCCACTGCTCTGCGGCTTCCTGCAGGTATTTTTGCTTTAAGAAAAGAGAGGAGAGTAAAAGCCCATTTGCAGGGGACAGCTGAAGTCTCAAAAGCTGATGATGTCCTCTTGAATAAAGTTTTGGAATTTTTTCCATGTCCATTTCTCTTTTCTTCTTTTACTAAGAGAACACCCCACACCCATCAAGTTTTGGCTAGACTAACGGCTACTCCAGTTACAGGCTACGTTTCCCACATTCTCTTGAGAAGGCTCTGAGTTTTGGTTTTAGCTTCTAGGTTTTATTTTATTTTTGTGAGACAAGGTCATGCTCTGTCACCCAAGCTGGAATGCAGTGTTGTGATCATAGCTCATTGCAGCCTTGATCAGTGCTCAAGAGATCCTCCCACCTCAGCTTCCCAAGTAGCTGGGACTACAGGCATACATCACCACACCTGGCTAATTTGTTTTATTTTTTATTTTAATTCTTGTAGAGAACGTATCTCCCTGTGTTGCCCAGGCTGGTCTTAAACTCTTGGGCTCAAGTGATCCTCTTGCACTGACCTCCCAAAGTGCTGGAATTACAGATGTCAGCCACCCCGCAAGGCCTAAGTTTTAGTAACCACTTCTGCTTTGTGTTTTTCAAAATAAAGTTGTTTGCCCTTCATATTTTCTTTTGTTCCCTTCTGTGGCCTGGAATGTGGAACCAGTGAAGTTGACAATCACTGGAGAAAACACTTTTGACCTAGCGAGAAAAGTCAAATGTAGAAGATGGCAGATTTGACCCAGCAACCTGTGTATCTAGATGACTTTATGGAGCATAGCCCAGATATTCATCTTGAACTGTGATATGAAAAAGAAGCTTCTAACACATTTAAGCCCTTGTACTTGGAGCTGCTTTTCCCCCCTTACAGTGGCTTAACTTTCTCCCTAATCATGTCAACAAATACTAGTGGGGTTCTTAGTGGCAGGATCTGTTTTGTAGAGAACAAAAATCCACTTTAGCTAGTTTAAGAAGAAAGGGATTTATTGCAGCCGTTAGGTAGCGTAGAAAACTCTTTGGAAGGCCAAGGAAACAATTTTGGATTATACACTGTCAGAAGTAATACAGTCAGAAGAAACATCTGGCTCACTACAGATTTATTCCAGAAGAAATCCCACTGTTGCTACTACCCTCTACAGAGCACAGCATCACTATTATCTATCTCCCTGGGTTATGTGCTGGCTTGTTGATCTGTGAGAGGAGTATGGGTGGTGTCCATAGCACTCTGCTGACTCATCTCTCTGGGTCATGCCACGGTGGGCTTGGACCATGCCAGCAGAGACCCTGACTGTAGTTCTCTTCGCTTTCTGGCATTCATGTCTCCTGCAAAGATGCTTTGTTTCAGTCTGTTGGTGTGTTCATTTGCTCTCACTGAATGGATGATTTCTTCTTTAGGAGTTCCTAGAAATGTGATGTTTCAAAAATTTTCATTACAGGTTTAGCAGAATAAAATGCTTTAAATGATAGATGTAATTTTCAGTAACAGAAGAGTCATACTGTCAGAATTCTGAGTCTAATTCCAGAATTGTCCTTGAAAGGACAAGATTTATTGTCAAGGAATGAGTTTAAGTAATAAAGTTGGCAAGCAGTCAACATAGATCAACTTTCCATTATTAACATTCTGAGCCATATGTGAAATGACTGGAAAACAGATCTTGGAGCCATAAGGCATTAAGACTTGTTCTTCCCTTCCTGTCAATTTAAACACAAAAAGCACTTTAGGAAACCAAAGACACATGCACATTCATAAAGGGAAAAGGATTGGAGTGAACCTTTCTATTTTGCCTCTAATGCTGGAATATTCTTTCACATTCTTTCCAATATTTTACTTAGTTTGAA
Organism: Macaca nemestrina; assembly: GCF_043159975.1. Lineage (NCBI taxonomy): Eukaryota > Metazoa > Chordata > Mammalia > Primates > Cercopithecidae > Macaca > Macaca nemestrina. Next base: position 147,334,918 of record NC_092125.1, on the reverse strand, counting down.
TCCAACTACTTTCTGTAATACTCAAGACTTTCCTCAAAAGCACTTCACTGTGGGTCAACAAGGTATGCCACCTAAATCAGATTTTCACGTAACCAAGAATCATCTCTTTAGAATTGAAAATCTTTTGCATCTTATTTTTGACATAAATCTTTTTGAAGTCCATACATTTTAACCTGACTTATTAAACAAAAGATGCTCTCCTTGGTTATCTCAATGAATACTCATTACTAGATAGTGCTTGCAGAGTGAAATTCCAGCTACTTTCCAAAATTCTTTTCACTTCTTGCAGTACTGATAATCACTTTTCACTGGGACTCCCTCAAATATTTTTATGCCCCTTTCTCTCTTCAAATGTATTGTTTATAACTTATCAAGCTTAATTGAAGCGTGTTAGGTAGAATCAAACAGGCTCTGAATGAGAGTTTAAAAGGTCACCTAGGAAATAAGGAATTTAGCCAGAGTGCTGTGGCTTTGTCAAAGCCATTTCATCATGCTTTAAAAAAAATTCTGGATGCATATCTCTACATCAGAGAATTGAGGATTATAGAACTCTGGCCTTCAGAAGAGAGTAGTTTTACTATCCTTTTAGATACAAACTTTAAAAAAAAAGTTTTATTCAGATATAATTGACAAATAACAACAAATCATATATATTTAGAGTATACAATTGGATTAGTTTTGACATATGTACACATTCACCAAACCATCATCACAATCAAGATAATGAACATGTCTATCACCCAAAAAAGTTTCCTCATTCCCCTCTGTAATTTTAAAGTCCAGATTCCCAGGAAACTGCTGATCTAATTTACACCACTCTAGATTAGTTTGCATTTTCTAGAATTTTAAATGAATGGAATTATACAGTATGTATCCTTTTTTGACCTTTTAAATTTTACTCAGCATAGTTGTTTTGAGATTCACTCTGGTATAGCATATATCAACAATTCATTCTGCTTTATTGCTGAGTAATATTCTATTATATAAATGTAACCCAGTTGTTTATCTATTCATCTGTTTATAGACATTTGGGTTATTTTCAGTTTTTAGCTCTTACAAGTAAAGCTGCTATGAATTTTTATATACAAGGTGTTATGTATGGTGTTATGAACCAAAGAAACTTAGAAACTGTTTTCCAAAGGGGTTGTATCATTTTACATTCTCAGCAGCAGTGCATGAGAATTCTAGTTCCTTTATATTGGTATGGTCAGTCTTTTAAATTTTAGTGATTCTGACAATGAGTGGTGCTATCCATTGTGGTTTTAATTTGCATGTCTTTAATGACTAATAATATTAAATATATTTTAATATGTTTGTTTTCTAGTCATATTGTCTTCTGATGTGGTTTAGATCTGTGTGCCCAACACAAAATTGTGTCGAAGTGTAATCCCCAATATTGGAGGTGGGGCCTGGTGGCAGGTGATTGGATCATAGGAGTGGATTTCTTGTGAATGGTTTGGTGCTGTTCTTGTGATAGTGAGTTCCTGTGAGATCTGGTTATTTAAAAGTGTGTGGCACTTCCCCTCACTTCTCTTGTTCCTGCTCCTACCATGTGAGATGCCTACAGCTCAGCCTCCCCAGAAGCCCAGGATATACTAGCATCATACTTCCTGTACAGCCTGCAGAACCATGAGCCAATTAAACCTCTTTTCTTTATAAATTACCCAGTCTCATGTGTCTTTACAGCAATGAGAAAACAGACTTATATGTCATCTTTGGTGAGGAATCTGATCAAATCTTTTGCCCATTTTTTTAATTAACTCATTTGCTTTCTTATATTAAGTCTTCAGAGTTATTTATATATTTTGGATACAAGTTTATCCAAATATATCATATAGATGATATATCAGATATACGATCTGCAAGTATTTTCTCTGTAGCTTGCATTTTATTTCTTTCAAGGAATAGAAGTTTTTAACTGTGATGAAGTTCAATATATCATTTTTCCTTTATAGATCATGCTTTCAGTGTTGTGTCTAAGAAATCTTGGCCTAATCCAAGGCAGCAAAGATTTTCTTTCTATGTTTCCTTCTAGATGTTCTATAGTTTTAGGTTTCATGTTTAGGTCTATGATCCATTTTTGGTGAATTTGTGTAAATGGTGTTAAGGAATGGATTGAGGTTCCTTTTTTTCAACTTTTGCTAAAAAGACTTGAAATTAGTTGTTCAAAAATTGGTGTGTGTACTTCTGGGCTCTCCATTTTTTTCTACTGATTCATTTCTTTATCTTTGTGCTAGTACCACTAGTCTTGCTTACTCTAGCATTATAATAAACCTTAAAATCAGGTAGTATTAGTCCTCTAACTTTGTTCTTTATCAACATTGTTTTGGCTATTCTAGGCCTTTGCATTTCAATGTAGATTTTATAATTGTTTTTATCAATACCTACAAAAGAGACTTTCAGGATTATGATCAGAATTTCATTAAATCTATACATTAATGGAGGGGTCAGGGTGAGTTTTCTGACCCATGAGCAAGACATATCTATTTATTTATTTATTGGTTTGTTTGTTTGTTTTTTGTTTTGTTTTGTTTTTGAGACAGAGTCTTGCTGTGTCGCCAGGCTGGAGTACAGTGGTGCGATCTTGGCTCACTGCAACCTCTGCCTCCCAGGTTCAAAGGATCCTCATGCCTCAGCCTCCTGAGTAGCTGAGATTACAGGCATGTGCCACTACACTTGGCTAATTTTTGTACTTTTGGTAGAGATGAGGTTTCGCCATGTTGTCCAGCCTGGTCTCAAACTCCTGGCCTTAACTGATCTGCCTGCCTTGGCCTCCCAAAGTGCTGAAATTACAGGCATGAGCCTCTGCACTCAGCTCATACCTACCTATTTAGATTTTCTTTAATTTTTCTCACAAGTGTTTTGTAGTTTTCAATGTGCAAGTCTTTCACCTTTGTTAGTTCATGTTTTTTGCTGCTATTGTAAATAACATTTTTACTAGTATGTAGAGATACTTTCGTATATTGATCTTGTATCTTGTGACTTTGCTAAAGTCATTAGTTCTAGTAAGTGTCTTTATAGATTTCCATGGATTCTCTACGTAATTATCATGTCTGTGAATAACGACAGTGTTATTCCTTCCTATTTAGTCTGTGTGCCTGTTACTCTTTTCCTTGCCTCATTGCAATGGCTAGAACATCTAACCCAATGTTAAACAGAAGTGGAAGAAGTGGACATCGTGATGTCATTTCTGATAGTAGGAGGAAAGTACTCTCTGTAGAGGAAGAATATTTGGAGCTTACCTCCAGCCTCTCCAGATCCTTTTCTTTAAAGTGTTTGACTATAACACATAACCTTTAATGCTGTCACTGTGATGTATCCTTGTTTATATAGCTAACAATTTTCCTTTCATCTGACGGACATCTTTTAACATTTATGATAGTGCTGATGATCCACTGATTACAAATTATTTCAGTTTTTTATGTCTAGAAAGTCTTTATTTCACCTTTGTTTTTTAAATATTTTTTCTGGGTATAGAATTCTAAATATAGAATTTTAGGTTGACTTTTTTTCTTTCAGTAATTTAAATATGTTGCTTCACAGTGAATTCACCTGCAATTTCCAATAAAAATTATACTGTCATCCTTATCTTTGTTCCTCTGCATGTATCATGTCTTTCTTTTTTGGCTGCTTTTTACAATTTTCTCTTTATCATTGGTTTTGAGCACTTTGATTATGATGCACATTGATGTAATTTTCTTCATGTTTCCTGTGCTTGGGGTTTGTTGAGCTTCTTGAGTCTATGAGTTTTGAGTTTTCATCAAATTTGGAAAATTTACTTTTAAGAGTTTATTTCTCTATTTCCTCTTTTCTCCTCTCCTTTGGATACTCTAATTACACACATATTAGGATGTCTGAAGTTGTCCCACAGCTTACTGATGTCCTTTCCTCTTTTTAATTCTCCTATCTCTGTGCTTCATTTAGGATCATTTCTATTGCTATGTTTTCAAATTCACTACTCTTTTATTCTTCAATGTCTAATCTTCTGTGGGTCTACTGCAGCTTTTATCTCTAAAGTTCAATGTGTTTTGTTTTATTTTGTTTTTCAAATATCTTTCATGTTTCACCTTAACTTTATAAACATATAAAATGTAATTCTGATCACTTTACTGCCTTGTCTGGTAATTCTAACACTGTGTAAATTCTGAGTTGTTTCAATTGGGTGGTAAGTTTTCCAAATATGGTTTGTATTTTCTTGTTTCTTTGACTTGTAACTTTTAGCTGACTATCAGACATTGTAAATTTTGTTTCATTGGGTGCTGGATATTTCTGTGTTCCTACAAGTATTCTTGAGCTTTGTTCTGAGATGCTTGGAAACAGTTTTATCCTTTCAGGGTTGTTAGGCTGGCCCAGAGCAATATTCAATGTAGAGTTACTTATTCCCCACTGAGGCAAGACCCGACTATGCACTGTAGCAAATGTCCTGTGAATTATGGGATTTTCCAGTCTGGATGGTGGGAACAGACATTACTCTCAGCCTTGTGTGAGCATTGGGCACTGGTTCCTCTAATATGTTTAGGGATTTCTTTCCTTTCTTCACGCAGTTTCCTCATAGGCAAGTGCTAATCTGTATTCATCTGAATACTTGAGAGGAACCCTTTGCAGATCTCTGAAGTTCTCTCTCTTTGCAGGTCTCTGCTCTCCAGTACTCTGTCCTACGACTCTGGCCATCTTAGTCTCCCTGAACTCTCAACTCTGTCTCCTCAACTCAGAGTTCACTGCACTCTCCTGGATTTCCCCTCTCAGCGCCTCATCCTGGAAATTCTCTCAAGACAGTAAGCTGGGGCAACCATAGGGCTCATCTTGCTTGTTTCCTGTCTCTTACGGGGTTACTGTCTTTTTTCCCCAATGTCCAGCATCCTGAGAACTATTGTGTCCTGTATGTTATATGTTGTCCTTTTTTATTTATTTATTTTTTTCTTGTCAAAGATAGAAAGAAGAATCTGGTTCCTGTTACTCCATCTTGATTAGAAATAGAAGTTCCCACAATCTATTTTGACCTTTGTTTTATAGCTTCAAGGTAATATAAATAATACAATTTTTAAATAAATGATGTCATTGATCAAGATTTTTAGTCAAATTTTGCCATTCTCATTCACTTTTTTGTTTTGTTTTGTTTTTGAGACGGTGTCTCGCACTGTCGCCTGGGCTGGAGTGCAGTGGTGCCATCTCGGCTCACTACAACCTCCGCCTCCTCGGTTCAAGCCTCAGCCTCCCAAGTAGCTGGGATTACAGCTGCCAGCCACCACGCCTGGCTAACTTTTTTGTAATTTTAGTAGAGACGAGGTTTTACTGTGTTGATCAGGTGGGTCTCAAACTCCTGACTTTGTCATCCACCTGCCTCGGCCTCTTAAAGTGCTGGAATTACAGGCATGAGCCACTGTGCCCAGCCTATTTTTCTTATATTATGTCATTCAGGAACTGTGTCTTTTGATTCTAACCAATGCAGGATTTTTTTTATCCATATGTATCAAACAATGTCAATAATAAATGATTGAATTTGCACTGGAAAATAAATATTTCCTTCTCCTCATACGTCTTGGAGAATGTTTTAACAGTCTCCAGCCAAAGTTTGAAACTTCTTAATTTAAAACTTTTTCTTTTCATTCATTCTCAGTTTTTGTGGAGAAGTAGCAAATAGGCTTCCACTTATGTACCAACCCTCACTCATTTGGTGCTTTGGTGTTTTTGTTTTGGAGGCAGGGTCTCACTCTGTCATCCAGGCTAGAGTGCAGTAACTTGATCACAGCTCATTGCAACCTGGACCTCCCTGGTCCCTAACTTATTTTTTATGGCCACCAGATTGCTGTATGTTCTATATTTTTTAGTACTGTTTTTATCTTTTTATATATATTTTTTAAATTTCTGAATTATATCTTTTTCTGGTATGAGAGATAATAGCTACTTTTCAGTGAATAGCCAATTGTCTAGCAATAATTATTAAATTGATGTAAACATCAATTTTATCATATGATGAAATCCATAGATATGGCTATTTTGTTTTTACACTCTTCTCTGTTCTACCGTTCCTCTTTTATACAGTCAAAATTATATTGATAGTAATGATAAAAACGGCTTTAGAGTTATAATATCTAGATTAGAATTCTATTTTCATTATTTACTGGCTATTTAATTTTTCGCAAATGCATCTTTTCTGAGCCTCAGTTTCTTCCTCTAAGTATTAGGTATTAAAAATGCTATCTACTTTATCAGGTTTGTAAGATAATTAAATGACATCAGGTATGTAAAACATAGCACAGCATCTGGCACACAGTAAGCCTTCAATAAATGTCACTAAAAACAGTAGTAGTAATAAAGCTTTATAGTGTGTTTTCATACCTAGTAGGTAAGTCCTCTCATGTTATACTTTAAGAAAAAAAAAAATTATTTGCTTGTTTCACCTGTTACCATCCCCATTGCCTCTGTGTTAAGTAAGAGTAACTCTCCAAGATCCACCACAAGATTGAAGGACAAATGCAGAACCTTGGGAACAGATCTTCCAGAGTCACTTTGTTACTAACATTCAGTCAACTGTAGGGAGGAGAGTGGAAGGGACAAATATAGTCTTTCTGTGATCAGTATGCTTTCTCTCACTCAAACAACACAGCTCACAATGATTAGCAACAGCTGTAGAAAGAAGTGGACTTTTTTTGACATGTCTTTTCAGAGAATGCTTTCTTGCTACTTCTCCTCAGCTTTGCAGTTGAATAATTACATTCTTCATGAATCCTCTTGTTTCTGTAAACTAAAAATAAAATCCTAAGCCCCTCAAACTGACTGGATGGACTCTGCCCCCTTGGCCAAGGGGACTCCAGAGAAACCTTACAAATTTAGTTCCCAGCCATGTCAGGATGGGAGGTCCAACACCCCTTGTTACACCCACCTCCTTTTGTGGTTTAGAAACAACTGACCAGCAGTAATGTCAAAATAGATATCATAAGACTGACAGAATGGACTCTTCGTGGAAATAAGATACCAGATTATAAATAGGACCTAAGGCCATGCCAGAGAAGGATTAAATCATACACCCTACACTTAAAGAATAAAGTATGTGCAAAGTGCTACAAGGTTTTTCTTTTTCTCTAGAAGCTAAACAAGCACTGGCCTTGAAATAAACAATATTAAAACAATTGCCACTCACCACCAGATGTTCACTAACTGACACCCTGTTCCACAAGCCTTGATTGGACAACAGACTGATTTCTGTAACTTTCTTCTGATGAGAGACCACTTATCATGAACTGGTTTTGGTGGGTTTTACAGAGACTGCACACTGGAATGCCTTCGTGTCCCTGCCTCACCTTTTGGCTCAGCTGTAATACATTTAAATGTTAATCTTCCACTCCTAAGTGAACATGGGTGGTGTGTAACATGCATGAGGACCAACTTCATGAATATTCATAGCTCCTCCTGTAACCTGTTGAATATGTATACTTGGCCAACCCATTCCAAAAAAATCCCTGTTCCATCCTCCTCTGCCTCAAAGTGCTTTTTTTAGATGGTGGTTGTGCTTCCTGCCTGGAGGTTGTAATCTCCTTCTTAAGAAATAAAGCTCATAACCTCATCAAATTGAATGATGAGGAACCAAAATAGAAAAAAAGGAAATAAGTGTCTCTTTTCTAAATGTATACATTGTTATACATAGTGATTTTTAAGTTAATACTTATCATCCCTTTACTTTCAACCATGTTTAGCACAAACTAGCCACTGTCTGTTCTGTCATTGCAGAATTACATACTATACTGAATAATTTGGAAAGAAATTTACCTCACCAGATCCTAGCTAGGAATAGGCACATCTGTCCATTTATTTATTTTGTTCCTTAGCAAAGGTTTTTTTTTGTTTTTGTTTTTGTTTGTTTTTACTTTAAGTTCTGGGATACATGTGCAGAACGTGCAGGTTTGTTACATAGGTATACACGTGCTATGGTGGTTTGCTGCACTTAACCCATCATCTAGGTTTTAAGCCCCGCATGCATTAGGTACTTGTCCTAATGCTCTCCCTCCCCTTGTCCCCCACCCCCAACAGGCCCCAGTGTGTGATGGTCCCCTCTCTGTGTCCATGTGTTCTTGTCGTTCAACTCCCACTTACGAGTGAGAACATGCAGTGTTTGGTTTTCTGTTCCTGTGTTAGTTTGCTGAGAATGATAGTTTTCAGCTTCATCCATGTTCCTGCAAAGGACATGAACTCATTCTTTTTTATGGCTGCATAGTATTCCATGGTGCATATGTGCCACATTTTCTTTATCCAGTCTATCACTGGTGGGCATTTGGGTTGGTTCCAAGTCTTTGCTATTGTAAATAGTGCTGCAATAAACGTATGTGTGCATGTGTCTTTATAGTAGAATGATTTATAATGCTTTGTGGGTATATACCCAGTAATGGGACTGCTAGGTCAAATGGTACTCCTGGTTCTAGATCCTTGAGGAATTGCCACACTGTCTTCCACAACGGTTGAACTAATTTACATTCCCACCAACAGTGTAAAAACCTATTTCTCCACAGCCTTGCCACCCCTTGGCAAAGTTCTAATGGTGCTCTAACTTCCTTTATCCCTTCCTTTCTCTCCTTCTTCTTTCTTTCCTCTCTTCCATGTTATATAGAGTTAAAAATTTTTAATTTTTGTGGGTACATACTAAGTATATATATTTATGAGGTACATGAGATGTTTTGATGCAAGCATGCAATGTGAAATAAGCACTTCATGGAGAATAAAACATCAATCCCCTGAAGCATTTATCCTTTGAGTTACAAACAATCCAATTATATACTTTATTTTTAAAATGTACAGTTATTATTGACTACAGTCACCCTTTTGTTCTATCAAATACTAGATCTTATTCATTCTTTCTATTTTTTGTACCCATTAATCATCCCTACCTACCCCTAGCCCAACCTTCCACTACCCTTCCTAGCCTCTGATAACCATCCTTCTACTCTTTATGTCCATGCGTTAAATTGATTTGATTTTTAGATCCCACAAATAAGTGAGAACATGTGATGTTTGTCTTTCTGTGCCTGGTTTATTTTACTTAACATAATCAACTCCAGTTCCATCCATGTTGCTACAAATGATTAGATCTCATTCTTTTTTATGGCTAAACAGTACTCCATTGTGCATATGTACCACATTTTCTTTATCCATTCACCTATTGATGGACACTTAGGTTGCTTCCAAATATTAGCTATTGTAAACAGTGCTGCAACAAACATAAGAGTGCAGATATCTCTTCAATATACTAATTTCCTTTCTTTTGGGTATATACCCAGTAATGTGATTGCTGGATCATATGATAGCTCCATTTTTAGTGTTTTGAGGAACCTCCAAACTGTTCTCCGTAGTAGTTGTACTAATTTACATTCTCACCAATAGTGTACAATGATTCCCTTTTCTCCACATCGTCACCAGCATTTGTTATTGCCTGTCTTTTGCATATAAGCCATTTTAACTCAGGTAAGATGATTTCTCATTATAGTTTTGATTTGCATTTCTCTGATGGTCAATGTTGTTGAGCAGTTTTTCATATACCTTTTGCTCATTTTTTATTGGATTATTAAATTGTTTCCCATAAAGTTGTTTGAGCTCCTTACAGATTCTGATTATTATCCCTTGTCAGATGGGTAGTTTGCAAATATTTTCTCCCATTCTGTGATTGTCTGTTTACTTTATTAATTGTATCCTTTGCTGTATAGAAGCTTTTTAACTTGATATGATCCCATTTGTCCAATTTTGCCTTAGCTCCCTGTGTTTGTGGGGCATTGCTCAAGAAATCTTTGCCCAGACCAATGTCCAAGAGATATTCCCTAATGTTTTCTCCTAGTAGTTTCATAGTTTGAAGTCTTACATTTAAGTATTTAATCAATTTTTATTTGATTTTTGTATATGGCAAGATAGAGGTCTAGTTTCATTATTTGGCATAGGGATATCCAGTTTTTGCAAAATCATTTACTGCAGTACTATCTTTTTCTCAGTGTATGTTCTTGGCACCTTTGACAAAAATGAGTTCACTGTAGGTGTATGGATTTATTTCCGGGTTCTCTATTCTGTTCCATTGGTCTATGTGTCTTTTGTTATGCCAATACCATACTATTTTGGTTACTATAGCTCTGTAGTATATTTTGAAGTCAGATAATGTGATTTCTCCTGTTTTGGTGTTTTTGTGTAGGACAGCTTTGGCTATTCTGGGTCTTTCATGATTCTATGTAAATTTTAGGATTTTTTTTCTATTTCTGTGAATAATGTCATTAGTATTTTGATAGGGATGGCATTAAATCTGTAAGTTGCTTTGGGTAGTATGGACATTTTAACAATATTGATTCTTCCAATTCAGGAACATGAAATATTTTTCAATTTTTTGTTGTCCTCTTCAATTTTTTCATAAGTGTTTTGTAGTTTTCATTACAGAGATCTTTCACTTCTTTGTTAATTTTAATTAATTAGGTATTTAATTTTATGTGTGGCTGTTGTAATTGGGATTACTTTTTTATTTCTTTATTCAGGCAGAGTCATCAGTTTATTCCAAATATAACATCACATCATCTGCAAACAAGGATAATTTGACTTCTTCTTTTCCAAGTTGGACTCCCTTTATATCTAACTTTCTCTTGTCAAATTGTCCTAGATAGGAATTCCAGAACTATGTCAAATAACAGTGGTGACAGTGGACATCCTTGTCATGTTCAGGATTTTAGAGGAAAGGCTTTCAGTTTTTCCCCATTCTGTATGATACTAGCTGTGTGTCTGTCACATATGGTGTTTATTATGTTGAAGGGTGTTCCTTCTATACCCAGTTTTTAGAGGACTTTTATCATGAAAGGATGTTGAATTTTATCAAATGCCTTTTCAGCATCAATTGAAATGATAGTATGGTTTTTATCCTTCATTCTGTTGATATGACATATCACATTTATTGATTTGCATATGTTGAACCATCCTTGCATCTCAGGGGTAAATCCCACTTGGTCATGATGAATAATCTTTCTAAAGTATTGTTGAGTTTGGTTTTCTAGTATTTCATTGAGGATTTTTGCATCAATATTCATCAGCGATATTGTCCTGTAGTTTTCTTTTCTTTTTTTTTTTTCTAGGTTTTTTTTTTTTTTTTTTAATGTGTCTTTGTCTGGTTTTGGTATTAAGGTAATACTGGCCTCGCAGAATGAGCTTGGAAGGATTCCCTCCCTCCTGCATTTTTCTGAATAATTTGAGTAGGATTAGTATTAGTTCTTCTTTAAATGTTTGGTAAAGTTCAACAGTGAAGCCGTCGGGTCTCCAGTTTTTCTTTACTGGAAGACGTTTTATTAAGGCTTCAATCTCATTACTTGTTATTGATCTGTTCAGGTTTTGGATTTCTTCCTGCTTCAATCTTATTAGGTTGTATGTATCTAGTAATTTGTCTCTTTCTTCTAGATTTTCCAATTTGTTGGCATATAGTTGCTCATAGCAGCCACTAATGATCCTTTGAATTTCTGTGGTATCATTTGTAATGTCTCCTTTTTTTATTTCTGATTATATTTATTTTGATCATCTTTTTTGTTGTTGTTAGTCTGGCTAAAGGTTTGTCGATTTTCTTTAAATTTTCAAAAAAACAACTTTTTGTTTCATTGTTTTTTCATTTCAATTTCATTTATTTCCACTCTAATCTTTATTATTTCTTCTACTAATTTTGGGTTTGTTTTGCTCTTGCTTTTCTAATTCTTTAAGATGTATCATTAGATTGTTCATTTGAAGTTTTTCCTCTTTTTTGGTGTAGGCACTTATAGCTGTAGACTTCCCAGTTAATACTGCTTTTGCTGAATCCCATAGGTTTTGGTATGTTGTGTTTCTATTATCATTTGTTTCAAAAAAGTTTCCAATTTCTTTCTTAATTTCTTCATTGATACACTGGTCATTTGGGAGCATATTGTTGTATTTCCATATATTTGTATAGTTTTCAAAATCCCCTTGTTATTAATTTCTAGTTTTATTCCATTGTGGTCAGAGAAGATGCTTGATATTATTTCAATTTTTTAATGTTTTCAGATTTGTTTTATGACCTCACCTATGGTCTGTCTTGAGAATGATCCATGTGCTGGGGGAAACAATGCATATTCTGCTGCTCTTGGATAAAATGTTGTGTGACTATCTATTAGATCAATTTGGTTTCTATTGCAGATTAAACTGATATTTGTTGATTTTCTGTCTGGAAGATCTGTCCAATGCTGGAAGTGGGATGTTGAAATCTCCATCTGTTATTGTGTTGGAGCTTATCTCTCTCTTTAGCTCTAATAACATTTCCTTTATATATCTGGGTGTTCCAGTGTTGGGTGCATATATATTTAAAATTGTTATATCCTCTTGCTGAATTGATCCCTTTATCATTACACAGCGACCTTCTTCATCTCTTCTTATCGTTTTTGTCTTGAAATCTATCTTGTCTGATATAAGTATAGTGACTCCTCCTCTTTTTTGGTTTTCATTGGCATGGGATATTTTTTACATCCCTTTATTTTCAGTCTATGCATGTCTTTACAGGTGAAGTGTGTGTGTGAGAGACAGTGTGTGTGTGTGCGTGTGTGTGTGTATTCAGTAGGCAACAGATCAATGGGTCTTGTTTTCTCATCCATTCAGCCAGTCTCTATATCTTTTAACTGGAGAGTTTGGTCCATTCACATTCGATGTTATTATTAAATAAGGACTTACTTCTGCCATGGAAATTCCTTCTGCACACATGCTTCTATAACCAGAATAGGGAGCAGTAGCAGTGTCCAGCCAGAAATAATTACTCTGACCTTAAAGGAATCATAGTATTTCTGGCTGCAACCTGTTATAACAAGCCACCTCAAATGTAAATGTCAAAGGGGTGGAATAGTGTAATCTATAAGATGCCTGGAAGAAGAAGAAATGAAATATTCTGAATAGTGTTACTGTTTCTTCGTCTTATTGTTCACTTTAATGAGAATGCCTCTAGGTTTTAGTACCAGGCATAATATTTGTTTTTGTAGTTGTTGATTTGTGTAAAAAGTCTTTTTTATCATACTAAGTGAGTTATCATTTCTTGCCATGGGTTTTTATTAGGAAGGAATGGCGAATTTTATATTTTAATATTTATAGGAATAGGTGCTTATATTTTTTTCTTTTAATCTGTTATACAGTTAATTATATTAACGGACTTCCTATTTCAAACTATTCTTGCATCACAGAGGGAAAACCCTACTAAACTACAGTTTATTATCATATTCTGTTATAAATGTTCTGGATTTGATATATTTCAAGTTTTGGGGGGTTTTTTTCATCATCGTATCTGAGATTGGGCTACATGCTTTGATATTTTTGTGCCATCTTTGTTGATGATCTATTATAACAGTCAAATAAATCTACTGGATCTGGTACCTCTAAAAAGTAAATTTTAAATTTTTTTAAATTCTTGTATGGTTATTGATTTATTCAGATTGTTGTCCCTTTCTTAAGTTAATTTTGGTTAGCATAAACAATTTATTCCATCTAGATTTTTCTTGAATGCCAAAACTGTACATGGTCATTTTACTTATATTTTTAATCTTTATCTATGTTTATATATCTTTTATCATTCACAATATTTGCTTTTCTGTTCTAGGTGAATGTGTATTAATTCTTCAAGACTGGTTTTGGGTCAATTTGCCAAAAATCAAACTGCAGAAAGCCAATTTTCCACAAGGACAGTTTGCCAAATGTTCTTCTTCCTTAGAACTCTTTATAAAGTTTACAGCAATCCACATTGAATGAGATCTTTTTAATAGCTTTTAAAGATTTATGTAAACTTTTAGTTGATCAGTTTTAATTTTGTTTTCATAGCAGCATTTTAAGGAATGTTTAATTTATCTTTACCCAGCTTCCTGCTGCTGCAGCTGGAAAGAGCTGGGGACAGAGATAGGAGACCTCTGCTAGGGGCAAGATGGGAAGGAGGCTCAGCTCATTTGCTGATTCCAATGAGAGAGAGGATGTGGGTCATAAAGAGAAAGACATATTCAAGGAATATATACTCATACAGAATATATCCCCAAATATAACCACTTTGCATAAATACATTCTTCATAGAAATAAGAAGTAGCCCCAGCTTCCTCCTTTCTCGGTTTCCCAGGCATTCCGCCCCTTGTCTCTTCCTAGTCTCTTTTCTCCCTGCAAGGGCTGTGCTGTGTGCTGGTTCTGCTCCCCACTTCTCCCCCATGTACTCACTCACTTCCTGCTCCTTCCAGCATAAGCAGCAAGGAGCTGGGGCAGAGACAAACCCCACATTCCATGAAACACTATTATGGAGACCCAATGAGAATCGGGCCATCTAAACTAAATAGAGAAAATAACAAGTACAGTAAGACAAGTGGTGAATCGGTGATTTGGACTCTTTTTCTCTAGGACTTGAATCACATGACTCTCTCCTTGGCTGATTTGGTAGCTCCATTCTCTGGGGTCCCAGAGTGCCTTGTTGAGACCTCCAATACCTCACTTAGAAGTGATTTAAAGATATAAACATTCTATCTCAGTTATCTGATTTCATTACCAGCTCAATTTCTAGACTGTTTATTCATTCAGTAACTACTTAATGAACAAAAATTTCATTAAACAAATGTCCATTTAATGAAGAAATGTGAGCTGACTGCAAGCTGGCAGTATGAGCTGAATATGTGCTGCAAAGTGGCATAGATGCTGAAGATTAAAGTTAAATAAAACCTGGTCCCAGTCCAGAGCTCACAGGCTAGAGGTAGCAGGGACCAAGTCTTAGATATCTTCATATCCACTGTGTCCCTCACATCATGGCTGTCATAGAGTCTATGCTCAATAGAAGTTCTAGGTGTATTGAAGGCATGTTTCCACTAAAAGAACTAGAACTACAAGTCCCAAGTACAGTAATTGGTGGCTGTAACTAACATTTTAAACAGCAGAAAGTAGTCAAGTCCAAGAGAGTTTATGAGCTCTAAAGGCTACATTTTCTAATTTATCAAAATATTTTACAAAAACAGGACAAATTTAAAATTGTTTAGTGAGATACATGGTAGTCAGAATCTTACAACAATGAACAAAGCTGGAATTGTCCTTATATTTAACGTTTGGATCCTGAAACAAGCTACCTGCCTTTCCATTTAAACTTCAGCAATAATAATTCAATAGCTATGCTTAAGGTCAGTTAGGACATATTAAATGACCTGTTGGGTGTAAACTCATCAAAAAATGTTTATTAATTCAGCCTTAATCTAGTTCAAAGCATAACCTATCAGTCCCAGGGTGATCCAAATTAATGTTGATTCACTCCAGATTCCAGGTCTTATAGCTTCCACATGGCTGATCAAAAACACCCAGAAACACATGATAATTTAGGAAGTTCAATAACATATACAGCAGAACCATAATTAAATTTCATTCAAATAAATCCTACCCTCAGGATTTTTGAAGACTTGTAAATTCGTCTGGATATTTAAAAACAGAAACCATGTTCTCAGATGTTCCCCCAAACAACTCTTTTTAAAATAACCGTCTTTCAAAACCTGGTATGGGGTTGAGCACAGTGTCTCACACCTGTAATCCCAACACTTTGAGAGGCTGACGCAGGAGGATCACTTGAGGCCAGGAGGTCAAGACTAACCTGGGCAACACAGGGAGATCCCATCTCCACAAAAATAATTTTAAAAATTAGCTTGGCATGGTGGCACGTGCTAGTAGTTTCAGCTACTCCAGAGGCTGAAGTGGGAGAATCACTTGAGCCCAAGAATTCAAGGTTACAGTGAACTATGATCATGCCACTGCATTTGAGCCTCGGTGACAGACCAAGACCATGTTTCTTACCCTAAAACAACAACAACAAAACACCTGGTACTGATTATATCACTATAGGTGTATGATAACAATTCAAAACAAATAAGTAGTCTTCCTTCTGTCTGTCATTCTGTAACAAATAAATAAAAAATAAGAAAATAGGTAGTAATTAGGATTGTGTTTTAGTGAATCCTCAGGTAGTGTATTTGTTAGGCTGAATAATGGCTCCTCCCAAAAGATATCCATGCCTTAATCCCTGGAACCTATGAATGTTACCTTATATCACAAAAAGTACTTTAAAGATATAATTGAATTACAAATTTTGAGATGGGGAAATTACCCTGGATCATCCGGGGGGATAATTTTTATTGTAGTTATATTTTATAGTTGTATTATAGTTATACTGTCTAAATATAACTATTTGCTTTAGAGGCAAAATAGATTAGGGTAAATTCTGCAGTCAAGTTGATGTGGAAGACAAGATTACCTGGATAATAAGAGTCAACATTATCTGCTCCACATTTCCTGAATGAAACCAGAATTATCTGACTTCCTACTTTGGCTCAAGGGCCAGACTGTGCCTCCAGGCCATCACAACCAGTAACCATGCACAATTGGCTCACTGATTCCTGTAAAGCAACTCATATACTCTGAGTTATGACTAGATCTATTTCAGGACTTGTCACATTGTCAGGCCAGATTTCCACAATACAACCCCTGAGCAGAGCCTCTAAAGATGGAGATTCCAAAGACCTCTTTTATCCTATTGAATGCACAAAATTTTTGGAGCAAGCCCTCTACTCTCCACCACTTAGTCAGGGAAGTTCCGAGAGGTACAGCTTTACTTCCTGAGTTGCTTTGGATGATCAGACCATCCATCAAATTCCCAGCTGTTCTCACCATCATCCACTCCAAAACTACATAATTTAGACTACTAATTAAATCTCAGGTAAAAGCTTTAACTTTATGCCTTTGTAATTAGGAGACATTTTTATACACACATGCATATTCCAAAACACTTTTTAATTAAAACATTCTGGGGGAAATATCCTTACTTTCCATTTTGGAGATGGTGAAAAGTATTAAGAAAAGTTTGATTTTGCTCAGAGCATTCCTGTTTTAAATCAAACTAATTTTTCCATTGAATATTCTAAGAGTGATTTGCCCACCCTTAATGTACCTCAGCCAGAAACATGTTCCCTTTGAAATTAATCCCAGCTTGTGAACATTGAAAGGTGAAGACCGTAAGGAATGTAATTTCATATTAGTGGTTTCTGTGACTAGATAAACATTAATAATGTTTTCATACTGGCCTAGAAAGTGATTTAATTTATTAAGTGCAGTGGACATATGGTACCCTGTTTGCATTAGCTATGCCCAGTACATGAAAAGAAATCACTAAGTAGAATTCAGTTACCTACTTTTTTTCCCTAACTCACTATATTTTATGTATGAATTTGCCACTGGTAATGAAGAGCTCCAGCTAATATGAACAATGGCAAGAGAAGTTATACCATTAAATGTATAGGTTCATAAATGTAGCATATAAAAATGGATGATTTGCAATTCAATTCTACAAATATTGTGATAATACTATGTGACAGGACTTATAGCCTGAACTGGGGATAGAGAAGTGCATGAGCCAGATGCAGCCCCTGCCCCATAGACCTTAGGGTACCACTCTTTGCCAGAACCATGGTGGAGGTAATGGGGCATCTAAAATGGATTGCCTTCCTCAATATCCATTCCAGCCTCCTTCCAGTACTCCTGAGTTTGGAAAGCTAGAAATTACATTTCCCAGACTCCCTTATAGTCAGAGTTTAGGATGTGGTTGGGATTCCACCATTCAGATGCACTCAAAAGACTTGGATTGTAACTAAATTAAGTGGAGACATGGCTTGCCACATAATTTGGAAGAGCCAATATAAAATTAAAGTGTGAAGACCCTTGTACAAAAGGCAGGAAAAAAACTTTTTCCTCCTGTCTTCTTCCCCTGGTCTTTCTCACCATCTATCAGGGTGTTTTGTTTGTCTGTTTTTTGCTATTGAATGTTATAGTCCCAGAAATGTGAGGATACTCAGATATGAGGGCAGATCCTCACCAGTACTTACAATCTGGCGTATGTGCAGCCCACTGGCTATAAGGTTTCCCTCCTACCTGCTGCAAGACAAAAGGCTCCACAAGTTCAATCAGGCATCTTTTTCCTTCCACTGGCCACAGCAACTCAAGGTTGTTGGGTGACCCCCGAGAGTACTGTCACCTTCATGTATAGATAAATGAGACAGTTGGATGGAGACAAGAGGTGTACCCTCACCAAGTCACTCACTGAATGTTCCATGATGCTACCAGCCTGGGGCAAGGACTGCCACTGCCTTGCCCTCTCCTATCCTGTCTTGCATAGAGATCCTCTGGGAGCATGTGCCTGACTCTAACTAACCCCAATCTTCTTCCTATCCATGCCTAGGGCTCCACCAGAGGTGGAGGGAGACAGTGATTGGTGGACCATGCCCAGGAAGGGGACGTGTGGGTTAGAGGAGCTGTTGGCTGAGAAGCTGTCACAGGAAGGTGGCAAGAAGAAGACCTAAGGTCCCCCAGGACATACTCTATTGTCCCCAAGGACATCACTTTTAAAACACAAATTAAAAGACAAATTTTTAAGAATTTCATCATGGTAGCCACAGAGCACTAAACTCCATGGATGGGGGCCCAGAAAGAATGCATAGATCACCTGCTCATGAAGCTGGTGCTTCGTGGAAAGAAAGCATTCCATTTTATGCCTGCTGATTGTGGCATCAAGGATCTCCTGTTATCAGTTTCCTGCCAAAATGTCAGGAGGAGATTGTGAGATTCTTGGCCACGCAAAAGTTGGGTGATTTTGGAAACGGGGAGTTTTTCCTAGAAACATAGCCTAGAGCCTGCTCTTTTAGCCACTTTAATGATTTTCTAAGCCATCTAATAGCTGGTAATAATTTCCTTAATACTTAGCCCAACCAGAAAGTCTTAATTGCAAATAACAGAAACCACAGCTGATAATTCTCTCTGGAGAAGCATGAAATAGACGTCAGAAGAAAATTGACTGTGGTGGTGGCCACCATTCCAAACAGAAAAAAAAAAGCATTTGATATTGCCGAAGGTCATTCAGTGCTAGAAGAAAAATCATTTATATTAAAGGAGAGGCATCATGGAAATGGAATAGCAGTGTCATTCCTAGCTGCCCTTTATATTCCAAGAGTTGGAGAGAATTCTTGAAGCAGACCAGTGATTAGCAAGTGGGCACAGAAACAAATTGTATCCTTGCTCAGAAAAAAGTAGGAATCATCCTTGTGATATAGTAGGAAAAACATGAGCTTTAGATTTATGTAAATCGAGGTTTGAATCCAGGCCATCTACTTTCTCTGTTACCTTCGGTAAGTAACTTCTCTAAGTCTCAATTTCCTCAAATTGTTCTTCTAGGGTAGTTAGAGATAATATAGAAAAACAACCCAGTATAATGTCAGATACACAGTAGATATCAATAACTACTGAAATCATAATAAAATCTGAAATTGGTACATAGGACGATGTGGATGGCTTTCCCAGGTCACTATTGCATCTGGGTATACTGTCCAAGCAGAACTTCTGTAAAGCAATACCATACGAAATCTCCATGGGATTTATTGGCATCAATCTCCCAGTCTTCCACCTACCCATCTACCCCCAGTCAACTCACCCATACCCCTATCCCAAATAACCATCTACCCTCTCTCCCTTCTAAAATTGGCACGTAGAATTCAATATTAAGAATTCTCAAGATTAAGTAGTAGCTCTATCTATCAAATCAAACCACAAATTAGAGAAATGATTTACTCCAAAATGAAATTCATTTAAAACTCATATAAAACTTTCTCCTCCCAAAGTTGGATCTGCTTTATAACAATTGCAGGGATGCTAAGGATCTCTGTATGTTTGGGAATCTCTTCATGTCAGCTCCATCCACCATACTGAATATTAATCAGAAATCTTTCTCTACCTTTGCATGTGCTATTTCTGCAGCTTGAGTTTTCTTTCCCTGGTTGGTGTGATACATTCAAGACTCACTTCACATTTCTACTCCTCTTTCTATCCCAGGGCCCCGAGACAGCAGATTTCACTCTTCATTACCAGCACAGAACCTTGCGCACACCTCTACACAACTCTTCCTATAGTGAATTTCAAGTATTTGTTTATATTTTGTCTATCCATATCTATATTTTGATATCCTTGTTGGCAGAGACCATACCTTGTTTATGTTTTTTATCTAATGCCAGCTCAGTCTTATGCATAGGGGGGCCTAATTCATACTGAGTTGATCTACAACCTTAAAAGTAAGCCCAAGCCCTTTACTCCCAACTTCACCCCGTTGGCTCAGTCCAGTGTTCTACTCTTCCATTATGATCAGCAGCCCCAGGCATCCTTTCTACTCTTATCAGCTCCACTGGATACCCAGGTCTCACCTGGTCTCAACTACCAGTCATGCCTCTGCTCTGTCCTTTACCCTCACAGAAACATATCCCGGCATTTATAAATATGGGCAGAGGAAGATGAGGAAAGGGAAAAAAAAGAGAGTTTAAAGAAAAATGAATGGCATGGTCAACAATGAGAAATGTAGTACGAGATAAAGAGAATGGTTGAAATGTGTAATGTATTGAGACCTACTGTGCTCCAAGCTCAAAGGAGATGTAAAGGGGAGAGAAATCAACAAGGTATAAGAGCCTCTTCCCCTCTACCTTGCATCCTACTATGGGGCCTTGCATTCTACCATGCTGTATGTGCTGCAGACAATCAGTAAGTAAGTAACCAATGTAATTACAGCTCAAGAAGCGTGCCACAAAGGAAGGAGGCAGGGAGATAAGATGTGATGATGACAATAATAGTAAGAAGTTACCTATAGTTAGCCCAAAAGAGCTACTATATGTCAAGCCTTGTTTTAAATGCTACCAGTATCTAATCTTGCTTAATCCTTACAAGCACCCTAGAAAACAGTGATAATTATTTTCTCCTTTGTAGATGAGAAACTGAAGCACAGAGAAGTTAAGTAACATCTTTCAATGGCTAGCTTTGCTTAATGAGCAACTCAGCTATAATTGTTAAGAATGAAAAAATCAAATCTGATGTGTCATGGAATAAAAGTTTATTAATTAACTTGTAACAATTTCAAAAATCCTTTTTAGCAATTTTGAATCTTAAAGTTATATTAAATTAAGTAATAGATATTTATTAAATGTCTGGGCCATTTCTAAGTCAGTTAAAACACTGAAACACTAATTATTAAGCATAAATTTAAGTTTATACATTTTGATATATTTTTATGTGGTATGGATAAGCCAAATATATTTGGGTTTGTAAATAAACATGAAAATTTTGTTGTGAGGAAACATGTTTCTGAAAATTATGAAATGGTTACCATTGACAAAATGTTGATATAAAACAGTTCAAAATTGCTTATGTCCTAGGTTTTCATGATAAATTAAGGTTACTAGAGTTTTAAAAATCTAATTAACATATGGTAATTAAAACAACTCCTTATGCAAGGAAAGTAAGACATGTTTTTGGTAAGTGAAGCTTACATGAAAGATGTGTTTTAGTTAAGGGAAACAAAAGGAATTTTCATCTTAAAACAGGATGATTAGTTGTCCCAAAATAAGAAAGAGAAAAGGTTGTGGAAAGTTTATGAAAGATGAATCTTGTGAAAAGAATTTTATGTGCAATTAAGCTGGCTAAAATTGGAAGGGAATTATAAGTTTTTTCTAAAAACAGCATTACTATCAAAGTTGTACTAATACAAAATGAGAATTTGGTTTTCTCCTTTAAACAAGATTTTTCTGGGGCATAGGTTCTCAGCACCTCCTGAGACTGTATCAAGGGAAAAATATTTTTAAAGATTTTTCTGTAATAAGAGATAGTAAAAGATTTTTTGTTCACCTTTTGAGTAAACTGCAAAAGGTGAGAGTGGGAGGGGAGAGAAAGAGAAACAGATTTTACGTGCTTCATGATGTCTTTTTTTAGGTCTTTTAATTATTTGGAAAATTAGGTCTTCCCTCTAACAAAGAGTAAAGGTTTTTGCTTTTTAAAACTTTTAACTATCAATTTGGCTAAATGATTGATTATTATTTCAGAGTGATCTGTGATCCTATTTTGATCAAGTGTTTTAAACCTTTGACATATTTGACAGGCTTCCCAACATAAAATTTCAAAAGAAAAAATAAGCCTTTTTGACTCCAAACTAACCTTCGGATGCTACAGAGAGCCCTTGAAGCATTCAAAACAGATATAATAAATAGGCTTATTTGGTATGTTTAATTATATGGGAAGCATTGTCAAATAAGAAATGATGTTTAGCCTTTTCCTGAGTTACATCATTTTCCAAAAATAGTATGAGATTTCTAAAATTCTGACATGTCATGGTATATGTTATCAGTCATGATATTATGATTATTATGTTAAATTATTGTAGGCCACAGACAGAATTAAACTTTCTTGTCAATTATGTCTTTAGTTATAACCATTTTAAGTCTTGTTGTCCTAGTTAATTGATTAATTCTGATGCCTTTTCTGAAAGCTCTTTACAAGCAATTATTATCCTAAAGTGTTATATCTTCAAGGAGGTGCATGGAAAGGATGGAAAGGACCCTGACAAGCACTCCTGAATACAGATTTCTGATTACTTTAGGATCATATCATTTGGATTAGGTAAGAATTCTCAGAACTCTAATGAAGAAACTGGTTTATAAAATTGTTTACCCAAGCAGACTAGAATTAATTAAATACCAAGGAAATATGGTTGCAGATTTTCATACTAAGTTTATAAGTACTGAAATTGTTAAGATACACAATTCCAATAAATTCCATGGTCCAAGTCAAATTACCTATGATAACATATTTAACAAAGAGTGCTACACACCTGAATTAGAAAAACAAAACTGGAATGTAAGAGGATATAAACCCAAGGTTAAGCATGGACTCATGGAGCCTTGACTGCTTCCTGAGTCCCTAAAGCTTCATTATAAGCTTTGCACTCCGTGACTCATCATGGAAGAGATACAGTGATCCAAATTATGGGAAAAAATATTGGTGTGGTGACTGTTCTAAATTTCTGTAATGGTTGATGACCAATTTTTGATTTGTCAAAACCATAATCCTGATAAGACAACCAAAACTTCAGGTACATTTCTTCAATCTGATGGGTCACTTATAAAGGGATTTCATTCAATTGCCATTTTCTCTGCATGTTTTCTGATTGTACAGAAGCTTTCCCATATAGGAAGGCTACAAGAGTAGCTAAAAAGTTATTAGAAAATGTGTTTCCCTCATGGTGTGTTCCTGGAGAAAATTCCAGCAATAGATCTAGTTTCACTGGACAAGTGGTAAAACAGTTAAATAAGGTATTATGGATACAGTCACATTAAGCAAAGCAAACTGAATCAACTGGATTGCCTCAGTCAAAGATATTATAGATTGATTACAATCAAATCCACTTCCAATGGGAACATAAGTTGATCCCCTAGGGAAGAGTTACTGGAAGGCCTATTTCCCTAATAATAGAAACTCATTTATGTTCTGCTTCTAACCTCTGATATGACTAAATGCTGCAAAGCTTTAATGCCTATGCCAAAGTGTATTTTCACCAGGTAAAGGAAACTTTTCATGATTCACCAACTTAAGACAATCAAACCCTTCATGATCTACAACGTGGAGACCAGGTTTTCTGGGAACGATAATAGAGGAAGACTGCCCTTGCCACCAACACTGCAGCAAAACGTTGGGACATTGAACCTTGGGCCTGTAATCACACAACTCAGAGTGGCCCTTCAGACTCTTGGAACTGTACACCTGTAGGAGACCTTAAGGTGCAGCTAATCAGGGAAGTCTCTCCCCAGAAGCAGACAGCATCCTAGACATGGACAACTTTCCCAAGATCATGGATCAAGAATTCTCTGTCATCAGAAAAATTTTACCTCTCTTAGTTTTTTTCTTTTCCTTGCTTATGCCTCTATGAACAATATAATTGGGAAAGGGGCCTTGTGTGCACCAATGGAGTATGCTTTTATTTGTGGAGGATTTTGCAGCCAACCTTATACCTGAGCAACTTATGCCTTGATGGATGGAAGATGAAGGGCCAATATGGGCTAGAAATTTTAATAGTACCTTTGCTGCTCCATGATCAGTCAGAAACAGAACATTTGTTCACTCCTCTTAACCTACATCTTAGGTTAAAAGAACATTGCCAGGAAGTCTTCACTCTTCTGGATGGGCATCATTTCTTAGGTCTCTTTTCCCATGGCCTGCATTAAATATAAATGAGGCAATGCTTACAAATGTATCACTCATAATAGGCTCTACAGCAGGTTCAACTGCAAAGACTGTGGTTGCACAACAGACGTCTTTAAATTCTCTTGCTAACGTTTTATTAGGTAATAAAATTGCTCTAGATTAACTATGAAAAGAGAGGAATCTGTGCAGTTTTTGACACTTCTTATTACACATAGATGAATACATCAGGTATTATAGGGACTCAGTCACAGGGGATTAAGCAACAAGCTGCTTAGTTAAAATAGGTAGATTCCTCATCTGGTTCGTTCTTTGATGTATTTGATTTTGATTGGTTTTGTTCAGGGGAAACCTGTCTAAGAAGTATATTCCAAACTCTTGATATTATCCTTTTGATAGCCATAATAGTAGTCTCCCTGATGTGCTGTATTCTCTTAAAATTTTTAAAGGTGTACATGCAGCCATCTGTAGAATGCCAAGTGGTCCCTCTTCAACTAGAACAACAAAAACCCAAAGACATGTGATCATGAGGACACTACTGTAACTTACGACTGACTTGTTGAGACTAGAACCCCAAAATGATGGTAACTAAGAATAGCAATAAAGCTCTAAGTTTTGGTCATGCTCTCATCTAAGATTTGTTAAACAAAATTATGGGAGGCCACTGGTTTGAACTGAACTCCTGCACTAGGCCTTAACAGACTACACTAACCCAACTTGGAGTCACTTATGCTATGTTCCACATAATCAAACCAAAGCCTTAAAGAAGCAAGCAGATCTCAAAACAGATGGGAACTGAGACCCAATAAGACTTGTGAATTCTATACTGAGACCAAATAAGTCTGTCCATTTACAATAATGACAGAAAGTGTCATTATGCTTAAAGTTTATGGTATAATTGAGAGGTTGAAGGGGTCATTGTTAAATTCAGTTTGGCCTAAAGCTGCCTCCCTACATATTTTAACTTTTGCCTAAAGGTTTCTCCATGCATAGTGAGCTATAACCTAACTTGATATGTAAACAGACTGTAACCTACTCTTGTAACAAGTAGCTAATCACAGGCAGCAAACTGTTCAAACCAGGTTCAAATAAGACAAACACCCAGCTGTAACCAATCCAACTGTTTCAGTACCTCACTTCCATTTTTTGAATGTCACATTCCTTTTTCTGTCCATAAATATGATCTGATCATGCTACAGCACCAGAATTGCTCTGAACCTATTTTGGTTCTGAGGGCTATCTGATGTGCAAACCATTCTTTGCTCAATTAAACTCCATTAAATTTAATTTGTCTAAAGTTTTTCTTATAACAACTGAATGGGATCATGAATTCTGACAGATATGAAATTCCACTGGTGCAAAACATTAGTAAACATGTTTAATGAAACTCTTATGAAGAAATAACATGTTCATTCCAAAACACTGGCCCACACCCTGAATATTGTAAAATTCCATCTCCTTTGAGAGACTCCAAATGGTTGTGTTTCTCCTCATTAATAATAAAGATAAGAAGGACAATCTATATCGCATTGGATGGGTTACTTGCATCACTCAAAATGAGTTTAATAATTTACTCAGTTTTGAAAAGTAAATTCAGTCTTCTATCAAAGGTTAAAATTTGTTGACCTATGGGTAATTATAAAAGAAAACTTTCTTAAAAGAAAACTTTCTTAAAAGAAACGTAAGCTCTACTGGGCAGAAAAGACTATGTACTGTGAATTAAAGAAAGATTGTATTATGGTTAGAAAAAAATTTAGAACTAAGTACGTTTTATACTAAAATACCTAAAGATTATATATGGCAGGCCAGGCATGGCGGCTCATGCCTGTAATCCCAGAACTTTGGGAGGCTAAGGTAGGAGGATTGGTTGAGGCCAGGAGTTTGAGACCAGCCTGGAAAACACAGAGAGACATCTCTACAAAAATTAAAAAACAAAAAATTTACCTGGGCATGATGGCATTTGATCATAGTCCTAGCTACTTGAGAGGCTGAGAGGGCAGAATGGCTTGAGCCCAGAAGTCCAAGGCTGCAGTAAGCTATGATCATGTTACTGCACTCCAGCCTAGGTGACAGTGAGAGACTCTGTCTCTAAAAAATTAAAATAAAAATTATATAAGAGAGAAATTATAGTATTCTTCTGATTATCTAAGAACTTGCTATTTTAATCTAGATATTCTAGATTTAATCTATTTTATCAATCAAACTATTCTTCAGATCACAAATCACTATGTTTTTACCACATTACTAATCTGAAATATGAACAAACAAGACTGGTTGAGAATTGGGTAGAACAATTATAAAGAAACCACATGAAAAGGTGAGAAAAGAAAGCAGCAGGAAGCTCCAATAAAACAGGACACATTTTTCTAACAATGTTATTATATATTTAATCCATGTTTCTCAGGATGAGATGCTTAAAGGCCTAAAAGTTACTTGGGAGTTTTGTATTACAAAATATCACAATTGATCCTGTTGCTAGATTTCTGCATTACAATTAAATCTAAGAGAAGAAATCTGATTTCTATTAAGTGTTAGGTTTTGTAATGTATTATTGTAAAAGAGGAAAAAATAGGAGTTAATTTAGAAAAATTCTGGGTATATATTACTAGAGTTTTCACTCAATTTGAAATCAGAATGGAAACTAAGGTAGAAGACAACACCACATGACTGCCTTAAAAACAAAAAATACGGCCGGGCGCAGTGGCTCACGCCTGTAATCCCAGCACTTTGGGAGGCCGAGGCGGGCGGATCACAAGGTCAGGAGATCGAGACCATCCTGGCGAACATGGTGAAACTCCGTCTCTACTAAAAATACAAAAAAATTAGCCAGGCATGGTGGCGGGTCCCTGTAGTCCCAGCTACTCAGGAGGCTGAGGCAGGAGAATGGCATGAGCCCGTGGGCGGAGCTTGCAGTGAGCTGAGATCTGGCCACTGCACTCCAGCCTGGGTAACAGAGCGAGACTCCGTCTCAAAAAACAACAACAACAACAACAAAAAGGCATGACTTAGGTATATTTCTATTGGGCTTAATTAAATTGACTGAAGTTTGCCTTCAGAAGTTTTTGTTTAACAGTGGTTTTTCAAATAAAATAACAACAAAAAATACATTCTTATTTCCATGTTTTGACAAATGTATCAGTTAGGATTTCGTTCAGCTGCAAGCAACAGAAAAACCAACCAAGAGTAGACTGTATGATTAAGGGACTACCTTTTTTATGTTAAAAAATTTCTGATATGAGGCTGTTGAGGCCTGGTACATGACTCCACGATATCATCAAGAACCCAGAATCCTTTTAGTTTTCTGTTCCACCATTCTTGACTTGTGGCTTTTTTCTGCATGATCACAAAATATCTGCTCTACCACCTCAAGGCTCATCTATATATAAGGCAGGGGCTTCTTAGTTTATCTCTTTAAAAACGGTGTTTCAAAGTTTCATATCATAACAACTGCTTTCATCTTACTGGTTGAGAATTGGGTCACATGGTTACTTCTAATGGAAAGATGGCTGGAAACCTGAATGTTTTAGTTTTCAAGTCATGATAAAGGAAAAGACAAGAATGAAAGATTGAGAATGGCTTTTGAGTAGCTAGGCCACTGTGTCTGCTTCTATGGGCAAGGAGATAAGGATATTTATAGAAAATATTAATATGTGATTGAAATCATTTCTAAATAACAAGAAGAGAACTTGTTTAGCAAATACTGACATTTATGTGTTATTGTCTGGCCTTATTAAGGCAGATCTTTATCATTTAGTAAGTCCACGTAAAAGTCATTTTCTTACCACTCAGATGGTTTCTCTAAATTGCTGTGCTCCTGCTATGATTTGACCTTTGGCTGAGATGCTTTTTCAAATGCTTTTAGCTAAGCCCTGCATACATCTAGATACTCAACCTTCAGGACAGTACAGATTTCAGCCCAATTACTCCCTTTCCAAGCTACAGCAGGAAAACCAAAACAAATATTACGGATTTGTCCAGTTCTCTTAAGTATCAGCTAGGGAAGCAGGATAAGTCCTCTATATTATGTGGTGATTCTCCATATTAGAATCACCTAGGAAGCTTATAAGATATGCTGATACCCTAATCTTTTTAAGGAGCTCTCTCTAGATGATTCTAACATGCAGCTAATGTGGAAAACTAGGCATTTGGAGAAAGAAAAGAAAAAGCTAGAAATAGCATGTAAAACCTTCAGCATGTTATTGAACCTCTTTAAACTCACTTCTCTCATTGTTACTTACATGAGTTAATCCACATAAGTTTAGTCTGGTGTTTGGCTCACAGTAAACACTTAATAAATATTAGTTATTATTAATATTGTTTTATCAAAGTTCATATTTTTTCATCATTTTATTTGTGAATAAATGGTTTCTCCGGAAGCAAAAAATATATAAAAGCATAGATCTTGAAGGTAGGGCTTGAAGACAGCAAAATTTGGCATTTGAATCCCAGCTTGACCACTTACTAGTTGACCACTTACTAGCTTGACATTGAGCAGGCAAGCATTTGATCTGAGTCTCGGTTTTCTCATCTATTAAATGGGAGTGATACCTCTCAGGTTGTGAAGACTAAAAGATACTATGTATGCTAAAGGATAATTTTCAAAAAAGTAAAATTATGACCCTTCTACAGTTATAAAAGAAACATATGTCAAAGATTTTATTCAACTTTTTAATTACTGAGGGAACTGCTAATATAGTAAGATTTGTTCAAATGAGAATTTGACTTATAGAGCTTTCTAATCAACCAGTCAAAATTTGTTTGCTTTGATATGAATAAGAATTTGCTGCATGGTCAGCAGTTTTCAACAATTTAACAGCTACCTCTGCAGAGCTGCAAAATAACCTAGTCAACAGAAAGTCAAGGTGTGAATTTTTGGAATCAGATAATCCAGGACTCCACTGTAATGCCCAGCACTCCACTGAAAGACAGCAGTGATCCCCTTTGCCCATTTCTGAGTCCTGACAAGTATATAAAGCACAAGGCAGACTGTACTTGCCATGGAATCAGTGATGATTACATGGTGGCTGCATTCATTATTCTTGAATAACATGATTATTTACGTAGAAAATCCAAACAAATCAACTAAATAAATGTATTATGACAGGACAATTACAATCATTAAAATTTATCATTACTGTGACTCTTGAGTTCATGCTTTACATTCTTCCCTTCACTGTAAACATACCAGTAACAACGTTTTTAAAAAATATATAAAGAAAAGTCATAGCCACATTCAAAAGCAGGATATAGATCACCTGCAGCACGATGCCGAAACTGAAGACTCAGGCAGCGTAGGCAGCCAAGAGTTGGACTCACGTGGGGTGACAGAGCAAAGCATTCTTCCTAAAGCTGGAAGCAAGGACAGTGTTCCCTTTGCCAGCTCAGTGACTGGATCTCTAATATCCCAAAAGACACCAAGCCACAGGAGTTCAAGCCACCAACTAAGACCATGCCCTGGTCTAGAGATGGTGGGGGGAGAGTTGGTGAAAGCAACCAAAAAATTTATATCAAGGAGTCTTGAAGAGGATGGAGATGAAAACTCCCACACAAGCTCAACCTGCAAATTAAAGTTTCAAAGAAAAGGAGAAAAATTAACCCTAAGAAAGAGCAAATAAACTTGTCCAGGGCATTAATAGTTAACAGAATATGATGCAGAATTGTGGAAGAATAATGACATGGAAAACACGGCAAAAGAAGGGAAACATTTCAGGGGAAGGTAAATGTCTTGAAGACTGATTTGCTCATTTGTGATGAGCTCTCAGCTCCAGCTCCACCCCATGCTTTCCCCCTATTGCAGGGAAGCAGAATCTGCATACGCCAGAGTCTTTTCCAAACTTTCCTTTCAGCTGTCTCTCAAAGAGTATTTGGCATTCTGGGAGGCAGTGGGAGGCACTGGAAAAAACTAGAAATTAGGAGGATTTCTTCTCTTCTGGAAGTAGCTCTGATAAACATGGTGGCAGCAGTGACAGCAGCAGGCAAGACTGAGCCCTGGACATCTGCTCAGGCAACATGGTTCAGACAGTAGATGCAGTAGCAGGTACCCCAACAGCCTCAGCGGGACAGTTTCCCTAGGCTGCAACAGGGACAGCAGCTGATGACTTTGGGATCCTGGATCCCTGTAGCATCAGCAAGAGCGCTAACTCCCTGCTTCCTGTAAAGCAGCTGCAGTGGGGTTCCGGCAGCATCAGGGGCACAATGACTGTGGACTCTGGGTAGCAGCATCTGCCTTTCTGCTTCTCCTGCACTAGTATAGTGGTGACTTGTGGAAGTTACTAATCTCTAGGTAACAGATCTTGCCTCTTTTGCTCCTCCAGCCCTTCCAACATGTTTGCAGCCAGTTTTCTGTCCTACATTCATTCTGTCTGCTGATTCTGATTGCCTGAGGGGACACTGACAGTGTTGGCTATGCCTGCAGAATACAGATGACAGATGTGTTGAAAAATCAGAGAAGCTATGATAGTTAAAGAACTATAATGCCAGCAGAAATTGATCTGTCATGCTAAAAACAAACAAACAAACAAAAACATTACAAATGTGTCTGCGTGTCTGTAGACAGGAGGCTAGAAATGATTTGCTCTGGTTACAGTTGCAGATAATTTTTACTAGGTGAGAACTTCACAAATGCTAGAACTAGCTTACGTAAGCTCAAATCCCAGCTCTCTCAACTTCTATCCATGTAGCATTGGGCAGATTTCTTAATCACTCTCTGCCTCTTTTTCTCTAAATGCAAAGTGGTTGAAATAGTATCTCAAAAAGTTATGGAAAAAAGGTGAGTCAATAAATTTTTAAAAATGGAGAAGAGAGACTGGCTCATGGTGCTCTACAAGTGGTTTTCTAAAATGTTTTTCTTTACCCACATCTTTACTGGTTAAAAAAATAAAAAGAATGAGGCTAATAATTTTTTTACCAATAAATAAATAAAATGTTTGTTTGTATTTTCTAATTTTAATAAAGGATATATATTATTACTGACCAGAAAAATGTCATTTATAAAAAGAGAAACATGGCATTCCATAAAAAATAAATATAAATTATCTTAAAATTATTGCCAAATTTGTGATTTCTACAGTATTACAGGGTTGCAAAGCCTCTTGGAAGATAAACTAGGCTCCTCTAACTTTTAGCAAGTCTATTCCTCTACTTTCTTCACATCAATAGCCAACAATCTGTCACGAAAATATTCATCTGGCTTCACCTAAGTCCTTCTGAATATGCCTTTTCCCCCTCTCACACATTCGATTGTATTTAGAACATTCGATCAACATCTCACATGTAACAATATTCTCTGTATTTAAACATTATGTTGTGCCTTTTCCTATTTACTGCCAGGTGAAATAGATTTTTCTATAGTTATTCACAAAAATCTCAAAGTAAAAATGAAAGGAACTGATAAACTCATGAATTAATGTGTTAGGAAGAATACTTGTTTTGAATTGTAGGGGCTGCAATAGAGGGTGGAGCAGCTTTCCTGACTGATAAATGTACAGCTTGGCCCCTTCTTTGGGATCCTCCTTTCTGCAGAGAGTTTGTTTTACGTGTTCTCTCTCCTGAGGGACAGTGGAGGCCTATGGGTAAGCTGGCTTCATTCAGGAAAGACATGTTCACAGGCTTGCTCAAGCGGATTTTTCAGCAGTAAACCCTTTATTTTGATTTCTGTGTTTTATTCCTGCATCTGTTACTCTCAATTTGTCCTAAAATCAGGTGGGGAAGAAAAGATAAATAGTGAAAAGATGAACAGTGATCCCCTCAAACTACAGCATGTTAACCCAGGCATATTATTTTAATTGACACTTAAACCAGGGGCTCTTACCTGGGGTCCACAAATGCATGCATAAACATAGATGGGAAAAGTAAATCACATCTTTATTTTTTCTAAACTTCTTCTTCTTCTTTTTTTTTTTTTTTTTTTTTGAGACAGAGTCTCGCTCTGTTGCCCAGGCTGGAGTGCAGTGGCCCAATCTTGGCTCACTGCAACCTCTGCCTTCTGGGTTCAAGTGATTCTCCTGCCTCAGCCTGCCAAGTAGGCGGGATTACAGGCACCCGGCACCATGCCTGGCTAATTTTTGTATTTTCTTTTTTTTTTTTTTTTTTTTTTTTGAGACGGAGTCTTGCTCTGTCGCCCAGGCTGGAGTGCAGTGGCGCGATCTCAGCTCACTGCAAGCTCCACCCCCGGGTTCACGCCATTCTCCTGCCTCAGCCTCCCGAGTAGCTGGGACTACAGGCGCCTGCCACCACGCCCGGCTAATTTTTTGTATCTTTTTAGTAGAGAGAGGGTTTCAATTTTTGTATTTTCGGTAGAGACAGGGTTTCACCATGTTGACCAGGCTCGTCTCAAACTCCTGACCTCAAGTGATTCGCCTGCAGAAGCCTCCCAAAGCCATGCCCGGCCTATTTTCATTAAACTTCTAACTGACATTTAGTCTTTCCTTTCATTATGAATGTAGACAGCAAATCACCATTGTAGAAGCAGAACAAGTCACTTTGTCACCAATAGTAACCACAGATAGTTTAATCTCTTATTACTGTTATTGGAGATATCTCCAAATATCTTTTACTTTCATCACTACTTTGAAATTATCATCTTTATTAGACTTGCCATTAAATTGCACATGACTGCAGCCTTCCTGTCTTAGATTCCTGTGTGAGATAGCTGGCCAGCCATCTGAAACTGCCTTTTATTGGTGCTTAACCTCCCCGAAGTCACTTATTCTCAATTAGTGACCCAGACATCTACACTACCTTCCAGTAAGTGAGTTACTTTCATCATTAGAGTTTTGCAAGACTGGACTGCTTTCAAATGAGAACTCTTAACTCTCAATAAGAACATGCAACCTCATGTAACTCAAATAAGTGCAGGAGCTGCATGCCAACATGGCAAGTTCAAAAGCATCTGACAGTTTTCAGATCACTGCTGAAGTGTGAAGTAGCTTCCTATTATTGCTAACAGATACCTTTCACACAGTGTTGTAAGATCTTCAGTAGCAGAATTCTTTTGTTTTTCTCTTGTGATCCCTTTTTGTACACTAGCTGTATTAAGAAGAGAAGCATGCATAATCAATGTGCCATATCGGTGGTACATTATTGCATTATTTTTCTATGAAAATACCACACATTTTAAAAATAAACTTCAAGAAAACCATCTACAGCCCCAGAAATGAGAACTATTATTTCTAAGAAGACACAGAAAGCCACATGACTCTAATGGTAGAGAGAGTGCTAAGCCAAGATACAAAATTCTGTCAATTTCCTTGAAAAAAGAGAGCTCTACAAAGACCTGGAAACTATTCAGAATGTTTTCTAAAGTGACTTCAATTTTGATGGTATCACAGTTAAAGCATCGTTGTGATGCTGTAGCACCCTTAAGCTCCACTAGCTCTGTCTTCTTCTAGAGCTGTACCTCATCCAGTGGCATGATCTAAATAGCACCTGTATATTTTTATCTCAGTCTGATGGTTCCCTTCAGCATGACAAGATTTCACAGCCAATGAAGCTTGGTTTTGAAAGCCTCTATAAAATTAACCTGCACTATGAATCTCTGAGAAATTGATGACAGCTCCTAAATGTATTTCTCTAGTCCTGACTCCTCTTATAAGCAATGTAGTCAAATACCCAGCTGAGTTCTCTGATTACAATCTTCACATGAAAATATCAGATATTTTGAAACCAACAAAAGCTTTTGTCTCCCAAATACACTCCCCCGCAGTCTTTGCCCAACTTATAAATGTATGTTCATCTACCCAGTTGCTTACATCAGAATGGTGGGAGTTATTTTTTCTTGAGTCTGCTTTTTCCCTCACTGCCTTTCCAGATGCACATTTCCAAAGCATTATCAAGTTCTACTGTTTCTACTTCCAAAATATAGTGCAAATCTGTCCACATGATTGCATCTCCACTGCCATCACACTGACCCAAACTATAGTCATTCTTGACTGACTCTGACATATTCATTAATTCGCTTATCACACACTCACTCATACAGTTCCTATATATGCCAAGCACAACTTTCTCCTAGTTGTTCTGCATCCTCTTGCCCTATTATCCAGCCTGTACCCAGCAGCCCCACAGATCGTTTTCAATACACAAATCATGACGTTGCCCTGCTTAGAACTCTCCAGTGGCTTTCATTGAACTTCTTACCATGTCCTACAAAGCTTAGCCCTGCCTACTTTGTTTCTATCAACAAGAAGCCACCTTCAAGGAACTAGGCCCTCATCCTATGCTCCTTCATTCACTGTGGTCCAGTCATAATGGCCTTACTTCTATTGCTTAAGCAAGCTAAGAATTCCCACCTCCTAGCCTCTGCACTCTCTGCGTGCTCTGCTTAGGGGGACCTTTACATTTCTGGCCTCTTCTAAGCATTCAGATTTCAGTAACAATGTTCCCTCCTAGCATAATAAGTCACTCTCTCTCCAAAATCCAGCCATCTTCATCCCGAGTCTATCATTTTAATGGTTTTATTTCCTTCCCAATGATCAGCCCTATATAAAACTGTCTTATTTGTTTACTTGTTCAATTATCTGCCTCCCACACCACAGTAGCAATTCCATGAAACCTGGGATATTTTCTGACTCACATAAAGAACACTATCTAGATCACGTATTCAATGAGTCAGTAAATAGCACTCAAACATTAAGAAGGCCAAAAAAGTTTTAATAGCAAACATACGAGGACATATATTTCAATATGAAAAAGTTACATATATATATATATATATATAGGATATATCCATTTCCTAAACCAAAAGGTGTTATTAAAGAACTATAAAATATTTTTAATTGAGTATTTTTAAAGCACACCGTTTAAGATACTATAATCAATCTATTTGTTTCTTAGTTCTCTATTGCTAAGTAATAATCACTTAGTTCTCTATTGCTAAGTAATAATCACCCTAAAATGTAGTGGCTTAAAACAACAAGCATTTGCTATTGAGGGTTAAGAATCTGAAAGGGGCACTGCTAGGTGGCTTTGTCTCAGGGTCTCTTGTGAGATGGCCATCATCTGAAGTGACCACAGAGTCAGCTTCCAAGCTCCTGTTGGCAGGAGGCTCTGGTTTTGTACGATGTGGACCTTTCCATAGAGCCGCTCACATAACATGGTAGCTGACTTCCCTAGAGCAAAGAATCAGAGAGAGAGCACCCCAGTAACTGTAACCTTTTATAACCTCAGAAGCAACAACCCTCACTTCTGCCACTTCCTATTGGTCACAGAAACTGACCCTGGTAGAGAGTGGAAGAGGAACTACACAAGGCGGTGAAGGAGGTGGGGATCATTGTGAGCCGTCTTAGAGACTGTTCATCACAATTTGGAATATGAAGACCACTGTCATGCTTATTGCCAAATTTTTTTCCTGAGTCAGTAACTCATGCAGCTGAGAGTAACAGAAACCCAGCGAATGGTCATTTAAACAAGGAAGAGGTGTGTATATTTTATGCCATAAGAAGTCCCGATTAGGAGGTTCACAGTTAGAATAGTAGGTCAAGAGCACCTTCAAAGACTCTTTTGGCTTCTCAGCTCCACCACCTGAGGTGAATGAAGCAGCACTTCCAGAGCATACTAGAAAGAGACCGTGTGGTATCTGTGACTTTCTCTTCACATCTCATTGGCCAGAACCTTGTCAAGCAAATTTCATCTGTAAGGCAAACTGGGGAACTTTTAGATATTCCAACCTCTATAATAGATGAAAGCAGGGAAAAACAAGGAAAACAGGTGTTGACTGAGGGCACAGTATGTGCTACATTTCCTAAGTTCAGCTTTTGAACACCACATTTTTGGGAAGGTGGATCATAATACAATCATTTATTGGAGCTGCACTGTAACACAAGAGAAGTACAGGGCCTTGTACATAGCAGGTCCTTATTATTTCTTGAATGAATGTATTATATACTAGTGTTTAATATATCTTATAAGCATTAGCCTTATACAAGCATTTCCTAAAATGACTTTGTATTCTATTTGTATTAATTGGGAAAAATAGATTTTCCACTACTATAAAATGAAAATAGTAAAAAGCACAATAATTTTACCTGCTTTACTTTTTCTTAATTTCTAGATTTGTGTTCCAGGTTTTGATCTGTGCAGGAAAGACTGAGCCCATTTACACTTCAGCTCTGTGTTCCTCTGCTTCCCGCTGTGCCCCCAAACCCTCTCCTCCTATCCTACAGCCCTGCTTCACACACAAATTCTTCTTCTATCATTGTTCTTCTTGGTTCAGAATTTTCTTTTTTAAAACAAGATAAAAAATACAAAGTGATAGGGCAAGTTGATTACATATATTCTCTTCAGAAAAATAGATTGATGTTATAAGAAACTGACTATAAAAGGGACAACTCAAAACACAAATTGCATTCTGAAAATACCAGGAAATGCCAACATAGCATTTTTGCACTTCAAAAAAAAAGCTTCAACTTTTATGCCAAAATAGACTTTAAAATTGAAGCTGTTAAAAATACACACTTAATTTAGTAGGTTTTAATTCACAGGGTTTTTCATGGGTGGAGTTGCTAAGTGGTGAGTTGATTTTTGCCACAGAGGAGAAGACTGCCTCCATAAAAGTCAGACTTTTACTAAGAATAGACTTGTGGGCTGCAGGATAATTAAAAAGTGCTTGGCATAATTGAAGTTCTGGTGAGGAAATGATTAAAGTCATGGCTTGCATGCTGGGTGTATACAAACTACTTTAAAACTTGGATATTGGAATGTGTAGCCTTCAAAGGATTATATTAAGATGAATAACACTTAAAATACCCCTGATAAACTGTATTTTTCATTTTTAAATAGAGCTAGGATCACTAAACTTACATATTGAAATTATATATTGATTTGACATGAATAGTGAAACTTGCTATATCTATTAGAAATATAGAAAAGCATCTTTTTAGAAGTGTAGCTTATGTTCTTACTCAAAACAAAGTTTACTTGGCCATCTTAGCAACAATAAGACAATCTTAGTGTTGCTAAATTAAGAGGTTCAAACATTTTCAATATTATTCAGTATCTCTAGGTTTGTGAGTTATCAAAAATTTAAAGGTATTGATACTTAGTTTTTGTTACTTGTAAGAGAACTAGATACTGTTTCTCCCCTGGGCTAAATTATTTAAAGTTAAAGAATTAGGCTTTCTTTAAAGGTTAAGTAATAAGATCAAGCAACAATGAATATGCTTAATTTGGAGAATGGGATCTGGGATGAGAAGCAGCTGAAGTAATATTTTCACATCATATTCTTTGGTATTGTTTGAATTTATTTTAAAATTGAAAATTACTATTTTGTAATTAAATTATTAATGATAAACTGAAGTTGAAAGCTTTGTAAGATCAAAATCACTGAAGAAACAAAATTATAAAGCAAGAAAAATAATTGTCTTTATTGAAACTTGAAAAGTAGCCTCATATATGATATAAATAAACAAGTTTCAAAACAGTAAGATTCAATCCTAAGATTTTATTAAGCCCAAATTGAAAAACTTTTAGAAGACTGCATATTATTTTTTTGTTGTAGCTTTTTTAGAAAAAAAAAATCTATCCTAATAAATCAGGAAACCCCAAATCCCTCTTCATTAAATACCAATGACTCAAGAATGGAAGGAAAACTGCCTTCTTTAGCTCTTTTGTAGTAATTCTGAAGTAACATTAACATGCTTTTTTAACAGTCAGAGTTCCCAGTATAAATATGTACCCCTTCTTACAATTTGCAGGGGATATTTTAATTTGTCAATGAAAGAAATTTACAATAAATAACATAAATTTCAAATTTGGCTAATACTTTCTATAATCCCTTAAATGATTAGGGTTTGTTTAGAATTTTTTGTATGATTAACTTAGAGCCTCATCTAATCTCAAAGCTATTATGATTATTAGAAACTAATTTATGCACTTGTTTAGAGCTGTAAAGGTTGACCATGTTCTGAGTCTGTCCTAAATATGATTTTAAAATATGATAAATATTTACATCATTATGTAAATAATATAGACACTGGAAATGAAATAAATTTAACACATGAGCAACAATGCAGTAACAAAGAACACAGAAAAATTCTGTGACTTGTTAAATCAAACATCATATTCCTTCCCCAACAAACACACACAAATACATTGGAAAATAATTAGACAAACCCATAAGTTAAAATCAGATCAAAAATATAAGCAAAATAATAATTTTCTTTTTCCTAAGAAAAAAAAATAAAAGGAATCTGAAACAAAATTGGTCTCCCTCAACCCCACTTTTTCCCCTTGTATTTTAGTTGATGGCCCTAACTGGTACCTGATCAGCAATCTGTGCATCCCTCCTAACAAAAGCCAATGAGTCACCAAGTCATGTGGATTTCATGTTATCAAATTTCATGACTTTATCCCGTTTTCGCTATTCCTACCACTGCTACCCTCATTATTGTTTACTAGATTATGACACAGTCTCCTATTGGGTCTCCCAGCCTCCAGTGTTCCTTCTCTCTCTTCACCCATTCTTATCCTCCCTGACAACATAGTGATATTTCATTGTCATCAGAGTT
Organism: Macaca nemestrina; assembly: GCF_043159975.1. Lineage (NCBI taxonomy): Eukaryota > Metazoa > Chordata > Mammalia > Primates > Cercopithecidae > Macaca > Macaca nemestrina. The sequence continues at coordinate 147,296,366 of NC_092125.1, read as the reverse complement.
ATCTACATACATGAAAATTTGACCACTTACGTCCCTGTTTGGACAGAATTCTAGAAAAGATGTCATCAGGCACATTTTCTCTTTCAAAAATTCTACTTGACAAGGAGAGAATAGACAGAGATTAAAATATCTGTATCTTAAGTCAGATGACTTAATGACATTGATCCAGTGAAGATACTGTTTAAAGGGATCTGTGGGGTAAAAAAGGATCCAGGGAAACCCAGCAAAAACAGTTAGGCTACCCACAAAAGAAAAGGAATTTGAAAGCCTCAGACATTTCTTCTGTGGGTGTCAGAAGACAGGAAGCAACATCTACAGAGCTTTGGAAGAAATAGTTGTAACCCCAAGATTTTCTTCCCACTAAAGTTTCTGCTCAGGTTTCCATCTGTAAATGAAGGCAAGAAAGAAATCCTGATTATGAGAACCCTAAATATATGCCAAATACGGATAATTACTGAATAAAATGTTTAAAGCATATCCTAGAAAAATTAAAGGTAAAACAAAAATAACAATTGAGTGTTGATACCATAAAGAACATGAAATCAGCTAACAATATAACTATAAATTTAAATGATTATTTTATACATGGTTACAACCTTAATTTTTATTATTATCCTTTTTAATAATAATTTAGCACATTCATAGGGTATATAGTGATATTTCCATACACATAATGTATAGTGATCAGATCAGGGTAATTAGCATATTGATCATCTCAAACACTGATCATTTGTTTGTGTTGGGAACATTCAATATCCTTTTAACCATTTGAAAGTATATATTAATATTTATTTTTACAAAAATAATAAATGAGAATTTATAATCTCAGACTGGGAAGAAAAGATGGGACAAATATCAAATTCCTTATCTCCAGGAGAAAGTACTGAAACAAAATAACAAAGAACAATAGAAACAATGAAAATGGCATAATTTATCATGCAAATATGAAGAAAAAATATGTAGAGGTTGCAAAAGTATGTAGAATAAAAATATTAGATATATGAAGAAAAATGGGCAGAAACACACTTTCTGTAGAAGACTTTACAGTATTGATCTATAATAGGTAAAATAGACACAATAAAGAAGATGTAGAAAATTAATAATGGAGTAGAGAAAGATACTTAATAAATTCCCAACAGCAGAAATTATGAAGATCATATTTTTACTACACAATAGTTTACCCTTATCCTAAAGGGACACATTTTAAGACCCCCAGTAAATGCCCAAAACTGAGGACAGTACCAAACCTTATATATACTGTATTAGTCTGTTCTCACATTGCTATAAATACCCGGGACTGGGTCAAGAAAAGAGGTTTAATTGGCTTATGGTTCTACAGGCTGTGCAAGAAGCATGGCAGCATCTGCTTCCTGGGAGGCTTCGGGGAGCTTTTACTCCTGGCAGAAGGCAAAGCAGGAGCAGGCATCTTATATGACAGGAGCAGGACCAGGTTGGGGGAGGTGCCACACACTTTTCAATGACGAGATCTCACAAGAACTAGCCTGCTATCACAGAACTAGCACCGAGAGGGATAGTGTTAAACTATTCATGAGAAACAGCCCCATGAACCAATCACCTCCCACCAAGCTCCATCTCCAGCACTGGGAATTACAATTTGACATGAGATTTGGGTGGGGACACAGATTCAAACCATATAATATGTTATGCTTTTCCAATGCATACATAACTATGATAAAGTTTAATTTACAAATTACAGATAGTGACTAACAATAATAAAACAAAACAATTATATCAATATACTGTAATAAAAGTTGCATGAATGCTATCTCTTTAAAAATATCTTATTGTACTGTACTCACCTGTTTTCTGACCATGGTTGACCATGAGTAACTGGAACCACAGAAAATGAAACCACAGATGAGGGGAGGATTGCTGTGATTTAAAAAAAATAAACAATAACTTTAAAAACATAAATGTGAAATAAGAAAAATAAGAACAAACCAAAACCTCAAAAAACTGCAAACCACACACACACATCTGCAACACACATACTCACTCTTAAGGGAAGTAGCCAAAAGCCATATGTCAGATTCATGAACACTTTCATTATTAAAAAAAATAATAAATTACTACAGTGAATTAAAGTAGATGAAAAACACAGATATATTTGTATATTCCATGTTCTGCAAGAATACACTAAAATTAAAACAAAACATTTTGTCGCTTCTGGAGGCTGCTACGAACTCACTCATTATTCTGCAAATTTAATCAAATATTCATCTTTTCCCTTAAAACCTGTATGTGAGGATAAGCACAGTTGATGAAGGAAGGTTCTTTACAGAAAAATCACAGTGAATAAATGCAGAAGAATGACAAAATTAGAAAAATCACCATTTTGATTCCTTAATAAAATAATGGATCTTGGCAATGATTATCGATGGCTGCTTAAAATCATTAGGTTAAAAAGTCGATCAATTTTTGTAATGAATGAATCAGTCTGACATCACGTGAAATCACTGATCCATTTTCACATTAATAAAAGTGCAACAATCAGACATTACCATGCTCTGAGTGTGATACAATTGAAAGTATACAGCATCACCTATGAAGAATACTTGCCAAAAACATTTTAGACCTGAATTCATTTAAGATGTTGCACCTACCTACTGGTTTACAAGAAATAAAGGAGATGGAGAAACATCTTAAAATGTCATGAGACAAATACAGATTGTGGGAAATTTTACAGGGCAAATGATCAAATTTATCCATAAATAAATGTCATGACAATACAGGAGGGGGCTGTAGAGATTACAAGAAACATATCCACCAAATGCAGTATGTGGATTTCATTTGGATCCCAATATGAACAAGTCATTTATAAAGACATTTTAAACATTATTGACACTTAACAGTGATACAATATTAACAATATTGGTAATTACAGTCTTAGATTGCTTATTCAGAAAAGGCCAAAGAATCGATTGGAAAACTGACAAAATTGTTTAGTAATGTGACTAAATACTAGGTAAGACTTTTGCATTCATATATACTATTAACTACTAGAGGTTAACAATTCTTAATATCTACACAAAAATCCAAAATACTTTCAAATAATTTTACCAAGAAATGTGTGTAAGTGGTTTGAAGAAAACTACAGAATTTATAGAATTTATATATGATAATTAGAAATACTTAACATAAACTGTCTTTATACTCTCTTTCCCAATTGCCTCAAAAATCATTACACATTGAGAATGCTTTTACCCATTTTGTAATACACCTTGTTCATTACCTTCTTACCAATCTGTTAATGAATAACATAGTATAGGCAACTTAATTACTAGTTTATTTTAGTAAAAATGTCTCTCTTTACTTAGGAATCCCAAAATCATATACTGAAGTATGTGGTTACAGAACTGTCTCATTATAAGAAGTTGGAGAATAACAATTGGATAATTTTTTCTTTAATGATTTGGGGTTGTTAATTCATTTCTGACTGTTCAGAATTAGGAAGTTGTAGCCTCATAAAGTTTTATTATGGGGGTCATAGCCTTTACCATTTCCTATGGCCTCATGTCATTAAACAACATTCTGCTTGGCTGATGCTTGCTACTAACATTCCTATGCAAAGCTCATCGTCTCTAAGGCTCCCATCACCAGTAGCAATTGGATGACTGTAAACCAGCCTAGGGAATCTTGTTCTGTCTGTTTCTGTTACCTCAGTTTAAGCATTTATGTAATTATATTGTCCAACTATAATCTAATCCTAGTAAGAATTAATGCTGTGATCGTAGACGATTGTTGTCTCTAAATATTTATGCTAGATAAAAGGATATCACAATGAATCAATTAAACTTTCATGTGTGATTATGATAATCTAAATCATCCCTCGAGTTAGTATCTAGTTAGGTATCACAGTAAACCCATCAATTAATTATCTGTTCAACATTTTATAAATAAGTTTAAATAAAACATGTTTGTAAAGTAGACATAAGTTCACATTTTGTATAAGTCAAGAGATTTTTCTGAGACCTGTATAGAGAATTTGCCCTCATCAACTGTAAAGAACTAAGAAAGTTATATACAGAATTAGGATAAAAATTTTAATAACTTTAAAATAAGCATAAATTCAACTATTATATACCACTTTATGAAATGCTTACCTATCATTTTACTTCAGTCATATTCCCATTGCAAATGAAAACTTTTATCTCAGCTATTTCAAAGCCAAATTATACTGCATTTCATATAATGGAAATCATGTGTCCCTCTGGATGAGGAAAATACCTACTACATGGAAAAAGAACAGAAGACAGAAGTGGAGGCAGGAAACAGACTAACAAGACACCAATTATTGCTTCCATGCAACAAGTTGTGAATAGTCGAGATGCACCAACAGACCCAGATTGAGAAAGAACATAAGAAATCTAGCTCATGTACATATCTCAGATCCAAAGGCATCCAGAGGAAGTACCAGTTCTCCCACCGGGGACATGAGATGTTCGCAGGATCTTTTGTAAAAGAAAGGCTAGAACAAAAGAAGGCTGGGAATGGATTTCTTAAGGCATAAATTGATTACAAATGTAGACAGATACTAATCTCAACTCATAAATTGGAGTAGCCTGGACAATATCTATGTTGACTAGAGCCTTGGGTCAGAATTTCTAGCCATAAGCAACTACCTCTTTTTACCATAGTTGGACATAACACATATTATTTTCTAGTGTGTCACGGTTTTCAAAAGGTAGGGAAGCACTATTGCCAGGAAACGAGTTATTAGTCAACTTTGCATGTTCAGTATCAAGTACTGCATCTGGTACATCCTTACAAGTGAGAATGTGCTTTGAAAGCTTTGTGAAGAGTTCTGAAATCATAAATCTTTAATATTTTGCTTATATCAATATTTTGTACATAATTTAGAAGTACTGTGGTTTTATATCTCATTAATATTTAGTTGATGATATTTAAAGTAATACCTGAAGCTGATGTTTATTCCCCTATACATGTATTTATTCAATTATCCATTTGTATTAAAGTTATCTTAAAGATCAACAGTTAGGTCCCAGTTTGTGTAAAATGAATTCTGGATACGAGTCTTTGCTGGAGAAATATATATATATACACACATATATATGCATATAAATATATATATCTCCAATATTTTTATATAATATTTTTCTATCCCTCTTTGGGTTACCTTTTCACTTTCTCAATTGTGACTTTTGATAAACAGAAGTTCTCAATTTTAATTGCTAATCACAAAGGAAACACAATTTATCCAATTATAAATTTGGATTTATATAAGTTATATAATTTATAAAATTTATAAATCCAATTTGTCCAATCCTCTATGTTCTTTAAGAAGTCTTTGCCTACTCTAAGCTATTGAAGATAGTCCTCTAAATTTTCTTCTAAAAACTTTGATTTACCTTCATATTATGTTCAATCATTCATCTTGAATAGATTCTATGTATGGCTTGAACTAGAAATTAAGATTGTTTTCCATGTGTATATTTAACTGGTCTGGCACCATTTATTGAAACTACAATTCATTCCCAATATAGTACAGTGTCATCTTTGTCATAAATCAGATAAATCAGACATCATAAACCAAATGGGTGGGTTTTGCCTCAAACTCTTTATTCTGTTTCATTGTTCTGTTTGCCTTTGCTCCATTACTACTCTGTTGTAATAACTGTAGCTTCATAAGTTTTGATGTCTTGTAGTGTAAGTCCTTAAGCTTTGTTTTTGAAGATTGCTTTAACCATTCTTGGCCCTTTTTATATAAATGTAAATTTTAGAATCAGGTTGTCAATGTCCATCTAAGGAAATGAAACAAGCTTTTGACTGGGATTGTAATGAATTTATAGATCTACAGGTCTAAAAATTTGGGAAAGTTGACTAAGATCTTTACCATTCATGGATATATATCCTTCAATTTTTTACATTAGAAAAATTTCAGTAATGTTTTGTAGTTTTCAGTGTAAATGCCTTGCAGATATTTTGCTTGTCCTCAGTGTTTGATGCAATATTACTTAAAGGTGGACTATTTTTTTTCATGCTAGTATCAATGGTATTTTAAAAATTCATTTTCTATAGGTTTATTTCTACAATACAGAAATAGTGTGATTTTTGGTATACTGACCTATTCATATATATTAATAAATTCACATTATTCTAGGAGTTTATAAATTCTTTTGGATTTTCTATGTACACAATAATGTCATTTGCAAATACTGACATCTTATTTCTTCTTTTCAATTCTTATGCCTTTCATTTCTTTTTCTTCCTTATTGCACTGGATAGGACCTTCCACACAATTTTGAATATAAATATGTGAGAGCAGATATTTTTGTCTTATTTGTAATCTCAGGCAGACCTTTCAATAATTTGCCATTAAGTATGATGTTTGCTCTAAGTTTTTTGCAGACATTCCAACATCTATTTCTAGTTTACTAAGAGTTTTCATTATGAATGGATGCTGAATTTTGTTAAATACTATTTAGTATACCAATCAAAATGAGTATATTATTTTTCTCTCTTTCTGGAGAATAAAGCAAATTAAATTAATTCAATTTTAAATATTAAACCACATTTGCATTTCTGAAATAAATTGCCATTTGATGATCATATATTCTCCTTTTTGCATACTGCTGAATCTAATTTGCTAATATTCTGGTTAGGATTTTTGCATCTACATTCATGTGTGATACTGGACTCTATTTTTCTTTAAAATGTCCTTGCTGTGTTTTAGTTATTGAAATTATGTTGACTTCATTAAAAAAAAAAATTGAGAAGTATTTCCTCCTCTATTCTTTGGAAGCTTTGGTTTATGTTACTTCTTTCTTAATAATTTGAGAAAAGTCAGCAGTGAAGCCTAAGATTTTAGAATGTATGTGTCTGTGATCATATTGGGGGGTCTTGTAAGATTCTCCCTGGGGCCTGAAAGCTTAGGGAGATGAATAACTCCTTCCTTCTCAGGCCCAGTCCCAAGGTGCAAGGCCACTTGTATCAACCGTGGGCGTCAGCAAGATAGCAGAAGCAGGAAGACAGCCTGCCAGAAGACACCTACCCTGGCCGGAAGACATGTACCCCTGAAGATTGAGAAAGAGGACATCTGGGTACAACATAGCAGTTATGTCAGACTAGGACACTTCCTGTTTACAGGAAACTATAAAACCTTTGCCCCGTCCTCATTTGGGGCTGACTGTAGGCCTCAGCCCACCTGCACCCAGGTGCTCATTAAAACAGCATGTTGTTCCACACTGCCTCCTGTCTGTTGGTGTGCTCTTAGGATTCGAACCGATACAAGAACCTTACATCTATCTGGTGCCGAAAACAGGGAGGGGCTCCAGTCCGTGTCCCTCATGGACTTACCCCTCCACCCCGGAGAGCAGACCACAGCAACTGGACAAAGGAAGTTCCTCAGCCTCTAGTCGCCTCTCTGTGCATGCAAATCAGTCACTGATCTCGCCTACTACTGGTAAGTTTTCCCGGGAGCCCAGTTAACAGGTAAAAATCCGCACAGCCTCTCTTGGTTTCTCCAGTCTGAAAACTCAGCGTTGGTCCAAGAAGGCTCCGGTGTGTGCCAGGCACTCGCTGATCATCTGGTCTTAGGGGGATGCCTCTAAGCCATTTGATCCTGTTTCTGGAGTGAAAAAGGCAACAGTGACGATCACTCCTTTTATCATATCCCTCCGGCCATCCAAGACAGTCTCCTTTTCCCTGTTCTCCCAAACCTACCCTCCGTTATGTGAAACTCACGGTCCTCCATTTCAAAAAACAGCCCTCTAGGCTGCCTCATAAAAAACCTGCAAACATTAGGCCTCAGGCAAGATACCCACCCTAAGCACCTTGTCATTTTTTGCAATTCAATCTGGCCACAATACGAATTGGATAATGGGTCCAAATGGCCCACCAATGAAACATTCGCCTTTAAATTTTAACTGATTTAAACAATTATTGCCGACGACTGGAGAAATAGGGAAAAATTCCTTACGTCCAGGCCTTTTTGCACTCAGATCACAACTCGACCTCTGCAATTCTTGCTCACCTGTTCAAATCCTTCTCCGCCATTCTTGCTGCCCTGATCACCTTTCTCCTCCCGATCCTACCTCTTTTTCCTCATTCAATCCAGCTGACTGCTGTCCACCCCTCCCAGCCCCTACCTCTTTCTCTGAACTGTCTTCGTTAACCGCCCAAGCCTCCTCCTTACCTTCTCAGCTACCATCTTCCCAGCTGCCATCTTCTCAATCAGCAGTATCCACTTCTTTTCCTACACCGTCCCCTCCTCAGGACAATTCTAGTATTGCCTGTACCCATTCTCCTCCCCCACCACCCTCTCCTGAGGCTTGTAAACCCATCCTGCCACCTTTTGCCCCTATCTAGCCTTCACTGCCTGTTAACTCATCCCCCCACCCCTTCAAACCCTTAGCAGGAACCACTTTCAACTTCTTCCTTCTCTCCCGCCCACACTCGCTTGGGCACCACCTTTGCCCAATACCACACCCTTACTTCAGTGCAGGTGCTAGAGTGCCCACTTCGGGAAGTAGCAGGAACTGAAGGTATTATTACAGTTCACATTCCCTTCTCCCTCACTGATCTCTCTCAAATTAACAAAAGACTCAGTTCACTTCCAGAAGACCCTACCTCTTATATTAGAGAGTTTTAGTACCTCACCCAGTTTTACGAACTAACCTGGCATGACCTCTGCGTTATCCTCTCTTCCACCCTCACCCCAGAAGGCCGAGACCATATCTGGACCCTAGCTCAGGCACATGCTAATACAATTCATCACCAAGCTCCTGCCCAGCCTTCTGTTGCAGAGGCAGTCCCCAACCAGGATCCCCACTAGGATTATCAAGACAGGGCCTCTGGACACCGCCATCAAGACCACATGATTGTGTGTCTCCTTGCAGGACTCAAAAAGGGTGCCCATAAAGTGGTAAACTATAAAAAACTTTCAGAAATCACCCAAGGTCCTAACAAAAACCCAGCCTTTTTTCACTCTGGTTTAACTGAAGGCATGAGAAAATATACCAACCTAGACCCAGCCAGCCCAGAAGGAACTACTATCTTAAACCTTCGATTCATCTCCCAATCCGCTCCCGATACTCAGTGCAAGCTTCAGAAGCTTGGTGACAGCCCTCACACCCCAGAACGAGACCTTCTTAATTTAGCCTTCAAAGTCTTTATCAATCGTAATGAGGAAAGTAAAACGCAAAAACAGGCAGAGTTTCAAATGCTCGATTCCACCATCAGGGGCCCTGCAGGCCCAGGGGGCCGCAGCTCCACAAGGAAGTCTCTTAGAAATCCACCTCCACCTGGCGCCTGTTTGAAGTGCGGCAATGAAGGCCGCTAGTCCAGACAATGCCCAAACCCAGGTAAGCCCACCACGCCGTGTCCCCTCTGCAGAGGACCCCACAGGAAGTTGGACTGTCAGCGGCCCCTGCAAGGACCACCCCTTCCTAAGCCAGCCAAAACCTCCTACTCGAATCTCATTGGCCTTGCCACTGAAGACTGATGGTGCCCTGGAATGGATGCCCCGGCAACTACCATTGCTTCATCTGAGTCAAGGGTAACCCTGATAGTGGCAGGTAGGCCAGTATGGTTTTTGTTTTTTTTTTTTTAATTATTAATATCAGACAACCTACTCTGCTTTACCTAATTTTTCAGAATCCACCCAGTCCTCCCAAGTCTCTGTTGTGGGAATTGATGGACAAGTCTTGAAACTCCAAGCCACCCCTCCACTTTTCTGCTCCCTGCACACCTTTTCCTTCACTCACTCTATCTCAGTCCTGCCCTATGCCCAACTCTGCTCCTAGGCAGAGATATCCTTTCAAAACTCCACACTATCCATTTCCACATTCCCCATAGTACCCAATGCATCAACCCAGACCCCTCCGGAGCTTCTAACTTTCTTCTACTCCTCCAACCTCCTACCTTAAAGCATGCAACTTTTCCTTATCCCCAATTCGTAGTTAACCCCGCTGTTTAGGATACTTCCAGACCCTCAGTCACAAAACACCACACCCCCCTCTGCCTTACCTTTAAAGAGACCACCCAGTTCCTATCACAGAAGCAGTGTCCCATCCCTCAATCAGCTCTCATAGGCCTAAAGCCTATCATTTCTGGCCTCCTCACCAGTCACCTACTCCGCCCAACAAATTTCCCTTTCACACACCAATTCTACTTGTTAAAAAGCCAGATGGAACTTATCAATTAGTCCAGGACCTCAGGCTCATTAACCAAGCTGTACTCCCAGTATGTCCAATAGTTCCTAATCCATATACTTGACTTTCCACAGTTCCCTACAATACCACCTATTTTTCTCCTAAAGGATGCTTTTTTTTTTTCACAATTCCTTTACACCCTGATTCCCAAAACCTCTTTGCCTTCATGTGGGAAAACGCTGACACCCACCTTTCACATCAGCTCACCTGGTGTATACTACCTCAAGGTTATACAGACAGCCCCCACCTTTTTGGACAGGCCCTTGCTCGAGACCTCTGTACCTGATCCCTAAAACCATCCATGTTAATCATCTGCTCCTATGTAGCCCCTCTCAATGAGACTGCAATGCCCATACCATCTCTCTTTTAAACTTCTTGGCCCAACAGGGGTATCAGGTGTCCCCTAAGAAAGCACACATATATGCACCCCCTCAGTCACCTATCTAGGCCTAGCTCTTACCCCGCAAACCTGAAGGCTCACAACGGACTGCATTCCCTCCTCCAGTCCTTCCTGCCTCTGCAAACTAAGCAAGAAATTCTCTCTTTTCTAGAACTAGCAGGATATTTTGGGCTCCAGGTTCCCTCCTTCGCTCTACTTGCCAAACCGTTATACCAAGCTGCTAAAGGCCCTTTCCATGAGCCTTTAAAACCTGCACAGCCTATTACCCAACCTTTGTGTCTACTCCAGAAGGCTCTCACCTCAACCCTCATCCTCACTCTCTCAGAACTCACCAAACTTTTCTCCCTCTATACCGACCAACGGCGTGGAGTTACACTAGGTGTTCTAATCCAGTCTAAGGGACCCACCCTCCAGGTTATTGCCTACCTCTCCAAACAGCTTGAAGCCACAGTTCTCGGATGGCCTGCCTGCCTCCGAGCATTGGCAGCAGCTGCTGTCCTCACCCTTAAAAGCCTAAAACTATCTCTTCATGCCAACCTAACAGTTTATTCAACCCATAACATCAAAGACATGCTAGCTTACCACAGTGTACTAAGTCTCATCTCTGCCCTACAGTTCCTCCAACTGTATGCTCTATTCATAAAAATTCCCCAAAGCACCATGCTAACCAGCTCCCGTCTAAACCCAGCCACGCTCTTACCTGAAGCTACAACCACCCGAGACTCTACATGCTTCTGTGTGAACACTATTCAAACCTTTCTTATACCTTTTCCAAACCTCATACACCAGCCCCTTCCAGATGTACTTGGTTTCTAAGTGGTAGCTCCTTCCTACATCAAGGATGTTAGCATGCTGGCTATGCTATAGTGTCACCCCCCAGACTACTGAAGCCAATCTGCTCCCCTTAGGAACCACCTCCCAAAAAGCTGAACTCATCACCCTCACTCAAGCTCTTGCTCTAGCAGCCAGACAACAGATGAACATATATTCAAATTCTCATGATGCTTTCTACACAGTGCACTCACACTCATCCATCTGGAAAGAACGGGGTTTCCTAACTGCAAAAAACACTCCTGTCATAAATGGCTCTCTCATCAGCAAGCTCCTTCAAGCTGCCAGCCTCCCACAGAAAGTTGCCATCATTCATTGCAGGGGCCACCAAACCCCAGACAATCCTATATCGGCTGGAAATGCGCTAGCAGATCAGGTAGCCAAACAAGTAGCCCTACAACCCATGCAAGACCAGTTTCTTTACTCCTCAGAAGAAAAGGAGGACTTCTGAGCCCAAAACCTTCAAAAGCAAGGACCATGGTATGTCAAGGAAGGGCGTATTATTCTTCCTTACTCTCAAAATCTTCCTTACCTCCAAAGCCTCCACAACGATTTCCATGTTGGTTACAAACCTCTCTTGCAACTTCTCCATCCTATTCTCACTTGTCCTCACCTTTCCAGTGATGTATGAGAGATTACCCAGTCCTCCTCTATCTGCCACTCAGTGTTACCCCTGGGGTCCCTCTGGCCGCAGCCTTTTCCTACCCACCAAGCCCAGGACCAGGTACCCAGGCAAGATTGGCAAGTAGATTTCACTCACATGCTGCCCAATAAATGGCTCCACTATCTTCTAGTCTTTGCCTGTACTTTCTCCAGGTAAGTAGAAGTGTTTCCGAAAACTTAAGAAGGTGCAAGTGTCATCACACAAACTCATCATGCATATAATTCCCTGTTTCAGGCTCCCAACATCTATCCAGTCCAATAACAGGCCTGCCTTCATCAGCCAAATTACCCAAGGTGTCTTTACATCCTTAAGAATAAAGCAGATTCTCCACACACCCTACAAGCCTCAGTCTCAGGCAAAGTTGAAAAAATTAATTCTGTTCTTAAAGCCCAACTCACCAAGCTGGCTCTAGAAACCTACCAGTTGTGGAAAAAAAATCTCCCTTTCACCCTTATGAGACTTCGCACAACACCAAAACCACCCTCTTTTTATAGTCCCTTTGAAATCATGTATGGCCGAACTTTTGTCTTGGGGCCTCCACCCTTACCAAACTCCGAGCCACTCGGGAATTATTTCCCCTCCTTAATCCAGACATGGTCTTTCATTCATGAAGCAACAAATAAGGCCATGCCTCTCCCTGTTGACACCTCCTTGTCCTCTCAACATAACTGTTTTGCAGGCACAGACATGTTTATCTGCCAAGCCAGCCCTCACCAAAAGCTACAACCTAAGTGGACAGGCCCCTACACTGTGATACTCAGCACGCCAACTACAGTGAGAGTCCAAGGACACCCCCACTGGATCCATCGCACCAGGGTCAAGCTCACCCCCAAGGCTACTCCCTCTTCCAAAACATTAACAGCAGGCAACACCCTCAGAGTCCCTGTATATAATAATCTAAACAAAGAAAAATGATCCTTAAAGGTAGGAGGAAGCCAAAAATGGCAAGGGGACAAATGGCCTCCAGAAAGAATCATCAAATATTATGGTCCTGCCACTTGGACTGAGGATGGTCTATGGGGTTATCGCACTCCTATATATATGCTAAATAGAATAATTAGACTACAGGCTGTTCTAGAACTAATCACTAACCAAACTGCCTCAGCCCTGGAAATGCTCGCACAACAATAAAATGCACGTGGCAATTTATCAAAACAAGCTAGCACTAGACTGCTTATTAGCAGAAAAGGGTGGAGTCTGTGGTAAATTTAATATCTCCAATTGCTGTCTTAACATAGACGATAACAAAAAAGTGGTTCCAGAAATTGCTTCAAACATCAGAAAAATAGCCCATGTACCAGTTCAAACCTGGAAAGGATGGGACCCAACAAACCTTCTAGGTGGGTGGTTCTCTAATTTAGGAGAATTTAAAACGCTGGTAGTGACAATAATCTTTATCACTGGGCTCCCCTCTTTCTCCCCTGTGTTATCCCACTGATAATAAAAGCCATTAAAACTCTTGTTGAAACTACAGTTAACCAACAGACAATCCAGACAATGCTCCTGCTACTACGACACAATAGATACCAACCCGTCTCTCAAGAATACCCCCAAAATTGTTTTTCTTTTTCCAAGGTGCCCACACCACCCCTATGTCATGCCTGAAGTAGTTATTGAAAAAGTCGTCCCTTTTCCCTTTTCTATAACCAAATACCAGGAATGTAAGATTCTCCCTGGGGCCTGAAAGCTTAAGGAGCTCCTCCCTTCTCAGGCCCAGTCCCAAGGTGCAAGGCCACTTGTGTCAGCAGTGGGCGTCAGCAAGATAGCAGAAGCAGGAAGAGAGCCTGCCAGAAAATACCTACCCTGGCTGGACGACAGGTACCCCTGAAGAGAAACAGGACATCCAGGTACAGCGTAGCAGTTACATCAGACTAGGACACTTTCTGTTTACAGGAGACCATAAAACTTTTACCCTGTCCTCACCTGGGGCTGACACCATTTTAGGCCTCAGCCCGCCTGCACCCAGGCGCTCATTAAAACAGCATGTTGCTCCACACCGCCTCGTTGTCTGTTGGCGCGCTCTTGGGGTTCGAACAGATACAAGAACCTTACAGGTCTCTTTAATAATGTTTATTTATTCAATTAATATTACACTATTCCAATGTTATTTCCTTCTATAAGTTTTGGTATCCTGTGTTCTTTCAGGAGTTTTCCAATTTCATGTAAGTTTTCAAAATTATTGGCATAATGTTGCTCACAACTTCCTCATATCAATATAAGATCAGCAGCGACATCCTCCTTTTCATTTGTAATATCAATAATTTCTGTTTTCCTTAATGAATTTACTAATCTTCAAAGAATTAACTTTTGACCTAAGTTTCTCTGTATATGTTTTTTAATTTATTAGTTTGTGTTATCTTTAGTATTTTCTTCCTTCTAATCTGGCTCGAGGGGGATTCTTTCCTAGGTTTTTTTTTTTTTTTTGAGATGGAGTCTCGCTCTGTCACCCAGGCTAGAGTGCAGTGGCATGATCTGGACTCACTGCAAGCTCGGCCTCCCGGGTTCACTCCCTTCTCCTGCCTCAGGCTCCCGAGTAGCTTTTCTAGTTTTTTAAGGTGGAATTGTAGAATACTGATTTATAGTCATTTTCCTTCTCATATATATTTATATAAATTTCTCTCTAACCACTGATTAATTCTATCTTACAAGTTTTAATGTGTCATATTTTCATTATAATTTAGTTCAAAATATTTTTAGATTAATAGTTCCTGGTTCTAACATTTATTATTATTTTTTATTTCAATATAGGTTTTTGTGGAACCGGTGGTTTGGTTACATGAGTAAGTTCTTTAATGGTGATTTCTGAGATTTTGGGGCACCTATCACCTGAGCAGTGTACACTGTGCCCAATGTGTAGTCTTCTATCCCTCACCCCTCTCCCACCCTTTCCCCAGAGTCCCCACATTCCATTGTATCTTTCTTATGCCTTTGCATCCTCATAGCTTAGCTCCCACTTATGAGTGAGAACATATGACGTTTGGTTTCCCATCTCTGAGTTACTTCACTTAGAATAGTGGTCTCCAATTCCACCCAGGTTGCTGTAAAAGCATTATTTTGTTCCTTTTTATTGCTGAGTAGTATTCCATGGTCTACCTATCATCTATCTATCCACACACACACACACACACACACACACACAGAGACACACACACACACATATACACACACATTTTCTTCATCCAGTTGTTGATTGATCGGCATTTGGGCTGGTTCCATATTTTTGCAATTGCAAATTGTTCTGCTATAAACATGTGTGTGCAGGTATCTTTTTCATATAATGACTTCTTTTCCTCTGGGAAAAGAAGTGTCTCTAGCTCATTGAGGAATGACCTTAGATTGTCTATTTATGCTTTTTCAGACTTTTTGACATAAGCACTTAATGCTACGAACGTTCCTCTTAGCACCACCTTTGCTGTATCCCAGAGGTTTTGACAGGTTGTGTCACTATTCTTGTTCAGTTAAATAATTTTTTAAATTTCCATCTTGATTTCATTGTTGACCCAATGATCATTTGGGAGCAGGTTATTTAATTTCCATGTATTTTCATGGTTCTGAGGGTTCCTTTTGGATTTGATATCCAATTTTATTTCACTGTGGTCTGACAGAGTACTTGCTATAATTTCAATGTTCTTAAATTGGTTGAGACTTGTTTTGTGGCCTCTGCCATGTGGTCTGTCTTGGAGAACATCCCATGTGCTGATGAATAGAATATATATTTTTCAGTTGTTGGGTAGAATGTTCTGTAAATATCTGTTAAGTCCATTTGTTGTAGGGTACAGTTTAAGTCCATTGTTTCTCTGTTGACTTTCTGTCATGAGGGCCTGTCTAGTGCTATCAGTAGAATACTGACATCCCCCACTACTATTGTGTTGTTGTCTATCTCACTTCTTAGGTCTAATAGTAATTGTTTTATAAATTTGGGAGCTCTGGTGCTCAGTGCATATATATTTAGGATTATGATATTTTCCTGTTGGACTACTCCTTTTATCATTACATAATGTCCCTCTTTGTCGTTTTTAACTGCTGCTGCTTTAAAGTTTGTTTTGTCTGATATAAGAATAGCTACACCTGCTCATTTTTGGTGTCCATTTGCATGGAATACCTTTTTCTACACCTTTACCTTAAGTTTATGTGAATCCTTATGTGTCAGGTGAGTCTTTTGAAGATAGCAGATACTTGAATGATGAATTCTTATCCATTCTGCCAGCATTCTGTATCTTTTAAGTGGAGCACTTAGGCCATTTACATTCAATATTACTATTGAGATGTGAGGTACCATTCTATCCATTGTGCTATTTGTTGCTTGAATACCTTTTTTTTTTTTCATTGTGTTGTTGTTTTATAGGTTCTGTGAGATTTGTGCTTAAGGAGATTCTATTTTGCTGTATTTTGGAGATTTGTTTCAAGATTTAAAGCTCCTTTTAGCCATTCTTGCAGTGCTGGCTTGGTAGTGGCAATTCTCTCAGCATTTGTTTGCCTGAAAAAGACCGTACTTTCCTTATTTATGAAGCTTAGTTTTGCTAGATACGAAATTCTTAACTGATAACTGATTTGTTTAAGGATGCTAAAGATAGGATCCCAATCCCTTCTAGCTTGTAGGCTTTCTGCTGGGAAATCTAATCTGCTGTTAATCTGATAGGATTTTCCTTTATAGGTTACTTGATGTTTTTGCCTCACAGCTCTTAAGATTCTTTATTTCCTCTTGACTTTAGATAACCTGGTAACTATGTGCCTAGATGATAATCATTTTGCAATGAACTTCCCAGGTGTTCTTTGAGCTTCTTGTATTTGGATGTCTAGATCTCTAGCAAGGCCAGGGAAGTTTTCCTCAACTATACCCTGAAATATGTTTTCCAAACTTTTAGAGTTCTCTTCTTCCTCAGGAACACCAATTATTCTTAAGTTTGGTCATTTAAGATAATCCCAAACTTCTTGGAGGCTTCTTCATTTTTTTAAGTTCTTTTTTCTTTTTCTTTGTTGGATTAAATAAATTCAAAGCCTTGTCTTTGAGCTCTGAAGCATTTTCTTCTACTTGTTCAATTCCATTGCTGAGACTTTTCAGTGCATTTTGCAATTCTCTGGGCATGTCCCTCATTTCCAGAAGATGTGATTGTTTTTTATTTATGCTATCTATTTCACTACAGATTTTTTTCCGTTTGTATTCTGTATCTTTTTTTTTTTTTTCTTTAAGTTGGATTTCACTTTTTTCTGGTGCGTCCTTTATTGGCTTAACAGTCAACCTTCTGAATTCTTTTTCTGGCAATTTAGAGATTTTTATCCTGGTTTGGATCCATTGCTGTGGGTGGGGGGTGTTAAAGAACCTTGTTTTGTCATATTTCCAGAATTGTTTTTCTGATTCCTTCTTATTTGGGTAGACTACATCAGAGGGAAGATCTGTGACACAAGGGCTGCTGTTCAGATTCTTTTGTTCCATGGGTGTGCCCCCTTGATGTGGTGCTTTCCTTTTTCCCCTAGGGATGTGGCTTCCTGAGAGCCAAACTACAGTGATTGTTATTTCTCTTCTGGATCTAGCCACCCAGTGGAGCTACCAGACTCTGGGCTGGTACTGGGGAGTGTCTGCAAGGAGTCCTGTGATGTGATCCATCTTCAACTCTCTTAGCTGCAGATACCAACAGCTACTTTGGTGGAGGTAGCAGGGGAGTGAAGTGGACTCTGTGAGGGTCCTTGGTTGTATTTTTAAGTGTGCTGGTTTTGTTGGTTGGCTTCCAGCCAGAAGGTGGCACTTTGAAGAGCACATCAGCTGCAGTAGTATAGGAAGGATCAAGCCGGTAGGCAGAGCCATAGAGCTCCTAAGAGATTATGTCATTTGTCTTTGGCTACCAGGGCAAGTAGAGAAAGACTATGGGGTGGGGAGTAGGGGCAGGGTTGGGCATGTCTGAGCTCAGACTCTCCTTGGCAGGGCTTGCTGCTGCTATTGTAGGGGTTGGGAGTGTGATTCACAGGCCAATGGAGTTATGTTCTCTCGAGGATTATGGCTGCCTCTGCTGTGTCACACAGATCACCAGGGAAGTGGGGGAAAGGCAGCAGCCACAGGCCTCACCCAACTTCCATGCAGCCCATGGCCTGAAAGGCCAGTCTCACTCCCATTTTGTCCCCATAATAGCACCAAGTTTATTTCCAGGCAGCCCGAGTAGGGTTGAGAACTTGCCTCAGGCTACAAGCCTCCCAGCTGAGAAAAAAAGCCAATTCACAGTTCCTCAGCTGTCCCACTGAGCTTGAAGCAGCAACCCAGCAAACCTCCTTCAAAGGGTCTGTGGCGTCTCTCAGCATTCCTGGTATGTTCCTGTGGTAGTTACCGGAGCAAAAGCTCATGATGTGGGACCCCACACGTTGCTCCGTCCGCCCAAGTGGTAGCTGCAAGTTAGTCCTGCCTCCTATCTGCCATTTTCTCCCTCCAAAAATCTATTTTTATCTATTTAATATTATTTATAAGTATTTTTAATTTCTAGTCAGTTGGGTTTTTTCCCTAAATAGCTTTTTCTTTTTTTTTTTTTTTCAATACGGAGTCTTGTTCTGTCACCCAGGTTGGAGTGGTGTGATCTCTGCTCACTGCAACCTCTGTCTCCCGGGTTCAAGTGATTCTCCTGTCTCAGCCTCCTGAGTAGCTGGGATTACAGGAGCCTGCCACCATGCCTTCTTAATTTTTATATTTTTAGTATAGACGGGGTTTCACCACTTTGGCCAGGCTGGTTTCGAACTCCTGACCTCAGGTGATCTACCCACCTTGGCCTCCCAAAGTGCTAAGATTATAGGCGTGAGCCACTGAGCCCAGCCTTTTTCCTAATTATCTTTCTAATATCCCAACATTTGGAGATTTCTTTTGACAATCTTGGGAAATGCAATTATTTAACAATAGAGCTATAGTTAATATATTGTGTGGTACCTAGATAAAGAAACAATAAGCTCCATTGGTAATATGAGAAAATCTTCATTTTATCTCATCTTTTCAATACTAGGAATTAATGATTTAAAATTATTGTAGACAAAAATAATAAAAAAGATTAGTTTTACTTTACATTCCCTTACTAATTAATCTGAATATCTTATAAACATGATTATTGGCCATTGGTAATTCTTCTCTTGTGAATTGTCTGTTCGTATCCTTCGATATTTTATTGTTGGAATTCACATTTTTATTAATTTCTAAAAGTTCTTTCTATGACAGGTAGGAAAAAGAAAGAAGTCTTTGAGTATCGAATATACCATACAGTATTGTGCTTGGTGTTTTACTGTGAGTCATTTGAAATTAAAATTCTTATTTCTTGAAATGCTTACACTACCACATGTATACTATCAGAAAGGCTAAAATAAAAAATTTCAAATAAAACAAGCTCAAAATAGTGAAATCAAGTTATACTTCTAGCCTGGAAATGCAAATTTATGAAGTTTTAAGGTGATTAACTGTGTTTGTCCATAGAAGTTAAAGCAAATTTTATAGACAAAAATGAGTTTTAGGATTACATTCAGGTGACATTCAAGAAGTTTTCCTTGACATTACAATAAAATTATTTCTTTTTTTTTAAATTTCAATAGTTTTTGGGGAACAGGTGGTGTTTGGTCACATGGATAAGTTCGTTAGTGATAATTTCTGAGATTTTGGTGTACTCATCACCCGAGCAGTTTACACTATACCCATTGTGTAGTCTTTTATCCCTCCCCTCCCCCCAACCCTTTCCCAGAGTCCCCAAAGTCCATTATATCATTCTTATGCCTTTGTATCATCATAGCTTAGCTCCCACTTATGAGTGATAATATATGATATTTGGTTTTCTATTTCTGAGTTGCTTCACTTAGAATAATGGTCTCCCACTCCATCCAGGTTGCTGTGAATGCTGTGATTTTTTTCCTTTTTGTGACTGCGTAGTATTCCACAGTGTATATGTACCACATTTTCTTTATCCTCTCATTGGTTGACAGGCATTTAGGCTGGTTCCATATTTTTGCAATTGCAAACTGTGCTGCTATAAACATGCATATGCAGTATATTTTTCACATAATGACTTCTTTTCCTTTGGGTAGACACCCAGTAGTGGGATTGCTGGATGAAATGGTAGTTTTACTTTTAGTTATTTAAGGACTCTCCATCCTATTTTCCATAGTGGTTGTACTAGTTTACATTCCTACCAGCAGTGTAGAAGTGTTCCCTTTTCACCACATCCATGCCAACATCTATTCTTTTTTGATTTTTTTGATTACGGCCATTCTTGCAGTAGTAAGGTGGTATCTCATTGTGGTTTTAATTTGCATTTCCCTGACAATTAGTGATGTTGAGCATTTTTTTTCATATGTTTGTCGGTCATTTGTATATCTTCTTTTGAGAATTTGTCTATTCATATCCTTTGTCCACTTTTTAATGGGATTATTTTTATCTTGCTGATTTGAGTTTGAGTCAGTTCCACAGGCTTAACAGGAAACACGACTAGGAGGCCTCAGGAAACTTACAATTATGGTGGAAAGCAAAGGAGAAGCAAGCACGTCTTACCATGGCAGAGCAGGAGGAGGACTGAGAGAGTGAGGGGGGAACTGCCACACACTTTTTTTCATGAGAAATCATTATATCTCATGAAAACTCATTCACTATCCAGAGAACAGCAAGGGGGAAATGCGCCCCCATAATCCAATCACCTCCCACCAGGCCTCTCCTCCAACACGTGGGGATTACAATTTGAGATGAGATCTGGTTGGGGACACAGAATCAAACCATATCAGGTGTATAGGTTTCTATTCCTTTCTCCATGTGCATACCAACATATGTGAACCTATATACAGAGAGGTGTTTAATTACAAAAATAAACATGATTTTGTGACTTTTTTTCACCTAAATATAACGAATAAACTGCAAGCCAGCAGAGATAGATCAAATTCATTCTTTAAATTGCTGTATGTTTTTCCAACTACAGACCCTGCTGTGACTCACTTCCTAAGAGGACTTCACTTGCCATTTGCTGCAACAGACCTGCTGGCCTCAGAAAACCTTTAAGGGGCTCTCTAGTGAAGGGCTTTCCAATCTTGTAGTTGGGAAGGAACTGCTGCTTGAGACTGAAAAGGTCTGGGAGTTAAACAGCTCCTCATAGAAAGTTATCAGATGGTAAGAGGTCTCACAGGTCCATGAGAAATGAAGCCACCGCATCTCTTACCACTTAGTTTGCTACTGCCCAAGAGATGTGCACAAGGTGCTGGCAGATGCTGAGGAAACCATAGCATGAGTAGGCCAGGAAAAGTTAAATTCATTTACGGGGCATGGGAAGAAAGAAGACCGGCGGAACAGAAATAAGACAGATGTCTACTGAAGCAGAACCAATGGAAAAGACAGAGGAGAATTTTAATGAAAAATATCATGGAATTATAGAATTAAAAAAAGAAAAGATTTTCAGAAACTAAAAAATACCACGATTTCTTAATTAAAAGTTCAACATCCAACAGAAAAAGAGAATGACTGACTTTGAAAATAACATTAGTGGTCAAAAAAATCGCTGGAGGAAATACCTCATAAGAGACCCAGTGCAGATAACCTGAGGGAAAAGACAAAGCTGCATGGAGGTCAGATCCAGGAGGCCAACTAAAGAGGAAAGGAACATGAGAAGTAATAGTAACATAGATAATGGAATAAAACATTTACAACTTAGAAAGTCTTGAGGCCCTGAATATCAAAGTTAAAGGGAAAATCCTGCAGATCTTTTAGTACTGTGGGGAAATGGGCTTTCTGGCTCAAGGACCTCACTGACATTGAATTTATGTCACATACCAGGTAAGCCCAATGTGTGTACCTAATGCTTCACACGGAAACAGTATTAAGCAGAGATTGTTAAATTCTAGCATTCAGCAACTTTCCTTTGTCATGTTGTGTCACTAGGAGCTAAATACCAACCTTAGGAACTCTGTGGTAGTCTTTTCATACACAGTCCATCTAAAGCTGCAGGCACCAATTTTTAAATGCCATAAGCACAAATTATTTTGGTAACAATAAAAAATTAAAAATATGAGAAAGGAGGTATTCAAGGGTAAGACAAACGCATTACTGTTAAAAGAAACCACTATCTTTATTTATGAAATGGATACAGAGGTAGTATGGTGAGAGTTAAGAGCAGAGCAGAGACTCTGGACGTCTGCCACTTACTAGCTGTGCGACCTTGGGCAAGTTACCTAACCTTTCCATGTCTTAGTTTCCTGAAAATTAAACAAGTTAATATATTATCACAAGTATTAACTCTGCAACATAGCAAGTGCTTAATCAATCATAGCAGCGCTGCTGCTGGGCTGCTGCTACAGTGGGAAAACAGCACTGTACATAGAACTTTAATATTGTAGACTTGAATTTAAATGCCAACTTTAAACTTAAGTTTCATACCACAGCCATAGTAGTTAACCCTTTTTGCTTACATTTTTCATATCTAAAACAGGAGTATGAATACCTGCTTCTTTCAACATCTGTCCATCTATCCACAAACATCAACTGAGTACCTAGATATTTATATGACTAAGATACATTTCAGCCCTTAAGGAGCTTACAGTTTAGTGAGTAAAACTCAAGAGCTTTGCTTTCCTTTCATGTGGGCATTTCTTGAGGCTCCCTTTGTGTTAGGAGATAAAGAAACGGCTGCAAGGGTCAGGTATGTTTTTAGTACCATGAGTACTACGATTTTTTTAAAAAGTGACACTAATCTTGTCAGCAATTGTTGGGTAAAAAATGTGGCCAGTTCTGACACTCTGTATTTTGCTATTTTAAGAAAAATACTATGAAGCAATTGGGTCACTAGAAAGTAAGCATCTGTGGATGATACGACAGTCTTAAAAGTGAGGGGATCAGTGGGGACCAGGCCCTCAACTCTGATCAGGAAAGAGCATAAAACATCTTAAAGAGATATGTCTGTTCATAGGCTGGAACTGTGTAGTTCAAAACCTGCCTTTTTTAGAGATCTTTTAAGACCTGAGTGTTCCTTTGAATTAACAGCTCTAAAGTCATTGTCCAAGAGGAGTCATTATTACTTGATCCTTTGTAAACCACGTCCATCCCCTTTTAGAGTATCCTGCCTTGGCACACACAGTGGGAGATTATAGCAAACAAGTTCTTTGTCAACTTGGACAACTTCATCTCAATACTAAAGACCTTATTTTAAAGCTTCTTGATGTCAAGAGTGCTTATTTTGATCATCTCCATGTGAGTTGGCCATGGAAAGGTGGGATAAGTTGTTCTCCTTTAATCTTTTATTTAACTAAGGGGCTTTAGAATGCCTAAAATAATAATAATATCAGATAATCATTAGTATAAAATGAATAAAAGAGACTACAAATTGAAGACAGCCTGAATGTCTGTTCTTTATAAAGAAACAATGCATGACCACGTTTTCACCTGTCATTAGCAGCTGGTATTTAATAGCTGTGACTTAAAACTTAGTAGCTTTAGAAAGTATGTAATTACACCATTATTAAAAATTAAAATTAAGAATATTTTACTTTATTACATTTATATATCGCCACAATATAATCAATTATATACATTATTTAAAATCAAATTGGCAAAGACTTACTACAAATTCACTTGAATGGTGGCTACAAACATCACAAAGAATTAATCGGACTTCTATGTGTATGTGTGAGAGAAAAATTCTAAAAACCAATTTACTTTTAAAAGAAATTAAACCAGAGATAAATAAGAATTATCCAGCAAAAATGAAAAGTAACAACTATCCTATTTTAAAGTTTCAGTTAGATAAATTATGTTTCAAAAATCTTTACATAAAAACTCTAATACTATCACCCATAAATCATAAAATATAACTGGTAGTATATTTATTTTTTTACCCAATCACATTTTAGACTCATAATAAAAATCTACTACTTAGAGAAAATAAATCTGACAATTTATTCAAACATTGTTACATACGAAGTTTTAAGAAACTGTAAATAATTCTTAATACTCTCATTTTGATTTTCTGACTTCTCAAGACTATTTTGTACTTCTTTCAAACACACTTCCTGATGTTGTGCTTTCTAAAGAAAAAAAGGAAAAAAATACAGATAAGCAATAATAGCATTCATTCCAAAGGAGCAGAGTCATAATATTAAAAACATATATACAATAACTAGATAATTCTTTTTGATTTTTTAAAAGAATACTCACATCTGATGTGTTCATTCTTAGAGCTCACTCTTCTTTAAAATTAATAATTAAAGCACACATATGGTTGATTTTCACTGATATAATTTATAATACACATTCATTTAGCACCAAATTATTACATATTTAACATAATTAACTTAATAGGTTCTTTAACAACTGTTATAATTTCACATGTAAGATGATACATTTTCATACCAGTTTTTGCCATTTTCTGTCTAAAAATTCACATTTTATTCCAAAATAATTAAACGTCTTAAAAGTTGACAGAACTCTAGTTTTGATAATGTGAACATTTTATTTCTAGAATCCCTTAAAAAATAAAAATAATTCTTCACATTAAAGTTGTTCTTTGAGGAAAAAATTTAAAACTGCAATACATTTTTTTTTAACTAAGGTGCATATGAATTCTTAAGTAGGTGAGTTCACTGACAATGCTTTAGATAACCACAGGTTGCAAATATCATCTAGCTTCCAATTAAAATACAGACACCTAGACAGAAAAGAGAGAACTTTTACATCCTTCATATCAGGTGTTCAATGACACCTGATACCTTCTGAAACTGAGCAATGCCCATCTCAGGAAATGGGGCAGGTAAAAAATAATGTGATAGGCTTAGCAGTACAAAGTCACAGGATAAATACAATGAGTTTTACTCAAAAATTTGGAAAGAAAAATAGTAACACTTATTTTGTAGGGTAGGATATAAAATGTCAATGGATTTTAGGATAATACATAAGACTTCAAAGACATTTCAGGCTTCAGGAGGGGTGCCTTGGTTTAAGCTGCTGAGGTCATCCTCAGATCTGTACATCCATTCTGCGCCACCCCATTAGGGTACTTGGACAGAAAATACAAAAAGGCCTGCAGGTGAGCAGGGCACTGTGGGAGACACCAGGGATAAAGGCAACTACGAGACATGCTCTCAGAGTGCTTACAATTCAAATGGGGCTAAAGCAGGCATATTAAATACTGCCCACTTAACTGTCCCCTGGAAGGCATAAAACACACAAACTAATTTTTCAGCAATGTTTTAAATCTATGCTTAGAATTCTAGAATTTTACTAGTACAAAAATTATCAGGTTTCACAAAACATCAGATCTTTATTTTTTATTATTATTATACTTTAAGTTCTGGGATACATGTACAGAATGTGCAGGTTGGTTACATAGATATACACATGCTGGGTATGCTGCACCCATCAACCCATCCTCTACATTAGGTATTTCTACTACTGTTATCCTTCCCCTAGCCCCCCATGCCCTGACAGGCCCCAGTGTGATGTTCCCTGCCCTGTATCCATGTGTTCTCATTGTTCAACTCCCACTTATGAGTGAGAACATGCGGTGTTTGGTTTTCTGTTCTTGTGTTAGTTTGCTGAGAATGATGGTTTCTAGCTTCATCCATGTCCCTGCAAAGGACATTAACTCATCCTTTTTTATGGCTGCATAGTATTCCATGGTGTATATGTGCCACATTTTCTTTATTCAGTCTATCACTGATGGGCATTTGGGTTGGCTCCAAGTCTTTGCTATTGTGAATAGTGCTGCAATAAACACATGTGTGCATGTGTCTTTAGAGTAGAATGATTTATAACCCTTTGGGTATACACCCAGTAATGGGATTGCTGAGTCAAATGGTATTTCTGGTTCTAGATCCTTGAGGAATCGCCACACTGTCTTCCACAGTGGTTGAACTAATTTACACTCCCACCAACAGTGTAAAAGCATTCCTATTTCTCCACATCCTCTCCAGCATCTGTTGCTTCCTGACTTTATAATGATCGTCATTCTAACTGGCATGAGATGGTATCTCACTGTGGTTTTGATTTGCATTTATCTAATGACCAGTGATGATGAGCTTTTTTTCATATGTTTTTTGGCTGCCTAAATGTCTTGAGATGTGTCTGTTCATATTCTTTGCCCACTTTTTGATAGGGTGTTTTTCCTTGTAAATTTGTTTAAGTTCTTTGTAGATTCTGGATATTGGCCCTTTGTCAGATGGATAGATTGCAAAAATTTTCTCCCATTCTGTCAGTTGCCTGTTCACTCTGATGATAGTTTCTTTTGCTGTGCAGAAGCTCTTTAGTTTAATTAGATCCCATTTGTCAATTTTGGCTTTTATTGCCATTACTTTTGGTGTTTTAGTCATGAAGTCTTTGTCCATGCCTATGTCCTGAATGGTATTGCCTAGGTTTTCTTCTAGGGTTTTTATGGTTTTAGGTCTTACATTTAAGTCTTTAATCCATCTTGAGTTAATTTTTGTATAAGGTATAAGGAAGGGATCCAGTTTCAGTTTTCTGCATATGGCTAGCCAGTTTTCCCAACACCATTTATTAAATAGGGAATCCTTTCCTCATTGCTTTTGTCAGGTTTGTCAAAGATCAGATGGTTGTAGATGTGTGGTGTTATTCTGAGGCCTCTGTTCTGTTCCATTGGTCTATGTATCTGTTTTGGCACCAGTACCATGCTATTTTGGTTACTGTAGCCTTGTTGTATAGTCTGAAGTCAGGTAATGTGATGCCTTCAGCTTTGTTCTTTTTGTTTAGGATTGTCTTGGTTATGTGGGCTCTTTTTTGGTTCCAAATGAAATTTGAAGTAGTTTTTTCTAATTCTGTAAAGAAAATCAATGGTAGCTTGATGGGGATAGCACTGAATCTATAAATTACTTTGGGGAGTATGGCCATTTTCATGATATTGATTTGTCTTATTCATGACTATGGATGTTTTTCCATTTGTTTGTGTCCTCTCTTATTTCCTTCAGCAGTGGTTCATAGTTCTCCTTGAAGAGGTCCTTCACATCCCTTGTAAGTTGTATTCCTAAATATTTTATTCTCTTGGTAGCAATTGTGAATGGAATCTGTTTATTTTACTAACTTTAGCCAAGTACTAGGGATATTACAGCAAAACCCACCTCATTTATTTTTTCAGAGGCTTCAATTACACAAAAAACAGCACACATATTTTACAATGTCAGAAACTCTAATGGTGAGTTTAAAAAAAAGTTTTGAAATAAATGGAAGGCCTGTGCTAAATTAAAGGTGATCGACATTTTGTTCTGATTAAGTTGTCATGAAACTTTTGATGGCAATAAAATCAAATTGTGCATGCCAAAAGTCATTTAACCCTTGAATCTTTTAGGTTTTCAACTTTTTAGACACTTGGGAATAAAAAAAATAGATTTAATGGACTCTCTGGATCCTGGAAAAAATACAGTATCATTATTCTCTATGTCATTATCTAGTAGATAGTTATTAAGTAATTTAATCATGAGTAATACTAGCTTTCAGAATATTCTATGCCAATTGACTATTTCATGCGTATTCAGGAAAAAAACAGAAGACTAATTGAACACAGTCAATTTGGTATTTTCATTTCTCGACTGAATGGACTAAAGTATCCATCTCACATGCATATCTAACAATACTGAATGTTTAATACAAAATTATAACTTTCTAAAATAAAATATTCATTATTCAAGACAGATATAAAACTCACGTGTTTATCTTTAAAAAATGAAAAATTCATATCAGGATGAAATCAAGTAGATTATATCTGTAATTTTCATTAAGCAGTGGTCATTGCAAAAGTAACATGTAGGGAAAGGGCCTGATGAGATTTTATCAGATTTGAGGGCAATGCAATACATGCCATCCAAGGAGGCAGAATAATAAATTATTTGGCATATCATAACATTTTTATTTTTTATGTTTTATATTGCTTGTTATTTTTAATATTATCAGTAAAACAATAGCCTTGATTTACTCGCTTTATACTTTCTACATGGTAAGAATATTAAATGCTATTTTTTATAATATGTTAAGCCATGCTAATACTCACACTGCTCATTTTGCAAACAAGTTGATTTTGTTCTTCGTTTTTCTTTCTAAGCTCAGTTTCCAGATCTAATATTTTAATTTGTAAAGCTCTCTCTCTAGATGACATTTTCTCTATTTCTTCAGCAACCTGTAATTTTTATCAAAAGAGTAAAATAAAGTGCTTTCTTTAAAATATGATTTAAAGCCTTGACATAGTTATATTGTACCTTTTTTCTAAACATATTACTTGTATGTTATATCCAAGTTTAAAGATGTTCTATCTTGAAGAAGCATATATAGTGTAAGTATGTACTATACTTATCTTCGCAGCATTAAATATCTGCAAAATTGGCTTGAGATGGAAGAGATGTATACATTTTCACTGCTCTGTGACTTAGGTAGGTGTTTTCTCCAACAGTATATTTTAAAAACAGACTGAGACCAGTTACCATTTTTATAGCATTTATATTCACCAGGGTGTTAAGAGCAGTGATGGAACATAGAAATTCCTTGTTAAATGCTCATTATACACTTGGATTAACAGAACTGGGAGTAGGAACTGGTATACACACTTCCTACAAACACACACACACACAAACACGGAGACTGGTTCTTCATTCGTTCACTTCCAAACTGGTCTGAATTTGAATTTTCATATTTACCTGATTACTTATTTTGGCAGGAAGTCTAGCTTAGTTATGTTCTTCTAAGGAATCAGATATGTGGAAGCCTATTTGTAAGAATGCTGGGTTGGAGCCACAAGAATGAGAGTAGAGGCAGGGATTGATCCAGGAACAAGGAGCTAGTGGAAAGGACTGTCCTCCAACCTAATTCCTATGAACTCAGTTCTAAGTTATTATAAAGATTTCTTCTGTACATATTCCAAGAACAATTATGCATGAGAGATGCCAGTGTGATCTGAAGCTATGGGAGAAAAGGCCCTTAGGACAAACACCAATGCCCTCGGCACCATCCCCTCAGTGTAGGCCATGGTAACAGGGCAGTGATGGCACTCTCACATGGGCAGAAGCTACAGATAGCCCCATATTCCACCGTAGCAGGAGAGAAAGGAGAGGGCAGACATACCTCTGGGACTCTGAACTCTTCCTTTCAGGAAGGAATCTGAGAGCATACCTGGCATTTCCAAAATGCACTTAGGCTGAACCCTACCAGATTATGAGAGTGCTGAGAGCTAAGGCCAGGTCTCATTCATCTTTGCATCTCAAGCACTAGCAGATTGCCTGATACTGAAGTATTCATTGAATGCTAACCTAATGGATGTAACTGAAATTTAATATTGTATGTATTTATTTATGCAACCATATTTGTCAAAAGGGACTTGAACATTACAGCTCACTGAATCCTGATCAAAACAAAAATGTTCAATTATTTGCACATTCAATTTGGTTGTATATAAAAAAAAGGTACAGGAGGAGATTATGTCTTCAAAGTGGTTTCCATCTCTGCCCTTTCCCCAGCCACATTACCATTTATCTAGTGAAGTAACTCTAGCCCAGCAATGTATCTGTTTTGCTTGAAAGAGAAGATAGTTAAAGAACAAAAATGTAATTGCTCCCTTCACCCTGTCATCAAGACAAAACAATAACTACTGGTTTGGCAAGATGTTTAAAAAGATGACTCTTTGGTAAATGAATTAAAAAGTTTCTAAATAAAGGCCATGCATACCTTTTGTCTACCTTCTTCTAAAGCGGCTTCCAGTTGTCTGGCCAATGCTGTATATTCTGCAGATTTCTCTTTAAACTTAAGATTGCTGTGCTTAAGACATTCTTCTTGGTTTGCCAGCTTCTTCTCAAGCTCTTTATTTTCTGTGTCCATCTGTTCTAATTTTCTTTTTACAGAAAACATATATTTCAAAAGTTTAGTGTGCAGAGAAATATGCAGCAGCAATGTTAAGTAATTTAATACTTACTGTTGAAGGTTTTCACACTTCAACTGAATAAGATAGTTTTCCTCTTCCAGAGAAAGCTTTGTCAGAAGACTGTGATTTCCATCAACCTAAAAGAAAAAAAAAGGTTTCTTAGTCATTTTCTTCACTATCAACTTCCAAAGAAATCCACACAATTTATTGTTAGACCACAAGCAATGAGAAGGTATAAATGTTACTACTCTCACACAGAAAGACACCAAGAAAACGTTATATTGTTAAAATGGAAGTTTTAAATTCCTGGTTATATTTAAAGAAGATGTGTTGCCTGTGTTGGAAAATAATCAACTGAAAAAAATTCAGGATGATGGCAATTAAAACATTTTGAACAACACCTTATTGAAGAAAGGTATTTATTTTGTTAAGTTGAAATACGAAAATTTGAAGCAGTATTAATCTCCTATTTTTGGATACCTAGGGTTTCTCTTATGATTTTCTGTTTCACCTAAAAATACTGATTAATAATTGAATATCTGTGAAGTTGAAACTGTCAGTAAAAAATGTGTTTTTTTGAGAAGCAAAATGAAGTAAACAATCAAAGACACACTCGCCCATGCCAAGACAGAATATTCTTCCCACTGCTTCAAAATCTGATCTAAATAATGTAAGAAGTTTTGATTTAAGGAAAAAATTTTTTTCTCATAATTTCAATTAGTAATTTAGGCTAATCTATGTCATCTGACATTTTACTAGAAAAATCTCTTTGAACTCTAAAATTTTGTCTGCATATTTCTATCTAACTTTTAAGTTCAGGGGTACAAATGCAGGTTTGTTACACAGGTCAACTTGTGTCATGGGGGTTTGTTGTACAGATTATTTCGTCAACCAAGTATTAAGCCTACTACCTATTAGTTATTTTTCCTGATCCTCTCCCTCCTCCCACTCTCCACCCTCTGAAAGGCCCCAGTGTGTGTTGTTCTTCTCATGTGTCCACGTGTTCTCATCATTTAGCTCCCACTGATTAAGTGAGAAAATGCAGTATTTGGTTTTTTGCAAAATTAAAATCCAGATTATATTTGGAAGATAGACAGGGAATGCTTCCTAAAACTGTCTTGAAAGTAAAAGAAAAAAGACTTGTCACCATCCTTGGACTGCTCCTTTAAAAAAATTTCATTAATTAAAAAAATATTGAGTGCTTACTATGTGCTAGGCATTGAGCTAGGAGACGGCTATGTGGCTACTACTAACAGGACACACATGATCCCTATTCTGATGGTATAAAAAGTAAAACAGAAAAAAAAAAAAACAAAAAAGCAGACTGAAAAAAATCCCAAAAACTTGATGTACAATTCTAATTAAAATAAATTCTAATTTTTGTAAATTTCAATAATTTACCTTATCCTGACATCAAGGAACATATATGTAAGTATAACTTTGCTCCTTCTCTGATTCTATTACCATGTCTTCAAATGTCTATAGATTTGCATGAATAAACCAAAATAGGAATTTTAATTACCAATTTTTCACCATAAAATACTAAAAGAATAGCTTGCAAAACAGTATTATAGTATCTGCGTGAAAATGATGTTTTACAAACTAAGTAGATGGGAATTTAAAAATCAAGCTCTGACATGAGCGCCCTCAACTGGTGAAATCATTCCAAAGCATTCTTTTAACGCATTTAGCAAAACTCAGAAGGATGGCTGCACACCTGGCCCTGAAGCTCCCTAACGGTGTGTTCCTGGTCTGCACACTTCCCCTTGCAGCACTGCAGACTCTCCTGACACTCGTGAAGCCTCCGTTCAGCTGCCATCAAGGAATCGCAGACACGCTCTAACTCTTTCAGATGAGACTCCATCTGGCCTTTCATCTGAGTTGTGGCAGTAGGGAAATAAGTGCAAGATCACACATTCAGCATTAATATTTTTATTACCTTAAATACTAGATATGCTTGTAACACAAGTATTTTAGGTATAATGGCTTTAAATAAGAACACAACTGAATAAATATTAATTTAAACTCTGTTAAATAAGAATGTATAACTAAAAAGTGGGGTAGACTTTAGTTTTCAAAAAGTGTATTGAGCACATAAATAGGGTAAATTAGCTGACAGGGTGGATGTTTAACTAATTTTTAAAAGCAAATTTTTAAAATCCTGACATTATATTCAAGCACAGATTATCACTAATAATCATTACTAATAAAGCTGTAGTTGTCTACTATCCAGCTATAGGTTCTAAAGGAAATGTCACTTTTAGTCATTCAATCTTATAACTCAGATACTTACCTAAATTAGAGCAGCTTGCTTCACTCATCTTAGCCAAAACTGGTAGGGTTTACTGTATATTATTTAAAAATAGCTAGTATCATCAGTTCTCGCTTGCCTTTAATTTGACCATTAATGTTACTATCAACAAATCTAATTTCATCTACATTAATCTGCTTTGGCTACTGCAGTTCCTCACTGCAGCACTTTTGTGGAGATGTGAAAAGCGGCAACCTTAAGAAATGTTTGCACTGCTAATTACAAAAAATAGACTCTTTCCCTGAGATGGGAACACCTAATAGTTTCTGTGTAGTATCTGGCATTCTTGATCATGAAAGACAAAACCAGAACAAAGGATCCCTCAGTGTCCCTAAAACATCTTAGAAACCATGAGAAAACCAGGAGACTTAAAACAGTGAAGAAAAAGAAAACTTTCATTAAAAAAGTAGTTGTCTTGTAAAATACTAGAAAGAAAACATCGTGACCTCATAGTATCTGAAAAAGGCTCCAGCCCTTTCTGTCATTTGAACAGAACTGTAAAATATGCTTTTATTTGCAGTGCTGCCTAGCAGAAAAGGAGACATTTGCACTGGTATGTTTCATGAGAAAAAGAGACCAAAAGACATAAAATGGTTTCTTCGCTGGCCTGCTAAAAATAGGTGAAAAGTAATTCCATGAAAGCAGTAAGTTGTGCATTCAGTGGGCTATCTTTATCTCTGTATAACTGGAGGACGCTTGCTGTGGCTGACCCCTTCTTCACATTATTGCCTCGCTCTGACTCCTCAATCCTAAGATAGGGGAGCAACCCAGAGAGAGTAACCTTATTAGATTCAGATGGAACTGACCACTAACATCGCATGACCTCTGCTGCCAGGAGTCAGCATCCTACAACTTTCACTGCTTCTTTACCAAAACAACACAAAAACCCAGAGATGTGGTTTCATTTAAAAACTTTAAAATATTCACAAAAACATCATAACTCGCCAACATTGGCCTTCCCTTCATTCTGTTGCAATAGAACAAATAAAAGAAATGATGGTTTTTTAAAAGATATTATTTTTCTTCAAAAATGCATTTAGCAGATATTGGCTTTGCTTTTTTAGACATAAAAGATTTATAACCAGAAAAAAAGGGTGAGATTAAAAATGAGAGGTACTTAGGTTTGTATACTTATGATTGATAACCATTTTTTGAGCTATTTAAAGCCTGTTCTTGCATCAGAAAAATTAAACATTTATGTTATGCTATTTTCCAAATATTAACAAAAAAGTGAAAATAATTCATATAAACAAACAACATTTCCAGCCTGGAAGAAACATTATTTCCTTGGAAAACAAACTCTTACAGAGGTTAAGACTAGCCCTTTCCTAAGTATGAACTAGAGAAAATGACCAAAATGAATAAATTTGCATACTATTTATAAAGTAAAAAATATATAAATAAAATTTTTATATATTTTATATTTTATTTGAAATTCCAAACATACCTTCTCTATATTTTTATTTTTGGTTTTTGTTATTTGGTTATTTTTATGTAGCAAATTTTCACATCTGCTTTTTACTATTTCAGCTGCTTCTTGCAACTTTTGTACCTGAAAATAAAGTCTATTATTAGAGATACAACTTTGTACCTGAAAATAAAGTCTGTTATTAGAGAAACATATTATTTTTAGAATCATGAGATAAAAATCTAAAATTTAAAATTTCATTTTAAACAAGTCATCATTTTCCTATCAATATCCTCGATTGGTTCATCTAATGTTATTCCTTCTTTAAATACGGAATCACTCAGTGGTCTACTCTAACCCACAATCTTTGTCTGATTTACCTGTCTTCTCTCATCAATACTTCTAAACTCTCCAGTTGAGCTTTGAAGACTACAAAGGTTTCATTTGCAGATCAATGTCACTTCAAAGAACCAGTCTCTGGTCCAAACTAGCTTCCATTTAAATTATTTTTCCCACCAAATCAAAATCTGATTTAAAAAAAAAAAAGATTCTAGGCCCTGCACCCAGAATATGGTCACTCAACAACAATATTCCTGCTGAGGGATTAAACACAAATAACCAGCTGGAAGACCCTGATGAAGAAGAGGTCCCACAGTCCCCCACAATCTCCATTCCTACCTCAGACTTGGATGACTGAAATACTCTAACTGGAGGTCTCAACTCTAATTTTCCCATCTAATCCATCGAGATGCAGCCCCTTTCTACTGCCCACACTTTGCTCCCCTTAAGCTTTCATCCTTAGTTCACTCTTTTTTTTTTTTTTTTTTTTTTTCTGGAGATGGAGTCTTGCTCTGTCGCCCAGTCTGGGAGCACACTGGTACAGTCTCGGCTCACTGCAACCTCCACCTCCTGGATTCAAGCAATTATCCTGCCTCAGCCTCCTGAGTAGCTGAGACTACAGGTGCGTGTCACTACACCTGCCTAATTTTTGTATTTTTAGTAGAGACAGGGTTTCACCATAGTGGTCAGGCTAGTCTCAAACTCCTGACTTCAAGTGATCCGCCCACCTCAGCCTCTCAGTGAATTACAGGTGTGAGCTACTATGCCCAGCCAGTTCATTATTCTTTAATTCAAACTTTCTCTGACCAGTGTGTTACCCATCATGCAAGGACCTGCATAAGTCCCATCTTTCTCATGAAGTTTTTTCTTGAATACTACATTTCCAAAAAATAAAGGTTTTTCTACAAATTACCATTGAACACATGGTCTATTTCATATATATTGTCACATGTTCTTTTCTTGGCATTTCATGTGAATAAATCTGAATTATACTTTATTTCCTGAGAAAGGAGGTATAATGAACTTTAATGACCCTAGAAAGGAGTCATTAATCTAAATCAATACCATTAAATATACACGATGACAGACAAATATAGCCAAGATTAACAAGAATACATTAGAGGTCACATTATACCTATGTAATTAATATTAAATCTACTTTTAGGAATATCCACTATATCCATATGCAGTGTTGGAATCAGTAATTGGCAGAATCATCTATTTACAAAGATGTGTGGGACCTTAAGAAATATTTGAGTCATACCATATTATAACCCACAATGATAGCCCCAACTCTCTTCAGTTCTGTTTATTTAGATTGCAAACAAATAGTGTTTTAAATTGTCTACCAATTTTAGTAAGCACTAAAATAAATGCAGTAGTCACCTGAGTTTTATACATTTCAACAAGGGTTTTCTGGTTTTTTTCTACTTCTTGCAATTCTAAGAGTTCATTTTCAACAGAAACAACTTCATCCTTCAAAGCAGCAAGTGTAGTCTAGCAAAAAAGATATAGATTTTATAAGTCATTAGAATATATTTATACTTCAGTGCTACAGAATTATAAAAACATAACTCATGTATTAACAAAGTTGATAAAACAATTATTTCTGATTGCATGCAATTACCATCTAAAATTTAGGAATTTCACAAAGTTAGTGACTAATACTTATGAACAACCTTCTTAAGATTTACACAGGACATATGATTTTTAAAACTTTTTAAATTTACTGACAAAAAAACTTGGAAATGTTCCTAGATATGAAAAATCAATAGAATATAGAGGTTACTGGAAAAGAAAAATACAGAAAAATTATACTTAGTACATGATAAAGGTTAGATTTTTAAATCAATGGAGGAAACATGGACAACTAAATAAATGGCAATAAAATAACTGTTTATTAGGAAAAAAAATAGGTTGACTACCTGCCTCAGCCCAACTACAGAAGCATCAAATGAATTAAATAAAAACTTTAAAAATTTTCAAAGACAATTCAGGTAAAACTGTATTTCATTTCAGGATAGCAAAAGTCCTAAAGAGCATAAAATTAAAAGAAGATATGGAGAAATGTAAAAGTCTGAGATATTATCTTCCTTGCAAGCTTACTAGTTAGCCTACTGCAATTTCATGGATGCTATAACAGAAGTACAATATTCCTAGGTCAGAGACAGGGGACTTATTACTCATAGCAATAAGAGTAGCAAGACTGTCAGCATTTGTATCAGTTTCCTGAGCCCCAATTCCCACAGAGCAACCTAAACAGGCCAGGTGGCAACTGCATATGCAGTCAAATGCATTGCAAAAGAATGAACCTGAGTTTAGGGAACTCAAATTTCTTATAGCAGGCAGTGAGCATGCCTGCCCATACTCCTAAGGGAGACACAGTTATCATATTCCAAGGATATCTACTATGCAAACATCCTTGAAAAGACAGTCTACATGGACAATGTCTTTGATTACAAGATGTGCAGAGCTGTGAGAGCACTCTCAAGAGAAGCCATTTAAAAAAATGTGTGCGCGTGTATCTCTCTCCAAAATTTCATAGCTTTTCAATACAGTTTAAATGGCAAACAAAATATGAAAAAATATTAGCAAATGACAAATTTGATGCCTTGTCAAATAACATTTGTCGTTACAAAAATAAAACACATAACATTAATATCCTTAATATACAGTTATTATATATTAATTAGGACAAAAGACAACTATAAAAAATGAGCAATTAATTCAAAAAAGGCAGAAATGTGAATGATTGATGAATACATGAACCAGCATGTTCATTAGTTTTTATGCTGTAGGCACTGAAGGTTCTATTAGTGAACAAAACAGATGAAATTCCCTTCCTCCATGAAACTTACATACTGGAGGGACAGACAGACCAAAAATAAGAATAAGCAGTAAAATAAATCAAACACAAAAGCAGCTAGGAATGACATGTGGGGGAAGGCCTCCTGAGAAAGAGACTTTTGAGTAAAACTGATAGGAAGAGTGTCTCTTTAAGAGAAAAAGGCAACAGCGGCAGGAGGCCTAGCAAGTTAGGGGAAAACAACAAGAAAGCCAGTGAGGTAGAAATAGAGAAGAAACGGGAAGAATGGAAGGAGATGAGAGTAGAAGAAGAAGAGAGGTAATAGAAAATGAGATGGTATAATGACTTGTAGATATTTATGAACCAAGATATCTCTGTGGGGTTCGGAGCAGGGCAGTGACATGATCTGACTACATTTTTACAGGAACAACTCTACTGCTATACTGAATGCTGCCTGCAGGGGCCAGGGCTGAAGCAAGGAGAATGATCATGAGGTCACAGTAACAATGAGAGATGATGGAGGCTTGAATCGGGATAATGACAGTGGTGCTGGTGAGAAGTCGTCAAATTCTGAATATACTTGAGGTAGATTTGATGACAGACTGGAAGCAGCGTATGAGAAAAATGATGATTTTCCATTAATTGGGATGAGGAAAACTGTAGTATTTACTATTTTGGGAAACATCAAGAGCTCCATTTTGGACATGACAACTTTGAGACATCTATTAAATATCGAAGTGGAGATGTCAATCAGGCAGCAGAATATACGTCTGGAATTCAGGGACAAGGTCTAGATTAGAGGTATAAATTTGAAAACCTTGAGCACATAGATGGTATGTAAAGCCACAAAAATAAATGAGATTATTTATAAAATTTGGAGAGATTTGTTTTAAAATTAGTACTTTTAATTACCTGGTACTGGAAAATGTATAGGGACTGTTTTACTTATAGTAGACACATTTATGATAGGTAATTTGGAAATACAGAACAATATTAAAAATGAGTCTCTCTTTTGACCAAACAATTAAATATATCCTAAGAAAACAGATAAGCAAAAAAGACTCAACGAAACTATGTTTTTATTTGCAATAGTAAAAAACTGGAAGTAGCTATTGGAAGTAGCATATATATCACACATAAAATTAAAAAATTATATATATGCTAAAATATTAATTCCAGTTATCTTTCAGTTGTGAGATTATGGGCGATTTAAATTTTTTTCCTTTTGTGTTTTTCTGTTTTTCTAACTTTCTGTAAGAAACAAATACAACTTTTTAACCTTCCAAATAAACTTTCTGTTGTGTCTAATAGAGGAGGTTACTGGGCCTTGGAAGCAGCATTAACAGTTTATTTTTCATTTGCAACTTTAAAATCTAAAACTATTCTAAAGTAATTAAAAGTAATAAAACACAAACATCTAGGCTGCAAAAAAACTGCATTTACACTGCAAATAACATATGCCAAACTTATTTAAATGTTTTCCTTAAAAATCCAGAAAATAATGCATTAAAAATACATTTCTTAATTATTAATAGAATACGCTAAGATACAAACTTTAACTCAATGACTTTTATAGTCTATATAATTTAAAATTAATTCATAATTTTATCAAAAACTAGTTTAAAATATCTTTCTAATCCTTTCTCTATGAAGGATTTCAAGAAAATAAGAAAATAAACATAATAAAATTGCTTCCTCTTTCCAAATAGAGTAATTTAAGCATTCACTCAATAAATATCCATTAAGAGTATATGTCACACCTTCCCTGGGCAACCTGTATGTACACAAAGATAAGAGTTTACAAGGAGAGATTCATTGAGAAGACTTTGGGAGGAAGTAGCATTTGAGCTAAACTTTAAAGGAAAGGTAGGATTTAGATACTGAGAAAAATGGCATTCCAAAGTGTAAGAATAGGAGAACTATAGGAGTAGATGCAGAAAACATAAAACGAGTATTCATATTTGGCTAGAGCTCAGAATAACTAGAAGACGACATTCCCTAGTCTCCCTTGCAGCTAGGTGGGGGTCACGTGCCTAAATAAGTAAGAGAGTCAAGTCATATGGGAATTTTGAGAAGGCTCCTTAAAGGGGAGGAAATTTTTTAAAAAGGGAGGTAATGCATCTTTTTTTCCTCCATCCTGTTGCTTGAAACTTGACTATAATGGCTGAAGCTCCAGCCTCTATTCTAGATCAAAAGAATGAGGGTCATACCTAGGGATGGCAGAACAGAAAGTTAAAAAGCTAAAGAGCCACATCAGTTTTGAAGTGCCAACTCTGTACTACTTCTACATAATAAACATATATCTCTATCTTACTTAAGCCATATAATTTGGATTTTCTGTTATATATGGTGAAGCTGAATCTTAATATAAGGCTTGCTGAAATATAAAAGAAACTTCCCTAGTGTTGCTAGTGTATTTTGTTTTCTGGAATTTTCCAATACAATTTCTGGCAAACTTTATATAACTTAAAATGTGAGACAAATCAAATTTCTAATTATAAAATATGAACAAGATTGTGTCTAGTATTTTTTTCCTGTCTTCTTCCAAATTCTATTCTGGCTCTGCCAGTAAACTAGTTGTATGATCTTGGGCATGTTATTTAATCTCTCTGAGTTTCAATGTATTCATCCATAATTAAGAAAAGCATCTTTATGATAGCATTGACATGAGAATTAGAAGTAAAAAAAAATGTAAACTACTTATCAAGTGCCTCCTACATTAATGGTAATTGATAGATAGTAGCCATTATGGTTGCTACTCTCCAGAGTCATTTATTAAATGACTGATGTATTCCAGGCACAGTACTAGGCACTAGAAGTAATGGGAGGATAAAATGATCCCTGGCCCTGGTATGTGGAGGATGGAGGGAAAAACAGCCCTCAGAGGGAGAAAAATTATACAAACAAGTAAGTGTAATGAAGTTCTACCTGCAAAATTAATATAGAGAGAATAAAACAGGGTGAAAAATGGGAAGATTAGTAATGTGCCCTATTACAGAGAATTTCCTAGGTTTAAGGAGTCTTCTGCTGGAAAACTAACCACATGTTAAAATCTCCATTCATTCCCAAGACCAAATGACCAAACTAATATAAAGCAAAAGGAATGTTTATAAGTCAACTTAATAAAAATAACAGACCAGGGGCTGTCAAAGGAAAAAATATTTTTAATGCTTCTGGAAAACTGATGACTGACTAATGAATCAGGAATGGATTTAGGCAAGGAGGAAGTTCATCTACCTGAAGAATCTAGAGAGGCACAGGGCTAAGGCAAGAGTGAGACCTGGGTTTGAAAAGGATTAATTCAAAGTCTGTGAATAGAACAGCTGACTACCACTACCCTCCACCCCCTGCTCACACACTCAAGGGAAGAACACCTGGAACTAGGAGTTTACTTCCCAACAAACAAAGACAAGACAAGTCCTTCTCTAAAGAAATAGAATGAACTGTTTGGGAACAACAAAGGGATGGTGCTGGTGACCCAAAGCAAAGACGCATGTATTTTGGCATTTTTTAGGGGCCACCAGTAAACTGCTAGTTTCCCAACAGTTGAGAAAAGTGAAGTGAAACCAATCAAGTGACAAGAACCATCCACATATCCATTTGGTTTTCTACTGTTTCATTAGTCTTTTTATTGTCTCATTTGTAAATTCTTAAATGTCATCAGACTTTTGGAAAAAGAGTATCATGAGAGAGATCTAAAAGTTTTTTATATATTAAAAAAAAAAAAGGAAGAAAAAAATTGGTTTGGGCGCAGTGGCTCGTACCTGTAATCCCAGTAGTTTGGGAGGACAAAGTGGGAGGACTGCTTGAGCCCAGGAGTTCAAAAGCCCAGGAGCCTAGGCAGCACAGGGAGACCCCAACTACACACATACACACACACACACACAAATTAGCTATGTGCTGTAGTCCCAGCTACTTGTGAGGCTGAGGTGGGAGATTGCTTGAGCCTGGGAGGTCGAGGCTGCAGTGAGTTCTGATTGTGCCACTGCACTCCAGCATCAGCAACAGAGCAACTGTCTCAAAACAACAACAACAACAAAAAAAAACCGTGCCAGTTGGAAACAATAAATTGAAACACTGAAAAAAAAAAAAAGAAAAAATTGTTATAGGTATTTTCAGATATTTGATGATAGGAACACTTGGGGAATACTTTTTAAAATTCTTGAAAATTAAACTTTTAAATGAAGGATTAAAAGATAAAGACCAAAGAAATCTGCCTCCAAAATTGAACAAAACCCAGAAACTGAAGACAGAGTATCAATCTAGGAGGTCCAACAAATCAACAATACAATCAGCAGTACATCCAGACAGACTGGAGAAAACGGAAAGGGGCAGGAGAGAGAGCATTACCAAAGAAATAATATAACAGAATTTTCCAGAGGTAAAGGACATGAGTCTTTGGATTTACAAAGTCTACAACGTACTTAGCACAAAGTACTGGAAGACACAACTAGATGTGTGTGAAGTTTCAAAACACCAAGGATAAGGGGAATCTCTTAAAACTTTCAAGAAAAATAAAAAATGTCACTACAGAGGAATAAGTATCAGACTGATGGCAGATTTTCTCTACTA
This sequence comes from Macaca nemestrina, assembly GCF_043159975.1. Lineage (NCBI taxonomy): Eukaryota > Metazoa > Chordata > Mammalia > Primates > Cercopithecidae > Macaca > Macaca nemestrina. The sequence goes on along the minus strand of NC_092125.1, from coordinate 147,255,005 downwards.
GCAACTCTGACTTATGGAAGACCATGGAGCAAAGCCTTCAAAGTTCTCAGTAAAAATTACTTTCAATCTAAGTTGCTATACCCAGCTGAAACCATTAATCAAAATGACAGAATAAAGGCATTTTTAGACATGTGAGACCATTTTAATGTTTACTTCTAATTTTCTCTTCCTTAAGGGAATATTATTTGCAGATATATTCCAGTAAAGAGAAAAAGAAACACAATGTGGGTTCAAGGAAACAGTGGAACCAGGGTAGCAGTCAAGAAAATTCCAGCATGGCATCTGGGCAGCAGGCCTAGAGACCAACCCATTCAGACTGAAACAAGAACATAGAAGGCCCTAAGTAGAAGAAATCTGGGGAAAATAGGTTCTTCAGAGAACAGAGATAGGATGAAGAATTTCAAGAAGGGGGGGGGCGGGGGGGAAGACAACGATAAGGGCAAAGAGTACAACAAGTAGGGTTTTTGGAAACTCCAGGTAAAATTTTAAAGTTGTACAAGAAAAAAACATGCATAAACGTATTACTTGACTGTGTAGTGAAAGAACAATTATAAGTCATTACTATTAATGTTTAGAATCAATCTATTAAAAGAGCACTTGAGGTTACAGAACAAATTGTCAATTTAATAACACTGGCGAAGTGAATGTGGGGAGAACAGATAGAGAACAGGTAGTTGGAAAACATCCTTATTTTCCAAATAAAAGGTGAAGATATATAATCTGTCCTATGCTTCACATTTCTGTCAAGTGAAGCTCATCTTACAATATTGGTAAGCAGGGGAATGATGTATAACAAAGAAGTAACTTTTGTTCAGATGCAGTTTTTTCTAGCTCATTAATTGTCTGAACCATGTAAAAAACATCAGCTGAATACAAAGCGCACAAACACAGCTGAACACAGCAAGCCACAGAGGTACACAGCATTCTACATAAAGCCCATATACTCCATGTTCCTCCTCCTCTTTCTTCTCTTTCGTCATTGAGCCCTATCTTGGAAGTGTTTATTGAATATTGCCCTTATGTTCATATCTTATGTCCATAAAAGCCTTAACTCTTTTAGCTTCCTATATCAAACTACCTTCACTTATTTTTTCGAAAGCATAAAAGTTATATGTTTGTTGTAGTATTTATTAGGAATTTAACATGTCTTTTAGTTGTATTAGTATTTATATTATCAATTATGTTAGTGCTCTACTAATTAGAAGGTTAATATAATTGACTAAATGTGATAAACCAAGGAATAGTATAATACATAATTTACTGATACACAGATAACCACGAGAAGAATAAAAATAGAAATTGTTTAGAAATTTAAAACTAGCTCCTCAAAGAGTTACAAATTAAAACCATAGATAACATTTTTACCTGCCAAATTAGCAAACACTACAAATAAAAACACACATTTCATTTCCTGTGCTGATGAGGTATAGAGAACTAATGGCAGTACGGGTAATAAAATACCTTTTCAGAGGAAATGTAGCAAAGCATATCAAGAACATTCAAAATGTTCATATTCTTTGACTCAGTAATTCTACATGGAAATCTAAGCTAAAGACAATACAGCAAGAAGTTTATGTACGAAAATGTTCATCAGAGCATTATTTTATTAAATGTTAAAAACAATGGGAATAACATGAATGTCCAACAAATAAGGAATCACCTAACACTTCTACATTGAATATATATTACAGAGTAATTTAAAAGGATGCTTATAAAGAGTTTATGTTATATACATACAGTATCTGTTTCCATTTTAAAGTGAACAAAGCAAGACATTATTTTAATTACAACTGTGAAAAAACAAATATTACAAAATACGGTTATCTCCAAGGAATGTGGGATCAACAATCATTCTGTTCTTTCCATATTTCTATAGTTTCCAATTTTACTGTAATGAGTATATATTCTTCACTCAAAAGGTAATACTGAATAAATTGTCAGAAGTTGGAGGAACTATGTTCACTGAATAAATGAACTTCTTTTTATTAAGAAATAAGAAGTTCAAACTGCTTGAAGGACTATAAAGGACTTACAAAATTTCTTGAAGGAAAAAATTCTAATTCAAAATATCACAATGTCACTGCCAAAAAAAAATGGTATAAGGTACATCGCAATTTTGATTTTTTAAAAAACCTTTCCTAACAAAAAGTAGCCGAAATAATTGTATTACTAAATACATTAAAGGTGAGAAAAGAAGACCCTGCTACTTCCTATAACATATCACTTAGATTCCTATTTCCTCCACTCACTCTGAAAGACCACAGTCAACAGGACTGGCAATTTCAAGTCCTGCACTCCAAACGAATCGAGTCTTTCCACCTGGAACAAAACAGACTTGAGATTTGTGAGCCTAGCTTTGCCCCATTGGTCTAAAGGAGACTGAAACTCAACATCAAGATGAGAAAAGTTACCAACTTTATAAACCTACAAAGGGAAAGAATCTTTTTGGCTTGGGCAATCTGTTGCCTTCTGCAATATATAATAAACAATCTTTAATTACTATATACTGTGCTGCATAACACTATGAATCTCCCACAAAGACAGATCAGTATGTAGAAAACAGATCGGCTCCTAAGAAAATAATGCTAAGACCTACAATGGATAAAATTCTCTTCTCAGCACACATTTTAGACGTATAGCAAAAGGGTTTAGAAAGGGTAAAAGAGATTTGGATGTATCTCCATCAGAAAAATAATCTTTTAAAATAACAATTCAGAACCTTAAAGCCTGGAATGCTATCATTTTATTAAAATAATTTCCTTTGGTGATGATTTTTAAATTGTGTATATTTTTCTCATAAACAAACTCATTTTCAAAAACCCACTGCAAGTTTTATATAATGTGTAATTCTAAACAGCCAGTAATTATAATGCTTCCAAGAAACAAGTGCATTTCTAATGCAAAACAAACAAACAAAAACAAACCTTAAATCAAAAAAAAAAAAAAAAAAAAAAAAAAAGCCTTAGATCTTCACTTCTCTTTTAACATTAAAGATCTTTTCTCTCAAGGACCACAAAATATATCTGCAATATCTCTTAGGAATTTAACATGTCTTAAGGACATCTTAATACACAGACTAAATGTATTATCATTTAGTTAATTCTAATTACAGTGATAGAATTAAACTGCTATAAATACAACAAAACAATGTCAGATGCTTATGTTATAAGTTTCTCTAAAATGTACTCTATACTACTAATATATTATTTTTCCTGTGCATATAAACTTTATTTCATGGTTTAAAAAGGTTCTTTTCTGTCTTCTATTTTCTGTCCTCTAAAAGTATTATTATGGAAGTGGAAATGATGCCATCATCTTTCAAGTTCCATCTGGTTATATGTATCTTGGGTTGACTGAGAACTCAAATATCTCTTTTTCTCAGAAAATTTAAAAGCTTCTCCCCTGTCTCTCCTCTGGTACCTATGGAAAGCAATTACCTCTTGGACATGAGTAAGCTGGAAAATTCTTTCTGATTATGAAGCAGCCAAGAACATACTTTCTGATTTCAAACAGACCAGGCCTGAGGTTATATCCTATTGTAACCATGACACCTAGAAATAATCTTATGTACTAAAGTTAATGTAATTTGAATGATTCATTTAACTGCAAAATTGGATAGTAGTTTATTTTAAAAGTTGAGGCAAAGAGACTGTTAACTTCATAAATATTATTTAGCACTGCTGAAAACATAATATCCTGACAAGCACAGAAGACAAAATTATATAAGAGCACTGCTCTAAACATACTCTTTCTTCAAGTTATTTCTACTAAGTAGACTATGGTCATTATACAATACACGCCTGTACAAACACTCATACATAGTACCTTTAATTTTGTATTCTCAAGATTCAGAGTTTCATTTTCATATTCAATTGAGTGAATTTTCCTAAGAATTTCTTCACATGAATTTTTTCCATCGTCTTCCATTTTCTTCAGAGCTTCCAAAAGATTGATGATTTGCCTTTATAAAATGAATGACACATTTTATAAAAGTCATAAAAATTTTTATTCAAATAACACATTTTAAGTGTGTTTCTGAAATCACTTTGGTAGGATGCAATGTTTCAAATAGGGAATACACAACAATAAATAGAACTGATAGAACAAGAAAAATAGGGAGAAGTAATCCAAAAGGGTACAACCAAAGTAACTGTGATTAGAAACAATTACCCACTGATGATACCAACAAAAAATTATCCAACATGCTCTTTGCTGTTCAATAAAACTTCTAAACTATTATCCACAAGTATGCACATCTCTCTCTTCCTCTCATTCATACACATGCACACATATATACACTACTTAAGGGACAAGGATAAAGAAAAGAATTAAGTGAGGCAATAACAACTAAACTTTAGAAATGAATTATATATGGTAGTTTTCAATGACAAAACTGAAGACACAGAAAACACTTAAAATCAAATATTCAGGGTTCATTATAGTGTTATTAGTAATACATTTCAAATAATAAAATACATGTCTTTTTATTTTTCATTTTCTTTGTTATGCATTTAAGTCACTTTAATTAAGGAACAATAATTTTTAGGATTTTCAAAGCAGTTATTGTAAACTTTTTAAATATATTTTTATACATTCTTGTTTAAAAGAGAAACATCACCTCCATTTAAGAAAAAGTAAATATTAACATTTACTACAAATAATAGATGGCATACTGAAATACTGAATGATAATCTACAAGTTTAAAATTTCAAAATGTGGGCCAGGCGCGGTGGCTCATGCCTGTAAATTCAGCACTTTGGGAGGCCAAGGTGGGCAGATCACAAGCTCAGGAGATCGAGACCATCCTGACCAACATGGTGAAACCCTGTCTCTACTAAAAATACCAAAAAAATAGTTGGGCATGGTGGTGCGTGCCTGTAGTCCCAGCTACTAGGGAGGCTGAGACAGGAGAATTGCTTGAACCCGGGAGGCAGAGGTTGCAATTAGCCAAGATCACACCATTGCACTTCAGCCTGTGCAACAAAGTGAGACACTGCCTCAAAAAAAAAAAAAAAATTCAAAATGTGAACACCAATTCTCTTTTAATGAGCAATCATTTTAATTATTTTTAATAGTAAGGTAAGAAAACTTTACAGAATTATAAATGCAAAAATATCAAATCATATAGGTAGCACCTTTACCATATGTAATCTAAAAAAATCAAAATACAAACAACTCAAAGAATTTTTTAAAAAGTGAAAACTCTTACTAAATAACAAAAGATTCTAAATTTTTTCTTACTTTTTCATTGTTTCAATCTGTACTTCCAATTCAGTTTTTTCTATTACAATTTTCTCATAATGACTTTTCCAGGCATTGGAAGTTGAAATTGTTTCAGACAACTTGGCTTCCTAAAAAATACATAAAAGTATTCATACTATAATTTTAAAACATTTTTGTTTTGCTCAGATCTCTAAACACAAATACATTATAAACTGGGAAGCAATCTTCCAAAAAGTATGGAACTTCAAATACAGAAAACTGTACATGCATGTTTATAGCAGTGCAATTCATAATTGTAAAAATATGGAACCAGCCTAAATGCCCATCAACCAATGAGTGGATAAAGAAAATACGGTATATAACCACCATGGAATATACTTAGCCATTAAAAGGAACATCTGCAGCAACCTGGATGAAGTTGGAGATCACTATTCTAAGTGAAGTAACTCAGGAATGGAAAACCAAATATCGTATGTTCTCACTCATAAGTGGGAGCTAAGCTATGAAAACGCAAAAGCATAAGTTTGATATAATGGACTTTGGGAATTTGGGGGAAGGGAGGGAGGGAAGTGAGGGGTAAAAGACTACACATTGGGTACAGTGTACAGTGCTTGGCTGATAGGTGCACCAAAATGTCAGAAATAACCACTAAAGAAGTTTTCCAGGTAACCAGAAACAACCTGTCCCCCAAAAACTATTGAAATAAATAAATAAAGTCAGTGTACAACTTTGAACAGAAAAATTTTAAAGTAAATATCTATATTGCTATTATTTTATATACACATAGTGGAAGTTTCAACTTAACATTTTAAAAGATGTTGCAACTATTTTTAAACAATATTTCATAATTAAGATAAGTTCTTTTCTTTTTACTGAACTTTCCATTTTACTTTTTATTTTGCCCTGGCTGAAGTGCAGTGGCACGGTCATGATGGTTCACTGTAGCCTCCAACTCCTGAGTGCAAGGGATCCTCCTGTCTCAGCCTCCCTAGTAGCTAGGGCTACAAATGTGTGCCACCACAGCCACCATATATATATACACACATATGTAAAATATATCTAGATATATATGTATATATATGTCTACATATATCTATTTTATGCATATGGTGTATATACTATTTTATATATACATATATATATATAGTAGAGACAGCATCTTGCTATGTTACCCAGGCTGGTCTTGAATTAATTTCATGCTCTATATACAGAAGATGGTAACAACCACATAAGCATCAGAGGAGAAAGCCCCTGTGGTACACACAGAAACTACCCCTAGTTCCAAAGCTCCATAACATTTGGTGATGCACCTTACTTATCTTTGCTATAACGATGCCAAGATCTATTTTATAGAGGTCACCCCATCAGCCTTCAAACACTGCTACTGTCCACAAAGAGACATAAATGATAGTAGTGGCTTATCCATTTTGAATGTGAACTCCCACGAGGTAGGGATTTTTATCTGCTTTTGTTCATAGCTGTATTTCTAGGGCCTTGATAGTGCCTGCAGCACAGCACACACTCAATAAATAGCTCAAATCTATTAACTGCAGATCCACCTAAAGAGCTGTAGCCACTGTGCCTCCTGTCTACATTCTACATAAAAACACACTGGAAGGCAACAATGCCAGTAATTACAAATCAAAAAGCTCAGAAACAGTAATGACAACAATTAACATTTATTGGGTACTTCCTTCTTTCATCGTTCATCCATTTACTGAGCAAGTATTTACTGGGCATGTATTATGCGCAAGACTGTTTTGTTTAAATTTTTTCCCAGTAATATTTTTGATATATTAAAGACTAGTATTTTCATATTTTGTATAAAATAAGCTTTAATATAAATTATGAAGTATAAGTTTATAATATAAATTAAGATATACAGAAGTTTTATCAGTAAGAAAAGAATTTATGTGTTAGCAAGATAATTATTACCTACTTCATCAGTATGGCATTCCTAGATGTCAAAACTAGTCAGTGATGGAATTACCTTCCTAGAGGGTTTTTTGAGTTGGCCTACCTTTTCTCTTTGCTTTAGAGAAATGGCACATCTAAGGCCACCAGAAGCAAAATTAGGATCTAATTTCCAAAGAAGGAAATGGGTTAATTCTTCAGTGTGCAGAATTATAGAGCATTTAACATCCTCACCCCTGGGTACTAAATGTCAGAATCATTTGTCTCTAGTACTTTCCAAATCCTCATTTCTTCTTTCATCTCTCCTTACAACATGCAGATATAAAGCAAAATCCCCCTTTTCACCTTTCCTTCCACTGCACTGAAACTGCAACTGAATTAGTAACTAGTGACCTTCTAATTACGAAAGACCACAGACCTTTACAAATCCTCCTTGTCCTTGATCTCTCTCTGTAGTCCTTGGTAAAATTTATGCATTGTGTAGATATGTGATAACATTTTGTTAAACTATTATTTAGCTCTTATTGCTGAACTGTTCATGTTTTAGACTTAAGATACCGTTTTAAATAATGGTACCCTTACCTTAGGTGAATAGGATAGCAAGCTCCTGCCTTCTGAGACTTATATTCAAGTAGAAGGAAACAGTTAAAAATAAAACAAAACACAACAGCAGTGATAAATGAAAAAATAAATGATATAGTTTCAGATTATAGTGAATGCTATGAAAAAAAATTAAGACATTGATATGATTGTTTTAGGACTACTTCAAAAGGAATGGTCAAGAAAGGCCTCTCTGAAGAGATGTCAATTGAAAAGATACCTGAATGATTAAAAAAAGAAAGAGCTATTGTGAGCCAGGGAAGAACATTAAAGCCAGATGCAGCAACAAACAAGAAAAACAACAAAACAAAGAAAAAAACTTCATGCATTACAGGAACAGAAAGGAGGGCAGTGCAAAAATATATTTTCTCATTTATCTCTCCCTACAAACACATGAGATAGGGAGTATTATGATCCCCTATTTTATACATGAGGAAATCGTAGCTTAAAGAGGTTAAGTTCCTTATCCCAAGTCACAAAGTTAACAAAATACTATTTTGTTTGCAATAAGCTTTTATACAAGTCTGTTTTCTTTTCTAAAAGCCTCTAATAATTCTATAAGCCTTAACATAAGTTCTTAAGAGGTAGGATATCAGTCAGACTTTATTTAAAAAATTATTAATTAGTAATTGAATAAATATAATGTGTTGAAAACAACAAAGCACTAAGGCCATTTTCAAATTTGTACTATACCCAAAGATATATTTTACATGATGTGTTTATGTCAGCACATGGTTTTAAATGTATTACTGAGATTAAATGAGGTTAATTACTGAATAAAGTCATAGGGTCTAATAACATAAATCAGCATTTCTCAAACTAGTGTTCCTCAGAACCAGTTCCAAGAGTTGCTCTGTGGGTAAAAGAATAGCTCTGTGGTTAAAAAAGTGTGGGAAACTCTTAGTTCAACACCCTTCGTTCCACTGTTTCTGAAAGCCTTCTCAGAGCCTTTAATTTGCTAACATGGACCACAATGTCCCAAGAGGAAATGTGTATAATATATTACCCTTAAGTAGTTGGCCAATAGAACCTTTTTGTTTGTGTAGGGGGGGACACACTTAATATTTCCTTTAAGTAAAGTTCCCAAGGAAATGCTGATATATTTCAATATGAAAATTTGACATTTTATGTAATATTTCAAAATAAAAGATTTAAAGCAAAAAGTGTAAGTTTTTCTGGTATTAACAGCATTAAGAGAAGAATAAAATTACTATATGAAGCATCATAACATTAATTATATAAAGTAAGCACATAAAATATAACTTTTAATTTTAAAAAGAATGAATTTACATACCTGATCTCTAATTTGGGAAGTAAGTTTTTCAGTAGCTCCTGTAAAATGGTCAAGCCTTTGTTTGTAAACTTTAGATGCCTTTTTTAAAGCTACAGCTATTTGCCTACTTGCTTCTTTCATCACTACAGCCTCATTCTTATTCATTCTCAATTGCAGGCTCCACTTGGCTATCTTGGTTTCTAAGCTCTAAAAAAAAAATTAGCAACAATTAAATTATTTCAGAACTCCAATGTTTATGTAAACATTGTAAAAATATGTACATAACTGATACGGTTTGTGTATTACTTCATTCTCACACTGCCATAAAGAAATAACCTAGACTGAGTAATTTATAAAGGAAAGAAGTTTAATTGACTCACAGTTCCACATGGCTGGGAAGATCTCAGGAAACTTACAATCATGGCAGAAGGTGAAGAGGAAGCAAGGACCTTCTTCACATGGTGGCAGGAGAGAGAAGAGTGAGGAGTAAAGGGGGAAGAGCCCCTTATAAAACCATCAGGTCTCACAAGAACTCACTCACTATCATGAGAACAGCATGGGGAAAACCACCCTCATGATCCAATCACCTCCTATCAGGTCTCTCCCTAGACACATGGAGATTATAAGGATTACAATTCAAAATGAGATTTGGGTGGGGACACAGCCAAACCATAGCATTCTGCCCCTTGCCCCTCCCAAATCTCATGTCATCACATTTCAAAACACAATCATGCCTTTCCAACAGTCCTCTAAAGTCTTAATTCATTCCAGCATTAACCCAAAAGTCCAAGTCTAAAGTCTCATCTGAGACAAGGCAAGTCCCTTCTGCCTAGGAGTCTGTAAAATAAAAAGCAAGTTAATTACTTCCAAGAAACAATGGGGGCACAGGTATTGGGTAAATGTTCCCATTCCAAATGGAAGAAATTGACCAAAAAAGGGCGGGCTACAGGACCCATGCAAGTCCAAAATCCAACAGGGCAGTCATTAAATCTTAAAGCTCCTAAATAATCTCCCTTGACTCCATGTTTCACATCATGCTGATGCAAGGAGTGGGCTCCCATGGTCTTTGGCAGCTCCAGCCCTGTGGCCTGCAGGGTACAGCCCCCTTCCTAGCTGTTTTCCCAGGCTGGCATTGAGTATCCGGAACTCTTCCTGGCACATGGTGCAAGCTGTCAGTGGATCTACCATTCTGGGGTCTGGAGGACTGTGGCCCTCTTCTCACAGCTCCACTAGGCAGTGCTCCAATGGGGACTCTATGTGGGGGCTCCAACCCCACATTTCTCTTCCACACTGCCCCAGCAGAGGTTCTCCATGAGGGCTCTACCCCTGCAGCAAACTTCTGCCTGGACATCCAGGTGCTTCCACACATCCCATGAAATCTAGGCTGAGGTTCCCAAGCCTCAATTCTTGACTTCTGTGCACCTGCAAGTCCATCACCACGTGGAAGTCATCAAGGCTTGGGGCATCCACCCTCTGAAAAAATGGCCTGAGCTATACATTGGCCCCTTTTAACCACAACTAGAACACAGGGCACCAAGTCCCAAGACAGTACAAAGCAGCAAGGCCCTAGGCCCAGCCCACAAAACCACTTTTTCCTCCTAGGCCTCTGGGTCTGTGATGGAAGCGGCTGCCATGAAGACCTCTGACATGCCCCAGAGACATTTTCCCCATTGATTAACATTTGACTTCTCATTATTTATGCAAATTTCTGCAGACCACTTGAATTTCTCCCCAGAAAATGGGTGTTTCTTTTCTATCGCAGGGTCAGGCTGCAAATTTTCCAAACTTTTACGCTCTGTTTCCCTTTTAAACATATGTTCCAATTTCAAACCATCACTTTGTGAATGCATAAAACTGAAAGCTTTCAGAATCAACCAGGTCATATCTTGAATGTTTTTCTGCTTAGAAATTTCTTCTACCAGATACCCTAAATCATCTCTTTCAAATTCAAAGTTCCACAGATCTCTAGGGCAGGGGTAAAATACCGTCAGTCTCTTTGCTAAAGCATAGCAAGAGTCACCTTTATTCCAGTTCCCAACAAGTTCCTCATCTGTATCTGAGACCACCTCAGCCAGGACTTCATCGTTCATATCACTATCAGCATTTTGCTCAACACCATTCAACAAGCCTCTAGGAAGTTCCAAGCTTTCCCACATCTTCCTGTCTTCTGAGCCATCCAAACTGTTCCAACCTCTGCCAATTACTTAGTTCCAAAGTCACTTCCACATTTGTGGGTATCTTTATAGCAATACCCACTCTCTGCAGTACCAATTAACTGTATTAGTCCATTCTCATGCTGCTATAAAGAAATACTTGAGACTGGGTGATTTACAAAGGGCCAAGTTTTAATTGACTCACAGTTCCACATGGCTAGGGAGGCCTCAGGAAACTTCAATCATGGCAGAAGGCGAGGGGGAAGCAAGGACCTTCTTCACATGGCAGCAGGAGAGAAAAGAGTGAAGAGCCAAGGGGGAAGAGCCTCTTATAAAACCATCAGATCTCACTCACTATCATGAGAACAGGATGGGGGAAACCACCCCCATGATCCAATCACCTCCCATCAGGTCTCTCCCTAAACACATGGGGATTCTTAAGATTACAATTCAAGATGAGATTTCGGTGGGGACACAGCCAAACTATATCGGTTTGGATCTGTGTCCCTACCCAAATTTCATGTCAAACTGTAACCCCCAGTGTTGGCGCTGGGGCCTGGTGGGAGGTGGTTGGATTAAAGGGGTTGTTTCTTATGAATGGTTTACAGCATCCTCTTGGTGCTGTTCTCCTGATAGTGAGTGAGTTCTCGCGAAATTGGGTTGTTTAAAAGTGTGCAGTACCTCCCTACTTGCTCTCTCTCTTGCTTCTGCTCCCACCATGTGAGATGCCTCACTCCCCGCTTGTCTTCCACCATGACTGCTAAGTTTCCTGAGGCCTCCCCAGAAGCTGAGCAGATGCCAGAATCATGCTTCCTGTACAGCCTGTGGAACTGTGGGCCAATTAAACTTCTCTTCTTTATAAACTATGCAGTCTCATGTATTTCTTCATAACAATGTTAAAATGGCCTAATACAATAATTCTCTATATAGGTTTTATCAAAATGATTAATAAGATTAATTAAAAAAGCAAAATAGTGAAGAAAGGTGACTTCACCAATGCTTCTCTATAACCTGTTAAAGGATGCAAATTTAAAACATATAATCCTATATCAAACTAATGCTACCATTATTAAAGATACCAATATTAGTGATTATGGTACAAACACTAACTTCCTTAAAACTTCTGTGATTAACTCAGCTTTTTTAGTTCACATCTAGAATATTACACAACTTACTAGTTTTAAAAACTAGTTTAAAAAAACACAATTGAGCTAGAAACAATCTAAATATGTACCAATATTCAAAGGAATTGGTAGCTCCCCAAATATATTAGGACTATTCATTTTGAAAGCTAAAATCTTAAAGATATTATTATAATCTTTAAGAAGGCTATAGATGAGATAAACAGATTTATTTACCAAATTTTAATTTACTAGAATTAGGGGGCATGTCCTGACACTAGAGTTACATTAAAGATAATAAAATACTACTTTATCCAATAAAGTAAATTTATGGAAGTCATTATTCCAAGACCAAACACAGGTTTAGACAAATTAATGACTATAACAGTCATAAGATTAGTATTATTGAGGACACGTTTCTATCATTGAATGTGACTGTAACTAATTGGCATGACTATCTCTTTGGCATACCTCTTGGTGACATGAGAGACAGAATATTAGGCTGGGTAGATGAGGGATGTGATTTAAGGTGATGACTCAAATGTTTTTATTTCAAATTATTTTAAGACTTTGTATTTAAAGTATTTGAGTATTAAGTATCTATTAATTTAAAGACTTACGATTTTAATGTTTTTACATTTTTGAAACCTGTGAAATATTGAAATGTGAAATTATTACAGAATTTAAGTTTTAGTCTCCCATTCCTTAGACAGCCATTTTAATTTTTAAAAATTGCAAAGGAGTCACAGTAAAAGCTAAACCTAGGACTTTTCAACTTAACTCTACAATCATCAAAATCTAAGTTTCTTAACTGCCACTAAAATTGAGATTAAGAAGTATATATTAAGATTTAGATTTGATTTCTTTGAAGAGTGACTAAGTAAACTAAGAGAAGGAGCAATACATTCTTAAATTGTTTTTAAAAAAACAAAATCCCATAAAACATAACTAGTTGGGGAAAAACAGCAGTACAATAAGTCGACATAAGACAAAGGAACATCCCACAGGAAACACTGCTGTCATTCCTCTAGAAGTCCACACGGTGTCATCATCACACCATGAATAGTTGCTGTCTTAGGTTAAAAGACTTTTAAACATAGAAAGTAAATGTTCTTTTTGAACACGGTTCCAGACACAATGTTCTCACCAGATTTATCAAATCCCACACTTAGGCACTATCAAGGAGTATACTGAAATGACAAATTATTTTTATAATTTCAAAATAACCTCTCAAGTCATTTGCCAAATGAATGAACACAAAGTTGATTATCAATGTCTTCTTCTCTCTCCAAAGGAGTGTCCGTATACATGTCACATTTTATACAGACAATTATTCTCAATCTCTTCTGAAAATATGAAAATGTTCTAACTCTAATTGCTACATCACAAAGATCTAGAAAGAAAAACTGGTGCAAGGCATCTGTGGGATAGTTCCCAGAGATTTACAATGTAAATTTTTAAAAGACCCAATACAACAAATTACTCAACACTAAACAGTTGAGATTGATGTTGCCAAATTGAGTTCATTGGATTCATACTCTTAAAAACAAAAACAAAAACAAAACACTGTCAAACCTAAGTCAAAAAGAACTAAATTCTGAACCCCTTAATTACTTAATGCCTTAAATCCAAAAGTCTGTGAGAGAAAATGTAGAAAAATCCATAAATTCAGTTTCTTTTAATCATTTCTTAACAGTAGCATTTTGGTAAAAGAATTTGAATTCAAATTATTAGTAGAATTTCAAAGCAAAATTTTAGGATTTTAGCCTTATGTTCTTTCTCCAAATTATCATGGTTATAAAAAATAAACAGTATGCTTTAAGATAAATTGGAAAAGATTACCTAATATGTTCAATCACACATCAGATGTATTCAATCACATGTGCTCTCCTGTATTTACTATGACAGACCACTGCAATACCAAGTCCAGTTCATCTGCAGTGCCCTAGCATACAAAATTTACATGCCCCATAAATCTACTTAATGTCCCTTTAAAGGAAGAAACAGACACACACACACACAAACTCGAGTACAGTTTTGAAACATGCTACAGGCTGCAGACATCTGTTATGATTCAGGACTGCAAAACCAAACAGAAATCTAATTTAGAAGTCCTCACACTCAATGGAGTTGGAGTCTCTGTAACCTCTCAAGGTGGGAATATTGCTTCTTTGCCTTTGGCGGAAATAAAAAAAAAAGTTACCTTATATTGTATGACATGCCACCTCAAATTCTCATCTCAAAGTGACTTTGACTCCAAAAGAATAATTAAATCAAAAAATTCCCCTTAATTATACTCCTACAAAGTTGTTTAATAAGGGAATTACTTAATTTTGTGAACATCAAAGTTGGGCTGATTTTAAAATTATTATGATTAGTAACAGAAAATAAACCTTGTATTGACTGTTAAACATGTGAAAGTATATATGAATGTATGTACAGACAGAGAAAAAAGACTGAAATAATGTACACCAAAATGTTAACAATGATTTTGGTGTATTTAAATTTATTTTCTATAAATTTTCCACAGTAAATATAAATTAATTATAAAGTGGAAATGATTTTTAAAGTAATTCAATCCCATAAATCCTTCCTAGATTGGTATTAAACAGAGACAGCATTTTTATATTGAAATTTGGACCCAAACCTTTAGTTAGGCCACAAATACTAAGATTTACCTTAAATATGTATTTCCCATGTCAACAACTGTGTATTTTAAAACCATCAAATTCTAGAACTAAGGAATGGCTTTATAGTGTTTCATTAATTTTATCACTTAAGCTATTAAAATGGATATATATTTATATATAACCTTTACGTATTCTTTCAACTTATTGTTCTCGGCTTCCTTTTTATGAATTTGGATCTGTAGTCGTTCATGTACTACTTTTACTGATTGAGAAAAACGGTTTGCTTTCAAAGTATTTGCCTGTAACAAAGAGAAAGAGAAAACCAAAAACAACCATATTATTTGCTGTATCCCCAGCCCAGCACCTCTAATTTTACCCTGATTTAAAAAACAATCTAAACAGCTGATAAAAAGCAAAGCATTACTTTACATAAACTGCCGCCCCTATTACAAATGTATTTCATGCCCAAGCAGGGCTAAGTTCTTTCCCCCAACCTTTTTTATTTAATGGTTCCTGATAATCATCTCTTTTTTAAAATTCCCATCTATCTTTATAAAGGTATGGGTATACCTAAAATGTTCCTACAAACACTAACATTCCTTAATTTGTCACCCAACTGAAATACAATACAAATTTAAAACAGTTCCTATATGAAGTGATTTATGCCAAATATCCTGACAAAACACCATAAAACTCTAAAAAAAGCTTAATAAAATTAAGATGTTATATTTGATAGGTAAAAGCTGTAAAATATCCAAATAATCTAGAATTTCAAAACACTTTTCTGTGTTTATTTCTGAGGAGTTGGGGCCAGGATGGGGAAAAAAAAAAAAAAAGAAGTCAATATTAATAAAATGAATTAAGCTCAAAAGCTCAAATTTTGCTTACCTTTTCAGTCTGAAACAAACAAGAAAGTTCTTGGATATGGGCCTCCTTTTCAAATACCTTCTTCTTAAGATTCTTGAGCAAATATAAAATAAGAATTAGACATTTCACAACTTGGATAATATTGGCTAATTTTATAAAACCAAGCAGCATGCAAATAACAATGACAGAAAGAATGGACAAAAAGTTAAGTGTGGAAAGACTTACAGTATTTTCACTTTCATTATCAGTTAAATTTTCTAGCAACATGCTGGGTAAATTGTCTCCTGTCTGTGAAAAGAACGTTATAAATCAGTGATCACAAATTATATTTCTCTATATAAAAAAGTAGGAAGTGGAATAAGCATTACTCAATAAATTAATATGACTTTTAATTCAGATTTTTAAAAGTTAACCATTGAAAAGATTTTTGCTCAAGTATTCCAAATTATTTTTGGTCTGCAATTTATGAAATTAGTTAATTTACTAAATTGATCACAAAAGAATGCTTTAGAAGGTATAGGTCAATGACACTAAAATCACAAAAATCCTCTAGACAAAAGAAGTTTGTATAGAGTATAGAATGCAACACAGTGCTGTTTACAAAGAGGCAAAAATTATCAACAATCTAAATTCTAGCAATAAGAAATCTCTTAAAGAATTACAGCGAATCAGTAACAGAATTCTATGTAGCCATTTTAAATGAGACCACAGAAGACTATTTATTCATTTTTGAAAGTCATACTTCTGCTTTAGAATGTGAAAAAGTTAATCAATTCTTTTCACCCAAAACCATATATATATGTACATATAACACAAAATTATACACGGAATTTCAGAGGGCTTATGGATTTCATAAAGGCCATCCTTGGATCGATAAGGGTCCAAAGAACTCGAGTTAAGATTCCTTTCTATTCAAAAAATATTCAATACATGAGAAAATATTGACAATACAGTGTTAAGTATAAAAGTCAAGTTACAAAACGAAGAGAGTAGTTTTACTCCATTTTTCTAAAACACCACGTATATATGCACACATAACATATATACAGTAAAGAAACAAAAGACTGCAAAATATACACAACATAAAATTAACAGTCCTTAATCGTGATGTTTCACTAAGTGCTGAGATCAAGAGAATATTTCTCTGCTTATCAAAATTTTCTATAAGCATGTTAAGTTTTTAATTACAAAAACTATTACCTAATATTAGTTTTTACAATTCTGAAAAAAATTATCATAGGAAAAAGTCAAAAGGGAGTCAGAAGAATAATTTAGATGATTTAAAGGGTATAAGCTTTCTTTTTGGAGTGATAAAAATGCTTTAAAATTGACTGTGGTGACGGCTGCACAACTCTGTGAATACAATGAAAACCATTGAATTTTATAATTTAAATGGGAGAACTGTATGGTATGTGAATTCTATTTCAATAAAGCTTTTACCAGATGAAGAATATATAAATATGTTACATATATATAAATATAATGTACAAAGAGTTTAAACTCAAAAAGTGTATATTTTATTAGAATCAGCTAAATTAAGTATAACAAATAAAGTTTTTGAGATGAAAAATAAAAATACATTTTCTATAAAAATGTGGTTTTCATATAGAACTACTTATGAAACATTAAAGGTAGGGATTCATGACTGACAAAATTCAAAGAATTATTTCCATTTCAAATATACCAATAATTTCTACAGTTTAAAAATAATGTATCCTTCAAGTGAGAAATATCACTATTAAAATGAGTGCTTAGTGTTAATGCCTTACTTGTTTGTAGTCTCGCTCTCTAAGAAGATGTTCTAAAGCTAGTTTTACACTTTTGAAAGTGTCTAATTCTTTTGTTAATATTTCCTTCTGTTCGGAAATCTTCAAATTCGATGCTGAAAGATTCGCCTGACAAATTACAAGAACCACATACACATTTTAAGACACAGCATTAAGTAAAACCCTCTAAAATATGATACTATCAAACATATTTTTTCCTAACAAAATCATTCTTTTGTGCATAGTAATAATGTTACAAAATTTGTAAATTGGATCTGTTATACAGTACATTAAATAAAATGAAATCAAAATAAGAGCTTATATTCTAAAAGCATTTTAGGCTTTTAAATAAAAGTTATAGAAGATAATCTATTGTTTGTCCCTAATTTAAACTTTAATATGCTGGAACTTAAAAACAGTTCTCTATTCCAAATAATACTATCGAAAACTGATACATTTCACCTCCCCGAAGATTTTAGTTTTAAATTCGCTCTTCAGAAAAGCTGATTTTCTAGTTCAACTCCAGTTAATTCAAGCACCCAAAATATATTGTTTCTAGCTTAGCCTCTTATCAGGTGTATGCCTGAGATTATCTTTCAGGAAAAGAATTGTAGTTAATGACACGGGAATAAAGAATTCTGATAAACCCTCATTTTTGGTATTAAATACTCATATGTGAGCATACCTACATAAGATATGAGACCTCAGTTAATGCATTCTGAGTAATATACTAGCTTTTCATTTTATTATATATTCATAAGTCACTCACATTTTCAAAATTAATCTTTTCAATGGTGTCCTTAAATAGTGGCAAAAGTAATTCTATAGAACAAGTTACCAACTCCGCTTCCTTAAGTGTCGCTTCCAATTCAGTCTTTTCATTTAGGATGTCCTGCTTCAGGCTAATTACAAATGCACATACAAAATTTAAGTTAAATCCAACTTCATTTAAAGATGCTCCTCAGAAATGCCATATCACGTATACAGTACTCTTATTAGCAAGGACAACTTTTAGTCCAAAAGTAGCTCGAAACTTGGACTTTGAGTGTAAGCAAATTTTAAGAACACCTTATTTTACTTATATTTTACTTGTATGTAATCACAAAAGTTATTTGGGTTAAAGACACATGTATAGTTAAGTTTGAAGGAGCATTTTCAATATTTATAAATAAAATTCCAAGTGATATGGAAACTCTTTAATTGGCAGCTTTTCTCTTTCTTTGTAAAACATAATGGCTCATTAACAACTGACAGCATCCTAGAGGCTATGTCAAAAATATGTGTTAAGTACAACTGGCTTAAAGTAAAGAGCCTAAGAACATTCTATCTATAAATGACACCTGTCCCTTATTAAAAATCATAGGCAGAAAGTCAAGTATGATTATAGATGATAAAATATTATTTTCATTTATAACAAGTTAAACCAGAAGCTGGACTAAGCTATCCATACTGACAGTAATGGTATACTAAGATTGCCACTTGGCAGGGGGCAATATTTCATGTAAATAACAAGTGTATTCCCCACTCTAAAGAAGTATGACAAGTATTTGCTATATAGTAATATACGAAATGACAGTGATTTCACATGCATTAACTACATTTCTGATATCACATATTATTACATTTTCATTTATCTTAAATAGCTTTATTTTACAAATTCTTAACAGATGAGGTTTTCATTTTTTTTTTTCTTTTTCTTTTTTGAGATGGAGCCTCGCTCTGTCACCCAGGCTCTGTCACCCAGGAGTGTAGTGGTGCTATCTCGGCTCACCGCAACCGCAACCTCCACCTCCTGGGTTCAAGTGATTCTTCTACCGCAGCCTTCCAAGTAACTGGAACAACAGGCACACGCTACCACATCTGGCTAATTTTTGCATTTTTTCACTAGAGATGGGGTTTCACCATGTTGGCCAGGCTGATCTTGAACTCCTGACCTCAAGTGATCCACCTGCCTCATCCTCCCAAAGTACTGAGATTATAGGTATGAGCCATTGCGCCCAGCCAGGTTTTCATTTTTAATTGCTTTCATTCAGATTCAAAAAAACTAGCTGAATTCTGCTAGATGAGTACCTTTGTAATCAGATTAAATATATTTTAATAAATAAATACTAGATTTGAAAAAGATACTCTTAAAAGAATGCTGTATTTGATTCAAATAATTTATATTATGGACAAAACAGGAAATTCTGAAATCAGAAATTTAGATTTCCCCTGATACTGATGAGAATACCAGCTGAGATGACTTTCACTGGTACACCGTGGTAAATCTTCTTTCTCTGATATAGTTTTAAGATGGGAAAAGAGTTCTTCTGAATGACTTCCATCATTTATAGCCGTCTCCATAAATTCAGTAAATGGATTTACAGGTGGCTTCACAGCAACTTCTCCACATAAGCTGAAACCTAGGAAATATTTTAGTTATTAAATTTATCTCAATAGAGATTTTTTTGTCATTACTCTCTCATAAAAAATAAAGGTTATAAGGATGTGTAAAAGAATAACATTTCAAAGACAAAATAAAAAGTATAACTGCTACTCATTGTGATACTAATTCAAAATTGTATCAAAATTGCATAGCACAACCACTCAACAATAGCCAATTTCCATACACTGTTTCCAAAAGGCCTGATAATTCCTAAATAATCACAACAGTGTCAAAATCTTTATTAGTCTATTTCTTGAAGTATTACAATATTTGAACCCAGCAAGACTATAAAACAAATATAAAAACCATGGGTTACTTATAGTTTGTCTTATTAGGCCCATGCCATAAGAAATATATGTTATTTATGCCTAAATCTGTAGAAATCTAACTTTTCAAAGACTTGGCAACAATAGCTACAAAGGATAGGATATTCAATTGCAAGCAGACTTTTCAAAAGTAAATTCACTTACTCCTATTCCCAACTCAATCTAGAATATTGGTGATAATGAAAAGAACAGACAGACATTACTTCCAAATTTTACTAACGTAATTGTTTTTACTCACACCTGTAGATGTCACTTTAAAAATGTGAATATTTATGAATTTATTCAAAACTACTCCAATTGAAGTAATGAGTTAGAGCTTTGGCAACCATTAAGGCTCTGTTTTCCCAACTCTAACAGTACATGGTAATGTGTTCCCTGACTTCATTTTATGTTTACACAAAATCAAAGGTTATATTCAAGGTTTTCTACATTCTTTTTCAGATATTTACCTCTTGTAATTTAGTTTTGTATGTCTATATTACAAAACATATTATATTCAAGAATTTTTAACACTTAAGAGTAGAAGTGCTATTACAGGTTGAAGATTATTTATATTAGCCATTCAGAAACCTTCCAAAGTGTTCATAAAATGTACTTATTTTATCTGAATGTTCTATATACTGTAGAGACAAATATTTAGGAAACAGGTCAATGAAGTATGGTCATATTTTTTAAATACCAGAAACTGAAGTCCAAAAGGAACTGCTAAGCAACCAACTTAGTCTAGGATGATTCCCTTGAATGCTGCAAATATGCAACATCTATTACAAGGGTATAACAATATTTTGAGCTATCTATAGACTAGAAGAATTACAAGTATACAAAATCAAATAAAAAACCAAACCTAAAAGTTAAGAATATGCTCGGGATAAGTCACTGCAATCAAGAGAACCATCATCTACTAATTCGTTCAGTTGCAATAGCTATCCCATACAGAAAGCAACTGGTACCAACCCTTCACTTGTTTAAATATTCGTCATATTTATCTCTCTGTGGAATGGAATCTCAAGAAAGAATGTCTTTTTTATATTTCAATCCTCAGCACCTACAAGCCTCGTAAAAGCTAAGCAAAAATTGAAGGAAAACACATAACGCTTAGAGCTCTTAAAAAATATAATGACTAAAAACTGTTTACCTTTTTTTAAATTCACCCCTTGATTTGTCTTTTCAGGGATCATTAAAAGAAAAATGGTTCCTATATTTGCAATAAAGGTTTAAAAAACAATGTAAGAAGACAGAAATTTTCAATTTGTAAAAAATATTTTACAAGATAAGACTAGTTTGGTATCGGTATTTTATACACAACTTTTCTAAAGTTTTATCATAAAATAAAGTTATAAAATTTTTCTGCTTCATCACCTATAATTGGTAACTGCCACTTATCTTAAAGGGTAAACAAATAAATAATAAAATCAATACACTGTAAAAACAGGAATTCAGAATGACTTTCTACCTAACGTTCTAAAATGGAATCTACATTACTGATTTCTCAGCACACAAGGAAGAGAACTATTTGTCTCAGGTATTTCCATGAAAATTGTCAACAATCATCTTCTCCAGGATAAATACTGTTCAGATTCCAAGGCACTCCACTGCTTTTGTGTTGTGATAACTGTATAACAAAAAATATGTTGAACAAAAATGTAATAATTTTCTTTAGCATAAAAAGTCCTACTTTATAAGAAATGCTATCGTTTTATTGGATCAAATGTATTCTTGCATAGAAAAGCAGACATTTCACAATAAGATGTTTTTAGTAATGTAGAATATACTGTTAACTGACAAATGTATTGTACTTTTGTACAACTTGTCAGTGGTGGGTGAAACAAAGACACATATTCTGTATACATGTTTAATGATTAAATCCTTTTAAAGATAACTTAAAAATTCTTCAAACTGAACGATAAGAGTGACACAATCTATCAAAACCTCTGGGATACAGCAAAGGTGGTGCTAAGAGAAAGGTTCATAGCCTTAAACGCCTACATCAAAAAGTCTGAAAGAACACAAACAGAAAATGTAAGGTCACATCTCAAGAAACTAGAGAAACAAGAACAAAACAAACCCAAACCCAACCGAAGACAGGAAATAACCAAGATCAGAGCATAACAAAATGAAACTGGAAACAAAAATACAAAAGATAAATGAAACAAAAAGCTGGTCCTTTGAAAAGATAAATAAAATTGATAGACCATTAGCAAGATTAATCAAGAAAAGATTCAAATAAGCTCAATTAGAAGTGAAACAGGAGATATTACAACTGACACCACAGAAATACAAAATATCACTCAGGCTACTATGAACACCTTTACACACATAAACTAGAAACCCTAGAGGAGATGGATAAATTCCTGGATACAACCCTCCTAGCTTGGATCAGGAAGAATTAGAAACCCTGAACAGACCAATAACAAGCAGTGAGACTGAAACAGTATTTTTAAAATTACCAACAACAAAAAAAAAAGTCCAGAACCAGACAGATTCACAGCTGAATTCTACCAGACATTCAAAGAAGAATTGGTACCAATCCTATTGACACTATTCCACAAGATACAGAAAGAGAGAATCCTCTCTAAATCCTCTCTAAATCATTCTATGAAACCAGTGTCACCCTAATACCAACACCAGGAAAGGACATAACCAAAAAGGAAAACTATAGATCAACATCCCTGATGAACACAGATGCAAGAATTCTTAAAAGGTCGGGCGTGGTGGCTCACACCTGTAATCCCAGCACTTTGGGAGGCCCAGGTGGGTGGATCACGAGGTCAGGAGTTCAAGACCAGTCTGGTGAAGATGGTGAAACCCTGTCTCTACTAAAAATACAAAAATTAGCTGGGCATCCTGTAATCCCAGGCTGAGGCAGAGAAGTGCTTGAATCGGGAGGCAGAGGTTGCAGAGGGTCAAGATCGTGCCACTGCACTCCAGCCTGGCAACAGAGCGAGAGTCCATCTCAAAAAAAAAAAAAAGAAAAAAAAACCTTAACAAAAGACTAGCTAACCGAATCCAACAACATATCAAAAAGATAATCCACCATGATCAAGTGGGTTTCACACCAGGGATGCAGGGATGGTTTAACACCCACAAGTCAATAAATGTGATACACCACATAAACAGAATTAAAAACAAAAATCACATGATCATCTCAATAGATGCAGAAAAAGTGTTTGACAAAATCTAGCATCCCTTTATGATTAAAACCCCCAGCAAAATCAGCATACAAGGGACATACCTCAAAAGTCATCTATGACAAACCCATAGCCAACATAATACTGAGTGGGGAAAAGTTGAAAGCATTCCCTCTGAGAACTGAAACAAGACAAAGATGCCCACTCTCACCGCTTGTATTCAACATAGTACTGGAAGTCCTAGCCAGAGCAGAGAAGAGAAAGAAATAAAGGGCATCCAAATCGGTAAAGAGGAAGTCAAACTGTTGCTGTTTGCTGATGGTATGAATCTATACCTAGAGAACCCTAAAGACTCCTCCAAAAAGCTCCTAGAACTGATAAATTCAGCAGTTTCAGAATACAAAATTAATGTACACAAATCAGTAGCACTGCTATACACCAACAGTGACCAAGCTGATAATCAAATCAAGAACTCAACCACTTTTATTTATAATAGCTGCAAAAACAAAACAAAATAAAATAAAATACTTAGGAATATACCTAACCAAGGAGGTGAAAGATCTGTATAAGGAAAACTATAAAACACTGCTGAAAGAAATCATAGATGACAAAAACAAATGGAAACACATCCCATGCTCATGGATGGGTCAAAACAACATTGTGAAAAGGGCCATACTGCCAAAAACAATCTATAATTTAAATGTAATTCGCATCAAAATACCATCATCATTCTTAACAGAACTAGAAAATACAATCCTGAAATTCACATGGAACCAAAAAAGAGCCCACATAGCCAAAGCAAGACTAGGTGAAAAGACATCACATTACCCAATTTCAAACTATGCTACAAGGCCACAGTCACCAAAACAGCATGGTCCTGGTATAAAAATAGGCCCACAGACCAATGGAACAGAAGAGAGAACCCAGACATAAACCCAAATACTTACAGCCAACTGATATTTGACAAAGCAAGCGAAAACATAAAGTGGGGAAAAGACACCCTATTCAACAAATGGTGTTGGGATAACTGGCAAGCCACATGTAGGAGAATGAAATTGGATCCTCATCTCTCACCTTATATAAAAATCAACTCAAGATGGATCAAAGACTTAAATCTAGGCCTGAAACTATATAAATCTAAGACCTGAAACTATAAAATTCTGGAAGATAACATCAGAAAAACCCTTCTAGATACTGGCTTAGGCAAAAATTTCATGACCAAGAACCCAAAAATAAATTCAATAAAAATAAAGATAAATAACTGAGACTTAACTAAACTAAAGAGCTTTTGCATGGCAAAAGGAATAGTCAGCAGAGTAAACAGACAACCCACAGAGTGGGAGAAAATCTTCACAATCTATACATCTGACAAAAGACTAATATCCAAAACCTACAATGAACTCAAATTAGCAAGAAAAAAAACAAACCATCCCATCAAAAAGTGGGCTAAGGACATGAATAGACAATTCTCAAAAGAATATATACAAATGGCCAAGAAACACAAAAAAAATGCTGAACATCACATCAGGGAAATGCAAATCAAAACCACAATGTGATACCACGTTACTCCTGCAAAAACAGCCATAATCAAAAAATAGTAACAGACATTGGCATGGATGCGGTGAAAAGGGAACACTTCTACACTGTTGGTGGGAATGTAAACTAGTACAACCACTATGGAAAACAGTATGGAGATTCCTTAAAGAACTAATAGTAGAGCTACCATTTGATCCAGCAATCCCACTACTAGGCATCTACCCAGAGGAAAAGAAGTCATTATATGGAAAAGATACTTGCACATGGATGTTTATCGCAACACAATGTCCATCAATCAATGAGTAAAAAAACTGTGATACACATATACATATATATGATAGAATACTACTCAGCCATAAAAAGGAATAAATTAATGGCATTCACAGCAACATGGATGGAATAGAAGACTTAACTTTAAGTGAAGTAACTCAGCAATAGAAAAACCAAACATCATATGTTCTCACTCATAAGTAGGAGCTAAGCTATGAGGATGCAAAGGCATAAGAATGAATCAGTGGACTTTGGAGACTCAGTGTGAAAGGGTGGGAAGCGGCTGAGTGATAAAAGACTACAAATTGGATTCAGTGTACACTGCTCAGGAATGGGTGCACCAAAATCTCACAAATCACCACTCAAGAACTTACTCATGTAACCAAACACCACCTGTTTCCAAAAAATCTATGGAAATAAAAAATTTTTAAAAACCATTTAAAAATCCTTAAAGATGAGCAATTTTAAAACATTTTAAAATGTTTAAAGATTTAAATTTCCTATACAGAGACAATTTTGCCAGTCTACTGCCAAGAGGACATGTACTTAAAATCTTTTCCAGGAGTGCTCTGTAGGCTACGCTGATCCAGCTACATTCACTAAACTATGTTCCATTTTGGCCAACAGCAAGCATTTGGGGATAACTGTTCAGGGACCATGATGCTAGCCATGGCCAGAGAAAAAGGAAAATCATGGTACATGACCTTCCTTAACACCTAGATCAGACTAAGTAAACTAACCAACTTCAGACAAATACGTATTTTAAAGCAATCTCTCTGAAGAGAATAGCATACGAATCCTGCAGATTTTGTTTTGCCAAACACGAATTCTTAGAAAACTAATTTCCACTGGCTTCAAACACAGCTTCCACTGAAAAAAGTCACCATGAAATATTCAGCAAGGAACACAAAGTAGATACAGGAATGCTGTTTTTTCCCCTTACTATTCTGGACACTAGACAAAAGTTTACTAGAGAGGTAATTGTATGGGGGAGAAAAAAAAAGGACAGAAAGCTTGGAAACAGGCAAAAAGCTGGAAAATAAATCTTATGGGTAAAAGCTACCAAAGTGGAAAACACATTTTCTGATACAGAGAGATTATATTAGATAACTAATTCACTAATGCCTTTCTCCAATGAATAAAGAAGGATGTATATTTAAAAGATGGGCTGCAGATTGGATAATATAGGCAGAAGAGTTGACAGCAAGAGTGACTGGTCTGTAAACACGGCATGTACTTCAAAGCCAACATCCCATTTCCTTCTCAAAGTGTTGCCCTGATTTCTCCAGCCCACCAAGAACTCTAAAAAAAGGTATTTTCAGAATCCTATAGTTTAGAATTAAATTGCTCCATAAATGCTCATATTTTAGTTTTCTTTTAAACTTGCTATTAACTGTAAGGACAAATATAAGCATCACTCTCTGCCCTAAAAAATTACCTAACACAGTGGAGAGCATAGATTAGGTTCTCAAATATAAGTTAAGGTGACTAAATTATTTATTGTTTAAACTCAGACACTTTTAAGTGTCCATACAGAGCCCAATTACCCGGAAAAAGGCTGGGCCAAAGATGTTCAGAATACTGTCTAATCCCAAATAAAGCCACCATTCTTTACCAGATAAACATAAAGCACATTCCTTTCCTTCAACATGACAGCTGTTGCCATTTACTGAGCAGAGCACTGACTGACCTTATAAACATCTCACAAAAGCTTCACAAGGTTGCTATTAAAAAGCTATAAATAAGGAAATTAAATCTTAGAAGGGTTAAACAGCTTGCCCAAGGTTACAAGTAAGGAATTGGTGGAACTTAGCTTTGAATTAAAAGTCATGAGATGGTGAAAACCCGTCTCTACTAAAAATACAAAAAGTAGCTGAGCCTGGTGGTGGGCGCCTGTAGTCCGGACTACTCGAGAGGATGAGGCAGGAGAATCACTTGAACTCTGGAGGCGAAGGTTGCAGTGAGCCCAGATCGCGCCACTGCACTCCACTGCGACAGAGCAAGACTCCATCTCAAAAAAAAAAAAAAGGGTCATGAGATACTAACACATAAATATAAAAATCTACAAAGCAAAAAGTAACACATAAACTTGCCTTAATTCAGTCAGGTTTTAATACTCATAAATTCAATTTAGATTCAAAAGATGAAGACTGTTCTACACAAGGAAATGAAGGAAATGAGTAATGAATAAAGATTGAGCTACCTAAAAGCACAGACTACAATTCTAAAGAGGGAGAGCACACCGCGACCAGATCACTAAATTCTGTTGTTCTGAAGTTTGTCACAGGGAACTTTTAGGATAGAAAAACTACACTATAAATACACATCCATTGTGAAATTAGAAGATGAAAAAGAGAAGCAAAAAGCAGATCACAAACAAGATCATGCCATTCTTACTATAAGCGGAACATCACAATTTCAAAAGCAGACAGGTTTTCTGCGGTTTGTTTCTTTAACCATAACTAAGTTGCACTTAAAACTCCAAGAACCTCATTCATTCAAAAACACTTGAAACCGTACTATGCGTTGGGTGATGAAGAAACTGTCTTCAAAATAGACTTTATCCCCAACAGCAGCCCCAGTATGGTTATTCTCAGTAAACAACAAGCACCACCACTCACTAACCACCTTCATTCGGTGCCACCTTAATGGCCCTGCGCTTATTTAATCTCGTATTACAACCACCCCAAAGTGATGATTACTGTCTCTATTTTACAGTTATCAGTAAGCAAGCCAGGAAGGTTAAGTGACCTAGACAAGGCCACACAGCGGGTTCAGTGGCAGAGCTGGGACTGAACACAAGTCGGCCTTTAGCACTCTCCACGACCCTAGGCCAATCCCGCACTACAGGGGTCGCCTATAGATGCTGGGACCTAGAGGAATCCTGGAGAAGGAATTATTTCCTGAGGATTCCTGGAATATGCCTCACTTACAAAGCCCCCAGGGCTTCCCACAATCTGATACATAACATGAGGGGCGCTTAAAAGCCAGCCCAGTGATTAAGAGGTCACTATTTCTGAAAGAAACGCAACCATATCCAGGAACGGCCCGGTCAGGACTTGGTTCTGGACAAGCCCACCTCACGCTAACATCTGCCCTGATGTCCCAGGGACCACACCCTTCCTAAGAGCGAGTCTCGCCGCCCTTTTCCCAGGCCAGGTAGTCAGCCTGAGGGAGGTGGAGGGTTTACGCGGAGGGGGCTGGGTGGGCGCGAGGGCCTTTTATTTCCGGGACCCACCACGGCCCTCACCTCCACACCTCCAGGGGCGCCCACGGTAAACGCCCAGCAACAGCTTTGCTACCCACAAAGTCGTCCCCAACCCAAAAGGCGTACCTACGCCCCCGCCGCTGCGTCCGCACGTCGTCGTGACGTCAGCCCGCCGTCGCCGCGCTATAAAAAGGGTCAGAGGCACCACGGCTGCTGCAGTGGAAACTCTGGCAATCCTTCCTGGGCTCTGGGTCGGCTAGGAGGGAGCGGGACGCAGGAGGCACTACAGTGGGTAGAGTAGGAAGGAAGGCAAGGGACGCGAGGTGGGAAGCAGGCGAATTCCTAGACCTGCTTGCCGCGGAAGAATCCCCCCTCAAGTGGAACAAAAGCTCAGCTAGTAACCGGCTAGTGGCTTCTCTGGCAACGGCGTCTCCGCCCCTCCCGTCAGGCCCGCAGCAGGCTGCGGATTGGTCCGGGTTACGGACGGCGGGCAGCGCCTGTAGCTATTGGCGAGGGTGAGGGATGGGGCAGGGAGGGGAGATTCGTCTGTCCTTGTGTCTCGGATAAGCTTTTTTTTTTTTTTTAAGCGTTTGTTTCTGGAAAAGGACGGCACTTGTGTACATTACCGAAAGTCATAACTGAGCCCAACTAGAAAAAAAGGAAATAAAGCCAATTCCGAGTTTTCTGGCGCTTGGCCTGTATGTGTTCTGCTTTCGCGTTTTTTTTTTTTTTTTTTTTTTGAGACGGAGTCTCGCTCTGTCGCCCAGGCTGGAGTGCAGTGGCGCGATCTCGGCTGACTGCAAGCTCCGCCCCCCGAGTTCACGCCATTCTCCTGCCTCAGCCTCCGGTGTAGCTGGGACTACAGGCGCCCGCCACCGTGCCCGGCTAATTTTTTTTTTTTTTTTTTTTTTTTTTTGTAGTTTTAGTAGAGACGGGGTTTCACCGTGTTAGCCAGGATGGTGTCGATTTCCTGACCTCGTGGTCCGCCCATCTCGGCGTCCCAAAGTGCTGGGATTACAGGCGTGAGCCCCCGGGCCCGGCCTGCTTTCACTTTTTAAAGGAAAGATCTGAAAACGTGAAGGCAACTGCGACCGGAAGAAACCACCTTTTAAATGTATAGTGGTATTTTTAGCTGAGATGCCTCCCTAGGCCTCAGGTTTTTTCCTGTTAAATGAGGGAGCGTGATGATGTTCTCCAAGGTGACTTCAGGTCTCAAAGTCTTTTGTATCTGCGTTACAGCCAGCTGGTCTGGTTTTTAAAGTCCTGAAGAAGCAAAGCAAGATTTAATTCGGAAAAAATCTTCATTCAACGCCTCTACTTAATATTCATCTTAAGAATCGTACACCAACATAGGAAGTTCACAGGTAGAGCAACTGTCAACTGAGCCGTAACCGTGGCATACTGCTACCTAATAACTAAAGCACTCCAGCAATGCTTTTCCCCCACTACTGTAATTGTCCCTTTTAATAATTTAAAGCAAGAGACAGAATTAATACATTTTCAGTAAAGGGCCAGTAATATGGTTAGGCTTTGAGTCCCCAACCACATCTCATCTTTAATTGTAATCCCCATAATCCTCATGTGTCAAGAGAGAGACCAGGTGAAGGTAATTGAATCATGGGGGCAGTTTACCCCATGCTGTTCTCGTGCCAGTGAGTTCTCAAGTGATCGGATGGTTTTGTAAGGGGCTCTTCCCCCTCCACCGGGTACTTCTTACTGCTGACTTACTAAGAAGGTGCCCTGCTTCCCCTTCACCTTCCACCATGATTGTAAGTTTCCTGAGGCCTCCCCAGCGACGTTGAACTGTGAGTCTTATTAAATAAACCCCTTTCCTTTATAAAGTATCCAGTCTTGGGCAATTCTTTATAGCAGTATGAAAATGGGCTAATACAGCCAGATAGTAAGTATTTTATTAATGGATTTTGCAAGTCATATGGTCTCTGTGATAGTATTTATCTCTGCCATTGTCGTACCAAGAAAAGCCATAGATGATACATAAATGTAAACATATGAGCTCACTAAAGTACATTTGTGTGTAGGATGCAACACTACGGTGTTGGGTAGATCATGGCAACAAATAGGGACTAGAATGTAAAAATAGCAAACAATGAAATAGAATAAAGATACTTGAATACAAATAATACTTCAAAATTAAAAAGCAATATTTTAGATAACCTTCTGTTTGCAGAGGACAAACAGAAGGTTAAATGAAAGTGTGATGGAGAATCACCACCTTTATGTCTTTGCACTCTTTAATAGTGCCACTAATCACTGGAATTCCCCTAGGACTATGGTATTGCCTTTGGTTTAATCTTTTAGTAGATAGGGGTGGTTCAAAAGGCTTCCACTTTGTCTTCCCATTATAATAGCCATGAGTCAAAAAGCCAATGTCAAGATGCTGTAAATCTCCTTTAAGGTTATGACATTCAGGTCTCTTCATTAGTTCTGGTAAATTTTTTGCTGTACAAATTAAGTAGAATCTTAGTAGACTCTCCATTTCAATTACAGGGACACTGATTAATTATCAACTCCTAAAAATCCCCGCTTAGTCAAACAACATGATACGTCCTGCTGGTATCATGGTAACAACAGGTACCTCATCTCTGATGGCTCAGTAGTATCACCTGGCCTCTATCCCTTTGGGATCTTACTATTTCCATTAGAAAATTAGGGGTTTCATGCAATGGCAACATCTTCGTCCCCAGGCTTATAGAATAGCAGCTACAGAGCTTTTAAAGGATTCTGGCATTCCCTATATTTTCTCAATGCTTTAGTAAAAAGAAGGTCCTTTGACCCTCTCAGAACACCTTTGAAAGGAGATGACTGGTTCACACATGATAAATCTATTCCTACAGTACTATTCCCTAAGTCTTCCTTAAAAATTGATACATACTAGATGTACATATTTTCAGGGTACATGTGATAATTGGATACATTTATATGAATGTGTAATGTGTAAAGATCAAATCAGGATAGTCAGGATATCCATCACCTTAAATATTTATCTTTATGCTATGAACATTCAAATTGTTCTCTTCTAGTTATTTTGAAATATACAATAGATTATTGTTAACTATAGTCACCCTACTTATCTGTCAAATACTGAGTCTTATTTCTTCTATCTAACTGTATGTCTGCACTCATTAATCAACCTCTCTTCATTACCCCCTTCCCTAAGTCTTTTAATTCATTCCTCTAAAATCAAGACATTTCTAACATCTCAACTGTATTTAGTTTCAACCAACCAACTGAGCAAACCTTGACAGCCACTCCCAGATGTTCAAAGCAAGCACAGTGAATTATGGTCTCTGGTAAATATGTTCATATTAATATCTTGGACACATCAAAATATTCCTTCATCCCTGGTCTGCCACACTTGGAATTCATTATTTTCCATAGGCTTCTGCCAATATAAATAAGCAAAATCTTGCACTTTTTTGGTATGAAAGCCTTCTCCCAGGTCAGATCTTACTTCTTCTATCTAACTGTATGTCTGCACTCATTAATCAACCTCTCTTCATTACCCCCTTCCCTAAATTCTTTTAATTCAATCCTCTAAAATCAAGAGATTTTAGAAACAAACTGTTTAAGAACAGCCCACTATATAGTAGTATTTCATTGTGTAAATATACCACAATTTGCTTATTAGCGCTCCTGTTGATAGATATTTAGGTTGTTTGCAGCTTTTAGTTATTATGAATAAGGCTGCTATAAGCATTCTTTAAAAGGCATTTTATTAACATATGCTTTCATTTTTCTTAGCTAGGAGTATGTTTAACTTTACCAGCAGTATATGATGCTTCCTGTTGCTTCACATCCTTGCCAACATTTAGTAAAGCAGTATTTTTTATTTTAACTGTTCTAGGGGATGTGAGGTGGCAGCTCACATGGATTTCAATTTGTGTTTTTTTGGTAATGAATCACGTTCAGTACCTTTCAGTTATTGACCATTTGTACATGATTTATGAAGTGTTGTTCAAGTCTTTTACCCATTTTTGTATTGGATTGTTGTTTTATTGTTGATTTTCATGAGTTGTTTATATATTCTGAAAAATGATTTGTCAGATATATGTAACTAATGTTTTCCTCCTATTTCTTATCTATCTATTTTCTTAATGGTATCTTTTGAAGAGAAGAAAATTTTTATTTGAGACATCTAACTTACCAGTATTTTTCTTTTATAGTTTAATGTACCACAACTCCACATTTGTGAAGTTGCCATGTTTTCATTTAGAAGTTTTATTATTTGAAGCTTTCA
Source organism: Macaca nemestrina (assembly GCF_043159975.1). Lineage (NCBI taxonomy): Eukaryota > Metazoa > Chordata > Mammalia > Primates > Cercopithecidae > Macaca > Macaca nemestrina. The sequence goes on along the minus strand of NC_092125.1, from coordinate 147,222,307 downwards.
TAAGTAAGTATATGACGTATCTTGAATTAAGTTTTTTAGGAAAGATGTAAGGAGTCAAGATTCCCTTTGTTTTATACAGATACCCAATGTGGTACCACCGTTTATTTAAAAGACTTTCTCTTCCCCATTGAATTAATTTAGTGCTTTTGTTGAAAATGATTAGACCATATGTGTGTGTGTGTTTATTTCTGGACAATCCATTCTAATAATTTATAATCGAAACATTTGCCTACATCACATTCTCTTGATTACTGTAGTTTTATATAAGTCTTAAAATTGGGTAGACTCCATTTACTACAAAGATGGTTGTCCACAGGGTAAGTAGGACAAGAATTGAGCAAAGTCTTGGGGGAACAGAACAACATTGCTTTTACAAGATAGAGTATCAGCGCATATCTTAGTTTGGAGTGCTATAACAAAAATATAAACTGGGTGGCTTAAACAACAGAAATTTGAGAAGTCCAAGATCAAGGTGCCAGCCATTTGGTTCCTGGTGAGGGCCCTCTTCTTGATTTGCAGAAGGATGCCTTCTTGTTTTACTCCCACATGGTGGAGAGAGGAGGGAAGCAAGCTTTTTCATGTTTCTTCCTTATAAATAATAAGATCTTTGCTTTGTATGGAATTATAAATTACAAACTATTATTTTGCTTAATCCTTTTAACCAACATGAGGTGGGCATGTTGGAGGATATTAGCTCCCATTTTACAGGCAGAGTGAAAACACTGTAGCCATTTTTAGTATAAAAGCTGGGATATAAGACCTGGGATTCCATATTCACCACTGCTTTTTTCCATGACTTTGTGATACATCATTTAAAAGTAATCTGATTTCACAGTGTTTTACAGTGTAAGAATAACATCTATAGTATCTATTCCTGGCAGGTTAACTCTGGAGCCAACCAACCTAATTGATGGCCTCATAAGCTGGCACGTTTTAAGGCATTCTTATACCTCTAACTCAATTTCCAGCTATATTTGAGGGCCCCATAAGTCAAATTGTAGAATGCTGTTCTGAAAGGATCAGGAAATACAATGGTCAAGCATGTTTTAAAGTTTAACCTAGGTCTGGCACATCTTCGTCAGTTGCTCAGATGGCAAGCTGTAGGATTGAAGGGAGTAGTGCGAGGATCCACTTAAGGGTGGACACTGATGAAAAACACAAGCAGTATCAGAGCCACTGTTTTCAGGAAATCCCTAGAAGCCTTGTTGCTAGTTTCCTACATTATTACCAGCAGGACAAAGGGCAATACTTTTGGAGACTAGAATTTCAAGGAAAAGATTTATTAGGCTGCCTGCCTGGGGCCTAAAAAGCCAGATAGTGCTAACTTTATCCAGGCCAAACCAAGAAAATGGTTCATCCCTTCCTGATCTGCATTTTGAGGAGAGTGCTGATCATCACAGAAACCAAGAAATTCTGTCCTGAAGCCCAGGAGAGAAACGGTGGGCATTTCCCAGAGTTCTAGGAGGCATAGGGGCAACACAATCTGCCATGTAAAGAGAAAAAGCTATCTTGGTAAGCTTTGGTCTTGCACAGGACATGGAACCAGAAATGATCAACATCAGGGCCTGGGTGACCAGTCCTGAGAAGAGCAGGACTTCCTCACATAAGGTGCCTAGGTCCCTGAGGAGAAGGGTCTAAACGCCCTAAAACTGCCAGCAAAATTTTGAGTGTGTACATGTTTTTCTGCTGAAGAGGTCTTTCATTCTCAAATCCCGAGCTTTTAGAGAAGAAGACTAAGCCAGTTGCAGGCTAGAATACAAAACACACCAGTTATACTTAGAGTCAGCCAAGTCTGAGAGCTCTCAGAGCCATCAGTGAAAAGTTGGAACATAGATGCACAGGAGAGACAACTAAATTCTTTTTGTGCCATTCTTCCTAACTGTATTTCAAGTCAGTTAAAAATAAGGCCTCAGGAACCGCTAGATTCAAGTATGCCCCTGGGCTTGGTGCACTGCTGCAGGAGTCTTAGGGTGTCTTGTACAAAATGCTTATTCACTCATGAATATTAAACCCCAGGATAGAAGATGCGACAAAGCAGGACTCCTTCCTCCATGGCCTATGCTGATTTCAGAGGATGTGGCAGCCAATAAGGAGAACATGGAAATGTTTCCTTAGAACTGGACTGTGCCGAGAGGTGCCTGCCATGAACATAACCTGCTGTCTTTTCCCTGACCCTTCCCTTCAGTTTTTGACAATAGAGCAGTAAATAATCTTCTCTGAAGTTATTTGATATCATTTCTGAAAAGCAAAAACACATGCTTCCAATACACTAATACACTGTGCTTTCAGGTATTCTGGATCTAGTTCAGCTGTGGATGACCTCACTCATGCCTTCACTCTGATAGCCAGGTGAGCCCATTCCCTTGAAGAAGCCCACCGTATCATTCTTGGTAGCATGACAGGCCACCAAGAGGTGGAAAGGGTGCAAGAACAATGAGATCTCCTGGAAACACTTCCCCAGGAAGGCAATTTCGTGAATGACGTCTTTCAAGCAAATAATGCCAAACCTCCCCAGGTGCTCCCCAATAACTGTGTTGTCTGCCAGAGGGAATGGTCTTACTTTTGACCTTGACTTGCCCACGTTTCAAGATGAGTTCCTGGAGAGACTTCAGATTTAGAAATCCCCAGGTCACATAATGTTCCACTATATGTAGCATTTCTAGGCTGAAGGTGGAGGGGTGGGGAGGGGGTGACTTCTACAAAGACACCACTGAAAAACGTCTTCAGGCAAAGTCTTATGACGATTCTCTGCACCAGTAAACTCACATCATTAATCCTTTGAATGCATACAACAAAGGCCGAGGAGTGTTTATCTGGTTGTTTCAAGGCACAAGGTTTTACATCTAGTCATTTGAGTTGCAGCTTGTCACATTTGTGCTGCCAAGAATCAAATAGGAATGATTCCAGTCACTTAAACCTGAGTCCTTTTCCTTTCCTCTGCTCCTTCTTTGCTATAAAGTGCCTGCTTTGACTGAGTGGCTTTGAGGACTAGATTTCCTAGGAACAAAGGAATTTTTCTTTGCTCTTGCTCTGCCGACTTTCTAGTGCTAGTTACTGACCATGCCCTCCCCACTGTCATGTCTCTTCTTATAAGAGCAATAATCCCATCATGAGGGCTCCACTTTTATGACCTAATCACCTCCCAAAGACCCCATGCTTAAATACCATCACATTCAGTATTATAGTTTCAACGTATCAATTTTGGGGAGTGGGGGATACAAACATTCAATCCATAGCAACGGACAACATGCTACCCTGAACCTTGAAAGGAGGTTCTTACCAGAAACCATCCAGAAAGGAACTAACTACCCCAGCACTACACTTAACTAAACCTGTGGAGGTAGGGCTAAGTGTGGGCCTGGGGTGAGGGTGAAATGGGTTGTTACAATTACACAGTAATTAGCAACAAGGGCTTTGGAATCAGACCAACCTGTATTCATGTTTTCTACCAAGAAGTCATGGAAAAATTACTTTACTTCTCTGAGGCTTCTCTATTAAAAAACTAAGGAATAATTCTACCCATCTGATAGGATTGTTGTGGTAATTGAAGCTATATTTGTAGAATACCTTGCCTTATCGCTGATAAATCGTATGTGCTGTATAAGTGGTAGGTATTGGCAATGATTGTTTTAAGGTGCAAAGTACATGATGCACAATCAAGAATGTTTATCTCTTTTCATCCAGATATTTTCCACATAAGTTACAGTCTTCAGACATGAGCCTTTTTTTTTAAAGGAGAGTAATAGTATATGTGAATCTAGTTTTCCCTCTAACTCTAAATGATTCCAGTAATTACCATAACCTGAAAAAAATCCAGGATGTTTGACCGGTTAAATAGTTACTGTCAAACTTAGCCCACCTTGCGCACATGTTCAATGTCTACAGTCAATGAAATTAGGTCAGGTATTAAACATTTAATGCATTGTATTACATAACCAGCTTTTAAATCTGTTTATTTTAAATGCTATTCAGAAAATAACACTGTTTAACCTTGTATTTTAAGCTTGATATTCTGTCCTCTGGGACATCAGTGTTTGACCAAAGGGAAATGATGCTTAAGTATAAAATTTACCTTTTAAACTATGTTATCACTTGGTTTTCATTAGCTATTAAGGGCTTTTTAAAGGTAATGTAAGCAACTTAAGTCTTATGGCATAAAGATGCTGTGTGGTCATAGAGAAATTAAGACACTTTCTATTCTTGTATTGTTTGAAAAATCCACTCGTATAACCAGAAATTAATTTGAGAGCTAGTGAACTATTTAAAGAACCCTCAGAAAATGATGAACTCCTAGGTGCCAAGTATAAAGAAAAATATAGGAAGACAGAAAGTGGTCCTTTGGACACAGAAGCTTAATAATGCAGGGATACAAATATGAAACTGCCATAGTTAGCACATGTGTGGTCTAGCACACACTTTAAGAAAAGCTTTAAAAACCTAAACAATTACTTTACTTTTTTCCTTTTTTCTTTTTAATGTAGGCTTGTCTACTTTGGATGGATATTTTTCAATAGGTCTTTCCCCCGCTAGCTTATTAAGCTAAACATGATCCTTTTATTTGGAAAAGAAGGGCTGAAAATAATAATAATATGTTCATCAAAATGTTACATAGCTTACAGATTAAACCACTTTATGTACATGTTTCCAAAGATTGATTGACACTTTTTAGAAATGTCAATGCTATTTTCTGAAGTGCCTTTATCAATCGTTATCAGCTTCAGCTGGAAGTAACAGGATACCCAACTGTTAAAGTGGCTTAAAGGATAGGGGCTTTCATGACTTCTCACAGTGAAGTCTGGAGTTAGATGCTCCTGGGTTGGCTCCTGAGTTACCAGTGTCATAGGGGATGCCAGCTCTTTCTACCTTTCAGCTCTACTACCCTTTGCTTTTTGACTGCCCTCACACCTTTTACCTGACAGTCACAGAGCCTCCCTCAGCTTCTGACACCATGATAGGAAAGAAGAATGGGGATTTTCCAGACTTCTCTTTTCCAGGAGAAAAATCTTTTTTCTGAATGATCCCAAAACCACCACTTCCTTCTCTTGCGCCTCCCTCCTGCTGGCATATCCTATTGTCAGGCCACATACTCATGTTCCAGTATAAGGGGTGCTTGGAAAAATGAGCATCAGACATTTGACCTCTGTCATGGAAGACAGGTTCTGCCAGCAAGAAAGAAGGAAGGAGAATGGTGATTCATAGGCATTAACAAAACCTAAGCAGAGGCCACACACATGGGAGATCAGCAATACATTAATTGAGATTAATATCTATTAAACTCTTACTCTGGCCTAATCATAGTTTTAGTCACTATATGTCTCAATTATTACACCAATTTTACAGATGTATCAACTGAGGCATAGCGATGTTTAATAACTTAGCTAAGGCCACACAGTTAGTAAGAAGCAGAGCTGGGATTTCAATCCAGGCAGACTAACTTCAAAGCCCAATCATATAACCATTTAACCACTGCTTCCACATGATTGTGGTAACACAGGATTAGCAGATGAAGGCCAATAAAAGTTCATATAATGGAAAACAGAAGTGGCAGGAGATTTTGATGTATTCTTATACTCTGGAATTTTATTCTTTTGGCTTTATTGCCTTCTTAGTAAGTAATCTACAATGTGTGACTCATTGCTATAATCTAGATTATGGTAAGTTATTCAAATGGAGATAAAGCATGTATGTGATGTAATAACATTTAGGATAAGTTATGACACTAAAAAATTTACTATTTTATTCTTTATAAAGATAATATGCTTGAAAAGTTTCTTTTAAAAAATGTGTCACTCATAACTATTGTTTTTAAAAGACTCAATATTTTTTGTAATATGAATATTTGATCTTGGATAAAATGTACTACATATTGTACACTTTTGTTTTGGAAATTATTGCATTTTTAGTAACCAATTATAATATTACATCAAAGAACTGATTCAATTTCCTTTTTCCTAGTTATCAGACTCTAAAAAATCTCTACTCAAAAATATCCCATTACTTTCTAATGGAGAAAAAATTAAAAACAGATATATTGTGAAAGATACATACTTATTTATTTATTTATTTATTTATTTATTTATTTATTTATTGAGATAGAGTCTCGCTCTGTCACACAGGCTGGAGTACAGTGGCACAATCTCGGCTCACTGCAAGCTCTGCCTCCTGGGTTCACGCCATTCTCCTGCCTCAGCCTCCCGAGTAGCTGGGACTACAGGTGCCCACCACCACGCCTGGCTAATTTTTTGTATTTTTAGTAGAGATGGGGTTTCACCGTGTTAGCCAAGATGGTCTTGATCTCCTGACCTCATGAGCCACCCACCTCAGCCTCCCAAAGTGCTGGGATTACAGGCGTGAGCCACTGCACCTGGCCTAATTTTTTTTTTTAAAGTTGTTCCCGGCCGGGCACGGTGGCTCATGCCTGTAATCCCAGCACTTTGGGAGGCCGAGGCGGGCAGATCACCTGAGGTCAGGAGTTCGAGACTAGCCTGGCCAACGTGGTGAAACCCTGTCTCTGCTAAAAATACAAAAATTAAGTGGGCATGGTGTTGGGTGCCTGTTATACTACTCGGGAGGCTACTCGGAGGCTGAGGCAGGAGAATCGCTTGAACCTGGGAGGCAAGGTTGCAGTGAGCCAAGATTGTGCCATCACATTCCACCCTGGGGGACAAGAGCAAGACTTCGTCTCCAAAAAAAAAAAAAAAAAGTTGTTTCCTAGCCTTCGTGGGGGAGTATAGAAAAAGGCAGAGGAGAAAGTACTCATATGGGAGACACTAAAAGAATTGGCAAGGAATGAGGAATAAGATCAAAGTGATCTTAGTTTAAGCAGAACCTTCATTAGAATTTTCAAGCAAGCCACAGCCAAAACTCAGAATAATCAAAACAGGAGATTATTCAGGAAAACTGGGAACAAGGTAGAATGCTAGGTATGGTGGGATATGGGAAGAACCCCGAGACCTTACTCTGAGACCTTGGCTATGCCCAGCTAGTTAAAGGGAAAATGGCAACTTTAGAAAATAAAGCTGACATGTCACAGGAAAAAGAATGGTAGAGGAGAAAATACTCTGACTTTGAATTCAGAAAAGAATAAATAGAGGTGAACTCTAGTCCCTTTTGAAGGCCCCAGGAAGATGAATGCCTTTGCCAAAATAGTCTTTGAAAGCTCTTATTGAAGAATCCCTCTTGGGGAGAGCACTTGGTAAATGTCTGGGGTGGAGGGGAGCTATTCTACCTCTCCTATCTTGCCTGGGTTTTGAGTGAGTGGTTCTTAGGATTCAGAGGAGTAAGGCACAGGCTCTGTATGAGGCCAGGAAAGGCTTGTTTTGTTAATGGTTGGTTGGATGCTTTTACTTTTCAAAGTGAGGAAGAGAGAAGAGAAGAGAGATGAAGATCCCTCAGGATAGAAAGAGGCTGAAGCAAACTGGGGGCCAAGGAAGATCCACATTTGTGGAAAATTATTTAAAGAATGTTGCCAGCCAGGTGTGTGGTGGCTCAAACCTGTAATCCCAGCACTTTGGGGGGCCTGCGCAAGTGGATTACTTGAGCTCACGAGTTCGAGACCAGCCTGGACAACATGGCAAAACCCTGTCTCTACAAAAAATCAAAAATTAGCCAGGCATGCTGGTATTCACCTGTAGTTCCAGCTACTCAGAAGGCTGAGGTGAAAGGATGGCTTGAGCCTGGGAGGCGGAGGTTGCAGTGAGCTGAGATTTCACCACTGTACTCCAGCCTGGGCAATAGAACCAGACCTTGTCTCAATAATAAATTAAAAAAGAATTGTCAGGTTCTAACTGAGGTCCTAGGGGAGTCAATGGGTGAGTGGCAGGTAGCTAGAAAAACATTTGAGGAATCATAGACAGTTTCAACATGGCTTTACTCTCTCTCTGGGCATGAGTGAACCATATGGACAGTGTTAGTGGGGTAACTATACCTTTTTCAGACAATAGTGGCTCCAATCCCTAATGCGCCTCATGTGGCATGGTTACATAATGTGTGGGGTTGTGCGCCTGCACTCCAAACCCACTGAATCATGCTGCACCAGAAGGCAACTTCAGCCTACTGCTGACTAAAGTGCAGCCATATCACTTCCACTCCACTCCCTAGGCTGAGGGCCTCCTCCAGGCAGGGATACATGACCATAGGGGTCATGACCATGGGATACTGAATCCATATCCCACAACAACAATACAGACAGCAACAGCTCACTACTAGGATCCCAGCTATGCTACTTAAGACTATTAGGGCCCAGCGTAGGCCAGAGCCTGGGGAATGCAGGGGGTCATCAGTAAGGCTCTCAACTGCCTTAATCTCCCATGAGACCCCTTGCAGGGCGGCTGTTAAGTTCTGCTGATTGTCAGGGATAAAGGTACAACACTGTTTCTAAAAGGACACAGGTACCACTTGGGCAGCAGTTATGATGCCTAAGGTCATTTGGTTTTGCTACACCACCTTTCTGATCTGATCAACCTCATCCGTTAACAGGAGGAGGGCCACTCAGGTGCAATTCAGAGACCAAGTGGTGTGCTCTACAAGAGGAGTAACTTGTGCTTCTACAGTTATGACACCCGCTCCAGTGATAGTCATTGCCAAGGGGTAGAACCACCAGGGTGCTCGTCGCACTTGCAAAAACCAAGATCATAGCACCTCCCAGTTACACAGACATCTGGGCAACATGGAGAGAACAGTGGCAGGTACATAAGGCCACTCCAAGGTACAACATCCAATCCTGTCATCTGGTAGGTAAGGCCACCCTGTGTCCCCACAGATCCATAAAGTCTCAGGGGCAAAAAGTCCATGGGGCCTGACCTTGGTGGGGCCGCTTGTTCCATCCTACCTTCGGTGTGGTGACACATGTTATGTTTGCACAGGCCATGACAGGTACCCATCCCACAGTGGTGTTACCCCAATGTTGCTCTATGCACTGCAGTGCCTGGGCCAGGGGTACTACATGTTCCCCCGCTAGGCAGCCCCACCTGTCATAAACGCTACAGGCCAGCCAGGGGGTGGGCGCACCATGGGTCTTGCAGCATCCTTTGTCCAAAGCTTGCCACTTCGCGTTCCGGGTGTCAGCCATGGGACCCCAAGTCTCCAACTATGTCCAGTTCTCTGCAGATGTAGGATGCATGTGCCAAGGCAAGCTATCCACAGCTGCTGCTGGAAGGGTGGTGCAGATCCAAGAGTTGAAAACATTGCTCACCTCAGCATAGGTCCACAATGCAGTTGGAGCATGTTAACCTATGTCAAAGTGACAGAGCAAGCACAGGTACTAAAGGGGGTAAATCACGTCCCTCAGGCAAAATATAGGCTAATCTTTCATCCCTGGATAACAATGCAACCGCCAAGGGCTTTTGCCCTGGGCAATGGTACCACACCTTCCTCAGCTCCCTATGGTTTCTTTGAGTCCTGTATCAGTGCCAGAGTCACAGGGGAGTTCATAATAGGCCACACAGACAGTACATGTGTCCCCCAAGTAGGGCTCCTTCCCCTGCCGCCCCACCTTGAAAGCCAACCGCGGGGGCCATGCATCAAACACCCAAGGAGCGACACGCAAGTCACACTGCAGGCCCTCCCCCCAGGGAGCTGTGATGGACAACCACCAGCACAGGGGTACTTGGAGGATCCACACGCACAGCCAGGTTTTCTGTTCTCCTGCCTTCAAGGGTGTTGGGGCAGGTAACAACAGGTTACCGTTTGTCCCAATATCTGGTCAGAGGAGGTCATCCCTGGTACGTATCTGCAACTGAATAGGACAGTGGCCCGGTGTAACAAAGCCTCCACTGGGACTGGGCCGCCTTTCGGTGGTCATCCATTCACGGTTTGGAGCACCAGGTCCAGCCTTGAACTCCAGCCCCACAAAGATGGGGGTGTGACATACAAGCTTAACCCATTCTTCAGGAGCCTGTTATATCGCTCAATCATACCCACAGCTTGTGGGTTGTATGGCACATGGAGTCCCCACTTTATGCCCATTCGTTGTGCCCATTTTTGTACCTGTTGTCCAGTGAAATGTGTTCCCCTATCACTCTCAATGGCCAGAGGGGAACCACACAGGGCACATAAGTGTTGCACGGCCTGAATGGTGTTCTGTTGGGTGACCACCCTGGAAGAGTAGGCGAACAACAGGCTTGTGGCCATGGCCACAGCTGTTAGCACATGTGTGTACCCTAACAGCTTCAGCAGTGGCCCGGTGTAGTCTACTTGCCACCTGATCAAGGGCACTTGCCCTGTTGTTACTGTTGTGTAACACTGGGCAGCTGCCTCTGATTAGGGTATGTCTGAGCACATGCTGGGCATTTCTGACAAGCCTCCCAAATATCTTGCATGGGCAGGGACAGATCCCAATGCATATTGACCTGTGACGTCAGTTTACCCCCGCATGTCCCAGTTTCTGGTGTAGCCACATGACCACATCTCATGTAAGTGCCGACTCTAACCATCAGACCTTGGCCAAGACATCTGCCTCATCATTGCCGGGGGTGGCCAAAGGCCACTTCTGTATTTTCCTGGTAGTTAACCACAAGGTTAAACATTGATAGACCACCCAAGTATCCGTACAGATTACCATAGGTTTCACCTCCTTGGTGATCACCATCCATACTGCTCTATGTTCAGCCTGTCAGCCTCTTTGTCCATACCCAGTTTCAAACCATATGGTGTCAGTACTAGGTTGGACTGCAACAGCGGTCCAGGCAGCAGTAGCACCTCGGCTAGACCCATCTGTGTACCATGCCACATCGGGAATGGGGGGACGCCCTTCCTTAAATGGTGAAGGCTCAGGGTCTAGGGGTGCCTCGGGCCTTGCCTTGCATTAAGACTACAGGTCCCAAGACCTCTTGCAACTCTGCTGCTAAGGGGCTTGTACTCAGCATACTCCACCGCTCCAAGTAGGTGCCCCACTTTGCCAAGGTGGATGTCTGTGCCATCCCAGTCTGGGGGGTCATTACCCATGATGCACCCATCCTGCTATTGGTAAGTCATTCGCACAATGACTGCAGCCCATCCTGTCACACTCTCACAAGCCTAAAGGGCGGCATATACAGCTGCTAGCTGTTTCTCTATCAAGGAATACCAGAGCTCAGCTCCCTTCCATAGAGATCAAAAGCCTAATGGCATTCTCAAGCGCTCCTTGTGCTGCCATCTGTGGTCACATGCACATCCAGCTCAAATGGGTACCCCTGGTCAACTACCCATAGGGCTTGTGCCAGCTGAATAGCCTGCTTGGCTGGCAGGAAGCCAGTCTCAGCCACATCATTCCAATCCGAGATAGCGCCCTTCTTTGTTAACCAATGCAATGCTTTCATCATTTGAGCTAAATTGGGCACAAATGCCCACCAATATCCCAGGAGCCCCACAAAAGTTTGCAGGTGCTTCACCGTGGTGGGGCGGAGATATGCCTGAATCTTATCAATGATAACCTCTGGGATGGCCTTTGTCTCACCCGACCAGATAACTCCCAATAATTTGGCAGATAATCTAGGCCCTTGAACCCTGGATTCATTGACAGCCCAACTGCATGCTGCCAAATGTTGCTGCAAGAGGGGCACTGCCACTTCTAAATCTGCAAGAGAATCAGAGGTTAATATAATATCATCAACATAATGGAATAGACGGGCCCCTTCTGGACATTGCCAGGTGGCTAAATCTGTGGCAACTAGACCATGACATATGGTGGGGCTATGCACATAGTCCTGTAGCAACACTGTGAAAGTTCATTGTCCCCCATCCCACATGAAGGTGAACTGTTTCTAGCTTTCTGGAGTGATGTCTATGGAGAAAAATGTATTGGTCGAGTTCACTACATAGTGGTACTGTCCCAGTTCTGTCATCAAATGGTCCATCAAATCCATTATTGATGGTACAGCTGCATGCAAAGGGGGTGTTACTTAATTTAGTTCTCTCTAGTCCACGGTCATCCGCCAAGTTTCATCAGGCTTTCTATCTGGTCACACTGGAGAACCGTAGGGGTTGTAGGTACCACACACTATCTGCACCTCCTCCAGCTTTTTAATTGACTCAGTTATCTCTGTATGCCCACCCAGGCTTCACTTTCACTGATCAGCCTCCATAACTGTCAATGTAAGCAGGTTTGCCTGGAAACTTATCCAGGTTCCCATAAACAAGGCTGCAATCCATGCCAGTATCCGCCAGTGCCAGCACCCCCTGTACATTGGTGGGGGAGCAGTGGATCTCTAATTCCACATGTGGCCTCCAGTCATCTAGTGTCCCCACAAGCCGGGGACCTCAGCCAGTTCCCTAATCAAACAGAAAAAGGCTCCACGTTTCCACCTGGCTGCAGCAAGTAGTCTTTGAGCTAAAGCACCCAGGTGGGACCAGGTGGCACTGGGTGGTGCAGCAACATCCTTCTCCCCCTTGGGAGAATTTTCTGGAATTGCTGCTCTGAAGACAACTATCTTCACAAAGTTAAGAGTACTTCATTGGGCTGCTTATCAATTTTCTCTCATCCAATCCCGGCCAAAATCAAATCTATCTGCATCTGTGAGCATGTCACTCATTGCAGCCCCCTTTTCTCCCATGGTGTGGCCCCTATGGGCAAGGCGTCGTCTCCTTCTTTACGGTGTGGACTTCTAGGTCCCACCAGTGGCCTTCTGCTTCTCCAAGAGCCGCCACAGCAGTAGTCACTTCATGTATGCGGCACCCTACGTATGGGGTGAGGACAGCAGCTAGGAAGCCAAAGGCACTTGGGAGCACAGAACCCAACAGCAGATCCCTCATGTGGGAGGTGAAATATTCATCATCTGGCCCCCTGGGTATTCAGGTCAAACATAGTGTGATGGCTAATACTGAGTGTCAGCTCGCTTCAATCGAAGGATACAAAGTATTGATCCTGGGTGTGTCTGTGAGGGTGTTGCCAAAAGAGATTAACATTTGAGTCAGGGGGCTGGGGAAGGCAGATCCACCCTTAATCTAATCAGCTGCCATCGAATATAAAGCAGGCAGAAAAACGTGAAAAGAAGAAAACAGGCCTAGCCTCCCAGCCTACATCTTTCTCCCATGCTGGACGCCTCCTGCCCTAGAACACTGGACTCCACGTTCTTCAATTGGAGACCCGGACTGGCTCTCCTTGCTCCTCAGCTAGGAGACAGCCTATTGTGATCGTTTAAGTTTTAATACTTAATAAACCCTCATTCATGTATATATATATATATATATATATATATATATATATATATATATATCCTATTAGTTTTGTCCAAGAGAACCCTAATACACATAGTCTGCCGCATACTCATCTCCCAGGTGACTTACACCAAATTGGCATACAATTGCCATTTACTCATGGTTTCAAGTATTTCACTGGTGGTGTTCCACACAGTCCATATAGCTGCCCATAGCCACTCAATCTACGTGTGGTCACCTTGCCCTTGTGTCAGCCACCAGCTAACCTGCAACTGCTGATGGAGGGAGGGGTGAGTCGTGATAGAGGCCATCTTTTCTATCTCAGAGGCAGAAGAGGAGATACTATCTGCTCCCTCATCCCACAAATGAAGCATCCAGATGAGCAGAGGTTCCCCTGGATGCTGACAGCACTGCCTGCCTAACTCCGACAACTCAGTCGGGGTATAGACAGTATCTGAAGTACGCTGCATTATGGTGGTGGGTCCATGAGCCTACCCTTGGGGCCCCAATGGCTGCTTATGATCTACCTTCTGATGGTCCACTGGGTAAGCCCATAACAGGGGTTCTTCCTTCTTGGTATCTGACCAAGTGGGGGTCTCTGGCTGAGATAACCAACCCAGGCCTGCATTCACAGCAGGTTTTTAAATTAAATTTTATTTTTTTTAGACAGGGTCTCTGTCACTCAAGCTGGATTGCAGTGGCACAATCTCAGCTCATTGCACCCTCCGCCTCCCAGGTTCAAGCAATTCTCCTATCTCAGTGGCCCATGTAGCTGGAATTACAGGGGCACACCACCACACCCAGCTAATTTTTGCATTTTTAGTAGGGCCAGGATTTCACTATGTTGGCCAGGCTGGTCTCAAACTCCTGACCTCAGTAATCCACTCACCTTGCCCTCCCAAAGTGCTGGGATTACAGGCGTGAGCCACCTCACCTGGCCCACAGCAGCTTCTAATTCCTTTTCCAAGCTCTGTAGCCAGCACTTCAGGCACCCCACCGACACCTGGAGGTCCCCATTCATGGCAGTTTCTAACTCTTTTTCTGAGCTGTGTAGCCAGGCCTCAAGGTGCGCTGCCTGCACCTGGAGGGCCCTTACGTGCATTGCATCCCTCAGGGACTGGGTGTGTACTTCTTGTAGTACAGTCAAAAATGCCCATCCAACTCTGCCAGCAAAGGCTCGCTCCTCAGTGTCTGTGCTTCCAGCTGCTTCAGCACCTTCTCCATGCTCATGGGAGACCCAACTACTGCCGCCCAGGTTTCCACTGGAACCATCCAAGCAGAACAGCTGCCACGGGGTACCACAACCCATGTTTCAACCACATGGCCAACCTGGAATCAATGGGAGACCAAAGGCTCACTGTCCTCAGGATCCTGTTCATGATGCCAATTGTCAGGTTCTAACTGAGCTCTGAGGGGAGTTGGTGGGCAAGTGGTGGGTAGCTGGAAAAACACTTGAGGAAACATAGACAGTTTTGACATGACTACTCTCTCTCTGGACGCAGGTGAGCAGTATGTACAGTGTTAGCAGGATAATTATACCTTTTACAGACAATAATGGCTCCGAGCCAAGCACGAGCTCACATGGGTGATCACCTAATGCACCTCATGTCATGTGGTTACATAACGTGCAGGCTTGTGCACCTGCACTCCAAACCCACTGAGTCATGCTGCACCAGAAGGCCACCTCAGCCTGCTCTTGACTAAAGTGCAGCTATTTCCCTTACAAGAATGTTGCCATTTTCACTGCTAAAGTTTTATTTTTTTTCTGTGATATAAGTACCGCTCCAGTTTCCCTAAAAACTCTTTAGTAAAGTCTAAAATGCTGCAAACACAATATATACATGTTTCTTTGAGAAACTCCAAATACTGCATTTAAGACAATGTAGTGAAACACAGAAGCGGCAGGTGTGGATCTGGGAAGCAGGAGTTTTGAGAAGTCAAGCATCCAGGGTAGTTGCAGAAATTTAGGAGAGGCTTGATCTTCCACAGACCATGAAATTGACAAAGGCAAAAGTCAATTATACCTACTTCTCTGAGGAATAAGAGAACTCCAGCTGACAATACTGATAATTATACTAATTAATAATTACTGTAGAATCAGCTGCCATTTGTGAGGCATTTATGGATGAGACATTAAGAACCACAGCCTTATAAGCTTAAACTTGAACTACATTTTTGTCATTTGACTACCAATGACTCTAGGTCTCAGGTTATTTTTGTCATTGTTTCTCATTTTATCTCATCTCTTGTCAGTCAGCATTACGTTAAGGCCATTTGGGCAGGCAAAGAAGTATGATCCTTCCAAACCCTATTAAGCTGAAGGGCTTTTATTTCACCCACACAGCAACAATATTTAATAGGGAGGGGAAAGGAAATTCCAAGAAAGTTGGAGGATGAAGACAACCCAACCTGTTGTCTGAGCTTTGTCTCCCTTCCTCACTGGCATTACAGTTACACCCTCCAACTGGCCCCCACTCCGCCTGCGGCCTCCTCCCATTGACTTTCAACTCAGCAGCCAGAGTGGTCCTTACAAAAAGAACATAGGAAGGTCATACTATATCACTCCGCCACATTCACCACTGATTCCCCATTTTACAGAGTAAACTCCCATCCTTTACATAAAGTTGCAAGCTTTGCATGATCCGTGTACCAGAGGCCACCTGGATGCTTTAGCCTCTCCAGAGCCAGAGATTTCACCTCCTCTCTCACTCTGCTGTCTTGTGCCCACTCCACTGCAGCACCAGCCTGTCTCAGCCTTTTGCCTTTCTACCTGCTCTGTTTTACTCTAGGATAGTTGCATGATTCCTCCCCTCACTCCTGATAATCTTATCTGTGAGGCCTTCCTCATACCAGCTAACACAAAATAGGAAACCCCAACTTCCACCCTCTCATTGCCTCCCCACCGTATCTGATTTCTTATTCTCCACAATATGGTTACTAGATGCTACATTATATTTCTTTGTTGTCTCTCTCCCTTCTCTGGAATGTAAATTCCATCAGGCCGGGGACTTGGTTGGTTTTGTTCACTCATATCCAGCATGTAGAAAAGTGCCTGACATCTAGTAGGAACATAGTTTTGTTTGTAACAGCTTTATTGAGATATAATTGACACAATTTTACTTTTGAATGAATGAATGAACCAGTGTGCAAAAAGAGAGAGTAAGAAAAGTTAAGGGAGCAGTCCCCTGCTGAGTAAGGCAATCATTGAAAATTACTTGTTTGAGGCTATGTGTTGGAGATCACTGAGGAAGCATAAGAAATTTTTTTAAAAGTGCCCATTAAAACAATCTTATTATGCCTCACATATGATCAATAAGAAAATAGATGGATTGAACTGGGGTGGGGAGAGGGGCGGGGCAGGGTTTTAATAATAGAGAAGTGATTGTGAATTTTAGGATTTCAAAACCTACAGATCAGTGTTTTTGTTTTGTTTGGTTTTGCTTTAAAAAAAAAAAAAAAACCGCAGTTCTTTGCAGTTGTTTCTTTACAAAGAATATTTAAACTATGGTGTCACCATAGAAATGCATAACTAATGCAATGTTTTTCTCCTGAGTTCTGAAGAATACACAGGCCTTTTCCATAGAAGGTAAAAATGTGTTTAAAGACTATAAAGACTACCTCTTTCTGGTGTAAAGGCTATAATTGCGAAATAAATCCCTAGATATTTCCCAGGACCTTACCTGACCCAGAGGTTACTTCAAGTATGGCCCAAGGACCAGTGGCCCCAGCCACATAAATAAATTTCCAATATATATTTCATTTATTAGGTTGAGTTTAGCGTAAGTTATTAATGTTTGTCATAATGATTTATTCATTCTTTATGGGCAATCCTCACTTATTAAAGATGTCATTGATTGGCTGAAATTAACAATTCCCTGTTAATTCACAATTCATATTTTAGTGTTAACTATAAAATAAAACAAAGGCTGCATAAGTCACAAATTAATTTACATTCTCATTGGAAACGTAAGGGAGCATAATGGAAGCTTAATAGACATGTAGAATATTGGTCTCATCTTGACCCACTGAGTCAGAATCTGCATTTGAATAGGTGATTCTTGGGTATAATAAAACTTGAAAAGCACTGTTCTAGACAGCTGTTGGTACATTTTGGAAGGGAAGTCTGTGCAGGCCCATTCTGTTGCTGAGAATTTATTTAGAGATTCATAGCCCCAGATACCTGCACCCCAAGAACAGAAGGGGGAGCCCTAATCCCCCAGTTGCCAGTTGAAAAACCGGTTATAGCTACTTCCTGTTCTTCACAGGGCAGGCAATGTGAAATGGAGTATTAGAAGCAGCAGAAGTAGAGGAAGGAGAACAAAAAATACCTGCTACCCCTTCCCAGTGGGGTTGCAAGCAAGAGGAGAATCTGGCAAATCCCTGGGGTCTCAGAAACATATGGAGGCCACTGTCAGAGCACCAAGCAATCGAGGGGAAACTAGGGAAGAACAGAGTCGAAATCTTGTTCTTCTACTTCTGTATACTGTTCTGAGTCTCCCTGGTTATTTTTCATCTCTTTACTAAATTTCCTACACTTCTGCTTTCTCTATTTTTTTTTCCTCTCAAAAGTAACAGTAGTAATAATGATAATATCTTATATCCACATGATGCTATATACTCTCTGGTACATAGTAGGTATAGCAGTCTTTTACAAAAGGCAAGTTTGTGGCTGTTTTGCAAATGATAAATGTTCCATACACTTTCTCCCAATTTTTAATTGGGTTATCATTAAAAGTATTTCTTGTTTTACATTCATTTTGGCAAATTTTGGAGGGTTTGGGTGTGTTTGTGTGCACACAAGATAATCTATTGAGTTATTGTCACAGTGAATTGAATGAAGAAAGTGAGGAAAAATAATGCCATTCAGTAGATCAACCCCCTTATTTTGAAGATGATAAAACCAAGCCTGAAGAGTTTAAGTGATGTGACTTGGATCCTAGAGCAAGTGAATAAAACCAGTATCTCCCATTCTTTACATTCCACAGTACACTGTACTGATATGCATGGAATAAATTTTAGAGAACCTGTGAGCTAAATCTTAACCTTGTGTGCAAGACAGATGTCACCTAAATGGTCCTTTAAAAAAGATAGCTACTCTTACTATTCTTTAACTTCCACAGAAGCAGAATTTATAAGTTCCTGTGACTCATGAGGTACAGTACGATTAAGAAGGGCTTTGAAAAGTGCAAAGCACCATACAAACATGAGAGATTGTTTCTAATAATGACTGGTGCCCATAAGCCTTTATTGCCATGAGTGTCTTTGCAATATCCAAACTCAGTGCCTCCTTCTGCAATGTGAGACAGTCCCTGTTTTGTTCAATTTTGGAATATTTTCACCATCAGTTTCTCAAGCATCTCTCTCTGAAACCAACTGGTTTATCCTGACGTGCTCAATTATAAGTTTATGTTTCATTGTGTTTCACCTTTGCTCTTGATCTCCATGCTTTGGCATGGCGGTGATTTGACAACAAAAATGGCTTCCCAGACCCTATCTGGACCATCCACTTTGTTGCTTTGCTTTGAAAATGAGTCTAAATTTGAAGGAAATGAGATAAAGGAGGTAGGAAATGTACCATCTCGGCCCTTGGCAAACTCTGTGTTTTGTTTAAATTCTTAGTCTTGACAATTTGTCTCACTTCTTTTCCGATTTATTTCACAGGGATTACATAAACTAATGTGGCCCATGAGCTGTGTAGCCCAACCATACAGTGTACTTCACTTTCCTCTTCTAAATGGGATTGTTGAAACCAAAGCCTGAGAGGAAATAATCCAAAATTTTCTTTGATTTCCCCAGGATGCCAAATCTCCTGACTTCTCAGACACCAACTGGGTGTTTTATTCACTTAGACTGTGGGTCTGTACCAGCTGACTCCATGAAAAAAATAGACCCTTCTTTCTGGGGCCGGGTTGAACTACAGAGTCAAACAATTAACAAAGATGTGCTTTAGATTCTTCAGTTACTGAAATTGAATAAATTTTCTTGAAAGCAGAATAAAAGCAAAGCAGATTCCTAGAGTTTATATAACATTGAAATAAACGCTTAAAAACTGTATTCCTCCTTTCTTTTCCTTTAGGTATATTTTCTTTCTCAGATATTATAAAATCTAAAATCTATGGCTATGACCAGTTAATTTTTGTTTAATGAAAGGATAAAAAGTTCACTTTATTGACAAAGTCACACTTCACAAAAAGATGCTGTGCTAGGTATAATTTCTAATTCCTTTAGTCAATTTCATTTTCTCCACCTTTTTAGTTTTGTCTGCTGTAAGGTCAGCCTGCTGAAAGAAGGAGGCAGTAAAAAGAGACCTTCAACTGGCCCAGTCCCAGGCCTGGTTGCTGAAACAAAAAGGGCTGTGAATTATAAGTTAAAAAAAAAAGCAGATAGACAAGGGTAGATATCATGCCTAGACTCTCAACCCAGGCTAAGCAAAGCCTGAGTGAGCTTGTTCAGGTTTCAACCCAAGTAAAGCTGAACAAAAATTGTTCGTTTGTGGCTGTTCTTTATAAAGTTGCATGCACTCTCTAGCCAATATTCTCCACCCTTACATCCCAAGGGAATCATCGTAATGATAAAAACAAGTGGAGAGAGTGCTGAATGTCAGTCCTCAATCACTCCCTCCCACAGCAAACAACCTATACAAGTGTCAAGAAAAATTTCCCTGGGTGTTGGCAAAAAGTCACTCTTGCAGTGTGCTTACGAGTTTAGTTTTTGAGCATATTGCTTTATCGATGGGAATATTTTTACTCTTAAAATCACAAGAGGTTGGCATAAGAAAATAACCTGCCAAGGATATTTGAAATGAAGTGCATTGTTCTGCTCAATGAGTCACATTTACAGACAGAGCCTTTGGAGCTGCCACACCTCCGGCCTTCTTCTCTGAAAGACACAGTGAACAAGCAGAACAAAACCAGAGCTGGGAATTCAGTTCGGGAGAAAAGGCAGCTAAGCTGACCTTTGAACTTTAGGGTGAGACACTTGGGCAGCCACGTAATGACCAGCGTCATCTCATACTCAAGGGAGAGCGCCATGCCCAAGCACTGCCCGTCAAGAGGGAGCAAGAGGGAAACTGTTCTAGAACAGAAGAGATGCCTTCTAGAAAACAAGAGTAGGGGAAATAATTTTTACACTATAATCCAGGGCTCCTTCACTATCTGGTTTTATTTACTTCTCCTGACTCCATTCATTCAGTCATTCAACAGAGAGTTTACTGAGCTAGGTGCTGGGGAAGTACTGAATAAAAACAGACCCCATCCCTTCCCTCATACAGCAGGAAGCTGACAATCAATTATACAATATAAATGTGACACTGTTGCCATGATCATGCTGCAAAGGTGAGTTATCTGATGCTATGGAAGCATGAAAGAAGGGAATTCGACCTAGTTATGGAGCTCAGCAGGCTTCCAGGATACAGCTGGAATTTGAAGGAAAAGCAGGTGAGAAGAGGCATGAGAATAGGATTCAAGCAAGACAGCAAGGGGAAAAAATCCCAACATCTGTCAACATTGCAGTGCAATATCAAAGCCCAGGTTCAGAAGACTCCAACCTTGGTGTGAAGAAGAGTGACATCACACGGCCCATGAAGATGGACAGTAGAGCAGAAAAGAGACAATGTTGGTGAAATCCCTGTTGACAGCAGGGACAGACCCTTTCCTAACTGCTACACTTCCTTCCCCAGACATTCAGAGACGGGGCCACAGCAGGGAAGAGTCTCAGGTTTTGCTTGCTGTGGAGCTCTGACGCTGTGAATAAAACTTTTTCTTTAGTTTTACAATAGCTGTCACTGTGCGGCATTTTTAAACACAAAGAAGAGGGAGAAACGAGGTTGCTAAGATAATTTAGTAACTAAGAGAGAATATGATGTATTGAAAAACTGGAATTTGAAGTCAGTTGGTTCATTCTAGTATGATAATAATACTCCCAACCTTGAACAAGTTACTTAGATTTTTTTGAACATTAGTTCTGTCAACCATAAAATAGGCATAATAAAATCCATCACTCAATAAATGTTAGTTTCTTCTCTCATTGGCTAATTTTCATAATCAGAATTTCCAAGACTCGGTGTTTTCACTTGAAAAGTACGAATTATACCTGCATCAGAGTATTTATATTTAAGTAAGTGCATATGTAAAACTTTAAAGCATGAGGTAAGTATCAGGTATTATGAAACAGTCATAAAATATTTGAGAAGGTTACTGTAGATTAGATCCTGTTTTTGGTCCTAGAGAAATGGAAGGTTGACTGACGCGGGACCTTGCCCTTAGGAGACAGCTGAAGGAGAAGTCTATTCTTCTTCCTTATGCAGAGAGAAAAGGTAGCAAGGCCAGAGGGAAAGGCCTGCACAGGTACCCAAGTTCCTGGCAGTTGGCCCTCCCTGGGGGATATCTGATACCTGACCCCCAGCCATCAGCTGAGAGCTTGCCCAGACTTTCTGACCCAAGAGCTCTAGGGACTGGGCTGCTGAATGGATTTCTAAATCTTCAAAATAAACAGCCAAGGAAATCTTACACCAAGTGAAAAATGACTTGAGGGCAGTAGAAAGTAGTTGTGCTAACTGATGGAGGAGGTTATGAGAAACGAGGAGAGGAAAATCACTATAGGTTTCTGTGTTTCTACTGCAAGGGGATTGAACAGTCCAGATATACTAATTTCCTGCCAAGCCAGCCAGATTTCCTGCTTTTAAGCTCCTTTGGTCTTATTTCTCTCTTCTTTCTGAGAAGTTATAAAATGAATGAGGAGCAGAAGGTTTCTTGCCCAACCATGATTCAGGAGGCAGCTCAGCCACAGAACAGGCAAGTGTAGCATTGCCTAGAGGAAAAGGACTAGTAGAGGCAGGTCCCAGATGGATCCACCCCAGAGTTTTCAAAGAAGACACCTCCTTCATCTTGTATTCTAAAACCTTGCAAGTTCAGAAAGAAACCTTCTGCATCCACATTGAAAACCTGACACAATGTATGCAGCAGGCTCAGTGTGAGTGAACTGGAGGCTTCTCCACAACATGACGCAAAGAGGCATTGCAGGTCCTGTTTGCAACCTGAAGTTTGTGACTCTCCTGGTTGCCCTAAGTTCAGAACTCCCTTTCCTGGGAGCTGGAATACAACTTCGAGACAATGGGTATAATGGATTGCTCATTGCAATTAATCCTCAGGTACCTGAGAATCAGAACCTCATCTCAAACATTAAGGTGAGTGGAAATTATGGAACTGATACTAGTATACCATTTGATCAGACCCGTAGCCTTATTTAAAAAGCTAACTACCCTGCCTGGTTTGTATTTGAGTAGTAGAGAGAACAGCATTTTTAAAAGATAACACCACAGCGTTATGATTATGGCTAACTTAGCCAGTTTGCTCATCTAATTCTGTGTAGTCTCAGCTCAACAAAGTGTTGATCTAGCCCTCTCTTTTGTTATTGTTGGTTGCTACTAATTTCAGCTTTTTTGTTTTCCTACATTACCGTTTTTGGGGTAGCAACTTAGAAAAATAACAACCCATTGTGTCAACAAAGATTGAATATTTAACTGATGAATAAGCATGGTAATGAGCCTGCTTGTTAAAATCATATTGCTGGTTTCCATCCTAAGGGTGAGAATTCTCAGGCAGAAGGGGTGAGAGTCTGTATGGTGGGCCAAAAAGCAAAATTATTTCTTTTCACTTGAATGAGCTATAACATAATTGACTATTTTTACTTTAATATGGCAAGGGAGGATCATAGCTCTATTACGTATGAGCCTCCTTTTGGTATTGCTCTAGTGAAATCAGTGTCATCATAAGGTGTGGTCTTGAATGTGCACACAGGTGTGACATGAAAATGATTTGTTCAGTAAAAGCTTAAAAGCCTTTCTCAAAATTGGGAAAACTATGAAGGCAAGCACGGACATATAATTAGTGTCCTAAAATCTTCCAGATAGTCATTTAAAGTTTTTTAAAAATTTTACTCCTACGTTTTCCCAAAGTCTAGGTCTCTTCAAAATATTTCAATATTTTTATTACTGTTTAAGCATACCAGAAAACCAAAACATACAGGATTTACAAGTGGTAAAGGAAGTTTTTCTTTTGTCTGGCTATAGGAAATGATAACTGAAGCTTCATTTTACCTATTTAATGCTACCAAGAGAAGAGTATTTTTCAGAGATATAAAGATTTTAATACCTGCCACATGGAAAGCTAATAATTACAGCAAAGTAAAACAAGAATCATATGAAAAGGTAAGAATCCAGGATTTTACTCAATGATCTCAAGGGGAAAACAAACACCAAAATATACTGTGCTTAAACTATAAAAGTGAGAAGTTAAGTAAAAACAAGTAATCAGTATTAACAATGCAAATAATTTTAATGGGTAGAATGTTATCAACAAAATACATGAGAATAAATGAATCCTAATTATAGAGTAAAAAATGAGTCAAATGCCATTGCCTAAGTAGTTTCGCAGAAGAGCTCTTTATTTTGTAACTTATGGAATCCTTTCTGAAAAGTTTGGTTAAGGATCAAGAACTAGTTTTATCTTACTGAGGATGAGCTACAAAGGGAACAGTTCCAATTATGAGTATACCCATTTACCATCCTGTCAGGAGCAATAAACATGCATGTCCAGACAGAAATATAAACCACCAGGTATTTAAAAATATGACTGCCATCTCATGCCATGGTGTAGACTATCAGAATTTCACATTAACTCAAGTCCAGGATATTGTTTTAGGGGAATACAGAGATTAGAAGGAAGGGAGGAAGGATGTGGGGATGTGGGTGAATAGGGGAATGGCTACCATTTTTTTTCCACCTATAGAAGAACTTCACCTTGAAAAGCTCTCATAAGTTGCAGATCATGATTAAGCACCCATGGTGATGTCTGGTACATACTAGCATGCACACTAAAAATAACTGATAAATAATATAAATGGTAAATCACTGTTTGAAGTCAACTGTGAACAAGAGTCCATCGCAGTTACCAGAAGGACTAGAAGCAGAGGCACTGACAACTTAGCTCAGGGTTTCAGCAATGGAGTGGGTTTGAGACTGTAGCTACATCTCTAACAGAATGACTCAAACATGCGGTACAGCTTTTCCCTTTCCTTATTTCTGACCCGCAGTATGAAATTTCCTAAGTCTGTTTCATCCTTAGCTCTCCTTCGAAGCTACTCTGTCAGCAATTGAATGGTATAGCAATCCAGATAGGTACCCCAATGTCCTGAAGAAGTTAAAGAGCCTGTGAAAAGCTGTTGACTTATGACCAGATGAAAGCATTTGAGAATGCTTGCACATGAAGATAGGATAGGTGGGGGAACTGGGGTAAACTGGGAAGAGTTAGTGTTTAAGCTCCAACTAAGTGCCAGGCATTTAACATATATTATTTAATTATCACATAACTTAAAATTAATTTCTGTGATCACAAATTAAAACACTGGGGCTTGAATAAGGTCTGGACTTTGTCCCAAATCAAATAGCTGGTAAATTCCAGAGCCATATTTGAACGTCTATTTGACTCCAAAACCCATGGTTTTTGCACTAAGCTTTGTTGTCTCTAGTTGTCGACAGAGATTTCATGCATCTATTTGGCCTTCAATAGAACTAAGAAGTATTGGAGACAACAAACACCAAAACCAGGTTGCCATAGATAATACTCTTGATCCTAATGGAGAGGAGAGAAATAAATAAGTAAAGCAAAAGTGAAAATATGAGTGAACGGAAAGACCAAAGGAAATAATAGTCACTGAATGATGTTCATATATCTGTTGGATACCAATTCTTTAACCTCAGAATGTCAGTTAAGCAAACACTTAGTGAATGATCATTATGTATGGGGCCATGCCAGGCACTGCAGAGAACCCAAGGACCAACAAGGTAGTTCCTGTCCTTGCAAGTCTACAATGTGATATAGGTAGGAATCAGGGAAGGGGGAAAGGGTTAGGAAAAGTAGGTAAGAGCTAAATTACTGTGGTTTATAAGATATAAGGTAACCCCAAGCAGCATCTGAGTATTCCATTCCATGAAGGGCACTCTTTCCTTTTGGCCTCAGGACAAATTTTCAGACATAGGAATGAAGTTTTATCCAAGTGAGGACTCTCCAGGAGCATGACCTCTTCAGTCTTTTCTGTAGGTACTTCCTTGTAATGACTTCGGCTTGAATTCTTATCTTTCCAAAAAGAAATGTTAATTATTATAAAACTAATTTATGTTCATTTAAAAAATTAAATAATGTAGAAATATGGAAAATAAAAATAAAAATATTATTGTCCTCTTCTCCTCAGTGGCACACACAGACACAGATGCACACACATACATACACACACACAACATATATACATATTGTACATATAGTGATAATTATGTATATTGGATCATATTAAATCTATTTTTCCAAAATCAGCTTTTTAAAAAACTTAACAGCATATTTAACTTTTAAGGGCATATCCAGAATAATATGTTATCTTTCTTCCTAAAAATAAAAGAAACAATGTTATATATAACATTTTATTGTCTTGATGGTTATATGAGTAGATATTTCAGTTTGGGACTTCAAATATGTTTTAGCAACAGTAATGGAAGTGGTCAGGCCATAAGATGAAATATAACTTCATTGGAATGATTGTTTTGCTGATCTAATTGGTTACAGGAAAGAAAGGACAAATTTTCAAAGAAATAATGTTCTATTATCTTACACCAGTAAAATAACCCACAGAAAGTTGTTCACAAAAGGCTGTAACATTTTACAGCCTTCTGAGTGGTTCTGAATGATGTATAAATGCTTTTAGAATTTCTTCAAATATTTTAATTACATTTTATGGTCTTTTGTTATATCAGACTTTTATAGGATTGACTTTTGAGAATATTTTAATCTGGAATGTGGAAAGATCAAATGGAAGTAATGAAGTTCCATAAAAATTTGCTAATCTTTTATAACATAGACCTTTTTGGAAGTCCCAAGTGATTTTATTGACATGTAGGCGTGGGTGCATTTTAAACTCCATCCACAAGGCGTTTTTCTTCAATTCTGTTTTTAAATTGGGGTATAATTACATATGATAAAATGCACATATGTTAAGTGTACAGTTCAAAGTGCTTTAATGAATGTATACATTTGTGTCACGAACATCAGAGCTGAGAAAGTGTTACAAGGCATTTCTTTTAATGTAGGCAAATGTCATAGTGACTGACTGGCATGGGGCACATGGAGATGATCCATACACCCTGCAGTACAGAGGGTGTGGAAAAGAGGGAAAATACATTCATTTCACACCTAATTTCCTACTGAATGATAACTTAACAGCTGGCTACGGATCACGAGGTAAGTGGGACCAATAAAACAATAGCCATTGAACGGTACGACTTATAATATTCCGTGCTTGGTGCTGAAAGGGACTCGCTCACCAAACCTGAAACTTGTCAAGGACTTATCATTCAAATGGGGAGATAGCCCTTATACCCATGCAAAGATGAGGGGCTAAAGTGAACCAGAAAGAGTTCAGCACCAGATTAGTGGCCCAGAGAGGAGTGCTATAAGAATTCAGTCAAGGAAAGGTCATTTAGAGCCAAGGGTGGTCAGAAATGGCCTTACAAAGGAAAAGGTCTTCAAGGTTGAACATCATTTTGATAAATGGAAAGAAGGGAGAAAATAGTGGGAAGACTATGAAAAAAACTGTGGCAGCAGAAAAATCATGTAGGAGAGACAGAGACCCCAATGATGGTGCAGGGAGACTGTGGGCAGTGGGAGAAAATGCTGAAACGCACATGAGGGCAGTTGATGCACTAAAATGGCCACATTTTCAAGTCACCGCTCAAGGTTTCTAAGCACAGGAGTGACTCCATCAAAGCAGTGTTTTAAGATTAATCTGGCTTCCTTTGATCAATGAGGGAGAAACTGGATATCAGGAGAATAACTGGGAGAATTGGAGATACAAGGTCACAAGACTTAAAAATGGGTGGAGACCGTGAGACGGGAAGAATAGTAATAAGGACAATGAAGATGTCCTATGTGCTGCCGCTCTGTGGTTTGCTTTTCAAATGTTATCATACTTAATTCTAGCAACTCTAAGTGATGAGAAATATTCCGGAGATAAAAAACAAAAAGAGGTCTGAACGGCTACAGAAGGAAAGGCAAGAGGCATGTAGAGACAGCATTAAGGAACAAGGCACACACCAGGTTTTTGTCAGACATGGAAAAAAACCAGCTTAAAGAAGAAATCCCACAAGTCTGGATCTAGGCAAGTTCATGGTGAAGAGCAGTAGACTATGCCAGGGAAAGTGGTTCAGCCTGTGGTTAGATATTGATGGCTGGAGTTTGAGAGAGAAGCCAGGGTTATAGGCCTTGGGACTGGTATTTAGTAAGTGAGATCTGAAGGAGAAAATAGTGAGCACAGTTCGCCAGTCAAGGACTATCTATCCCAATCTTTATTTTTTGTTTTTGATTTAACTTAACAGTAATGCCTTTCAAATGATGTCTTAATTTTCTTTTTTATCCCTAGTTAAATCTAAACTAGGGTTTTGTTAACGAGGATTTTGTTATCCTCTGTATAGTTAGCAGGAAGTGGAGTGACACACTCCACAAAATACACTTTACAAAACGCTTTATAAATCTTTAGAAAAATATAGTTTTTTTTTTTTCTTTCCTGGTAACCATGAGATGCTGATAATCTCTGCTCAAGCATGATTTCATCAGCACTTCTAAATTTCATGAGTAGGCACAATCTTTCCCTCAACACTCACAGCTTGGACTGTTACCCTCCCTTCCTTTGTCTCGAGGTCCAAAAATTACACAATATGCCACAGCCTGAGTCAACTCAGCACACACTTCCTGAGTTCCCAGAACTTAAAATAATTCAGAAAAAAGAAATGTGTGCTTTGGGAGGACAGTTCATCTGGAAAGCTTATATGAGAAAGTTATGGTCTGAACTTCGAAGGGAATGTAAGATTTAGAGAGAGAGAAAGTTCTAAGGGATCTCATGCTGAGGATGGGGGTTTCCCTGACCTAGAAGCTGTAAAATATACATAAACATGGAGAATAAGGGATAAAATCAAAGAGAAAGGACCATCCAGGCTGGTCCTTCCCTGGGAGAGAACATTCTGTAGTCTCCTTTTTTGCTCCTTCCTCCTTCCCTAGCTCCTAGGTTTCAACTATTGCTCTAGATAGAATAATTACCTGCAAGAAAAGAAGCAGGTCTGCTTCGATAGCTCAGACAGAAGATTAGGAAAGCTTTATTTGCCTATCTGGATATGCTTCTTTCCCTTTCTCCAAACCCTGAACTTAGAGGCCTCTATGAAGCTGAATAGAAACCTGTCGGGCAGCTTCACTGGGGAGATGAGAGGATGTGGGACTACTCACTAGCTTCAAATAGATGTGCAACAAGTAAATTACTGCATTTACAAGACCAAACATATTTTCATGCTGCCTTTTTTATGATGGTAGGGTGAAGTAGGAGGAAATGTGAATAGGATAGGGGAGATGAAAAGGGGAGAGAGGGAAGTAACTTAAACTCTTTGGAATGAGTATGTGTAGTCAAGACATGTTACGTCTTCACTAGTTAGCAAGGCACATTACTGAGATTTTAGAAACTCAAAAGCAAAAGCTCTTTCTTCCACAGGCCGAGTGTTTGTCCACGAATGGGCCCATCTCCGTTGGGGTGTGTTTGATGAGTATAACAATGACAAACCTTTCTATATAAATGGGCGAAATCAAATTAAAGTGACAAGGTTAGTACTTCTTTTCATGTTATAATTCATTATTTGACTCTAAAATTGCTTATAACTTAAGCAATTAAATTATTGCCTAATTTAAGCAATCAATTTAATTGCAGCTAAAACTTAGTTGACAAGAAAGAGATCCTTTCATTTTTCAGTTCTTAAGTTATATGGCATTTTTCTTTAAATTGGTATTTATGTGGTTCAAATATCAAAACAGTATAAAAAGTGACGCCTGTAGCTGTCTTGCTCGCAGCAGTATCTTCACTGTTTCCCCTCATGCCCTCTAAGTAACCACTTTGATTAGTTTCTTGTTTATTTTTTCAGTATTTCTTCAGGCAAATTCAAATGAATGGAAATATATGTTTTTCTTCTCTCTGTGTTTTTTAATTGCATAGGGTTCCATTATGTGACTGTACCATAATTTATCCAACCAGTCTCCTCTTGATGGACACATGGGTTGTTTCCCATCAACAATTACTGGGTCAAAGGGTGATTTGGGTAGCTATTGACTGCTTCTTCTCCTAAAAGTGGCACTATTTTTCATTCCCATCAACAATATTTGAGATTGCTTATTTAGGAAAGAATTCTGTTAAATATCATCATTACATGTTCATTCTCTTTTTTTCCCTGATACCAAGTGGAAATGAACTCAAAGGAGTGCTAACCCAGGATCTTGCCACTCATGTCCATCTGGATTTCCTGGTATCTTTTGCGTTGACTCTATTTAGTTGTTAAAGCCCTTGTTAATACGGAGCCCCTCCATCAAGATAAAATGCTTTAAAATAAAATAGAGTGCATTTCTAACTTAGTGAACTTTCTTAATAAAGCAGTTTTTTGTTTGTTTTTGTTGTTGTTGTTGTTTGTTTTATGAGACGGAGTTTCGCTCCTGTCGCCCAGGCTGGAGTGCAATGGCACGATTTCAGCTCACCGAAACCTCCACCACCTGGGTTCAAGCAATTCTCCTGCCTCAGCCTCCTGAATAGCTGGCATTACAGGCACTCACCATCACACCTGGCTAATTTTTGTATTTTTAGCAGAGACAGGTTTCACCATGTTAGCCAGGCTGGTCTTAAACTCCTGACCTCAGGCGATCCACCTGCCTCAGCCTCCCAAAGTAATGGGATTACAGGTGTAAGCCATAGCGCCCCGCCAGCAGAGCAGTTTTTAAAGGTTTGTATATATCTAGCAGGCTACAATCCTTGAAACAATTATATGAGCTAGTCAAGAAGAAACATAAGTGTTTCTAAAATAGACCTAATTTCCAGTTTCTCTTTCCATTTTTAGGTGTTCATCTGACATCACAGGCATTTTTGTGTGTGAAAAAGGTCCTTGCCCCCAAGAAAACTGTATTATTAGTAAGCTTTTTAAAGAAGGATGCACCTTTATCTACAATAGCACCCAAAATGCAACTGCATCAATAATGTTCATGCAAAGTTTATCTTCTGTAAGTATGCCCTTGGAATGACACACTCTTGCAGGATTCCTTCTCTTCCCATGTTTCAAGTATTTAAATTATAAGACAATTAAGAGGCACTATACTTTAGAACTTGGGGGACCCTAGAGTTCATCTAGTTTTTATTCTACAGATTTAAAAATTGAAGCTCCCGGCCGGGCGCGGTGGCTCAAGCCTGTAATCCCAGCACTTTGGGAGGCCGAGACGGGTGGATCACGAGGTCAGGAGATCGAGACCATCCTGGCTAACACGGTGAAACCCTGTCTCTACTAAAAAAAATACAAAAAACTAGCTGGGCGCGGTGGCGGGCGCCTGTAGTCCCAGCTACTCGGGAGGCTGAGGCAGGAGAATGGCGTGAACCCGGGAGGCGGAGCTTGCAGTGAGCTGAGATCCGGCCACTGCACCCCAGCCTGGGCGACAGAGCGAGACTCCGTCTCAAAAAAAAATAAATAAATAAAATAAAATAAAATAAAATAAAAATTGAAGCTCCCAAGATAATTACCAAAATGACACCTTTAGGAAAGTGACTATTTGCTTTCCTGGGAGGTTTAACAAGGGGACTCTGGGGACCACAAAATAAATTGTTCATATGCTGGTGTTCTTGTATCCTTTCATAAGAAATCACATTGGGTTAATGAGATTGATATAACAAATGGTTATAATTCTCTCGTTTGAGATAGCAGGCCACTCTGTATTTGAAATGCATTTCCTAAATCTCTTTACTTTGTTTTGAATAGTCTAGAACTTAAAGGTAAGGTATCACCAGGGGAAGTCAACCAACTCTGCTTTGCAGAAACCCAACCTTGTCAATATTCCATGCTAACTAACTGACAAGAGACTAGCATATAAATCCAGAATATTATTTTTAAAATTATTAATTAAAAAGAGTACTCTGTCATGGGAATCTCATACGTGCATCCTCTGGCCAACTTATTTTCTCTCTGGATGAAGCAGCCTGGAACAGCCAATTCTCACCAGATGCAGGGTCAGAGAGCATGGAATCAGAAAGGAGGGAGTTAGGTGATTCAGAGGTTAGTAGCATCAGCCTTCATGACCTGATATATCTCTCTAAGTTCACAAAAACCTGTAAGTCACATCTGTGGGTCATCTCTTCACAGATCTGGGGGTACAGCCCACACATGCCTCTGTGGAGTTTTCTCTTTGTTTCCATGGCTGACCAATGCCCCTTGGATTGACATGCTATTTTATTTCACTCTGGTTTAGTCAGGACTAGGAGTTATTTTGTAACTTTAGGGTAATTTTTCATATTTCTTGTCCCATCCATTATGTTTCTTATTTATAGCTTTAATATCTGATACTAACCTAATGCATTTGATCCACATTATTTGTGACTAGGTACTATCTTCACGATGTTTTGAAAGACCTACTCATAAATATCTTGTCAGAAAAGTTTTACAATCCCATAACCATAGTCATGAAATGGAAGAAAAAGAGTTAAACGACGCAAAGCAAAATCAGATTCTGTTCCAGTCCCCACACCGTCCTAAGAAACTCATATCCTTGAGCAGTTATCAACCTTTCAAAGCTTCAGCTTTCTCTTCTATGAAATTAGAGCTTAGACAAGAGAGGCTATTCAGTTGCTTCTAGCTCTAAATTCCCATGGCTGTGTTAACAGGAAGTATCGACTCTTTGTAGGAATAGAGCCACTGGGAATAGATGGTTATGCATTACTTAGCAATGCAAACCACATTTTTAAGTGGGGGATTAACATAGGTTCAGTATCATTCAGTGAATTATATCTATATTTCTGTAAATTATATATATTTTCCAAATTGAGTGAGAGGTGGGGGCATCAGGAAGTAAATTTGTTTATCCCCTTATCTATTTTTACAGAGATCAATATTTGAGGTAGAAAAATATATATTGACTGATCAACAAATAAAGGTGCAGTGGTCATTAAATATTATTCCAAGGAGTAGGCTTGGAATAGGAGTAGGTCATGATAACTTCTCCTGGCTGTTTTCTTAACACAATATTGTGCTAAGGGAGGAGGGAGATTGTTATCTTTTGTTTTTCAAGACTAAGATTATGTGTGTATATACACGTATATGGTTTGTTATCTAATACCAATAAACTTTAATAGAGATTGCTCTCAGACCGCAAAGGTGCTAGTGTTTCCAGCAAGAAAGCCAAGGTTTATTTGTAAATTTGATGTCATTCTTGAAGGAAAGAGGTATATCACTGTACCACTTTTGATTTCTTTTCTTTCAGTTCACCTTTTCTGTTACCTATACTTCCTTGAGAATGAGAACTATGTTTGCTTTGGGAGGCATTCCTTTCTTTATTAAAGACGGTTTTTGTTTCCAGGTGGTTGAATTTTGTAATGCAAGTACCCACAACCAAGAAGCACCAAACCTACAGAACCGGATGTGCAGCCTCAGAAGTGCATGGGATGTAATCACAGACTCCGCTGACTTTCACCACAGCTTTCCCATGAATGGGACTGAGCTTCCGCCTCCTCCCACATTCTCGCTTGTACAGGCTGGTGACAAAGTGGTCTGTTTAGTGCTGGATGTGTCCAGCAAGATGGCAGAGGTAACATTTTGAACGAAAATGAATGTAAACATTTATCATTTTTTCTATCAGTTCTTTATTATTTTATTTTAAGTTCCAGGGTACATGTGCAGGATGTGCAAGTTTGTTACACAGGTAAACGTGTGCTGTAGTGGTTTGCTGCACCTATCAACCCATCACCTAGGTAGTAAGCCCCGCCTGCATTAACTATTTATCCTGATGCTCGCCCTCCCCGCTGTCCTCCAGGCTGGATGGAGTGCAGTGGCACAGTTTCAGCTCACTGCAGCCTCGACCTCTAGGGCTCAAGTGGTCTTCCCATCTCAGTCTTCCAAGTAGCTGGGACTGCAGGCGCGGGACACCATGCCTCTTCTATCAGTTTTTAATTATTTTTATTTTCAGGAAGTAAGGGTGAGAGTTGGAGGAGGCAAAAGGTTTGGAATAGTCAAGGACATCCTATTTTTCGGGGGTTGAGAGGAACAAATTCAGAATGTGGCCAAAAGTTGAGATAATGCAGATAAATGAAATCCACAGATAATTTCTAATGCTTATTTTTGCTACTAATTGAAACTCTTTCCAACCAAGATCCTTTTCCAAAATTCTGACCTATTACAATCCAAAATTCTATATATAACAAAAAGTTGCTGCTGGCTACATTCTACTCACAGGTAAATATCCCTGGTTGAGGAAGTAGACTGTGAATTTGCAGTGAAAGTGAATGTCCATTATATGGCTATTTTCCACATCATTGTGTACAGAAGACCATATCTCAGTCATCTAGCAATCTAGCAGCCTCCAGCTGCTTTAACTGATTAAAGTCTTAGTCTCCACAATCAGGCAGCTGTGTTTTAATCCTGGCTCCTTCACTACTGTGTAATATGTCTTTGTTATAAAGAGCATGATAGCCTCTCTGAAGCAGTTTTCTCACCTGTAAGATAGGGATAATAATGCCTACTTTTATGAGAGTCAGCTTTTAAAGTTTTAGGAAATCTGCAAACCAGTAATTAAACGTAGTTATTAATAACAATTAAATGATATAAGCTTACAATAAAATATATGAAAACAAATATACAAAATACTCAAAACTCAACACTTCTTAATTTTTCCTACTATTTTTTACTATTATATGTGCTCAGGGTCAGCAAACTATGTCCCACTACCTGTTTTGCATGGCTCACAAAATAAGGACAGGTTTATATCTTAAATGGTTAAAAAAAATCAAGAGGCTTTTTCATGACATGTGAAAATTATATGAAATTTGCCCACAAATAATTGTATTGGAATATAGCAATGCTCATTTGTCAACATATTATCTATGGATACCTTATTGCTACAGTAGCAGAGTTGGGGAGTTGCAACAGGGAACTTATAGCCAGCAAAGCCTAAATTATTTACTATCTGGCCCTTCACAGAAAACTTCTGCTGATCCCTGAGCTAAATTCTTGAGGTTATTTCTGGTCTATTGCATTTGTATGGATGTGCCACTACAATTTCATCCTAACTGTGCACTCAGTGACGTCACATTAACAGCAGGAAATCAACCATGGTTTCACACATGGAAGAATATTTACCCCACAGAAACTGGCGTTTGCTACGAGTCAGGCCTGCCTGCTCTCTCCCTCCCTTTTTCTCTTCCTTTCTTTTATTCTTCATCAGAAAACTGTTATTAAACATTTACCAGCATACCACTGTCTACTTCATAGGGTTATTGAGGGGGGCGTAAATAAGATAATATGACATTTAGTTCAAAATAAATAATAAGTGGTAGCTGTTTATTTTGATAGTAACTTGTCCAAGGAGAGAATTTATCCCCTCATGCTCTGTGGATCAATAGTCCTGGAACACTTGCCTTTTTGGCTGATACCTGAAAAACTAAAAACTCTACTAATATAGCCAGCATTTGAATTATTTTGCTATGTTGCCTACCTGCAGTTGACTAGGGCATGTTTTTTGTTTGTTTGTTTGTTTGTTTGTTTGAGATGGAGTTTCGCTCTTATTTCCCAGGCTGGAGTACAATGGCACGATCTCAGCTCAATGCAACCTCCGCCTTCCAGATTCAAGCAATTCTTCTGCCTCAGCTTCCCTAGTAGCTGGGATTACAGGCATGTGCCACCATGCCTGGCTAATTCTGTATTTTTAGTAGAGACGCGGTTTCTCCATGGTTGGTCAGGCTGGTCTCGAACTCCTGACCTCAGCTTATCTGCTGCCTTGGCCTCCCAAAGTGCTGGGATTACAGGCATGAGCCACCATGCCTGGCGGCATGCTTTTCTTAAATATGGTCTCAGAGTAATTTATATTGGCTATCTGCCTGTATTGAGCAAGAATGGATGGAGTGAAGAGGAAAGATGATGGTACTTGAGAGTAGACCTGAAATATGTAGAAGAGAAATAAGCCCAAAGTAACAAACTCATGGCAAACCAAACTTTCCTCCCTTTTCCTGCCAACAACAGTCATTGAACCATTATTGCTATTCATTCATTTATCAGGTGCCTACGCTGCACTGGCCTGAGGGATATGGAGATGACAAGAACAGTATCTCTGCTTTGAAATACTTACAGTTAATGAGGGACACAGGGCACACACATGTGAATAGATACAATACAATGTGACCACGCTCCACAGAGATGTAAGTTACTATGTGAGCACTGAAGGGGCAGCACCTGGTGCTGTAGCAGAAAGTGGTCAAGGAAGATTTCACTGAGAGAATCAACTTGGAGTTGAATCTTGAAGGATTCAACTAGGTGCTTGCTAGGTTGGGTGATGTACGGAAACAGAAGAAAAGAGGACATTTGTGGGAAGGGAAAAATGTGTGCAGTGACCAAGAGGCAAAATAAGAAGGATTTGTTCAAGGGAAGGGCATTCGTTTGTATGACACTGGATGGATCTGAGAGGTGGCGAATGGGATAGAGACATAGGTGTGGATTTGAGAGAAATTTAAGATACTGAGTCGATGGGACCTGTTCAAGAATATGGAGGCTGGTAACAGAAATGGTAAGAGAGTCCTGGGTTGCTGGCTTAGCTAGCTGGGAGTAGAGATCAAGATTGGAAGTGATGACCTGATGGCCATGAAGATGGCAATAGCTATTCTATTGTGAGTGCTTACTCAGTATCCATTTCGCAGATGAGAAAACTGAAGCTAAAAAAAAAAAAAAAGAAGTAATTTTACTATGATCACGTAATTAGCAAAAGTTGAAGGCAGAGTTCTAAGACCTTGTTTTACCCCCTTTACAACTTACTTCCCAATATTGTAAGAGAAACAGTATTTGAATTCAAAGTGTAGAGTTGCCAGCTTCACGGTTGTCAAATCATCACTCCCAACTAGTTAAGCCAGACACCTGTGTCCTAAGAAGTGTGAAATGCAGGTCTAGATCCACCCAGGAAGATGCCTGAGTTGGAGATAGAGATCAGGGTCATCCCTGAGTGGGTGGTCATTGAAGCTCAGCTTGCTGCTCCTCTCTTTTCCCAGAGCTTTCAAAACAAGTGACCCCAGTGAATTAATCAATAGCATCACCTGCCCAAAACTGGTCACTAATATACTTTAAACCTGGTTAGCCCTTCATGGTTTAACTGTACTGCCATATATGTATCTCACTTGATCCTCACAGCAATTCTAATTTAATAAACAAGAAAGCTATCGTCCTCACCCTATAGATGAAGTACCCAGCCTAAGGTGACCACAATAGCAGAGGGTAGTGCCAGGGCAGATCATGGATCCTCTGACTGCCACTCCTCTCTAGCAAAGGTCTCTTTGCAATGTTTCCTTTTACCTGGACTGCATTTTTAAAACAGCAGTTACAAATCTCGTCTCAGCTGGGTTCATGGATCTTTGAATTCTGGGTTGGAGTGAAATAGTGGGGATGATGAGAAACAGAGAGTGGTAAATTACGAACATCTTGTTGGGGGCAGAGCCCCAAGCCACTCCCTCTTCCCTGAAAGCGTTCATTTTTGAGCCTGCAATTAATCAAACAATATTCTAATATTATGTTACTCTTTAAAGCTCAAAAAATTATGATACAACATCTCTAAAGAATTAGCAGAGATGTTTGCTGATTGAGTTACTTCATCATACTTTTGTCTACCAACCAAATGTTGCCATTTTCTTTTTTCCTTTTTGGGACATAGGCTGACAGACTCCTTCAACTACAACAAGCCGCAGAATTTTATTTGATGCAGATTGTTGAAATTCATACCTTCGTGGGCATTGCCAGTTTTGATAGCAAAGGAGAGATCAGAGCTCAACTACACCAAATTAACAGCAATGATGATCGAAAGTTGCTGGTTTCATATCTGCCCACCACTGTATCAGCTAAAACAGAAGTCAGCATTTGTTCAGGGCTTAAGAAAGGATTTGAGGTACAGTAGAGCATCCTAAGCCTTGGATCACCATCATTTTCCTTTCCTTCATTTAGTATACGAGGTTTCCTCTGATGGGGGGCAGTCTGTTACAGGGTGGTCATAACAGCCTCAACTATGAAAGTAATGATGGATTATCTTTAAAGTCAGGAGCTGTGCCTTATTCACCATTGTACTCCTTGCGCCTAGCAAAGTACATAGCATAAAATAGTTGCTTAATAAATGCTTGTTGACAGAATGAGCAAATAAATGAATACAATGGACAAGACTAGAGAACCTAAACAACATCTGGGCATTTTCTAAACTGTTCCTAGTCATTCTGGGACTGTCTCAGCTGTGGCCATTTTTCCCTTTCAATTTTCTTGTCAAAATTAGCATGTCTGGCTTCTGTCTATAGTCATTCTAGACTTCAAGCATATCAGAACCAATTAAGGCCAGAATTGTGTTTCAGGAATGACAGAGTTTATTTAAATCAATACAAGTTTGAATTCAGCATCTGGGATGCTTATCTGATAGCAAACAAGACACATCAGCTATGGTTGTTGCTGCCCATAGTCTAAACCTTGGCTATCTATTGAAATCACCTGGGGATTAAAAAAATACTAATGCGTGAGTCTCACCCCCAGAGATTCTGATTTGATTGATCTGGGATATGACCTGACCGTTAAAATTGTTTAAGTCTCCCCATCTGATTCTAATGTGTAGCCAAGACTGAGAACCACTGCTCTAGGCCCTCTTATTGGTCACTTGCTGGATCTCAGAGGCAAGCCTCTCACACTATGATGTATTCCATATCCTCTATGATACAGTTCTAAACTATGGGGACATCTTGACGATTCAGGCAGGAAAAGTCCCTGCTCACAAGCACACTGGCAGTGGAATGTAGGGTGACAAGTGCTGTGATGGGTTGAGGTAAAACTTGAGTGGGGATGGGCGTGGGGTGGAGGAGCTACAGTGGGAATTTGGATGACAGATAATTCTTTTGCTCAATAAAACAATTTGAACTACACTTCCTTCCAAATGACTAATTCTGTATGTTCAGGTGGTTGAAAAACTGAATGGAAAAGCTTATGGCACTGTGATGATATTAGTGACCAGTGGAGACGATAAGCTTATTGGCAATTGCTTACCCACTGTGCTCAGCAGTGGTTCAACAATTCACTCCATTGCCCTGGGTTCATCTGCAGCCCCAAATCTGGAGGAATTATCACGTCTTACAGGTAATAAACTTTTAAAAACATGCCTTTTGGAGCATTTCCCTTTAACTTGAATATCCAAAACACAACTATGAAACTCATTATATGGCTTAATTGAAAATATAGAAACTGTTTTTAAAACACACACACACATTACTAAAATCGATCAATATTTTGCTGATTTTTTTTTTTACATTTTCCCTAAAGGTTCTAATTCTATACATCCAAAAAATAATATTTTATAATTCTGTGTTAAGCCAGTGTGAACATGCATAATCATGGAGCTAAAACATATGTTTAAGATTAAATGCTTTGTGGCCAGGCACAGTGGCTAATGCCTGTAATCCCAGCACTTTGGGAGGCTGAGGTGGGCAGATCACTTGAGGTCAGGAGTTTGAGACCAGTCTGGCCAACACGGTAAAACCCCACTTCTACTAAAAATACAAAAATTAGCCGAGCATGGTGGCAGGTGCCTATAATCCCAGCTACTCGGGAGTCTGAGGCAGGAGAATCACTAGAACTCGGGAGGCAGAGGTTGCAGTGACCTGAGATTGCACTACTGTACTCCAGCCTGGGTGACAGAGCGAGACCCCATCTCAAAACAGAAAAAAGATTAAATGCACTAACTTCTATAGTAGTGACACACACAGTGTTTTAAGATACATATCTTTTTATACTAAATGAGGCACAGAATAATTTTCTCTTATATTCCTTATTCAATAAAAAATGGGCATGCTGATTTGACAATTGAAAGGTTTTATTGAATTATCTTTAAAAGCAAAGTTTTCAGAATATAAATGTAAACATAGGGACGTAAATAGCAATGAACCTAAATTATCTTAAAATTACTTTAATCTTGAGTATTCGATAAATATTTATTGAGTTCTTATGTACTGTGCATAAGTTCTAGGCCCTGGCAATACACTCATGGACAGAATAGCTGAAACCACTTGCCTAGGGCCACTTACCATGTAGTTGTATAGGGTGTCAGGCAAAACAAGTCAAGCATAGCACCCATTTCCCCAAAACAAACACTCTAATGCCAAGAAAGTTTGTTGGAAAAGGCCTAACATTTTTATTTTTGTTTTATTTTACCCATTTTAATAGTGAACATCCCTATCATGTATTTCAGGAGGTTTAAAGTTCTTTGTTCCAGATATATCAAACTCCAATAGCATGATTGATGCTTTCAGTAGAATCTCCTCTGGAACTGGAGACATTTTCCAGCAACGTATTCAGGTCAGAATTTTCTCAATGTTATATTTCCAGGTGGGGAGTGGGAAGGGAGAAGGAAACAAGGAAATTGACGAATTGTGCTACTTGCTTCATTAACCTTACTTGAATATGTAACAGCCTGTGTATGAAAGGCTTTTAAAAGGCTGCTTGGCATCACCAGAGCCAGGCTTTCAGCCCTAGGAGCCATTTACCAAAATTGCCACCTCAGCTTTTCAAAGTCTACGAGTGGAGCTTGCTCCTTCCTTGTGGCTCAAAGTGCAGATGGGGGTGTGGCAGAGGCAAAGTGCAGAAGAAAAATAAGAAACTGTGAATTTAGTTTTAGTGTCGTAGTAACTTTCCATCAATCAGAATTCACCTTATTTTTGCTTCTTCAACATCTTTGAAGCTCTTCCTTGTATAAGGGGTATCAACTATTTCATTAAATTCTAACTACCACAAATATCTAAATATCTCTTTGACTACCACAACTTACATGATTTTGCTCACCAAAGCTTCCTCTAGTTAAGTTATTTTTATAGGGCCATTTTTTTTTCTTTCCAAAGTACTTTAAAGATATTTTGGACATAACTGAATAATGTTTTGAACAAAATTTCATCTATAGTTTCCTCACAGATGGCAAGTGTACCTGCCAAGTTAATGGCTTGATGTGACCAATGCAGCCTGTCAATTCTTGTTAGGAAATATTTAACATGAAGATTATATTTACACAGTGAAGGCAATAACCACAATTCCATAATAAGAAGTAAAAATGTGAATTACAAATGACAATATCTAGTACAGATTAGGCTATAATTGGTTCTTCTGATAATGCTCAATCTTTATGCCCTGTGACTTCCTCTTCAATAATATGGAATAAAAACAATTGTTTTAAAAAGTAAAAAACAAATTTAAAAAAATATTATTTGTATGGGATCAAATTAGCCTTAACATTCCCAAACTTGTCCCCCTCCCCAAAAGCTGTTGAAGTCATTAGCACCACTGGCCTGAGGTGGGAACTACATGTAAATCCCCTTCAACAGCCCAGGGCCCAGCATAGCATGTGGCACAGAAGTCAGCAATCCATAAGTATTTCTTGAATTGACTTGAACAAACAATTCACAATGCCTTTGCTGTTATCCACCAATATAATTTTACATGCTTTGCAGGTTTCAGCAATTTAACGAAGCATTACTAATGTGTTTATTTAATAAATGTAAATTTTCAAAGTTATTTAGAGACTTGTAGCCATTGGAAATACATAGTGATTAAATGCAGGGGCTCTGGTGTCAGGACCACTGGGTTTTATCACAGTTCCACCTTCTTGCTATGTGACATCGGCAAATTACTTCTCCAAGCCTACTCTTCTCATCTCTAAAATGTGGATAACAATAGTATTTATCACAGAGGATTTTTATAAGGATCAAGTAAGATTGTGAAGCCTTTAGCACAGTGCCAGGCAAACGTTTGTACTCTGTACATGTTACACATGCATGTGCAAACACATGGCTTATTGTGAATGGCTAAATAACTTTTTTTTGTTTGTTTGCGATGGAGTCTCACTCTGTTGCCCAGGCTGGAGTGCAGCGGCATGATCTCAGCTCATTGCAACCTCCACCTCCTTGCTTCAAGCAATTCCCCTGCCTCAGCCTCCCAAGTAGCTGCTGGGATTACAGGCACACGCCACCACACCCGGCTAATTCTTTTGTATTTTTAGTAGAGACAGTGTTTCACCGTGTTGGCCAGACTGGTCTCAAACTCCTGACCTCAGGCAATCCACCTACCTCGGCCTCCCAAAGTGCTGGGATTACAGAAATGAGCCACTGTGACCAACCTAAATAATTTTTTAATGTGGTAAAACCAAGCCAAAACCCAAGTTTGTATTTCTTTTCAAAATATGTAAAAGGATCTGGACAAATTATATACAAATTAATAAAATTTAAGCATATTCACAAATTAAAATTTTTAAAAGCTTGTTATTATAATTGCTGATCTGAGGCCAATGTTAGTTTGGATAAGAGATAACATGAGGACAACTAAAATCTCTTAATAAACAATGAAATGACACTTGCATTAACTACAACAAAATGTTTTATACCTACTGTACTTAAATAACATGCAATATTTTGCTTTGCAAAGTATTTTTATATGAAAAATGATGTATAACTACAGTACCTGTCAGAATTAAATTATTTTTATTTTTTCTAATTCATTGTTGCTTGTTATAAAAGAAAAAGATGGAATGATTATGCATACACCAGAAACTCTAATATAGATCTTCTCTTTAACAGCTTGAAAGTACAGGTGAAAATGTTAAACCTTACCATCAATTGAAAAACACGGTGACTGTGGATAACACTGTCGGCAATGACACTATCTTTCTAGTTACGTGGCAGACCAGTGGTCCTCCTGAGATTACGTTATTTGATCCTGATGGAAGAAAATACTACACAAATAATTTTATCACCAATCTAACTTTTCGGACAGCTAGTCTTTGGATTCCAGGAACAGCTAAGGTAGGTGTTGTGAGCTTGTTCCTAAGGACAACATTCTGCCAAGTTTATGATTTTCAGTTGAATTACATGATTAAATGCATTGTGTAAAGAAAATCTTGTTTTAATGTATCCAAAGTTTACTTTAAATTTATGAGGCCATTTTGTGAATATTAAAAATTTAAGAGGAATAACTAAAGTATATTCTCAGTTTTAAATATTAGATATCAAACACTTCAACACTGAAAATTAGTATTTCCACTAGTATTACAATTAAATTTTTTTCTAGCCTACATGTTTCTTTACATAATCCATATAAACACACTTTTCTATATGCTTAGAAAAAATCTCTACTTAGAATTTATAATTTGAATACATGCAATGTATATGGTTTTTAGCATCTACTGGGTGTACTGGGTCTTGTTCTAGGTACTTTGCAATAAAATGTCATGGTAAGAGTATAAACAAGATACTATCAGAACATACAAGAGGGTGGGAGGAAGAATGCTTCCTGGAAGCAAAGACATCAAAATGGAAATATAAGGAATAACGGGGCCAGAGGTGGGTATGACATTCTGGGCAAAGGAAACAGCACATAGAAAGACTCAGATAAAAAGAACATGACTTCATAGAACTAGAGTAGTTCAATAGAGTAGGGTAGTCTATAAGGTAGGGATGTAGGCAAAGGAAGGAGAGGGGAGTAGTAAGGCTAGACAGATAAACAGGAGCTGTGTTAGCAAGGGCTTTGCACAACAGTAAAGTGAACAGGGGCTTGAATCCTGAAATGAAAGGGAACCACTAATGGTTCTAAGGAGAATTGTAAGTTGATCAGATTCACTCTTGCACTGCCTGAATTCAGTGCCTCCTCACTTGCTGCCCCACTCACTGCTGCTGTTGTTACTGTTGTTGTTGTTGTTGTTGTTGTTGAGACAGAGTCTTGCTCTGTCACCCAGGCTGGAGTGCAGTGGCACAATCTCAGCTTACTGCAACCTTCACCTCCCAGGTTCAAGCGATTCTCCTGCCTCAGCCTCCCGAGTAGCTGGGACTACAGGCACTTGCCACCATGCCTGGCTAGTTTCTGTATTTTTTGGTAGAGATGAGGTTTCACCATATTGGCCAGGCTAGTCTCAAACTCCTGACATCAAGTGATCTGCCTGCCTCTGCCTCCTGAAGTGCTGGGACTGCAGGTGTGAGCCACCGTGCCTGCCACCCTCTCAACAGCCCCTTAACTAGCCTCTTTGACTCTAAACTGCCATCCTCCAGTGCATTCTTTACCTCTATCAAAGTGATCCTTCTGAAGCACAAATCAGTGTGTCTCTTGTTCAAAACCTTGTTGGTGGTTTCAGAATAAAATCCAAGTGGTAACTCTTACATACCAGACCCTTCATGTTTTGGCTTCTACCCAAGCTTCTCTCTTAACTTCTTCGATGCTCTGCTCCTATGGAACTTTTCTCCAAATTCATCATGTTCTTTTCACACCTGTGTATAAGGGCCAGGGACAACTTTACCTACTTCTTGCTCCCCTTGCCTGACCTCTTGGTCTGGATTAGATGCCCTGTATCGAAACATTTATTGCACTCAGATAACTTTTTGATGTGGAAGTTCCTGCCATGCATCTGTCACTAATGTTATGATTCAAACAAACAAACAAAAAACATGGTGCTTGAATCATGACTAATGGAAAATGGTGAAGCTCATGAATCCCAATGAAGAAAGATGTCTAGGGTGTGGTGCATCTTAATTCTCCACGCTGAGTTACACTTCAACCCCTTGCTTTTCTGTTCTTCCTTCTGCTTTGTTGTGTTTCTCTTGTTACTTCTGGGGGTTTGATAAGGAGCAGCAGCAGAAGTCAGGAAAAAGCAATATAAAGTATAGCTTAATCAAAAGGATGAATTTCTTCTATATTATAATTTTAGTCTTTTTCTTTCAGATTTTCTTTTTTGTCGGTTTTTCCCAGGCAGATAGGCAAGAGTGGTGTTTAACAGTATTTCTATAAATTACTCAAATTAGATATTGTATAATCCTGACCTATTAAAAATAGTAGGTCCTTTTCTTGGTCCCTAAGAGTGTATGTGTTTTTTGCTGATTGAGATTTCTGAGTGTGGAGTTTTGTGGGAAGTGGAGTGAAAGAAGGATATTGTTGCCTTTTTAGTCCATGGTGCCCACATAAATTATAATATAGGTCCACTTAATTTGATGTAATTTTCTCAGTTACGAAAAGAAATGAAAAACATTTAAACTCCTTTTTGGGGAAGGGGCTCAGATTAATATCTGTAAAGTACTTTGAAGCTGGACACTATTATTGTTATGTTCTAAAAATGGGAATCAAGATGTATCCTCCCTCACTCCAAATAAATCCGAGGTGTAATTCCTAAAGAATCACCTAGAAAGAAAGGTGACTTATGCTATGAAAGCCATGTAAATATGAATTTATTTATCCCTTAACCAATGCTACTTTTCCTGGCATCTTTTTGTAGTATTTTTAAAAGTGTAACATCAACAAAACAAGAGCAAAA
Organism: Macaca nemestrina; assembly: GCF_043159975.1. NCBI lineage: Eukaryota > Metazoa > Chordata > Mammalia > Primates > Cercopithecidae > Macaca > Macaca nemestrina. The sequence goes on along the minus strand of NC_092125.1, from coordinate 147,177,740 downwards.
TTCTCCAGCAGCTTAGATGTATGCTTTCGAATTAGGGTTGATTTTTTTTCACACTTTCCAAAACAATAAGACTTGTTTTACAGCCTGGGCACTGGACTTACACACTGAACAATACCCACCATTCTCTGCAAGCCCTGAGAGTGGCAGTGACCTCTCGTGCCTCCAACTCAGCTGTGCCCCCAGCCACTGTGGAAGCCTTTGTGGAAAGAGACAGCCTCCATTTTCCCCAGCCTGTGATGATTTATGCCAATGTGAGACAGGGATTTTATCCCATTCTTAATGCCACTGTCACTGCCACAGTTGAGCCAGAGACTGGAGATCCTGTTACACTGAGACTTCTCGATGATGGAGCAGGTAACAAGGAATGTCTTGACATTTTATCATGTTCTCAACAGCTCTTATGATATGATGCGGTAGTATCCATATTAAGCCTATCTGTAAGATTCCTTCAGTTCAGTAATTTTTCTTAATCTTACAATATTCTCAAATTCTCATAGAATCACTGATATTTCCATGTTAGCATGGAAAAAGAGAGTCCTCTTGAGGATCCTCATAGTGTCTATGTTTGAGCAAAGGGTGGGAGGCAGCCGCTGGACACTTTGGTCCTGGCTTCCATTTGATGAGGTCATACGGGAGCAGGCTTCTATGTCCTTATGACATACTTATATTCCTCTAAAAGTCACCAGCTTTATTATTCACTGAAGTAATCAGACTGGACTGTTAAAGTAGGAAATGAAAATCAGAAGGGAGGTGCAGTGACAGTGAACCCACTTTTTCCCTTTGGACCCCAGTTGTGAAGAAAAAATTGGAAACTGAACTTGTGACCCATAAGATGACCCTAGACCCAAGAGGCTGGGTTGATGAGAGGGCACAGCTCATTTCTAGCACAGCCACTGCCTTTTACATATGTGATTTGGTCCCAAGAAGACCCAGCCTGCAAGTCTAGAGGAATCAGAATAGACAAAAGCTCTCATTCTGCACATACAGCGTTCAGAGCCAGGTCATCATACATTATAGATGGTACAACATCCAGCCAGGTAAACAGCAGCACTTGGGCTCCTTTGAAAAACAAATTCCTTTGTTGTTCCATCTTTCCTATTTGGTTATTTTCCTAAACTACATTCTTAGAATGGCGGTAGACCTGCCTCTGTTGGCAGCCCGAAGTGTTTGATCTACTAACAAAATTATATTCTTTTGCTCTGTTGTTTCAAAGTTCATCTTTTTTCAAGAGTCTTAAGTTCGGTAGCCCATTAGTATCTTGCCATGGCAATCATGTATGATGTGCAGGAAAACAAAAGTTCATTCAGAGGGTTTTGGTTCAAGTCCACCTCAGGGGGATACCAGAGAAGTCTTCTTGTTTTGCCTATTGGATTGGATCCAAATGAACTTCTCATGCTCTGATGGCTTATCCATGGTTGTACCTTTCAATTTTTGTTTATGGTCCAAAAATACACTTTTGTAGAATGTTTCTCTCTTGCCCCACCCTGTGGGCTGGCCTGGAGAACAGAGCCTACTCTCCTAGGGAAAATCATCTGATTCAGCTCAATAGGCTTTTATATTATTCCCTGGAACTATTTTATTTGCTTGCTATCTAAATGTATACCCTAAAAAAAGAAACAATAAAAAACACTGCTCAGGCATCAAAATGTAAATTGTTTCCCCTCCAATCAATACCTAACATGTATGTACACAGTTGTTTAATACTTACTTTTATAATGGAAGCAGTATTTATCTGCTCAGTAAATGAACTATAATAAAACTTATACCTCTGAAATGATTTACAATTTAAAATGTACTTTTTCATGCATATTCTCAAATAATCATCACAACAACCCTGCAAGATAAGTTATCTCCATTTTATAGATGAGATAACTGAGGCTCAGAGACATGAAGCCTCATAGCTACTAAGTGACAGATGCAGGCCTTCAAACCAATTCCTCTGTCTCCCAAGCCAATGTTCTTTCCCCATTTCTTTCTGCCTCAGTGATTAAAAGAGGTGGCAGTGGTGACTTTAATATGGAGAGATTTTCCTTTGTAATTTCTCAACAAAGATAAACTTTATTCATCATTAAACCACTAAATACCAAGATTTGATTTTTTTTTTTTTTTTTTGAGACAGAGTCTTGCTCTGTCGCCCAGGCTGGAGTGCAGTGGCGCGATCTCAGCTCACTGCAAGCTCCGCCTCCTGGGTTCACGCCATTCTCCTGCCTCAGCTTCCCGAGTAGCTGGGACTACAGCACCTGCCACTATGCCTGGCTAATTGTTTGTATTTTTAGTAAAGACGGGGTTTCACCGTGTTAGCCAAGATGGTTAAGATTTGATTTCTTACAACAGACAAAAAAGAATTCTAAATCTCCCTTGATAATAAAATGTTTAGCACTTCTTATTTCATTTAAATATACTCCTGTTTTTCTTATGTTAAGGAGCCCTGCCTCTGCAGTGGGGAAGAGGGAGATGGTGGGGACACTTTAGCAATGATACACTGCTGGTGTACAGCACTGTGTGTGTGGTATGAAAACTGAATTGACCTCTAGGATAGAGGACAAGCTGCTTGCCCAATATGACCACCTGTACTTGAATGGCAAAAGTGATCTATACTTGGGCTAAGCTGGACTTCCCTCTGCTGCCCTGGGGTCTAGGCCTTCCTGCCACTGAGTCATGAATTTGGCTTGGAATTGAACTGCTCTCTAAAGATCAACACAAAAGGAAGGAAGTACATCACTGGCTAACCTTTCAGAATGCCCCCTGAAGCAAGGCACAGTAGATGCTATCAAATTCTGTCAAATTCCAGGTCATCAAGCCCCCTAGAATCTAGAAAAACAGTTCCAGATACCCTCTAATGAGGAAATTAAGTAATTTCACACTATTTTATAAGCAACCAAAGTTTGTATTTATTAAAGGTCCCTAATCAAGTGACTTCAGGGCATTCATAAACCCTTGAAACTGTAGGAAAATGTGTATATGTGCATATATATTTATTTCCTAGAGACAAAATAGCTTTTCTTAACATCTCAAAAGGGTCAATGACTATAAGCAACCTGAAGAATGTGCTTGATTTCTTAAAAAAACTAGTATTATTTTCAATGATAAGAACAAGAATGTTAAAGGTGATGATTAAATGTTTTATTAGCATGGTACAACTTATTCACCTTTAGAAAATCATTTTTCTGAGGTAAGAAATTACAGGGAGAAATTATGGACCCATTGGATTTTTTATCACCTGAGAATATAAAAAGTAGATAAGAGCATGATCATATACCTTATATAGAAAGAATAAGGGGAGTAAATCTCATTTTTAATGACTTAAATATTAGTAATCTACTATGATAACAAGTGTTGACACTGTGTTTTTTATATATACAGGTGCTGATGTTATAAAAAATGATGGAATTTACTCGAGGTATTTTTTCTCCTTTGCTGTAAATGGTAGATATAGCTTGAAAGTGCATGTCAATCACTCTCCAAGCATAAGCACACTAGCCCACTCTATTCCAGGGAGTCATGCTATGTATGTACCAGGTTACACAGCAAACGGTAAGAACCATTAGCACTGTTATTTGAGTAACATCATTTCATGTACATATCTCTGATGGGTATATGTGTACTGGGGTGGCAGGGAGTGAGAGAAAGAAAATTTCAAAAGTCTTTACACTTAAGTCCATACATAATTTGTTGACTGTTTCTTCAGTCCTCAGTGATTCGTGGTAGGCAGGTAACAGGAAGGCAATAGGTAATGTCCACAGATTATACCTACCTTTATTTTAGTCGTTATGTTGACCTCTTTCTTGTTTCATCAGAATTACTAATAGTTAATTTCTCAGTTCCTGCTTCTGTGTTTCCTCTATAGAGGTTTAGGCAAGAGAAAGAGGCAAAAAGTTATTAGCAGTTGAAAGAAGGAGGCCAACAGCCCAAACAGTCCACACAGGAAATGAGTTCCTAAATAAATATGAACTTGGATGTTACAGACAACTAAGTGATCCTGAAGATGTTTTGTTTTCCTTCAAGAAAAAAATGCAAAATAAATGGAAGATATTTATCTTTTTAACACCGTTATAATAGTTCCTGATAGGAAGCAGTGGTTACAGCACAATAGACAAACAGAAATATGTCATGCTATAGTCTTTGAAAACAATCTCAAAAAAGACTTCTAAGCATTTTTATTTCCAAAAATGCAGATTCTTTATAAATATTATTCATGTATTTTAAAAGTTATAACTAATCATTTGGACTATTCCATAACATGACTCTATCCTTTTTGTTTACTTTTCAGTCCTCATTCTTTCTGACCTCACCAGTATCAAACACAGCCAATTGATCCCTCTTTTGTCATTTCCTGGCTTCTGTGATACCTCACTCTCTTAATTACCACTTATTTTCCGGAATTTTTTATCAGGCTCTTTTTCCAGCTCCTCGTTTTCTACCAGGCTGTCTGTTGGCTGAGTCTGAACCTTCTTACTTTCCCGTCTGGAGCCACATTTCCTGGCTTTGAAACCCAGTTCCTCCATTTACTAGCTGTGTGACTTTGGGCAAGTGACTTAGCTTCTGTGTGTCTCAGTTCCATCATCTAAAAAAATAAGGGTAATAATTGCCTTCCTCATAGCCATGTTGGGAAAATTAAATATCTGATACATGTAAGGCCTGAGAAAAGTGCCTGGCACATAGAAGGCACTCAGTAAATCCTACTTATCATTACAGCAATAATTATTATTAATCTCATTAATCTGTATGCCTTTAATAACATCTATCTGTGTATAACCTCCAAATTCATAACTTTAAAATTATTACATTTAGCTAAAATCTCTTTTTTAAGCTTAAAATCCAGATCTAAATGGCTCATTAACATCTTGAATTAGATGTTGTACAGGAATCACAAACCTTGTAATTTAATTTTTGGTCTTTTTCTCCTTAGCCTACTTCTCCTCCCAGCTTGCTCATTTTAGAAACCTGGAATTTTTTTTTTCTTTCATTTTAAACCAGGTTTCTCTTCTTCACTATTCTATATTCATATCCATCACCAGCTTTTGCTTGACCTCTGCAGAAGACCTCTTGAACTGCCTCTTTCTTGCCCCCCTCTCCATGCCATTTCCCATCCCAAGCTGCTATCTTCTCTCATCTGGACTATTGAATGGGTAAGTGGCCACCTTGTTGCTTGCTGTGCTTTAATTCATTCTACACCAAGCAGCCAGAGTGTTCTATTAGAAAGCAAATATAATTTTGTCACTTCCCTGCTTCCCTACAGCATGTAACATTAAAATCTAAAACCACATTGAACCATGAGGTCCTGTGTAAACTTCTCTCCTGCCTCATCTCAGATGACTCACTTTGCTTTTAATTTAGCTTTTCTAATTGAAACCTCTTTTCACCTCAGGATTTGCTGTTCTCTCTACCTAGAATGTTCTTCCCACTCTTCTTTACCTGGTCAGTTCCTACTCAACCTTTAGGAAGCCTTTCAATGTTACCTCTTTGATACCACTCTAAATTATAGACCCACTTTATTTTCTTTCATAGCATCCTGCCTTCCTTCCTTCTTACACTTATCATACTTTGTAAATATGTGTTTATTAATGTGATTAACATGACTATAAATTCCATGAGGGATACTGTTTTGTCTGTAATTATTGGTACAGCATATGCCCTCAATAAATATTTACTGAGGCCGGGTGCAGTGGCTCACGCCTGTAATCCTAGCACTTTGGGAGGCCAACGCGGGCAGATCACAAGGTCAGGAGTTCGAGACCAGTCTGGCCAACATGGTGAAACCCCGTCTCTACTAAAAATACAAAAATTAGCCGGGCGTGGTGACGGGCACCTGTAATACAAGCTACTTGGGAGGCTGAGGCAGGAGAATTGCTTGAGCCTGGGAGGCAGAGGTTGCAGTGAGCCAAGATTACACCACTGCACTCCAGCCTGGACAGCAGAGTAAGACTCTGTCTCAAAATAAAATAAGTAAAATAAAATAAATATTTATTGAGTGAATAAATGGATGAATTAGTGAGCAAAGGATTGTACAAATACACTCAGTTATTCTAAAGATGTAGTAAATAAAAAAAGGTTTAAGAAAGTCTCACCGTGTCAAGAACAAGCTATTCAGAAGCTTTGTAATTTGTCGTTTTGCCTTTTTTTTTTTTTCTTTTTTGTCTCAGGTAATATTCAGATGAATGCTCCAAGGAAATCAATAGGCAGAAATGAGCAGGAGCAAAAATGGGGCTTTAGCCGAGTCAGCTCAGGAGGCTCCTTTTCAGTGCTGGGAGTTCCAGGTGGCCCCCACCCTGATGTGTTTCCACCATGCAAAATTATTGACCTGGAAGCTGTAAACGTAGAAGAGGAATTGACCCTATCTTGGACAGCACCTGGAGAAGACTTTGATCAGGGCCAGGGTAGGTTTGCTTATTTCATTACCTATTTTTCCATAAGACAGCATTTCTAATAACTAGGGGCTAGTTGAGTGAAAATAGCTTTGGGGTTTTAGAACTGAAAAAGGTACAGAGGATTGTTGTGAAAAGCTCTGAGTTGCTGATAAGGCTTTAAATCCTGGAGTCCCAGAAGGACAGTGTGTTGCTACCCCTGGAGTGAGGAGGCCCTGGCTAACTCACTGATACTAATCTCTCAGAAATCTTGACTAGAAGCATCAACACCATGTGTTATGGTATCTGTTTAGTAGAAATGGGCTCTGCACTACAGAGCGTGTGCTTCCCAGTACTGGAAGTGATTTCTTTCTGAAAGCTGGGTAGTAAACATTTATTCATATATTTATCAGTAGGCTTCGGGGAATTTTTTGTGTAACTCATGCAAACCTTGGTGCATTTTTGTTTCCTACTTCTGGCCGTTATTTTTGTTAGGAAGGCTGGGACCGGTCCCCTGATTCAGGGCTTTCTTATTCTTGCTTGGGCAAACATTGACGGAGTACCTTTCTCTACTTTCCCTTTTCTAAGGCTTATGTTAACTTTCAGGCTTCCACCTCCGTTGTCTTTTTCCAAATTTTTTACCCAATTTTCACAACACCATTTATTAAGAAATTTTATTTTTTCCCCCATTAATTTGAATTCCACCTTTGTCATATACTAAACTTCTGAATGTGTTTTGGCCTATTTTTTGATGTGTCTATTCATGCATCAGTAAGTACCACAGCGTTTTAATTATTGAGGTATTATAGCATTTGTATATTTGGTAGAGTTAGTCTTTCCATGTTGCTATTTTTAGACTTTATATGTTCAATTTGGTTGCTTAATTTCCATATGAATTTACAATAAATTTGACTAGTTAAAGCAGAAATGAAGTATTTTAAATAAAATCACATACCAGGCCGGGTGCAGTGGCTCATGCCTGAAATCCCAGCACTTTGGGAGGCCGAGGTGGGCAGATCACCTGAGGTCAGGAGTTTGAGACCAGCCTGGCCAACATGGGGAAACCCCGTCTCTATTAAAAACACAAAAATAAGTCGGGCATGGTGGCGCATGCCTGTAATCCCAGCTACTTGGGAGGCTGAGGTAGGAGAATCACTTGAACCCGGAAGTTGGATGTTGCAGTGAGCTGAGATGGCACCCCTGCACTCCAGCCTGGACAACAGAGCGAGACTCCATCTCAAACAAAACAAAACAAAACAAAAACAAAAACAAACAAAAAAATCACATAACATTTACAAAATAACTTAGGAAAAAAATAACATCTTTTATGTTGAATCTTGCTTTTCAAAAAAAAAAGTCCTCAGGTTTTAATGAGTCTTTGTGTAGTGTTTTAAAGTTTTGCTTGTATTCGTATTTCTCGTTATGTTTATTTCTAAATATTTTGACTTTTAGTTGCTGTTCTCATTAGTAATTTCTAATAAACTGGAAAATATACTCAAAGTGACTTAATTTTCCTATTTATATTTTTTAATTTCAGCTACAAGCTATGAAATAAGAATGAGTAAAAGTCTAGAGAATATCCAAGATGACTTTAACAATGCTATTTTAGTAAATACATCAAAGCAAAATCCTCAGCAAGCTGGCATCAGGGAGATATTTACATTCTCACCTCAAATTTCCACAAATGGACCTGAACATCAGCCAAATGGAGAAACACATGAAAGCCACAGAATTTATGTTGCAATACGAGCAATGGATAGGAACTCCTTAAAGTCTGCTATATCTAACATTGCCCAGGCATCTCTGTTTACTCCCCCCAATTCTGATCCTGTACCTGCCAGAGATTATCTTATATTGAAAGGAGTTTTAACAGCAATGGGTTTGATAGGAATCATTTGCCTTATTATAGTTGTGACACATCATACTTTAAACAGGAAAAAGAGAGCAGACAAGAAAGAGAATGGAACAAAATTATTATAAACAAATATACAAAATGTCTTCCTTCTTAGATATAAGACCCATGGCCTTCAACTACAAAAACATACTAACAAAGTCAAATTAACATCAAAACTGTATTAAAATGCATTGAGTTTTTATATAATACAGATAAGATTTTTTACATGGTAGATCAACAAATTCTTTTCGGGCAGAGATTAGAAAACCCTTAGACTTTGGCTATGAACAAATAATAAAAATTATTCTTTAAAGTAATGTCTTTAAAGGCAAAGGCAGGGTAAAGTTGGACCAGTGTCAAGAAAAGTTTGTTTTATTGAGGTGGAAAAATAGCCCCAAGTAGAGAAAAGGAGGGAAGATCTGCATTATAACTGTCTATGTGAAGCAATCATTTAGTTACTTTAATTTTTCTTTTCTCCTTATCTACACAGAACAGGTTGCTTGTTTACAACTGAAGATCATGCTATATTTTATATATGAAGCCCCTATTGCAAAGCTCTTTACCTCTTGCTATTTTGTTACATATATTACAGATGAAATCTCACTGCTAGTGCTCAGAGATCTTTTTTTCACTGTAAGAGGCAACCTTTAAAAATATGGGTATTACCCTTGTCTCTTCATACCAGTTTTGTAAAAAAGGTCTATTGAATTTATTTGTTTATAAGTTTCTACTCCCATCAAAGCAGCTTTCTACGTTACTGCCTTGGGTATTACTGTATGATAGTTATAGCCCTTATAATGCCTTAACTAAGGAAGAAAAGACGTTATTCTGAGTTTGTTTTAATACATATATGAACATATAGTTTTATTCAATTTCAACCAAAGAAAAGGTCAGCAGAGAGATACCAACCTTTGGAAATGATTAGCTGGCTCTGGTTTTTGGTTAAATAAGAGTCTTGAATCCTTTCTCCATCAAGAGTTACTTACCAAGGGCAGCGGAAGGGGGAAATAGAGGTCACAAGGAAATAAAAATCATCTTTCCTCTTTCATTTTACTCCTTCCTCTTATTTTTTAAAATGATTATCGAACAATAAAATCATTTGCCTTTTTAATTAAAGAGTTTAAAACTTTATTGAAGAATATACATAATAAGGTAGACTAGATCTAAGTTTTATAACCAGGACCAATTAAGAATAAAAATTAGATTATGTTTTACGGTAGTGGAGAGGGAAATGTGGGGAAGTGGGACAGGAAGAAAGAGACAGCATGAAGCCCTAAATGAGAGACTCAGACCAGTGCTGGGGAGAAAAACAACCAGCAACTCTCTCTACCCAGGCCACCTCCTTGTAGTTTCTACTGATCCAGTGTCTGGCCTGTTACTTTCTAAGTCTCACAGTGCCTACATTTTCACAGATGAAAGCTTCAAGACCCTTGCAGCTCAATTCCTAGCTGGCAGTCAGTCCTTCCTCCCTCTATCGCTATTATACTTGCTAGCATGGAATTTGCTTCTCTCTAGTTTCAAACTGGGCTAGTGAAGCACAGAGATGGATTGTAGTGGGTTTCAAGTTCTCGAATATTTTCCTCATTTTACAGACAGGAAAACGGAGGGTTGGGTGAGTAATTCAAAGTTTTACACTTGTTAATGGCAAAGCTATACAAAGGAAGAGCCAGGTTCTCCGACTACTCCTTTACTCCTATTTAAGAAGGTGTGGGCAGATGCCAGGGTTTCTACCTAGAGGTATTTAACTGTTTCATGATAAGTTCGCAGGACAGCAGATCTAGCTTTAAAGAAACCTGGTAGGTTTTGCTGTTGATGTTGTTGTTGTTTGTCTTCCATTTTGTGGGTACAGGAATGGAACATATGGACTTAAGTCCAGAAATCAGTGAGTATAAGAGGCAAAATTAAGGGATTCTAACGATATTAAAGTAACAAACAAATATAACAGTGTAGAAAGAGTGATCTCATGAAGTGTGTAGGGTAAACACTGTTCAGTGGTTGTAAGGAGTGAAAATATTAAACAAAAAGAAAGATGTAGTAAATGTGGGAAAACACAGATTTAGAGATTCCAGCAATCAATAGAACAGAGTCATAGTAAATGCCCTGTTGATTCTGTATACCTGATTTAAAAAAAAAAAAAAAAAGAAACAATAGGGCATTTGGCCAAAAAGAATGAAAAACTATGATGTGCTCACTGGTCACTAGTGGAATACCATGATGTCAAAACATGTGACATCATTAACAATTTGACCCAAGATTGCCAGAAAAGGAAGACTGTGGGCCAGATGCACAGTTATCTGAGAGAGGGAAGAGAAGTCTGTGGAATTAAGCAATATGGACAGATACTATTTTCAAATTCCAAAATAGTCATTGTTATGTAGTGGATAGAAATTTGTTCTGGAAAGTGAAGAGAACATCCCCCCATTTTTTGCCCTCTTCTTTTAGGGATAGTAGAGGAAGATTAAATCTCAATGGAAGAGAGACAAAAGTAAGGGATGGAGGATTTTTAAGAGCTGCTAATATAGCCTATGCACTGAGCAGGTCACTGTTTGTGTGGACACCATTGACTGTCATAAAAGTACCTTTGTACTTGTATGTTAATAACAGAAAGTCTTCCAAAAAAAATGTTGTATATGCTTTATCTTTTATTACTATGCAATTATTCTTAGAAGAGTTAACCCCTAGATATAGCTTACATTTAAAACTTAATGTGACACTGATAGTAAAGCTGCTCATATCAAACTAATCCTCTTACAAATAACAATTATAATTCTGGAAAAAAATGTAGAACACAATTCTTGAAGCAATGGACACTGACAAAAGCAGATAGAAACTGAAGGAGATATGACCCTTAAAAGGGGAGAATAAATAGAGATGAGATACACATTTAACCAAATTTTTCCCCAAAGGCTCTCCCTAGTTTGCTCAGAAAATCTGGATAGCGCTCAAGCTGAAAGCAGCCATCTTCCCAGGTTGACAAGTCAGAAGTAAGCTATCTGGGTGTCAGAATAGTTGCAAATTGAGGAAGGAAATCCCAAAAAGAAGCAACCACAAAGAGGAAAGTCCCCAAACTTGTATCCTCTCAATCTGAAAAAAAAAAATAACAAATTTGATTTAAACTATCAATCCACAGATCTTAGATGTTCAAGTGAACCTAAAATAGAAAACACCTAGGCATATCATACAAATGGTGACTGAGTACTCATCAGAAACAATTGAGGCCACAAGACAATAAAATAGCATTTTAAAGTGCTAAAAGAAAATCTGTCAACATAGAATGATTTCAAGCAAAAATGTCTTTCAAAATGTAGGTAAGTAGAAGCTAATTTTTGCCAGCAAGAAATACCAAATAAATTTCTTCAGGCTGAAGGAAAATGATGTCTGATGGAAATATAGCTCTACAGCATTGAAGGGTTTTTAGAAATTATAGGCTGGGTGCAGTAACTCACACCTGTAATCCTAGCACTTTGGGAGGCCTAGGCGGGTGGATCACCTGAGGTCAGGAGTTCGAGACCAGCCTGGCCAACATGGTGAAAACCTGTCTCTACTAAAAATACAAAAATTAGCTGGGCATGGTGGTGGGTGCCTGTAATCCTAGCCACTCGGGAGGTAGAGGTAAAAGAATCACTTGAACCCTGGAGGCAGAGGTTGCAGTGAGCTGAGATAGCGCCACTGCACTCTAGCCTGGGAGACAGAGTGAGATTCCATCTCCAAATAAATAAATAAATTATAAATAAGTAGGTAAGTATCTATGCTGTTGGTTTGCTTTACCCAATTCCTTTAAAAAACAATTAACTATGGCAGAAATAAAAACAATATATTGTGGCATTAATTACATGAAGAAGTATGATATAAGATAATAAGGGCAAAATGAACATAAAGGTGACAAATGGAATTACAATATTGAAGGGTACTCTCATTATACATAAAGTGGTATAATATTAATTCAGAGTAGACTGGGATAAGTTAAGGATGCACATTGTGACTTTTTTAGCACCCATTAAAAATAGAGAATGGAGGCCAGGTGTGGTGGCTCACATCTATTAGCACTTTGGGAGGCATGGGTAGGAGGATTGCTTGAGCCCAGGAATTAGAGGCCTGCTGGGGCAACAAAATGAGATCCTTCTCTACAAAAAATCAAAAAAATTAGACAGGTGTTGTGGCACATAACTGTAGTCCGAACTACACGGTATGCTGAGGCAGGAGAATCACTTGAACCTAGGAGGTCAAAGCTGCAGTGAGCTGTGTTCATGCTACTGTACTCCAGCCTGGATGACAGAGTGAGACCCTATCTCACAAATAACACATAAAATAAAAATATCTAAAATAAAAATATGCTACACATCCTACAATGCACAGGACAACCCCTGTTAGCAGCAGTTAACCCACATGGGTCTGCAGCAACTAAATTCTTGCCCCCTTGAAGGAAAGAATTTGACCGAGGAGCATAAGGCAGAGTGAGAGACTGAGGCAAGTTTTTGAGCAGGAGTAAGAGTTTATTTAAAAGCTTTAGAGTAGGAACAAAAAGAAGTACACTTGAAAGAGGGCCAAGTGGGCAACTTGAGAGATCCAAGTGCCCTGTTTGATCTTTGACTTAGGGTTTTATACGTTGGCATGGTTCCGGGGTTTTGCATCTCTCCTCCCTTGATGTTTTTCTTGGGACAGGCTGTCTGCATTCACAGTGGCCTGCCAGCACTTGGGAGGGTAGCATGCGCAGTATGTTTACTAAAGTTGTGTGCATGCTCATTTTAGGCATCTTTTTCCTTACCAGTCGAGTGTTCCTAGAGGAAGGTCATTTACCAGTTAAACTCCACCATTTTGCCTCTTAGTGCACATGCTTGAGTCCACCCGCCCAGTTCCCGAGGTCTTATTGGGAAGCAGCTGATCACCAGCTTCGGGTGTTTTCTATCTATTGAGAAACTACCTTCTCCTGGTGCTGGCTGCAACCAATTATTGTTTTAGAAAGACAGTTGAACAACTGCCTGACCATCACCTGATGGCTGCCTGACATTCCTGATGGCGGGTGGGGGGTCTGTCTCCAGTCCTACTCATGTCTGCCTAGCTACCTACTCTAACACCCCTACAACAAAGAATTATTCAGTCAAAAATGTCAATAATGCTGAGGCTGAGAAACCTTGCTTTCTAAGGAGGAAGAGAAAGAGGCAAGGATATTTGATACACAAAGAAAAGAAAAAGTGACCTTATTGAGGGGGAAAGCAGAACAAGAGTGTGAACCAGATCTAAATAAAGCTGATAAGACAAAAGAGAAGAAAAAATACATTTAAAACAAAATTAAGATGATCCATAATGGAGGACTGTATGTATAAGACTGGTAGAAAATCCGCCTCATGAAAAATAAAGATGGAATGTATACAAAGTTGGGTGGATGCTGCATTATGTGTTAAGATCTGCAAATGCAAAATGCAGGGAAACAGGAAGTAGAGGCAGAGGGAAGTCAGATGAGCAGCAGGCTCTGAAAGAAAGAAAAATCCGATTTCTCGTGTATGTATGCATTATAGGAAGTTTAATGCCAGATCTGGCACAAAAAAGAGATGAAATAAGGTATGAAAGGGATATATCACAGAGTACACGGTGATAGAGAAACACTCAAAGACATAGACACACAGGCATGGGGGTGATTAGAGCTTGTTCCCAAAGATCAAAAGCCATGCCTTGGTCCAAAAATCCCTCCTGCCCTTAGAATGAGTAGCTCTTATCAGCAAGATGGTTCCCGAAATGGGTGGAGAGTGACCTGGATGGTGGCCACTTTTATTTCCCAGTCCCTCTCAGCTACAAGCTGCTGATTCTTATCAAAAAGCTGCTTTCTGACAACTGTTGCCTCAAGGACCCAGGAAGAAGGAAGCTATCCAGCACAGTGGGCAATTACTTTCTATTTCCCTAGCTCTGTGTAGCGAAAGCAATATAAAAGAACAAACATCTAAAAGGAGTATGTTTTAAATTGCCATGATCTTACTTCACACTAACATAGGAAAGAAGAAGCAAGAACATGAAGAAGATAAATGGTGGAGAGGGGCCCCAGAAGATTGCCATTTTTACAGTTGAATGCACAGGCTTTCATAAGAAACCAATGAGGGCTCGGTATCTCATTTGCATAAGGCATGACTTTCTGATAGCTCCACCCTGTCCTCCTAGTGTGCATGTGGACCCTTAGCTTGAGTTACTCCATATTGCTTTGTTCCTCTTACTGCGCATGTGTTAGCGGACAGAATTTTCCATTGCAGGCATGTCTGGGAAAGTCACCTGTGTAGCCTTTTTTATCTGTGCAGTTGTGGGCATGTCTTAGGCAAGCCCCTCTGTGCAAGCTCCCTTATCTATGTCTGCAGGTTGCTCTTTTGTTTGAAAGAATTCAACCGAAGACCCACCCTAACTGCCTACTTGACTGGTTTCTTCCTTCCTTCTCTCTCAAAACATCCCCTTTGCTCTCTGAAGCTCAGCTGAAAAATCAACTCACAAAAGGCAGATTAGTTGGAGAAATGGCATACAAATTTATTTAATGTGCACATTATTTAATGTCCAACAGAGTTCAGAAGCTTGTTTACCATCCTGGCAAAACAGATTATCAGACAGGGGAAAGAGGAATATAATATATTAGTGTGTGTGTGTATATATATATATATAACATTTATATTAGTACATATTAATACTACAGGCAAATTAAATTAGAAAGCAAAAATAAATCAACTAGAGAATCCCAAAATGTCTGGAAATTAAGCAACATATTTCCACATAACTCATATGTTAAGAAAGAACTCACAATGAAAATTAGAAAACAGTTTGTAATCCCACCACTTTGGGAGGCTGAGGCAGGCAGATCACTTGAGGCAGGTAGTTCAGGACAAGCTTAGCCAACATGGCAAAACCCCATCTCTACAAAAAATACAAAAATTTGCCAGACGTAGTGGTGTGGGCCTGTAATCTCAGCTACTCGGTACGGTGAGGTGAAAGAATCACTTGAAATCGGGAGGTGGAGATTGAAGTAAGCAGAGGTTGCTCCACTACACTCCAGCCTGGGTGACAAAGCAAGACATTGTCTCAAAAAAAAAAAAAAAAATTTATATTCTGTCTGTATACACTCTGCAACAGTTTTTATAAGACTATTTTTTAGTTTCTTAAATTTCCTCCTGACTGTTGCTTTAGCTTGTCATATAAATTTTGATACACCATATTTTAATTATCATTTAGTTCCAAATATTTTCTAATTTGTGTGTGTGTGTGTGTGTGTGTGTGTGTGTTTTGAGACAAGGTCTCACTCTGTTACCCATGCTGGAGTACAGTGGTGTGATCTCAGCTCACTGCAACATCCACCTCCCGGTTTCAAGCAATTCTCCTGCCTCAGCCTCCTGGGTAGCTGGGACTACAGGTCTGCACCACCATGCCCAGCTAATTTTAGTATTTTTTTTTTTTGTAGAGAGAGGGTTTCGCTTTGTTGGCCAGGCAGGTCTTAAACTCTTGGACCCAAGTCATCTGCCTGCCTCAGCCTCCCAAAGTATTGGGATTACAGGCGTGAGTTACCATGCCCAGCCTCAGAATATCCTTGATACTGATACTTGGCAAGGACACTACAAGAAAGGAAAAGTACACACCAGTCTTATGAACAAATGTGCAAAAATCCTAAGCAACATATTAGCAAATTGAAAAGGATACTACATCACGATCAACTAAGATTTACTCTAGGAATGTAAGAGTGATTTAACATTGAAGAATCAGTCATTGTAACTCGTCATGTTATCAGAACAAAGAAGAAAAATTATATACTCATCATAATAGATGTATAAAGAGCATTTGATAAGATTCAACACCTATTCATGATTTAACAACAACAACAACCAAAAAAAAAACACCTCTCAGAAAAGTAGGAATAGAAAAATACTTTTTTTTTTTTTTTAAGACAGGGTCTCAGGGTCTCACTCTATTCAAAGTGAGAGTGAGAGGCAGGATTGTGGGAGTACAGTGGCTCTCCTGGCCTTAAGCAATCCTCCCACCCCAGCCTCCCAAGTAGCTGGGACTACAGGGACATGGCACCACACTTGGCTAATTCTTGTATTTTTTGCAAAGGTGGGATTTCACCATGTTGCCCAGTCTGGCCTCATACTCAAGCAGTCCTCCTGCCTTGGCCTCTCAAAGTTCTGGGATTATAGGTGTGAACTACTGCACCTGGCGCAAAGAGACTTTCTTAATCTGATAAAGGTATCTACAAAATATCTCTAGGTAACAGCATACTTAATGGTAAAATATAGAATTCTTTAGAATGTTTTTCTCCCTGAGATTAGGAACAAGAAAAAAGATATCCATTCTCTTCACTATTCAATATTGTACCCAAGGTCCTAGCTAGTCCAATAAGAGAAGGAAACAAAAATATTGGAAAAGAAGAATCAATATGTTATTACTCACAGATGACACAATTATATACATATAAAATCCAAAAGAATCTACAAATACTAGAAATAAGTGAATTAAACAAGTTCACTAAATTTAAGGTCCATACATAAAAATGTATTTTATTTGTATATACCAGCAATAAGCAATTAGAAAATTGAATTTTATAAAAATACCATTTACAATAGCACCAAGAAAAACCCCTAAGAATAAATCTAATGAAAGATGCACAAGATACCTATCCTGAAACTATAAACCACAGTTGAGACAAATTAAATAAAACTTAAAATGAAGAGACACACCATCTCCATAATTTGAAATACACAATATCATGAAGATGTCAATTTTTCTAAAATTGATCTACAAATTTAATGCACTCCTATAAAATCCAGATTTTTTGTATGTGAAATTGACAAGCTGCTTTTAAATTTTATATTGAAATGCACCTAATGTAGCCAAAATAGTCTTCAATAAAAACAAATCTGGACTGTTTACACTACCAGATAATCAAGGTAAGGATAGTCACACAGACCAATGGAACAAGGAACAGAACAGAGAGTTCAGAAGCAGACCTGCACATCTGTAGTCACCTGAGCACAACAAAAGCACAACTGTAATTAAGTAGGGGAAATATGGTCTTTTCAATAAATGCTCTCGGCTTACTGGCTATCACAGAGGAAAACAAAACAAAACAAAAACCTTGAACCTTTCCTCACACCATACACAAAAATATTTTGAGATAGATCAGTATACCTAAATGTTAAAGGTTAAGCAGCAAGGCTTCTAGAATCATATATTGTATAATATCTTCATGAATTTGGGGAAGCTGTCTTAAATATGACACAAAAACATTACACATAAAAGATTAAATTGGACTGTACTAAAATTAAAAACCTCTATTCATCTAATGATACTGTTAAGGCAAGCCACAAACTAGTAGAAGATATTTTCAATGTATCTTTCAGTACAAAAGACTCAGTATCCAGAACATATAAAGAACTTCCATAAATCAATAAGAAAAAGAAAATTTAATTAAAAATTGTGCAAAAAAAACCTTGAAGAGACACTTCACAAAAGACCAATATGTATATAAAAAGGTCTTTAACAACATTAGTCATTAGGGAAAATGCAAATCAAAACCACCAAATAATATGACTATACTCTCAAGAAAATGGATACAGTTAGAAAGACTGACAGTACAACATACTTGGAATGTGGAATAACTTGAACAACCACTTGAAAAGTATTTGGGAGATCAACATAAGCTAGTATCAAAAAAAAACTTCATGCAAACACTTGTTAAAGATGGTAAGGGGTGGGGGCCATGGCGATAGGTACAAGGACCATTGTAAGGAGGTCTTGCAGTTGGGGAGAGAGAGTGGATTAACTCCAACTCCAATAAGGACAAGTGGGAATTTATAACCAAGGAGAAGGCTGGGGTCAGTGGATGAAAAATGCCTAAGAGGAAACATCAAGGATAAGGAATGTCTGGCTAAACTGACTCAATAGGGTTATTGCTGAAGGCAGGCCATGGTGGAAAGATGCTGAGAATGGTCAGATACCAAAGGTGGGGATTTTCCCTAAACTGACTTAGCAAGATTCTTGCTCAAACTGGATTCTGCAAGGACGGAGAGGGAAGCCCAAGGTCAGACCTAGTCAGAGAAGACTCAAGATCCTGACTTAAGTTTTAGTCAAAGGAAGGAGTCTTTGTCACTAGATAGATGTATACCCTGTCACCCAGCAATGTCACTCTTTGTATATTCGCAACTGAAATCAATGCTTACATCCATGGTAGCTTCATTCATAATAGCCCCAAACTGGAAATAGTCCAAATGTTCATCAAGAACAGGTGGTAAGTAAATCGCAGTATATTTTTACAATTGAATGCAATGGAAAAAGAACATATTACTGCTATATTCAACAACTTGGCTGAATCTCTTATAGAAAACATTATGTCACAGTAACCAAATGCAAGAGTACATATGGCATATTTCTGTTTATATGAAGTTCAAAAACAGGCAAAATTAACCTATGTGGCAATAGAAGTCAGAACAGCGATTATCTTTTGGGGGGACGGACTGGAAGGGAATGCAAAGGAAACTTCCAGAATGCTGGAAATATTCTTTGGTGAAAGCTTGTCCCTTAGGGTGCTAACTCCCTGCACCTCTGGTTTGTGTTATTTGGCCCATTTGGGCTGCCTCTGACAAAGCCAGATCCCAGTGCCATGGTGCAGTGCTTTATCTGAGCCAAAGCCTCCGCGCATCCATTTCAAGCTAGACTTGGGCACGGGAGAGAATGGAGGAGCTGCCCACACAGTCTGCACAGTGAAGGCCATGCTAAAGTAGGCCCTCTTCCTGGGGAAAGCTAAGAAGAAACACTGGTTTTAGGAGATGTGTGAATTTTAGCAGCAGCCAAGACTCTCCATTGAGCCAGCAGCCAAGACCCAACTTGCAGGGAATGCCAAGCAAATTTGGAGAGCACTTAAACTGGGTCTGTCACACCAGATGACTCCTGTCATAGGGAAATGCAGCAGCTGCAGCCAACAAGGGCAAGACAACTAAAGACCCCACTAAGGGATGAAAGGTGGGATTACCCCAACAAGAGAGCAAACAATACAGATCAGCCAAAATGCTGAGCAAAAGTGAGGGAAATAGGTGATAAAGGAGGGAGATTATAAATGTCTTGAGACCAGCTGTAGCAGCAGGCATTGCAATTTATTTCAATAACCCTCTTGCCTTATGCATTTGAGCAGATTGCAATTGACCACTACTTTGAAGGAGATTCTGTAAATGATTAAACTTGTACCTTGTCTCAGGGAAAAAGTGAGACAGCTTGTGCTCACACACAGAGAAATGCAAATCCCACATTATAATACTGGAGCTAGATATGATGAAAATACAAGAGTGAATCTGAGCAGCTCAAAGAGTGAACTGTATCATACTCTTCTTATTGAACCTCCTCAGACTTGCTTGTTTCCATCTGTCTACTGGGCACTCAGTCACTTGCTCCACCTCAGTCACTATCCACTCCTTGCAGGTCCGAGCAGTTCCACTGTCTGAGGTCAAGGTGGAACCTCTTGTAACCCCTGGCTCCTCACCTACCACAAGGCATGGAGGTCTCTCTTTCTAAGCAACTGCTGAAAGGGCTGGATGACACAGCCAGAAAGTCTAGGGGGAGATGATCACCTGTAGAAGATAAGGAGCCAAATGCTTTTCCTTCCTCTCTTGAAAGGGCTGCTCCAAGGCGTGGTTTCTTTGCACAGCCCCTCAGGAGACATCCCACACAGGAAGGCAAGGGTGCCTGTGGGCTGGCCTGCTGGGTCTCTCCATTGCATGACTTAGTAATGCTCCTCCTTCAGTAATGATTCCCGGCCTTGCCTGACTCATTTCCCCACTCCCTCATTCTCACTGCTCTGGGATTAAACTCTCAAACTCTTAGCACATATGCCTGCCTTAGGCTCTGTTTTTCAGGGAACCCAGGCACATATATTTGGAGTCTGAGATAACCTGGAATCTAAATTTTTAAATTTTGTATGAATAATAAATGTATACATATTTTGATATAAAAGCATATTTTGGATCATCTGGACAACCACGTTATAATTGAGTATTTCCACTCTATTTCAGTGTTTCCCTTTTAATTGCTTAAGATTATGCTAGCAAAAAGTACTGATTTAATTTTTATGAAAAGGCACAGACAAGATGAAATTGATGCTTACCACCATCTGAAGACCAAATGAAGTTATGGATGTAGAGATATTTCAAGTATTTCAATACAAGAAAATGGTGGGCCAATTTGAGGTTCCACCTGAGGTTTGGCAAATGGAAAGAATATATATAGCTGCTGACAGTCCGTAATTCATGTTCCAAGGGACATTTCGTTTTGGCAAAATAATTTAATGTTGCTAATTGGAATTTTATTGACTGGTAGGAGCTATGGAATAGAGAATGCAGAGGTCTGATGAGGAACTTGAAGAAGTATGCTTTGTAAAGTAAGATATACATGTTATCTTTACTCTCCATTATAAAATATTCAATAATATCTACATCACTTGCTAATGCTTTTGGTACAAATGGATGTGGAATATAATTGAATATTTTCTTATTTAAGGGGAGCATGAAGAGGTGTTGAGGTTATGTCAAGGTAAACAAAACCACCATTGTGGTAAAGACCACAATGAGGGATAACTAGATATATGGCTTACAAGATGTTTATTGAATATGCAGAACAGTCAGGATGTTCCTAGGCAGGAGGAGGTTGGGGTGACTTTCGGTGGGTTGGTGTCCATGGCTGGGTAAACATTTCTAATAAGTAAACAAACCTATCAATGGCCAAGCTGCTTGTCACCTGTGAAGACTTCCAAGGAACCGGATGTGGGCTCCCCCACCCTTACCCCACCATCTGGCACACCTGAAGGCAAATTGAAATATTTACAAGTACACAATTTGAGACTAAGATATTGTTATCATTCTCCTACTGAATACAAAAGCAATAGTAAAACACAAAGACCTGTGATAAATCACCTCTGATAAGTTGGAAAGGTGTGTCTTTATATATAATGGTAAAGAAAGACACCTTCATAACCCACATTTTCCAAAGAGAGAAATCACAGGGAGATGTACAGCAATGGGGCCATTTAAGAGTTCTGTGTTCATCTTGATTCTTCACCTTCTAGAAGGGGCCCTGAGTGATTCACTCATTCAGCTGAACAACAATGGCTATGAAGGCATTGTCATTGCAATCGACCCCAATGTGCCAGAAGATGAAACACTCATTCAACAAATAAAGGTAAGTTCTTAGTAATTATCCATGCTTTTTAAAACATAGCATAATGTTGTGACAGAGAGAACATGAGTGCCCTATTCCAGCTGTACGACACTGGCATGTATTTTTATGTCTAAGTTTCAGTTTCTTCATCTGTAAAATGGAAATAATAAGTTAACCATTAGGATTCTTCTGTCAGATAAGATAATAAATGCAATGCACATAACTCAGAGTGATACATTGTTGGCAATTGATAAATGATAAATTGATATGTACTGCTGTGGATTATGTCACTGAAAATTTAGTTCTATAGTACGGCAGGGTCAGCTACATTTGACAGATATTGTGAGATGCACAGATCCTTTGCCTGATTTTACCCTTGGCACATATCAGACTCTCCTTTTATTCTCCTAATTGGAACCCCCTTCCCTGTGATCCTAAAAGGAGCCCAAGATGCAAATCTCTGATGTAAGAACAACCCTGACCCTCTGATGGGAGAAAACCTTGCATTTTATCAGCCCCAATTCAAGGGATCCTTTCAAGGATTTCTTGCTACCTCTTACGTAGCAGAAGGGAAAGGAAGAAGACTTCCTGTCCTGGCAGGGGCATCTATACCATTGAAGAAGGTCTTGTACAACAGCAAGCAGCTAAAACTAAGAGGGAAATGCTTTATGAAAGACCACCCCGGAATCTGGCTGTAGCACATCCAGAGGCAGTGCTGTACTAGTAAGAGGACTAGTCTGTAAAATGGGAATAATAATAATAAATATCTCTCTTATTGGATTTTGTGAGGATCAAAGTTTAAAATGCATGCCTATAAAGGGAAGCTGGGTGGAGTATGTAAGAATACGGTGCAATATTTTGCATGTCTTCTGTTAATCTAAATTTATCTCAGAACTTTAAAAAATAACTTTAAAAATGCATGCATTAGTGCCTGGTACATAGTAAGAGCTCAATAAATGGTAGATATAGTCATCAGCTCTCTCTAGATGGAAAATTAATAGAACAAGGGCCCAGAGGGGTTTCCCCAGAGATCCATTGCTCTAAGCAGAGGCAAATACAGAAAGATAATGTTTGGAAAGAAAACCGTCTCCACCTGCTGGGAGTGTGTGGTTAGAGAATTGGAGCAGTAGGGGATGGGGAACAGAGTGGAGGGTGTCATTCACCATAAAGTTTACCTACTTAACCCAAAGAGAATCAGGCTCTCTGTGATAAAAGGGAGATTCAGACTTCTTGAATCTCTCAATCATCTAAAATGTTGAGTGAGTTTTTGATTGTTTCTAAATTTGGAAGTGGCATCAGCAAACATGTGACCAGTGTGTTTCGGTCTCTGGCTAGACAGTGGGGTTCAGCAATATGCCAGAAGGAGAATGTAGATGCCATATTCATCTTCAATGACCCTGGTAATTTGTATCTACAGTATATAGTGCTTAGAGCTTTCAAAGTGCTTCCACTTCATTGTCCTTGGAGGTTTTCTTCCTGAGATATGTACTTCTCACTACAATTATTAAATTGGCTTTCTAGTATGGATCCTGAAGTTGGGGGTGAGATAATGATGGCTTCCATCATTTCCTTCTCTGTAACAAGAACACTTAAGTGAATAGAATGCTCAGAGTCCCTAACTCCCTCCTATTCGATGTGCCAGATCTGCAGAGTTGAGGGACCTCATCGAGGGCTTGGCCACCTTTCCCGACCATTCCTCCCTCTGCTCCACAACCTTCTTGCTGATGAGAGACTCTCCCCTGGTGCCCCTGTGGGGACAGAAGCCTCTAAGTCAGCCTTTAAAATACTTGCTTCAGCAGGACAGTCCCCAGATTTCTCTACCTACAAGAGCAGTTGATGGCTCTGCATCACTTCCATCCACTGCATTCTTGCTAATATTAGTAGGGTGAGTACACGTCACAAGCTGAGGAAGGGAGAGTCAGAGAGAAACTCTCTCTCCCCTCCATCAAATATACATACACACACATGCCCATGTACACACGCAGACATACACACGTGCGCACACACACACACAAGAAGGTACACAATAGGGTTATTTTGGAGTCTGGGCAATGCACAGGACCCCACGCACTGCCTGTCTTGGCACTTCTATACCAGTTTGTCACTTACCAAACCCACTTTATTTATCCATTCATTTGTTTATTCATTCAACAAATATTTACGGAACATCTAAATTATGTCAGGTACTCGAAGTCCAGTGGTCAATATACTGTCCCTGTACTGAAGGAATTTCTAGCCCATCCTATAAACTGTCACCCCCAACCTTCTCTCAGCCTGAGAGTCTAAGTGTGTATTAGGATGTGAGGTCATTTTCTGAAAATCTGGAACAGATGCCAAAACAAAGATCCCTTATTATTATTTCTATTACAATGTAGAAGACAAGAGCATTCCATGTTACTTATTCTTCCTGGGAGACATTGGAAATTCACATTTCACAAGTCAAATGGTAATATAATACTCTAATATATGAAGTTTTATACCTACTTTTCAAGTTTTTGGTGATCTTGGCTCATTTTTTAATTTTATTTTTTAAAGTGACATAATATTAAACTCTCCTAGTGAGTGTTAAAAATCCAGGAGTTTTAGAAGAAAAAAATGTAAATCATTAAGAACACTTAAAAAAATAGAGGCAACCATTATTATCACTATTTGAAAGGGAGAAACTGAGGCTCAGAGAGGTAAAATAAGTTCCTCAAGTTGACCTCTTAGGAAGAGGCACAGCAGGATTCCCCCGTGCACTAATCCCCAAGTGCTGCTTCCCCATAAAATGATGAAGTGTTTCCGCTCCGAAGACGACCCCCACTAGGCAATGGAGTCTGGTCACTCTGGTCTGTTCCCACAAGGACTTTGCTCCTGCAATGACCCCTTTTTCTCTTACATTTTTGGGTTTTTTTCCATTAGCATAAAAATATTGTACAATAGTTCCCATTAAAACAAACAAAACTGTCTTGTCCTGAAGTCCACTTCCAGCTACTGCCTATTTCTCCATTCCCCTTTAGTTCACAGAAAAACTTCTGAACCTGTTGTTGTCTGTACTCACTGCCTCCACTGCCTCACCTCCCACTTTCTCGAATCCACTCTATGGAGCTGCTGTCTTTATTCTGCCACAAGGGCTCACCATGCTGCCAAGTCCAGCAATCAGTTCTTAGTCCTCATATGAAGTGACGGCTCAGCAGTGCTTGACACTGATGATCACGCCCTCCTCCCTACAGCACTCTCATCCCACAGCTCCTCATTTCCTCTGCAGGCACTGGCTGCCCTTCTGAGGCCCCTGTACTGGCTCCTCCTCTTCCTACCTCTGAATGCTGGGGTCCCCCACATTCACTAGGCTCAGTCTTCAGCCTCTTCTTTCCTGTCTATGCTCACTTTCGAAGCAAATAGTTTTCAGTCCTAACAGACATACTGCCCCCTTTCTATAACAGTATCTTCTATCACTCTCCCTGCTCTCTTGTCATAACGTATCTCAGGGAATCTGCAGACACATTTATAATTTAACACTGTAGCTATTCCATTTTAGAGAAGTAAAATTAGGTGTAATTTGAAAATATATAATTATGCTATTTTCTTATATCTCTTAGTACCACACTGCACAAAAAATAAATACTTCTATCAGCCCTTGGCAAAGTTTAAGAAAAAGAAAAATAAATAAATAGACAAATACTACCATAACATTTAGTATTACATTTAATTTGACTTAGTATATAATCCCAAAATGATTACAAGAGTCAGCAGGTGTTAAAATCACATTCACTTTTTCTCTTCATTACTACTTGCTGTGAGACCTTGAGAATTGTACTAAGTCTCAGTTTCACCCTCAAAGATTTATTGATCCTCAAAGGAGCGAGTGAAATGAAATGCGTAGCTAACATTATATACTTGCTTGTGCGAAGTAAACATTGTTCCTAGCACATCACGTTTCACTTTGTTCCTCACCACGACCTTATCAGCCAGTCACTATAATATAATATTCCATTTCGTAAATGGGAAAACTGAGGCTCGGAATTAGAAATTGCCGAATGTCCCACAAAAAGTGGTGCAGCCAGGATTAGAGTCTGTCTCTAGAGTCTGCATTGCTAGTGATTTTTCGATGACACAGGGTATATGGCAAATGCTCACAAAGCTTAGCTATTATTATTAAAATGTATTTCTACATTTCTTCTTCCCATCCTAACAAATAACTGGTTTTTGAAAATGTGAAATCCTGATGTGAATTTGAATGACTGATAATTTAATTTATTTTCAGTCAATTGTTATGTATTTTTTTTTTTCTTCCCAGGACATGGTGACCCAGGCATCTCCATACCTATTTGAAGCTACAGGAAAACGATTTTATTTCAAAAATGTTGCCATTTTGATTCCGGAAACATGGAAGACAAAAGCTGACTATGTGAGACCAAAACTCGAGACCTACAAAAATGTGAGAATATCAAGTTCTTCTTTAAAATTCCACTTCCTCCTGTAACCCAGATTTTTTAAAATCAAAATACTCTAAAATCAAACGTGATTGTTTAAAACTTACTCCAGCATGAATATGGTTAATTCATTTGCTGAAACTTTGTGATGATAAGAACTTTTTCTTAAATTTCAGGCTGATGTTCTGGTTGCTGAGTCTACTCCTTCAGGTGGTGATGAACCCTACACAGAGCACATAGGCAAGTGTGGAGACCAGGGTGAAAGGATCCACCTCACTCCTCATTTCCTAGCAGGAAAACAGTTAAAAGAATATGGACCACAAGGTATGAACTACTCTACCATACTTCTCATACGATTTAACTATTTTATGTTCAAAGTGTATCAACACTAGCATTATCTTTGTGAGTAAGCACGTAGAAGCCAAACTATTAGAGTTTAAAACATCATCGCATTTTTCACTTGAAATGGAACATGCATTTCACTTAGAATTTCTAGCATTTCTCAGCTATGAATTTAGTTTACTTTAGATACATGTATAAATATAGTATTTTGAATTTTCATAAATTATTGTAGCATCATACTATAACTGTAAAAGAATTTAATTTGTATTATTAAGTTTCTATGGATATGCAAGGAGACAACGGAATTAAATCTCCTGCCTGCAATTCATATGATAGCCACGAGATGGCGTATATGTGCAGTGTTCTCAGACGTGCATTCAAATTATGTATGAATCTTGTTAAAATGTGGATTCTCCTTTAGGAGACCGAGGCGGGCGAATCACGAGGTCAGGAAATCAAGACCATCCTGGCTAACACAGTGAAACCCCGTCTCTACTAAAAAATACAAAAAAATTAGCCGGGTGTGGTGGCGGACGTCTGTAGTCCCAGTTACTTGGCAGGCTGAGGCAGGAGAATGGCGTGAACCCGGGAGGCGGAGGTTGCAGTGAGCCGAGATCGCGCCACTGCACTCCAGTCTGGGCGACAGAGTGAGACACCGTCTCAAAAAAAAAAAAAAAAAAAAAAAAAAAAAAAAAAAAAGTGGATTCTCATTCATTAGGTGTGGAGTGGGACTCAAGAATCTGCATTTTAACAAGCTCAGAAGAGATGTTGATTCTACTGGTCTGTGGCTCACACTTTGAGTAGCAGACAGAATACCTTTGCAATTCAGCTCTCAAAAACATGTAACTAAAGAAAAAACTCCAATGATAAACTTTATCATTTATATATGAGGTATACATAATAATTATTGGAGGAAGTATTAAGTAATGACATATATACAAAATGTACTTTTCAAGTATAATCAAATGTGATTCATTACTAAATAACTAGCATTAGATTTCTTTATCTCAAAAAAGGTTTGGATCCCCTAGAACCAGCTTGATTTTCTTTTTTGAAACACATAAGGCAGAGAAAACAAGCAAACAAAAGAACACTATCCAAGCCTCACTCCCAAATACACTAGAGCGCTTAAAGACCTGATCAAAAGGATGCGTCAAGCGTACCTCTTTGTTGTTCTACAACACATTTCACCTCCATAACAGGAACAGAACATTCTCAATGTATGGCTCAACAAATAAGTGTTGAATTGATTGACCTAACTGCCCCATCCCACTCCTGAGCCCACTCCAGCCATCACGATCATATATAAAACCATTCCTTTATAATGTCTCCTTTCTGTACTGTGACTCCACTCCAATTCTCTCACAATCTTCCTTTAAAGAGACCACGAACACCTACAAAATAAAGTCCCAATCCTTAGTGTGGGATACTAGAGTTTCCACAGAATGCCCCACCTCACATAACCGTCCAAATTCAGCCTTCCTTGGAATTTAAATTCCAGAAAAACTGAGCTGTACGTAAGTCATTAAGATTTCATTCAAGTTTAACAAATATCACTGAATGCCTGCTAAGTTCTAGACACTATGTGCCCAGATATGACAGTGAAGAAGTCATATTGTCGGTCCTCGTGGAGACAATTTTCTATTGCGGGAGACTGGCAATTAAGTAGCAATGACTGTTTATCATTGTAAGTTCCTAACGGGAGATAGTGAAATGCAAATGGGGAGTACTGGGCCTAGGATGAGGATATCAGGGCAGGCTTCTAGGCACACAGAAGCTTGATTTTCAAAGAAGAATAGGAGTTATCCAGGCAAAGATAGGAAGGAAGTATTCCAAGCTAAGGAAACACAGGTAAAAAAGACCAGAGTTGAACAAGAGCATGATGTGACCTAGGAAAAAAGGAGTTCAGGAACTCATCCTAATTCTAGAGTTTGGGAAGTGAGTGGAGAACAGCAAGAAACAAGGCTGCAGAGAAGAGCAGGCCTGAGGCATCAGGGACCTTGTACACCATGTTGAGAAGTTGGACTTTCCCTGAAGGATGGAGACATGGAAGCCAATCTGGTGACTATTGCAGCAATTCAGGAGTAAGTGGCAATGGGCCTGGAAAGGTGAGAATGAATAAAACAGACAGAGATGGAGTAAGCAGACCTTGAGGTTTGATGAGATAGGAGCCATGAGGAAGAAGAATTGGTTGAGGATGTTGCCCTGGCTGCTGTGGGAATGCCTGGGCTCCCATAGCCGCCTTTGCTGACCTCTGTCATCATGCCTGCACCACCAGGCATTTTAGCTTCTAATCACACATGCCCTCCACTATACCAGGAGCTATGTGAGGACACGGCAGCTGTTTCTCTGTGTCTGAATGGCTGCTTGGCACTTACGAGGTGCCTGATTAACATTTGATAAGCCAAAATAAGTATTCATATTTCAAGAAAATGTACAGCTATGATATTAGATCTAAAGAAATCAAGTCTTTCATTTAAAAAATTAACACAGCAAAGCATAAATATTCCAAAACATTGCTTTCTCCTAGTGTGAGAAGGTAATTTTGCCATTCTTATTGTAATCAGTTTTTTAAAACACTTTCTCACAGGTAGGGCATTTGTCCATGAGTGGGCTCATCTACGATGGGGAGTATTTGATGAGTACAATAATGATGAGAAATTCTACTTATCCAATGGAAGAATCCAAGCAGTAAGGTATGTATATTTTTATTTAACTTGTTCCAAACTATTTTAAATTGCAACCTTTTTTTTCTTGAATTGATTACTTTAAAAAATGTGTGTCCTGTCTTATTTTCTAATTCAAATTCATTCTTAGTGCCTTCTTTTTCAGAGTTCCACAAAACCACTGTTTTGTTACTTTACAAGTGTTTCAGTTCATTGAATTCTTCACTCTGCAGCTAGAAATCATTTGCCTCCTTTTTTTTTTTTTTTTTTTTTTTTTTAACTGTACCAACTATAAAAAATCTACGGGTGCTGTGTTCAGTGTCTCCATCATCCCATACCAGCACCAGTGACATAAACAGATCTAATGAGGCTCTTCGGTGCCTTGAGGGCAGAATAATATCTTTTTTTTTTTTTTTTTTTTTTTGAGAAAGGGTGTTGCTCTGTCACCCAGTCTGGAGTGCAGTGATGCTATCACAGCTCACCCCCACTTCAACCTCTGAGCTCAAGCAATCCTCCCGCCTCAGCCTCCCGAGTAGCTGGGACTACAAGCACACATTACCACATCAGACTAATTTTTATATTTTCCGTAGAGATGGAGTCTCACCATGTTGCCCAGGCTGGTCTTAAGTTTTCGTACAGACAGGGTGTCCTTATGTTGCCCAGGCTGGTGTTGAACTCCTGGGCTCAAGAGATCTTCCCACTTCAGCCTGCCAAAGTGCTGGGATTATTTCTGCCATCATGGTGGTGTGAGCCACTATGCCCACCCAGCCCAGCATGGTATCTGTGTGGACTTTATCAGTATGAATGGGCTTGGGAGGGACTGTGAAACTTATCTGAAAAACAGTTTGAATATCAAAGCAAAACAGAAACTCCTCCCAGTTTGAATTAAACCTTGCGCGATGTCAGTAGAAACCAAGCACAATCCTTGGAAAGAACACTTGGCTGCCGTGAATGTATGAGCTAATTCTTGCAACCAGCAGTCTCAGTGCACAAAAACTGCTTTAGTGCAAACAGAAGTGATAGGGAACTTCCCAATTTATTTTAAAGAGTTAGTATAACTCACACACTAAAACCTGACAAATGGAATGAAAAAAATTCTGTAGCTACAGCCTCTCTAAAAAGATAGAGGTGAAGATTTCAAATAAAAGGATAGAAAATTACATCTGGCAAAATTAAGGTAATAATAAACACATTAAAGCCAAGTAAGAATGTGTTCCAGAAATCCAAAAATGTTGTAATAGTAAGTAATGAATATAGTATATGAAGAAAAGAAGAAAATAAATGATTGTTCCAATAGATTCTCAAAAGAAACTTGATAAAAATGCACATTTATTCCTGCATTTAAGAACAATACCCTCTTTTTAAGTAGAAGTTGGTACAGCATCCTCTCCATGTCTGCCTCCAGTCTTGCTTGCCTGATAGCCCTTTAAGAAGATGCACTCAGCTTTGATTCCTGTCTCGGCCTAGTACAACTTTTTCAAAAGGGGCTCAGAACTCAGTTCTGGCTTCCATTTATCCCACAAGACCATTACTGCTCTTTACTTTTCCCTTTCTTTATAACAGTCAGACTCTGTACACTTGGTCCATTTCCATTATATTATGCCTCAGTGTTGGATCTCTTCAGGCGTAAAGAGACACCAAGTAGGCTGGGCACAGTGGCTCACATCTGTAATCCCAGCACTTTGGGAGGCCCAGGCAGGATCACCTGAGGTCAGGAGTTCGAAACCAGCCTGGCCAACATGGCAAAACTCTGTCTCTACTAAAAAGACAACAAAACTGGTCAGGTGTGGTGGCACACACCTATAATCTCAGCTACTCAGGAGGCTGAGGCAGGAGAATTGGTTGAACCCGGGAGGTGGAGGTTGCAGTGAGCCGAGATTGTGCCAGTATTCTTTCTGATAGAATATTTCTTTCCAGAGATATTCTAGAAATGAGTACATATACAACACGTTTTTCTTTCCACGGATAAGACATGATCACCATGTCCTCTTTAAACCTTTTAATTTTAATATATTAATAATATGTATTGCTCATTATCTTCCAAATTTTTAAATTATTTGTAAGGCTTAGAAGCAATCACACAAATGACAGCACTGCCCAGGACAGGAGGTTACTTCATTCATATGATACAGAACATCTGTTGAGAGTCAACAATCTACCTCATATTTAATAGGGAAACACTAGAGACACTGCCAGGACTAAGAATGGCCACTGTTATCCCAATTATTCAACCTTGCTTAGGAAATTGTGGCCAACGTAATAAAACCGGGGAGGTAAAAAGATGGAAAGGAAGAGAGAAAATCACTGTTACACAGATGATCTGTGATCCACTTAGAAAACACAAGGAAATAAATTGAAATTAAAATTGACAAGGGAAGCCAATAAGGTGACCCGGTACAAAATAAATATTCAAATTACTTTTCCATATATTAGCAATAACCAGTTCAAAAATATAATCCTCCAAGACAGCAATGAAAGGTATAATAAAAGTAGAAACAACGCTAAAAAATGTGGAAAACATATTTAAAGAAAACTATAAAATCCTTCTCAAGGGGTTAAAAGAAAACCAAGATAAATTGAGAGACATTCAATTCATGGAAGACATAAACAAATTTCATATATAGGTTTTATGAAATTCTAGTCAAAAGTACATCAATTTTTACCTCATTAAAAAAAATCCAAGAGTTCATTTAGTAGATAGTAGCTAAGATCATTTTGGAGAAAAGATGTCCTTGTTTCTTGGATCATGAGAGGAAAATCACAGAAAGGCAATCTGTCAGAAACTGAGCACAGACTCTGACCCTTTGAAATGACGACATCACCTACACATCTAACCTGCCTATATTTTCAGATGTTCAGTAGGTATTACTGGTAGAAATTACTGGTAGTAATGAGAGATGTAAATTTGACAAGGATGAGGTTCATGTATTATCTAGTAAGTTACTGTCAGTAGAATGAAAGCTCTCACAGATGGTTGTTGGAGGCCTAAATTCATAAAGGGGATTCTTACTTTTCAAATTTTAAATATGCTATAAAACTACATTAATTAAAACAATGTGGGCCGGGGCACAGTGGCTCACCACACCTGTAATCCCAGCACTTTAGGAGGCCGAGGCAGGCGGATCAGGAGTCAGGAGATCGAGACCTTCCTGGCTAATATGGTGAAACCCCGTCTCTACTAAAAATACAAAAAATTAGCCAGGTGTGGTGACGGGCGCCTGTAGTCCCAGCTACTCAGGAGGCTGAGGCAGGAGAATGGCGTGAACTTGGGAGGTGGAGCTTGCAGTGAGCCGAGATCGCGCCACTGCACGCCAGCCTGGGCGACAGAGCAAGACTCTGTCTCAAGGAAAAAAAAAAAAAAAAACAATGTGGGCAGATATTTACACTTACACATATAATTTAGTTATTATAGGTAGAATTACAAATCTGTGAAGAAAGGTAGGATTTCTTGAGATAGACAATTTTTTAACTATGTGGGGAAAGTATTAACAGACTCTTTTCCAATTGGATGAACTCTTTAAAGATAAAAAGCAAAATCATAATGAAAACTAGAAGAATGTTAATAAGTATCAAATCCCTGGATAGCAAAACTCTTTCAATGCATTCAATCATTGAAAAATATAACTGAGAGAATAATAAATGTGGCTACATAGAAATTAAAAATTTTGTTGCACATAAACCAAACATAAACTAAATAAAAAGGAAAAACAGAAAAAAGATATTTGCAAAAATAAAAAAGAAAGCCTTTAGAAGCTTAGTATTGTAACACATAAGAGCTTTTGAAAAATCAGTAAAACAGTAACATCCAAATAGAAAAACAGACAAAGGAGAAGGATAGATAATTTACAAAAGAAGAAATTAAAATGCCCAGGAGTTTGAGACCAGCCTTGGCAACATGGTGAAACCCTTTCTCTACAAAAAATACAAAAATTGGCCTGGCATGGTGGCACGTGCCTGTGATCCCGGCTACTTGAGAGGCTGAGATGGAAGGATCACCTGAGCCTGGGGGTGAGGTTGAAGCTGCAGTGAGCCAAGATCACACCACTGCATTCTAGCCTGGGCAACAAGAGTGAGACCTTGTCTCAAGAAAAAGAAAATTAAAGAAATGAAATAAAAATGTCCAATAATTAAAAATGTTCGTACTTACTAGTAATGAGAGATGTAAATTTGACAAGGATGAGGTTCATGTATTATCTAGTAAGTTACTGTCAGTGGGATGAAAGCTCTTACAGATGGTTGTTAGAGGCATAAATTCATGTAACTTTTCTGGAAAGCAATTTGGGTGACACATATTAAATTTAACAATTTATTGATCCTGTGATTTCATGTTTAAAAATGCATTTCATGTTTAAAAATGCATTGTAAGGACATGATAGAGAAGCTGTATCAACAGGCTTTAAAATGTTCAAACTTTTGGATCTAATCATTACTCAGGGAATCAATCACAGGGCAAATTTTGAAATACAGTCAAACTTGGATATGAAATTTAGTTTATTCATTGATGTTTTATTTATAGTACTGACAAATTGGGAGGGGAAACTAAGTTCAACAAGTGAGTCTGAATACATATGATGGTATTAAACGATATAAAATTATTAAGATCACATTTTGAATTTTTTTTTTTTTGAGGCAGTCTCAACTGTGTCTCCCAGGCTGGAGTGCAGTGGTGCGATCTCAGCTCACTGCAACCTCTGCATTTCAGGTTCAAGTGTTTGTCGTGCCTTAGCTTCCCAAGTAGCTGGGATTACAGGTGCACACCACCATGCCCAGCTAATTTTTATTGTATTTCTGGTAGAGGTGGGTTTCGCCACATTGCCCAGGCTGGTCTCAAATTCCTGGCCTCAAGCAATCCACCCACCTCAGCCTCCCGAAGTGCTGGGATTATAGGTATAAGTCACCGCACCCAGCCACATTTTGAAAAATATTAAATAATATATAAATATATAAATAAATAATAATATTAAAAAGTTAAATATGCTAAGTTTTTTTAAAGCAGGAAACAAAGCTATATGTGCAGTGTTATGTTAATATATACATATTCAACATGGTAACAGTAGCTCATTTCTGATGGTGAGACATGTTTTTTTTCTTTTCTTCATGCTTTTTGCAATTTCCAAATTTTCTATAGTGCTCATGCATTGTTATATGGTTAAAAAATAAAATTAAACAATAAGATGTAGGGGGAAAGCATTCCAACTGTAATAGCAACAAAACTCATAAATACCTAATGCATGGAAACATTTAAAATACCTATGAACATACCAGAACTCCGCAAAAGTCGTATGCAATAAACTAATTAGAAAATAAACAAATAAGAAATGTCAGCAAATCTTTTGTGGGAAATAAAAGAGGGCTCTTGACCTTCTAGGGATGAAGGGAATAGATTCAGAGGTGCCTGAGGACTTACATCTGTATTAATGCTAACAACAGCCCTAAGCCAGACTTGGCTCTTCTGCTGCATAGAAATACATTCTAATACCATTTTTGTAATCCCCCCAGATACTTTCTGGCAAACAGAAATGACTCTGATGACAGTTTAACAATTTTGCTATGATGGGATATCCTTGTTTTTTGGATCATAAGAGGAAAATCACAGAAAGCCAATCTGTCAGAAACTGAGCATAGACTCTGACCCTTTGAAATGATGACATCACCTAAACATCTAACCTTCCTATATTTTCAGATGTTCAGTAGGTATTACTGGTAAAACTGAAGTAAACAAGTGTCAGGGAGGCAGCTGTTACACCAAAAGATGCACATTCAATAAAGCAACAGGACTCTACGAAAAAGGATGTGAGTTTATACCCCATTCCCAACAGACCGAGAAGGCTTCTATAATGTTTGCACAACATGTTGATTCTGTAAGTACCTTGTTTTCCCCCCCTGCCCCCACCCCCAGATTCTTTTGAATTTAGTGAGGCTTTTACTCCAAGTGCTCCAAGGGAGAATCAAAGTTTAGAGAAATCATCAGTGAGCAGTGGATTATCTCTGGGACAAGCTGGGCGTGCAAGTCAAGGAAAAAGTCCTATCTTCCTTCCCCTCATCCTCCTCGTGTCCACGCTTTCTTCTCCATCATCCTCCCCCAACTAGTTTTTAGTTCAAGTGCTTAGGATTACTTTAAATACTCACAAAGGCATACAAGCACACACATTCTTACTTAAATAAGGACTTTACCCAGGGGGATTGGGCAGTTCCTTTTATTAGTTAATAAAGACATGATCAGTAGGCTCTTGATTTAACTTTTCAGAGAGTTCTTTTCAGCCTGCATGTTTGCTTTTGGTTAACTGAAATTTTCTATCTTTTTAAGAGTGTTGGTTACGTTAGGGAGTTCATATATAGTTAAAATAGCTTTAAAGTTTTAAAATTCTTAATTTTTTTTATGACCAACTGGTCATAAAATGAACTTGGCCAGTTATTGATATTACTGCTAAATATATAAGTCAGAAATTTTGCACAAAATGAGATTGAAGGCATCAGTTAACTGACTTCAGTGGGAAGTCTCTCTTATCTTCCAGTCTCATATAAAATTACATTTTCCTTTTGGAATGGAGGTTGAAATAAATTGCAAGAGTCTGTCAGTAGGAATGTAGCATAAGTTTTTAAAATGTGATGCACCATGGCTCACCAGGCCCATCGTCCTTCAATTTGGCATTGCAGTTCATTCCCAGGCCTATTCAGAAACTTCCAGGAGGAGGCCCAGATTATATATTTTAAATTAGCCACAGAGTTAAATCTGATGCCTAGTCAGGTGGGTAGCCTCTGCCTGGGGTTTACACAAAAGTTTTTCAGGTCTTCTTCCTAAAAAGTATCCATACTGATAACATAAAAACATTACCGAAACACATAACCTGAAAAATGCACATAAAGAGAAAAATGTTGTACAACTAATGATTACTTTCTAAATTAATAGAATCCTAGATACTAGGATTTATAATTGAATGATAATATTGTAAAGTCACTGAGAGGAGGAATCATATTACTTCTCTTTTGTATACTATGCCTTAATAAAAAATCCCCCACATGTGAGGGATATAAATACTAGCAAGTGTTATATGACATAGGAAAGGGAAAGGAACCATCATTTATTGGCTGTGTTAGTATTGACCCTAGTGCCTATATTCTCATTTATTTCCTGCATAATAACTATCACTATTTTGTAGATTTAATAATTCAGGTGCAGACAGGTTAAGGTTAGTCAAAAAACAACAAAGTTATATTGAGTTTTTGTTATGTGTCAGACACTAGGGCTAAATTTTGAGGAAGCAAAATTTAGTAAGCAGGTTTTTGTAATAGATGGTGTATTAGTTCATTTTCACACCACTATAAACTATACCTAAGACTGGGTAATTTATAAATGAAAGAGGTTTCACTGACTCACAGTTCCACATGGCTAAGGTGGCCTCAGGAAACTTGCAATCATGGTGGAAGGTGAAGGGGAAGCAAGGCACACCTTACCAGGCGGCAGGAGAGAGAGAATGCAGGGGAAACTGCCACTTACAAAATCATCAGATCCTGTGGGAACTCACTCAGTATCACAAGAACAGCATGGGGGAAACCATCTCAATGATCCAGTCACCTCCCACCAGATCCCTCCCTCAACACATGGGGATTACAAATCAAGATGAGATTTGGGTGGGGACACAGAACCAAACCATATCAGATGGATTTACAGTCCAATAAGTGCATTGCAATGTTAAAGGGGCCTTATTAAAATTTCTACAAGATACTATGAGGCTGTAAAGGGCAGAATGGAAATTCTCAGTAGGAAGAGTAGAAAATGAAGAAACATTTCGGAAGTGACTTTTTGGCTGAACATGAAGGTAGTTTACAACATAGAAGACAGAGGAGGAGCAAAGCCTTAGAGATGCCAAAGGCTGGCAAGTATGGGAACTGACAGGCTATAGTGGGGTAAATTAAGAGACATGGAACACACAGCCAGAACGAGAATGGAGAAGGAAGCAAAGTTCCAAGTCATAGAGTTTGCCGTTGGTATATGAAGGAGAGGATTGTAATGTATGAACAATCATGAGCCACCAAAGGGTGTTAAGCAGAGGAATAAGAGGAAAGACTCTCGGGCAGCTGGGAGGTGGACCAAACAGAGAGGAAACAAGATGGAAAAGTTACACAGGAAACTGCAATCATCTGAGGGAGGGACTGTGATGGCTTGGGTGATGGATATTTCATTGGAGATGGAGAAAAGATGATGAAATGGAGAGACAGTGAAATGTATTGGTCTTGGTTACTTTTTAGGAGGGAAAAGGTAGGAAAACTTCCAGTTTCCTAATTTTGGTGATGGAGTGCATAGTGGTGACATCAAGTTAGGAAATACATGAGGAAGAGGAGCAGATGGGAGGAAGGTGATAAGGTCAACAATGAACATGAGGAGTTTCAGGAGCATGTGAGACCTCCAAGTGGATTTTGGAGAGAGCTGGAACATTGGGAGTTGAAGGCTGGAATACAGTGTGTAAGTAAATAAGTGGGAAGTAAGGAAGTGGAGTTTGGTAGTATAAGGATGGAGAGATAAGATGGTTCCAAGAGAGGAATGCTGGAAAGGGTGCCATGGAGAGAGTAGTGATGGCTTGAAATGGTAAATATGAGGAGTAGGAAGGAAACCAAAAAGAAGAGGTAAATGGATTGCCGAGGAGCACTAAGGGTCTAATGAGATTGAAGGCCTGGTTTAAGGCGGGAAGTCTGCATTATGACCATGATTTTCCCCAGCACTGTTTTACAGTGATTGTGCAATTGAGCCAAGGTTATGCAATAGCAGAGCAGACAGGAAAAGGACAGAAGATTAAACTATTTTAAATGTGGATTTAGAATATTTCTATCAGGCTGGGCATAGTGGCTCATGCCTGTAATCCCAGCACTGTGGGAGGCCGAGGTGGGCAGATCACTTTAGCTCAGGAGTTCAAGACAAGCCTGAGCAACATGGAAAAACCCCATCTCTACTAAAAATACAAAAATAAGCCAGGCATGGTGGCACAAACCTGTAGTCCCAACTACGCGGGAGGCTGAGGTGGGAGGCTTACTTGAGCCCAGGAGGTGGAAGCTGCAGTGAGCTAAGATTGTGCCACTGCACTCCAGCGGCTGACTAAGTGATACCTTGTCTCAAAATAAAAGAAAATATTTCTAACAAATTATCAAATATTTTACCACATAGTTTACCATTATCTATATCATTTCATTGACAATTTCAGGTAGTTGAATTCTGTACAGAACAAAACCACAACAAAGAAGCTCCAAACATGCAAAATACAAAATGCAATCTCCGAAGCACATGGGAAGTGATCTGTGATTCTGAGGACTTTAAGAAAACCACTCCTACGACAACACAGCCACCCAATCCCACCTTCTCATTGCTGCAGATTGGACAAAGAATTGTGTGTCTAGTCCTTGACAAATCTGGAAGCATGGCGGTATGTTCAATGAGTCTTGGTCTTCTGGATGCTGGTCACAGATATGCATGTTCTGGACCCTGACTCGGAACTGGTTGGGAATAAACATAACCCGAGGGCCAGAATGGTTGTAACTATAACATTGTCTTCAGAAATGTCCACTTCACCTTTGTTCAACAAAGATTCAGCATCAACTATCTCATTTGCCAAATTGAATTAATTTTCAATTTATGAGCCAAGATCTGATGAATTATATGAGCTTAACATTTTTAATGTTTCACTGATGATATATAAGTCTATAGGTCCACAGCCTTATGTATTACTCTGTTCTCATACTGCTATAAAGAAATACCCAAGACTGGGTAATTTATAAAGGAAAGAGGTTTAATTGACGCACAGTTCCCCATGGCTGGGGAGGCCTCAGGAAATTTACAATCATGGTGGAAGGGGAAGCAGGGATGTCTTACACGGCAGCAGGAGAGAGAGTGAGAGAGAGAGAAAAAGAGAGAGAGAGAGAGCACAAAGTGGGAAGAGTCCCTTATAAAACATCAGATCTTGTGATAACTCACTCACTATAGCGAAAACATCATGGAAGAAACCACCTCCATGTTCCAATCACCTCCCACCAGGTCCCTCTATTGACATGTGGGGATTATGGGGATTACAATTTGAGGTGAGATTTGGTTGAGGACACAGAGCCAAGCCATATCACCTGATACAGAACTTATCTAGAATTATTACTAATGCATTGAACTTTAATGATTATGTGATCTGGTTTTATCTTTTACTATTTATACACTGGCCCTAAAATTCTACCCAAAGATGCTGCTAAATATAAATAAGAAGTTTTTCCCCCTAGGATATGCCTCAAGTAAGCTTATGGTCATTTGCTCTACATTCATGCAGCCACTTCCAAATTCCCTATTGCCTTTTCTGTTATTAGTCTTTCCATCTAAATGTAACCTGTTTTTCTTTTGCTTCTCCATTTAGACTGGTAACCGCCTCAATCGACTGAATCAAGCAGGCCAGCTTTTCCTGCTGCAGATAATTGAGCTGCGGTCCTGGGTTGGGATGGTGACATTTGACAGTGCTGCCCATGTACAAAGTGAACTCATACAGATAAACAGTGGCAGTGACAGGGACACACTCACCAAAAGATTACCTACAGCAGCTTCAGGAGGGACGTCCATCTGCTCTGGGCTTCGATCGGCATTTACTGTGAGATGTGTTTTTGTATTGTAGTTTGGAATGTTTGCAATTTATGTTGCTTAACAAATTTCCATTTCCAGTGTTTCCATGCATGCCTAGGGTCCAACTGGATGAGAGAGCCAAGGTCAGAGCAATGGTTCAAATGATGCAAAGATACAAACCTCCAAAGATACTAGTAACCAATTCATTTATGCTTTTATGCTTTTTTGCATCTGTGCATTCATGCTTTTCTGCATGCGTATCTGCATTCAAAATATTCGTGGTGTGCCTTCTACATGCCAGGCAATGTGCTAGGCCCTAAGAATACCATGAGGGCCAAATAGACACTACCCTTCTGTCATGGAACTTACCATCTTATTGGGGGAGACACATTAACCAAAATATAACACAAATAAGAGTATATTTACAAACTGCAATGAATGCTGTGAATAAAGGTACACAATGATGTAAAAAAGTATCTTCTATGGGAATAAAGAGGTCTGTGAATATGGTTAAGCTTTGAGGCAACTGAACACTCCAAACTTTAGGGCATATCAGACCTCCTTTTGGGAAAGCAAATAGTTTATTTATTGAAGCAGGAGGCCTTGGGGACTGTAACTATGATTGTATTGGGGTAATACCTAAAAATCTCGTCTGACCATCCAATCACATCATTCCTCTACTTAGATGTCCTGTCTCCCCATTTTCAGTGAAATTAAGAAGAAATTTCTCTAATGTGTAAGATCTATCATGATGCAGCTTTTATCTATCTTTCCAGGCTTACGCACCAGGGACTCTCTGCCAGGCAGCCTGTGTTTAAGCAAACTGGATAACCTGTCCTTCAGAGCTTCCACATCTTTGCCACACTAGGTCCTCACCAGAGCACTGTCTCCTCCCTTCTTTGAACTTTTAATCACGCTCATTCTTCAAAGACCCATCTCAGACACTACCTGCTTCTTGACATCTTTCCTGATTCTTTCAACCATATAGAATTGCTTCCTAAACCCTATAACTCTTAAAAGAAATTCCCTCTTATGACATCTAGCTAGTCTGTCTTACATTCTAATTATCCATTGTAATTGAGAAGAACTACTTTAGGAATAGTACTTATCTTCTTACCTCCTAGACTGCTAGCACAATATCATTTATGCAGGAGGTTCTTAGTAAATAAAATTGAATTCATTGTTTGATGCACTAATAACACCTGATGTTTAGTTACTGCAAGTGTAAAATGCAATATTCCATCTTTACCTGGAGGCTATTTAGCCACATGAAACAGAATAGGAGATTGAAACGGGCTGGCAGGGATAAGGTCTCAGAACCTCGCAGTATCTTAGGCGAGTTTGCCCTAAGCCTGCTCGTTGGGCACATCACACTCAATAGTGCTATTCCAGTTTTCCACGTGGCAGCGGAAATCTGTAGTTTCCAGCTGACACTGCTTGATGTGGACAATGGGCTTGACCATTTCTTCAAGTGCTTCTGTCCCTCTGACCATTTTGGTCCACTTTGAAGGTCAGTTCCCTGAAAGTGGTTTCTATTGCATATACAGTCAGCTGCGAAACCCTTCTCCAGATGCCTGCATGCATCTGCGTTTTATTACCCCTGTCACCTACCCAAGCCTTGACTAAAGGAGCAAATAAGGGAGGAAAACAGACAATGAAATCACTGATGTGCTGTACCAAACTCTCACTATGCAAGACCCTAGGGGAGATGACTAATGCCAGATGGCACGGTGGTGAAGAGAGAACTTCTGATTCTGCATTTTCCATTCAGATGAGTAAGAGAGAGAGTGCTACACCAGTGGAATTTAGGATGCCTCCTGGAGTGGAGTCTGGGTGTGGGGTGGGAGAAGCTCATGTGGCTTCAGGGTGATGAGGTAAAGGACCTTGGATGTTATACTGTCTTCAAGATCCCTGCTAGTCCCTGCTGCAGGCCCTGGTCAGGTCTGCCCTGGGCTCCTCGCAGTGGTGTCTACTGTAGCCAGAGCAGTTTGGCTTGTTCTCTTGGCTTGCTCAGGGCCCAGTGGTCCTTCCTCGCTGACTCAGTCCCACCCTGGCTCTCCCTGTTGGAGAGGAGCCCTGAGCACCACCCTGTCCTCCATCCAGCCTCCAGCCACACTGTACACTCCTCAACCTCTGTGGCAGGATTATCTTTCTCTCACCTGCCAACACTCAACTCAGCTGTCTTCTGTCTCCCCTTTAGGATATATGGGAACATTTGCCTGTTTTCCATGACACACAGTAGTTATGGGAAGTGAGACAAGAAAATCCAAATTGGGCCTCTCTGGCCTGCAGCTTAGTAAGGCCAAAGCCGTGATCACAGCTGATAGGCTTCTGGGCTCTGAGCTCCTTGACACAGCAACAGTCACAGTTCTGTTCTCTTCCAGGGAGTCAAGGCAGCCTCCTCTAATAGCTGAAACAGAGAGAGAGGTGGAAGCCTCCTTTCCCTTCAACCTTCAGAGGACACCTTCTTTTCTGAGATTCTAGGCCTTTGGAGGATGCCTTCTTATCTGAGATTCTAGGTCAGAGAGATGCTTAGGCTTGATTGCTTATTTCCCCTATTTCTGGGTCTCTCCTTCCACTCTTTTTAGGGGAAGAGTGGACTCTTGCTTTCTCTTCTTAAATAGATAGCATTATTATTTTATCTAATTTTCCTTCCATCCTAATCTTATTCAACATTGGCAGGAGTATCCTCTCTACGCCATGTAAAAAAAAAAAATAATAATCCAAATGTACCAGGAATAGTTGAGACACAGGTGTCACAGAACAACTAGGAACTGAGATTAATGGAAACGAAATGTTTTGCTTTAATCAGAAAGACTGTTAAAAATATTGACAACTCATGTGACCTAGGTAATGACCAATCAAAACCAATGCCAGGCATAAATAGCTGGTATTGTCCGACTGGTGAATATCATACAAATTAAAGTCTGCCCTGGGTCTAATCTCCCCCCAGTACAATCCCCACTAAATGAGGATGGTTTCTGAAGGCGTCTTGGAAGCTCTGAAAGCCTATCGAGGAGAGACCACGTGAAGGAAACTAGGAACATCTTCTTTGCTGTTTCCCCAGTGCTGTCCACCCCTAGAGTTGCCCTGCATCCCACACCATCCCTCTCTGCAGCAGACTAGCCAAGGGGAAAGACAGCAGTCAAGTTCCATGAACACTGCTGGGTTACGATTGTATCATTTCAAGGCAGACAGATATTTGGTCATTCCCAGACACTTTGGTTTATTCCTTCTGGAATTTCTTTTCTCCTTTCCTGTAAGCAGAATTTTCATAAACACCTTGGCCACCCTGAGTCTGATAACTCATGACCTGAATTCTGTCCTTAGGTGATTAAGAAGAAATATCCAACTGATGGATCTGAAATTGTGCTGCTGACGGATGGGGAAGACAACACTATAAGTGGGTGCTTTAATGAGGTCAAACAAAGTGGTGCCATCATCCACACAGTCGCCTTGGGGCCCTCTGCAGCTCGAGAACTAGAGGAACTGTCCAAAATGACAGGTGAGGGATGATTTGCTGAGACCCCCGGTATTGTCTGTCCTACTGGACTGTGAGCTCCAGTGAACTGGGGAGTAGGGGAAAGATGGGATGGAGAGAGATAAGATAACCTAATTGGCCAACTAGCCACCCTTACCCC
Source organism: Macaca nemestrina (assembly GCF_043159975.1). Classification (NCBI taxonomy): domain Eukaryota; kingdom Metazoa; phylum Chordata; class Mammalia; order Primates; family Cercopithecidae; genus Macaca; species Macaca nemestrina. Next base: position 147,134,695 of record NC_092125.1, on the reverse strand, counting down.
CAAATGACTATTTGAATGGACTCTGCTCATTTATTTTAAAGCTTTGGATCTAGGACTAGGGCAGCCTGGAGAAGAGAGAACTAGCCCAGCACTCTAGTGAGGACTTAAGACCTTCTTCCTGGGCCAAGAACCACTCCCTTCCAGTGGCAGCTGGCCAAGAGACCCAAAGGAGACAGATGACAAGCCACTAACTACATAACACCATGGCGCAAGTGCTACATTAGCAACAGAAAGTACAATAAAGCACAAATAAGGGAGCCCTTAACTTTACCTGGAAAAGAAGTGTTCAAGAAACAGGAGTAGTAGCAAGGAAGGGCAAAGAGCCTGTTAAACAAGGCAAAAGATCACTCCCAAAATAGAATACAATGCAGTTTCTCCATAAAACCTTAACGTATTGTGTGTCTAACTCCCATACACAGTCAGATGGTTAAAATAGATTCCATATGTTACCAGCTTCTTTAGCAGAGTAGGTGAACACATTTTTTTCCTTTTTTAACTTAGGGATAATATTGTAGATCTCAATTATCATACTGAGTTGCCTTCTGAGGCCACTAAAATGCCAGAGCTGTGTATTCCTAATACTACCTGTCCTAGACTGGGTTTCTTAGAAGCAGAGCCTGAGACAGGGATTTGGGTGCATGCAATTTATAGGGGAGAGAGTGCTCAGGAGAAAAGGAAGGAGGAAAGGATAGGGCCAAGGAAGGAGCTAAGCACCGATGCAGACGTGGTCAGAGTCTAACTGCACCCCCAGGGGACTCTGGAATTGAAAGTGCATCACAGACTTGTCTTCACCTTGAGGCAGGAGGGTGGCCTTTTGCACCATTGTGTCTATCAGTCTTTGACTGTGGACTGTCAGAACAGGGCAGAGGAGAGGGGCATGTTATTTCTCTAGGCAGGGTGGCCCCTTTTAGTAAGACAATTCTCTGGAAGAGGAGGCAGCTACAAGCCAACGCCTAGAGCAGCTGGGAAGAGATGCACTTGGCTGGGTACGGAGATGTGGGTGGGGCATCAACAGCCTTACTGAAATTATTTCCTTAACTTCAGATGGAATCATAATAGTTAAAAAGTGCTTTCACATCAACTAACTTAGTGACACCTATTCTAAATAGCCCAAGACTGCCTGGCCTGGTGTAAAATCCTGTTTTTACGATATACTACTCTGTAACTGTCCCTTTGTCCACTGTTGTTTCTTGCTGTTGTCACATATCTGTCTTTCCTCATTTAGAAGAAAACTCTAAAGCCAGGTTTGTTAGAATTATGTTTCAAAGAAGAGTAAATCAATAGTTTTGGAGTACGTCTTAATGAATTCTCTCATGTAAAAGTGCAGGACCTTTAATATGTAGATTTCATGACATAAGTTTATACCATAAATTGATATCAAATCGTATCAGAGATTCATGGCTGCTTTGCAGATAGTTGAAGTAACCAGGTGACTGAGATGTTGCTGAAGCTATTATGTACTAAGATTTAAAAATTAGTGGCTGGGTCTGGTGGCTCACTCCTATAATCCCAGAATTTGGGGAGGCCAAGGCAGGTGGATTCATTGAGCCCAGGAGTTCAAGACCAGCCTGAGCAACATGGTGAAACTCGTCTCTAAAAAAAAAAAAAAAAAATACAAAAATTAGCCAGACATGGTGGTATATGCCTGTAATCCCAGCTACCTGGGGGCTGAGGTAGGAAGATCACTCGAGCCTGGGAGGTGGAGGTTGTAGTGAGCCAAGATCATGCCACTGTACTCCACCCTGGGCAACAGAGCAAGAGCCTGTCTCAGAAAAAAAATAAGTAAGTTAAAATAGTATCAAAGTCTGAGTTAATGTAGGCACCTATTTGATGTTGATCTATTTATACTTTAATAACACAATGGGATATTTATTTTGTATATTCTCTAAACAACAGTTAAAATGTTGTAAATATTTGCTTTCTGGTAAGTAATTTCTGAAAATGTATTGCATTTTAGGAGGTTTACAGACATATGCTTCAGATCAAGTTCAGAACAATGGCCTCATTGATGCTTTTGGAGCCCTTTCATCAGGAAATGGAGTTGTCTCTCAGCGCTCCATCCAGGTTGGAGTTCTTAATCTTTGTTTTTCATATTTACACACAATCATAGCCAAGATGAAGCATTTAATGGCTAAAAGTTTTAAGTTTTACACTCTTCTGGTATTGAATTAAAATTAAAATAGAAGGTCCAGCCTGATATTAGACATTATTCCTAAAATGCAATACTACTCATTTAAACAAGGCAATTAGTGTTTACTTGTTTGGAAGCAATACCCAGTGACTTCCTCATAGAAATCAGCAGATAAAATGTCGTAGGTCCAAGAATTCTTTTTTAACATCTCTACACAAGCAAGTAGAGCAATGTAGTTGGCTCAGAATTTTCTTCAGAGTAGATCATCTCAATTACAAATTTTCTGGGACAAGTGTCCAGGGATTACTTGTTTTATTTTTCCATTACATCAAATTTCTGATGTTTGCCAAGATTTACATATAATGGACAGAAAGTGCTTTGTACTGTAAAAAGCCAGTGGTGTCAATCCAGACCCCTGGATCTTGGCCCTGGGTCTGTCATTAACTATGTGACCTGGGCAATGAACTTCACCTCTGTGGACTTTCATTTCTCCACCAGGTATAGACCAGAAAATTTCCAATGGCCCATCTGGTTCTAAAATTTCAGGAAAAACCAAATTGCCTTTCAAAAGTCTTGGGACTATTAAGAAAAAAGAAAAAAAATGCAATTTTTCAATGCTTTTTTTAAGTAATTGCAGAAATTATTCTCGTTAATTTTTAAACTAGAGAGAGTGAACAATCAGCATTCACACTGGTGTGAATTATAATTTTTATGATGAAAGTTCAGATAAAGGTAAAGGAATACCATAATGTCAAAGCCTAATAATGACAGATTTTGAAACCATAGGCTTTCTGGCTTATCAATGGAGCATTTATTCAATCTAGGAAGACACCAATTATACCCATCTGGGTTATTCTGGTTCAGATTTAGAAAATTAAACTCAAGGGCCTGGTTTGGGAAAATGGAGGAATGTGTCCTAGAAAAGTAATTAAAGTGATAAAAGGACAAGTTCACATTTAGGAAATTTCTGCCTGTGATTTTTGTATTTAAGAAACTTAACAGAGAGACAGCGAGAGAGATGGAGAAATGAGCAAGACTCATTCACCAGCGTGCCACAAGAACCAGGTCTAATAGCCCTTTACTTTCTCCGTATGCCAGCTTGTAATCTACCTGTGAAACTAGGAAATCTGGCTTCATGACCAGCCCAGTCTGTCTTTTAATAGGTGCTAACTTTGAGACAATAACTACCTAGGAGATAATCCTCAAAATCACATTTTCTAAAAAAGTCTTCCCTACCTACCTCACTCCCTGCTCTGCAGCTCCCTCATCTATTCCAAACAAGTTGGCCTTGGCTTACTTCATTTATCTCCACGGGGCCTGCAATACTCCCTGACCTAGCAATTAGGTAATTCAGACAATTTCACCCACAATGTGTGGGTGTCACACATTGGGTAAATGTCAAAGGATTGATAGAAATAAATAAATTGATAGAAATAAAATCCTATAGGAGATCAGAGGAAAAGGGGAAATTTTTTACAACTGGTAAATGAGATGGACAGCAGAGAAAACTTTACGGAGAAAGTAAAATTTGAATTTTGAAGGATGAGTAAGGCTTAGACAAATAGAGAAGACTAAGAAGGCTTAGATAAATGGAGAAGACAAATGTAAAGCCTTCTAGGAAAAGTAAAGAGTATGATAATAAAGTCAAAGAGTCAGGGATTCACAAGGATATTTTGGGGAAAAGGTCTTGTTTGGGTGGAGGAAGGGAAATTGTGGAAGCTAAGGCTAGAAAGATAACTTAGAACTGCATCATAATTGCTCCTAACACCAAATCAAGGACTCAGGCATCACTGAAGTCTTTTTGATGGGGCACTGGGAAGACAGGGGCAGAAGGGAAAAGACCATGTGATGGGAGCTGTATTCTCCAGAAAGTAAGAGTTGTTTTTTTTAACAGCTTGAGAGTAAGGGATCAACCCTCCAGAACAGCCAGTGGATGAATGGCACAGTGATCGTGGACAGCACAGTGGGAAAGGACACTTTGTTTCTTGTCACCTGGACAACACAGCCTCCCCAAATCCTTCTCTGGGATCCCAGTGGACAGAAGCAAGATGGCTTTGTAGTGGACAAAAACACCAAAATGGCCTTCCTCCAAATCCCAGGCATTGCTAAGGTATGGAGTCAGCTTTTTTTGTTTCTCATAATTCAACAAGATAAAATAAAGCTTTCACAGTATAATTGTAGCATTTTAAATGTTGGCGGTTGCTAAAAGGAGAGTCAGTATTGAATCAAAGAGAGAACAAGGAAAAAAGTCTCCATCCAATGAAAATCACTCAGTATGCCAGCAAGTAAAGAGAAAGGAAATAGGTGATATTTTGTCCAGGTACTAAATGGAGAACCTTCAAATTACATAGTAATCAAGATGCAAAATGATCCTCGACGTTTTGGGATCACAAAAACGATTTGCTTTATCTCAGAGACTCGTGTCTTATAAAAACAAAGCAACAATAAGCATACAGCTTTCAGACCTCACCATCCCCCTGACACCCCCCGTGGAATTTTCTTGACAATGGGAACGATATAGTTAATTTAAACACACTGAAGCTCCCCGTGGCTGACAGAGTATCAAACATGCACACCTCTTCTTAGATATGCTTCCAACATGCTTGTATCAGAGGCTTTTCCTGTACGTGACACTGAAGTCAGGTCTGTGTCACCTGAAGTTATTCATTGGAAATGTTTACATGTGTTTTGGTTCAGGTTGGCACTTGGAAATACAGTCTGCAAGCAAGCTCACAAACCTTGACTCTGACTGTCACGTCCCGTGCATCCAGTGCTACCCTGCCTCCAATTACAGTGACTTCCAAAATGAACAAGGACACTGGCAAATTCCCCAGCCCTATGATAGTTTATGCAAATATTCGCCAAGGAGCCTCTCCGATTCTCAGGGCCAGTGTCACAGCCCTGATTGAATCAGAGAATGGAAAAACAGTTACCTTGGAACTACTGGATAATGGAGCAGGTAATCACCCAAGAAATTGGAAAGTGTATATTTCTTTTTCCAAGAAGCAACCAGGGAATGCCAAGAGGGCACAGTCTGGTGAGGGCAGTTAGACAGGTAAGGCAGAACAGCACTGGGGTCTGGTTGGGAGAGTTCTCCATTTCCCCACAATACCTACATTTCAAAATGCTGGAAAATATGAAGGCTTCTGCAAGGCCTAAAACACATTAATGGCTCAAACTCAATGGATTCGGAGTCTCTAGGGAGTTGTCATAGGGTATTCCACAAACCCCAAAAAAAGAAAAAGAGGAAAATTCATAACTATATTGTGGTAGGTGCTTTGTATATACACATACGTACACACACATACGTGTGTATGTATATATACACAAATGCATATATACAAAGACATATATAATCTTTGTTTTTACAATATCTTCACTGAGGCTTTCACATTTATAAAGCAGCAGACATAGATTCAAGCACAGTCCTATATGATTCCTGTATCTATGCAGATTCTATATTAGCTTGCCCCAAAAGTGAAAATTCTGCCCCTTATTCTTGTCTTTAAGAAGTCTATCGGGGAGAGAGAGAAAGAGAATTCTACATTTCTTTTTAGAAAAAAACATGTCTTCTTACTGTGAAGCAAGTAACCTTACTAGAATGAATCCTGTGAATGAATTTCCCACCTAAATCTACCCTGGGGAGAAGTCATGAATTTTATTAAATAACCATACAACATTGTTTTCCTCCACAGTTGCATATAGCAGTTTAATTTAGTTCAACAGATACTTATTGACTAGTTACTTTGTGCTATGTTGGGTATAACAAAGAAACAATATCATCTTAGATTTCATTTAAAAAGTCAACAATTCAAGAAGACAGAATGTATACCTAAAACCACACACACTTCACACAGTGATAAAAGAAGTAAGCCTCACCCTCAACACACCAAAATCTTAAGGTCTCTTGGAGCTAATGCTGAATTTCTTATTGCTTTGAAAATTCTTAGCCTACATATGGGTTGGAAATATACAAATACCCTCCCAGTTACCTTTAGGATATTTATTAATTCCTTCATTCTTTATCAAGGTGCTGATGCTGCTAAGGATGACGGTGTCTACTCAAGGTATTTCACAACTTATGACACGAATGGTAGATACAGTGTAAAAGTACGGGCTCTGGGAGGAGTTAACGCAGTCAGACGGAGAGCGATACCCCAGCAGAGTGGAGTAATGTACATACCTGGCTGGATTGAGAATGGTAAGTAATCTGTAATAACACTCCTGGCTTGTGCAAAAGGATTGGTTTCAAGAGGAAACTATTAAGCCTGTGGGGCAGAATGGTGCATGATTAAATCAGGGTTTCTCAACCTTGGCACTACTAAGATTTTGAGCCAGACAATCCTTTGTTGTGGAGGGCTATCCTGCACATTGTGGGATGTTTAGTAGCATCCTTAACCTCTATCCATTATTTGTCAATAGCAATTCCCTAGTCATGACAATCAAAAATGTCTCCATGTGTCATCCACTGTCCCTTAGGGGGGCAAACTAGCCCCCAGCTGAAAATCACTCGATAGAACACAGCTTTTGACTGCCTTACTTCAAAGCCCAGCCCTCTATCAAATACAGTATTTTGTGTAATCTTTTTGTACTTCACTCTCCTCAGTTGTAAAATAAGGATAATAATGGCAGCTACCCGATAGTATGGTCACAAAGAATAAATAACACATCTAACAAACTGTTACTGGTAAATAGTATTTAATAAAGATTTTATCATTATTTTAAAAACATTTTTAATGAAGTTCTTTCCATTGAAGCATTTCTAATTTATCCTAATGAATCATTTAAACAGAATTTAAAAAGCAATAATTTAGGGTTTGTTATCTACATCAATATCATTATCCAAGTCCACTGTCTGTCTTTCCTCTTTTCTCCTCCTGCTCAGACCAGGGAGCATAGTAGATGAATTTCACGCGGGCCAGCACACTGAGCCCACACTGAGTGTAAGCAAGTGAGAAAATTATGTCCATGAAACAGACAGTCCCATACCACTTTTGGTTACAAACACTTGCCCTGGACTAGAGAAGGAGTTGAGACCAAGTTTGTGTCCCAGTGGGTTCCCAGGCTAGTTTTCCATCAATCTCTACCCTGTCCTGGGCAGGCTTTTTCTTGATGTTGGTGTGGGGGAAGGAGAAGAGCTCCTTTGAGAACCTTCCCACTGTCATCTTTACTTGGCTGTGTGCTTAGTGAAGAGAGGATTCAGAGACACATGGTGTCCCTCATGCAGAGGTGATAATAGAGGGGAAATGTTTTAAAAGATGCCACTGCCTTTTTTCTTTTTTTTCTTTTTTTTTTAGACGGTCTTGCTCTGTCGCCAGGCTGGAGTGCAGTGGCGTGATCTCAGCTCACTGCAACCTCTGCCTCCCGGGTTCAAGTGATTCTCCTGCCTCAGCCTCCCGAGTAGCTGGGACTACAGGTGCATGCCACCATGCCCAGCTAAGTTTTGTATTTTTAGTAGAGACAGGGTTTCACCATGTTGGCCAGGATGGTCTTGATCTCTTGACCTTGTGATCTGCCCACCTCGGACTCCCAAAGTGCTGGGATTACAAGCGTGAGCCACTGCGCCCAGCCAATGCCACAGCTTTTTGAGTTAGGGGAAGGAGGCAGAAGGGGACTGGTTAAGTGACTAAGTCTAGCCTTATCACAGCATTTTACTTACAGTAATACATTTCATTCTTGTAAGTATCCATTTTTAAAGATGGGGAAACAGAAGCTAGAGAGGTTATGGGTTCATATAACTAATAGTGTTAGTGCCTGGCATAACAGTAGGCCATGTTCTTCCCTCTATCCCTCGATAAGCCTTAATGGCAGTCTCTACTGGTGCTTTCAATATGAACCCCGAACCTGCTAGAGCATTCACTTCATCTTTGCCAAAGACCAGATTAATGGGTATGAAGATTAAATGGTCTTTAACAGATAAAAATTTTATAAAGAGGTAGAGTTTATGAGAAAACAAATTCTAAGTAATGCCATGTTAGGATCTTATGAGATATTTTTATTGAAAAGAAAAGAGAACTTGAGAACTCTGTAGATTGAACAGACCAGGGTATTTTTTAAATTCCAGGATTACTTTTATACCTATCTTTGACAAGAATGTGAATGAAATTGGAATTACTACAATAACTAGATTCCCATGCATTTACTAAGAAAATCAGAAGTCTTTCAAAAGCACAAAACTTTGGAACCTCTAACATAAAACATTTCATTAAAAACTGAAATTTAATAAGAAACATGAAACACAAACATGGAGAAAGTGAAAGAAATATGCATAAACAATCAAGGCATTCTTGAAGGTCCAGTTGATTAGTTGCCAAATAAATAGGAAAGATAATGAAACCCACACTATTATTTAGGTGGAAGACATTTCTTGAGGCAGTCTGAGGTTTAAAACAAAGTTAGTATTTAGGCCGGGCACAGTGGCTCACTCTTGTAATCCCAGTACTTTGGGAGGCCAAGGCAGGTGGATCACCTGAGGTCAAGAGTTCGAGACCACCCTGGCCAACATGGTAAAACCCCATCTCTACTAAAAATACAAAAAATAGCTCGGTGTGGTGGCACATGCCTGTAATCCCAGCTACTCAGGAGGCTGAGGCAGGAGAATCCCCTGAACCCGGGAGGCAGAGGTGGTAGTGAGCTGAGATCGCGCCATTGCACTCCAGCCTGGATGACAAGAGTGAAACTTCGTCTCAAAAACAAAAATGAAAGAAAGGAAGGGAAAGGAGAGGAGAGGAGAGGACAGGACAGGACAGGAAAGGAAAGGAAAGGAAAAACAGAGGTAGTATTGAAACCGATCTTGCGGAAAGACAAGATCAGGATGGGCAAAGAGATGGGAAAAGAAGCAATTTCAGGACAAATGTCATGAAAATAAATTCCAAAAGGTTATTCCACTAAATATCCAGGAAATATCTTAAGAGATCAAAAGCTGTGATTCTCTGTTTGCTCTTTTCCCTCTGATGAAACCGTATTTGGGGTCTTGTCTCCAAATATTTAAAATTAATTCTGTGTGCGGAAGGAAAGAAGCAGAAGTGGGGAATAGGAAGAGGGTGATCTGATAATAAAACAGACGGAGGTATCACCATTTAGTGATGTTGCTTACCATATTTTGCATAATTTTTTTAATGCAGATGAAATACAATGGAATCCACCAAGACCTGAAATTGAGGATGATGTTCAACGCAAGCAAGTATGTTTCAGCAGAACATCCTCGGGAGGCTCATTTGTGGCTTCTGGTGTCCCAAATGCTCCCATACCTGATCTCTTCCCACCTTGCCAAATCACTGACCTGAAGGCGGAAATTCACGGGCACAGTCTCATTAATCTGACTTGGACAGCTCCTGGGGATGATTATGACCATGGAACAGGTAAGCTGAACCTGGTGTGGACCCTGTAAAGGAGTTTACCAGCCAAGCAGAGGAGCAGAAGTGGGTGAGGCAGGCAGCCGTGTTCTGATGCTTGGGGGCAGAAAGCAGGAGGGATCTTGCTGGTCCTTTGAAATGAGGGATAAATGTATTTAAAGAAGAGAGATTTAAAACCTGAAAAACTGGTATACTTTGGGAGTAAGAGGTTTCAGCCTGGAAAGGTAAACCTCACTTAGTTTCTGAAACCTTGCCAAACTGTCCTTTGACAAACTCCATTTTCTGGGGGGCAGTGACTCCTGGGGAAGAACTGGGAATAGAGCATAGATGTCTATAGAGCGGAGCTCTTTTGGAAGGAACCTCAGGTCCTATCAGACTTTCTCTTTCAAAGTGCGGTCTGCGGACTACAGCATGCGGATACCATGAACACTTGTTAGAAAGTTTTTTCAGATCTGCATTTTCAGATCCCTGGGTGATTTGTACACACATTACAGTTTGAGAAGCACTGGTGCAAACTCCCTCTATAAATAATAAAATAATAAACATTTTTTAAACAACCTGTTCTTTCTGCCAGGCACTATGCCCAGAAATGCTGACCAAGGCTTTAAGTCATGCCCAATCCAGTTTTACGCTTATCACTGTGTCATTATATACAAAGAAGAATGTAAAAGAGATAGTGACCCTTGTAAATAGGACCATCGGTTCATTTATTTGGGAATCTTATGGGGTGATGATACAATTTCTAATAGACTTTTAAAGCTTTTTAAATATTTTTTAAAGTTCTACAGCTTAGGAAGTTTCTTTAAGATTTCAGAATTGAAGTCACATTCTTCTTTTTTCTTTTTAGCTCACAAGTATATCATTCGAATAAGTACAAGTATTCTTGATCTCAGAGATAAGTTCAATGAATCTCTTCAAGTGAATACTACTGCTCTCATCCCAAAGGAAGCCAACTCTGAGGAAGTCTTTTTGTTTAAACCAGAAAACATTACTTTTGAAAATGGCACAGATCTTTTCATTGCTATTCAGGCTGTTGATAAGGTCGATCTAAAATCAGAAATATCCAACATTGCACGAGTATCTTTGTTTATTCCTCCACAGACTCCGCCAGAGACACCTAGTCCTGATGAAACATCTGCTCCTTGTCCTAATATTAGTATCAACAGCACCATTCCTGGCATTCACATTTTAAAAATTATGTGGAAGTGGATAGGAGAACTGCAGCTGTCAATAGGCTAGGGCTGAATTTTTGTGAGATAAATAAATCATTCATCCTTTTTTTTTTTTTTTTTTTTGATTATAAAATGTTCTAAAATGTATTTTAGATTTCCTGTAGGGGGCGATATATTAAATGTATTTCCTGTAGGGGGCGATATACTAAATGTATTTTAGACTTCCTGTAGGGGGCGATAAAATAAAATGCTAAACAACTGGGTATATATGCATAAAAACTATCCATTCAAATCCAAAAATTTAATAATCATTGAGTCTTTTATTAATGAATTTGAATACTAGAAAGAAACAGGGCTTGCATCGATAAATGGAAGAATGTTTTTATTTGTTTTAAGGAGCTTTGCCCCTTAAAAAAACATGCAATTGCGTAAATCTAACAGAGTTGCTAAAAGTTGTTTGGTTTCTTTTGATGAAGGAAAGACCAAACTAAATTATTTAAATATAAAAGTCACGACTTGTTATATAGGGGTTTTGGACCAGCATCACCAGGAACATGTCTTATTTTCTCTAAATTTGAGCAATGATGGTGCATTTAAGGAAGTGATGGCATTGAAGAAAGAAAGAACAGCATAATGAAAGTTCTCTAGGCACAAAAATGAATGTTATGTGCATGAAATTACAAGAGTTAGCGATGCTTTAAGCCATGGCAGTGGGGATAAGGTGGGAAAGGTAGCTTCAGGCCAGGTGTGAAGGGAAAGTGATTGAGAGAAAAATATTTATTATTGTGTACTTTGTCCAAGGGCCCAACTAATGCCTTATATGCATTACTTTATTTAATGTAATTCAGTTCTTTCAACAAATGTACACCAGCTGTTTATTATTTTCCGGGCCAATGCTAGGTTCTAAGGATAGAAAGATAAGTAAGCATTGGCCTTTTTTCTGTACACTAAAGAGAGCATTTGAGGATTTATTTTTGAAGTCAGGAGGCAGAAATGTTCAGAGAGATGCTTGAGAAGGGGGTCTTGGAGAACCACATGAAGGCCTTAATAAGCGTGAGAAAGGCCGGTAGCATGACAGATGAAAGGGGAAGAAGAGGAAAAAGGGCTGCAAGTGTAGGCCTAGCAGTATGGCAGTCCTCGTGAAGGACTAGTCACAGATTCCAGTGCCTGCAGGAGTAGATATTCCTGTGAAAATTGTTTCGAGTTCTCAGTTATTAGCACAATGAGTTCAAGAAGTAGGTGGCTTTCTTTATGATTGAAAACAAAATATCTAACATATCGTTTTTGTGTCACCCCAAATTTCTTTATGTGTAGACCTTTCTTATTTCAAAACCAGATTTGAGGCATCTTAGTGATACATGCAATAAACATAAAAATAAAGAAATAAAATATATAATAAAAACTAGAAGAAGTGGTCAGCTATAAACCTATAAAGAATGCATGGGGGAAAAAAACTAAAGGAAAAATCACCACATCGAATGCCTAATACAGTGTTCTGTACAATTGCTACAGCCAAGTCACATATTTCACTTTGTGGCAAGTAGGCAGGACAAATGAGGCGTATATAGTAACAAGATTAACAGAGTCTATAGTGAAAAGCAAGCCAGAAGCAGCTCAGGAGAAGCATGGCTTTTCCTAGTCATGAGACCCAGGAGAAGTTTTATCTATGGATCCTCAGTTTATTAGGGCACTGTGATGTTAAGGGGCTGCAGCAGCATCCTTACAGTAATCATAACAACAAGTTTAATATAGTGCTAATTACATCCTTCACAGTAAGCCAAAGGAGCAACACCACAGCATTGTTCAGGAAAGGCAATTATACAGGGACCCCAAAAATGCGGGCCTAGCAATTAGCTCTTGAGCTTGCCCCAGAGGTAAAATTTGGAGTGAATGGGTTGCGTGTCCTTCAGGCTGTTTCCTGGGACCCATGTCTCTTACATGCAAATTTGTTATAAAAACTGAACAGTAGAGAGTTCCAAGACTATGAAGACCCTGATGTTCCCAAAGTCAGTACTGTTTATTGAGGGCACAACCAGTTGCTTTGCCAGCCAAATGGTCACAGGGTTGTTGGGGGTGCATTGCAATATATTCAAGCTTGTGTACAAGGCATTTGAGGTTGGGGGCATGGAAAAATACTGAGGCACTGTGTGTATGATATTTGTGCATGGGAATGTAACTCCTTGACCCTGAAAACAGGACAAGGAATGGAGTGTGTCATAAGAAACGCTGAAAACAGCCTCCCGAGAATGCAGTTGGGGAGCTTTTACAAGGCCATAGGTGCCTCGCGACCCGACCTCAAAAGGCCATCTAGTGGATGTTTGTAGTTTAACAGGCCCTTTCAATAAATACTTGGCAGATAGATTCTGGGGTGACACTCTCTCTCAGAAGAGTGGTCCCCGCTGCGCTCAGCTGGAATCGTCTGATAACTCATTCTTGGTGTTCACTGCAAGCTATAGGCTCTGCAAGGGTCAGTTTGGAGTCCTCTTCTGAATGTTACAAAACCAAACCAAGCACATACCTGATGAGAAGGCCACTTACCTGCTCCATGTGACAAATGAGTCTGAGGTCCCAACTTCATAGAACATGGTTGCCATGGGTTTCGCCTGGAAAATTTCCAATAAGTCACTCACTGAGATTTTAATTCCCCATTTAGGTGAACTCAGAGAAATGTAGCATGGGATATGGTAGTAACCTGCAGAGAGGCATACCATGTGACTTTGGAGAAGAAGAGATAAATGTCATCATGTAGATAAGATAGAAAATAGAGAACAACAAAGAAAAAGCATTCTTATGTACTCTGGGTTATAGGAAAGTTTATTGCAAAATGGATCTGCATTGTCAAAGGAGATAAAATAAGCCGAATTTTTGCCTTATGCCATCATTGACTCACAATGGCCTTAGTTTCTTTAGTTTCTGATAAGCCAATTGAGTGAGTGAGTAAATCTGGTAAATCTGTCCCAGACATTGGTACTTCTCTTGATATCCAAGTATCCAGCATCAAAAGAGCGTAGGGAGAAATATTCTCCAAGCTCCCCTTTGCAACTTCCAAGCGAGGCTGTTACCCCTATGATCTAATGTGGTTTGTTTAAAGCCTCCATCCTATGTCATTGATCTATGCTGTTTTTATCCCTTCTCTTCACTGTTATCTACCATCCTCACCCAAGCTAGACACAACACTCTTCCCCCTTCACCTCTTAAAATCACTCTGAGTGGGATGAGAATCTATATGAATGAGTCAATTAATATCTCAGCCTCAAAAGTCCTTGATTGTCACCCCACCTCCACTAAAATTTAGCAAACTATTGGTTTGAATAATAAAACTGTCTCTTTATAAGTAAAAAATTCGAATACTGGCAATTCCATGTGGTTTGACCAAGTACAGCTAAGGCTACATTTTGACCTAGTAATGACCTGAAACAACTCCACCTGTGAAATCTTAAAATCCAGTATCCTATTCTGGCCACAACCTCCTAACCCTCCATGCTGTTCACTTCCTACCCCACTGAACTGATATTGTAATTTCATAATGACTGTCATCACTTGATTGTTTCTTTTCACCTGGTCCATTATCTTTTTCTTTATATGGCCCCTATATGCCTTGGGGTGTCACTTCAAGTCCTCCTTTGACAATTCCTTCAACTTCCACATCTACTTACCCTCTTAACACACCTGCCCTGAAATCCTCTAGCTTTGCATTTAGCATATTGTCTGTGTGCTTGAGACATTCATTTATCTGTTTAGCAAATATTTTTAAAGTACCCACATTGTATTCCAAGTTCCATGTTAGACATTAAGATTACAATGGGCAATAAGCTATATGGTTTCTGCCAACTAAAGTACAATGAAGCCAACAGACACTTAACAATGCTCAGATCTATAAGGAACTTAAATTTACAAGAGAAAAACAAACAACCCCTTTAAAAAGTGGGCAAAGAACATAAACAGACACTTCTCAAAAGAAGACATACATGCAGCCAACAAGCATATGAAAAAATGCCCAACATCACTAATTATTAGAGAAACGTAAATCAAAACCACAATGAGATGCCACCTCACACCAGTCAGAATGGCTATTTTTAAAAAGTCAAAAAACAACAGATGCTGGCAAGGTTGCAGAGAAAAGGGGGACACTTATACACTGTTGGTGGGAGTGTAAATTAGTTAACCATTGTGGAAAGCAGTATGGTGATTCCTCAAAGAGCTGAAAGCAGAACTACATTCGACCCAGCAAACCCATTACTGGGTATATATCCAGAGAAACATAAATCATTCTACCATAAAGACACACACATGTGAATGTTAACTCCACCACTATTCATAATAGCAAAGACATGGAATCCACCTAAATTCCCATCAATGATAGACTGGATAAAGAAAATGTGGTGCATATACACCATGGAATACTATGCAGCCATAAAAAAAGAACAAGATCTTGTCTTTTGTGGGAACATGGATGGAACTGGAGGCTATTATCCTTAGCAAACTAATGCAGGAAAAGAAAACCAAATACCACATGTTCTCAATTATAAGTGGGAGCTAAATGATGAGAACTCGTGAACATAAAGAAGAGAACTACAGACACTGGGGTCTACTTGAGGATGGAGGGTGAGAGGAGGGAGAGGAGAAGAAAAAATAACTATTGTCCTCTGGTCTTTATACCTGGGTGATGAAATAATCTGTACAACAAACCCTCATGACACAAGTTTACCTATGTAACAAACCTTGACATATACCCCTAAACCTAAAATAAAAATTAAAAACAAACAAACAAAGCAATGCACAGTATGTAGGGTCTATTTCAGGGGAAGCACCTATTATAGGAACTCATGCTATATATACCTAATCTACATGTGGTATCTGCCAGAGAAAGTGATCCTTTTACTTTAATGGTATCTGGGTATATGTATAAAATAAGAAGAGAAAAGCAAGAGAAAGAAATGAAGCAAAATAACCCTAATGAAACCTCTGTTTCTCCAAATATTACTACATCTTGGAATTAGTCATACGGGGCAAAATCTACTTCCAGGTATACTCTGGAATTCCTCTAGGGATCAAATTCTTTTCTAATTAATTTTTTGTTGGATATTGGCAAGTTATAATTATATATATTTTATGAGGTACAAAATGATTCTGATACACACACACACACAATATGGAATGATTGAACCCAATTAATTAAGAAATCCATCACCTTAAGAAATCCATCACCTTAAATTCTTATCATTTATTCCTTCTGTCTGGCTGAAACATTATATACTTTGACCAACATCTCCCCATTCCCCTAACTCTCCAGCCTCTGTTAATCCCCATTCTACTCTCTGTTTCTATGTCTTCAACTTTTTTGGCTTCCACATATAGATGAGAACATAAGGCATTTGTCTTTTGTGCCTGGCTTATTTCAATTAGAATAATGGCCTTCTGGTTCATCCATGTTGTCACAACATAACCTCTTTTTTTGAGGCTGAATAGTATTCCACTGTGTGAATATATAGATATGTGGTGTATGTATATATATATATATACAGCTGTACATGTATGCATATACAGATACACATACATTCATCCAAACAGATGAATGGATAAAGAAAATGTTCTATATATGGATGGACACTTAGACTGATTCCACAACTTGGCTATTGTGACTGATGCTGTAATGAACATGGAAGTACAAATATTTCTTCAACATAGTGATTTTAAAACTTTTGAATATGTACCCAGAAGAGGAATTGGTGGGTTATATGGCAATTTAGTCTTTTAAGAGACTTCGATACTGTTTTCCATAATTGATGTCTTAGCTTACATTTCCATCAACGGTATACTAGGTTCCCCATTTTCTACATCCTCGCCAACAACTGGTTTTTGTCTTTATTATAATTGCCATTCTGATAGGTATTAAGTGATATCTCATTGTGGTTTTAATTTGCATTTCCCCAGTGATGTTGACCAGTTTTTTCACATATTATTGACTATTTGTATGTCCTCTGTGTTACTTCGGTCCATTTATTGAGTGACCCGAAAGACTGCCAGTTTTTAGTGGGGTCCAGAACAGAAGGCTTTGCAACAGGTCCAGGCTGCTGTGCAAGCTGCTCTGCCACTTGGGCCATATGACCAGCAAATTCAATGGTGCTTGAGATGTCAGTGGCAGATAGGGATGCTGTTTGGAGCCTTTTGCAGGCCCCCATAGGTGAATCACAGCAGAGGCTTCTAGGATTTTGGAGCAAGGCCCTGCCATCTTCTGCAGATAACTACTCTCCTTTTGAGAGACAGCTCTTGGCCTGTTACTGGGCTTTGGTGGAAACTGAATATTTGACTATGGGTCATGAAGTCACCATGCTCTCTGAACTGCCTATCATGAACTGGGTGCTTTCTGATCCATCTAGTTATAAAGTGGATCATGCACAGCAGCATTCCATCATCAAATGGAAGTGGTATATAATGTGATCTGGCTTGAGTAGGTCCTGAAGGCACAGGTAAGTTACATGAGGAAGTGGTTCAAATGCCCATGGTCTCCACTTCTGCCACCTTGCCTTCTCTCCTCCAGTCTGCACCAATGGCCTCATGGGGAGTTCCCTATGGTCAACTGACAGAGGAAGAGAAGACTAGGGCCTGGTTCACAGATGATTCTGCACAATATGCAGGCACTACCTGAAAGTGGACAGCTGCAGCAATACAGCCCCTTTCTAGGACATCCCTGAAAGATGGTGAAGGGAAATCTTCCCAGTAGGCAGAACTTCCAGCAGTTCACCTGGTTGTGCACTTTGCTTGAAATTAGAGATGGCCAGATGTGCAATTATATACTGATTCATGGGCTGGAGCCAATGGTTTGGCTGGATGGTCAGGGACTTGGAAGAAGCATGATTGGAAAATTGATGACAAAGAAATCTGGGGAAGAGGTTTGTGGATAGACCTCTCTGAGTGGTCAAAAACTGAAGATATTTGTATCCCATGTGAGTGCTCACCAATGGGTGACCCCAGCAGAGGAGGATTTTAATAATCAAGTGGACCAGGTGACCCATTCTGTAGACACCACTCAGCCTCTTTCCCCAGTCACCCCTGTCATCGTCCAGTGGACCCATGAACAAAGTGGCCATGGTGGCAAGGATGGAGGTTACTCATGGGCTCAGTAACATGGACTTCCATTCACCAAGAGTGACCTGCTATGGTCATTACTGAGTGCCCAATTTGCCAGCAGAAGACACCCACACTAAGCCCTCCATGTGTGAATGGCACCATTCTTTGGGGCGATCAGCCAGTTATCTGGTGGCAGATTGATTATATTGGACCTCTTCCATCATGGAAGGGGCAGAGGTTTGTCCTCACTGGATAGAGTAAGTGTCTATCTGGAATAGACACTTACTCCGGATATGGGTTTGCCTATCCTACATGAACTGCTTCTGCCAAGACTACATCCATGGACTCACAGAATGCCTTATCCACCGTTGTTATATTCCACACAGCATTGCCTCTGACCAAGGTACTCATTTTATGGTCAAAGAAGTGTGGCAGTGGGCTCATGCTTATGGAATTCACTGGTCTTACCATGTTTCCCAACGTTCTGAAGCAGCTGGATTGAAAAAATGGTGGAAAGGCCTTTTGAAGTCAAAATTACAAAGCCAACTAGGTGATAATACTTTACAGGGCTGAGGCAAAGGTCTCCAGAAGGCCGTGTATGCTCTGAATCAGCGTCCAACATGTGGTACTGTTTCTCCCATAGCCAGGATTCACGGGTCCAGGAATCAAGGGGTGGAAGTGGAAGTCGCACCGCTCACCATCACCCCTAGTGATTTACTAGCAAAATTTTTGTTTCCTGTTCTCATGACATTACATTCTGCTGGCCTGGAGGTCTTAGTTCCAGAGGGAGGAATGCTGCCACCAGGAGACACAATGATTCAATTAAACTGGAAGTTAAGATTGCCACCTGGACACTTTGGGCTCCTCTACCTTTAAGTCAACAGGCTAAGAAGGGAGTTACAGTGTTGGCTGGGGTGATTGACCCAGACTATCAAGATGAAATCAGTCCACCACTCCACAACAGAGGTAAGGAAGAATATGCATGGAATACAGGAGATCCATTAGGGCTTCTCTTAGTATTACTGTGCCCTGAGATTAAGGTCAATGGGAAAGTACAACAGCCCAATCCAGGCAGGACTACAAATGGCCCAGGCCCTTCAGGAATAAAGAGTTGGGTCACTCCACTAGGGAAAAAACCATGCCTGCTGAGGTGCTTGCTGAAAGCAAATGGGATACAAAATGGGTAGTAGAACAAGGTAGTCATTGATATTAGCTACCATGACAGGACCAGCTGTAGAAACAAGGACTGTAATTGTCATGAGTATTTCCTCCTTCTTATGTTAAAAACATGTTTGTACATGTATACACTTACACCAAGAAAATATCTTCATTTTATTTCCTTTCTCCTTTATTATGTGACATAAGACTTATTGACTTCACATCAGCATTTAAGTATCATTAATTTTGTGTAACAATATTTGGGTTGGGGATTGGTGCATTCCGGTTGTATGAAGGACAGTTGTATTATGTTAGGCATAATCATGATATTATTATTATCTCTATTTGAAGATTATGTGTGATCTTAGGAGATGTGTATGGGTTCAAGTTGACAAGGGATGGTTAATACTGAGTGTCAACTTGATTCAATTGGAGGATACAAAGTATTGATCCTGGGTGTGTCCTTGAGGGTGTTGCCAAAGGAGATTAACATTTGAGTCAGTGGGCTGGGAAAGGCAGACCCACCCTCAATCTGGGTGGGCACAATCTAATCCGCTGCCATTGCAGCTAGAATACAAGCAGGCAGAAAAATGTGAAAAGTAAGACTGGCCTAGCCTCCCAGCCTATATCTTTCTCCCGTGCTGGATGCTTCCTGTCCTTGAACATCAAACTCAAAGTTCTTCAGTTTTGGAACTTGGTATGGCTCTCCTTGCTACTCAGCCTGGAGATGGCCTATTGTGGGACCTTGTGATTGTGTGAGTTAATACTTAATAAAATCCCCTTTATATATTCCATTAGCTCTGTCCCTCTAGAGAACCCTGACTAATACATCCTCTTTTGAGAAATGTCTATTTAGGCCCTTTGCTTGTCTTTTAATCAGGTCGTTTTCTTGTTATTGAGTTGTTTGAGTTCCTTCTACATTTTAGATATTCTCTCTTTATTAGATGTATGGCCTTGCAAATACTTCCTCCCATTTCACAGGTTGCCTATTCACTCTGTTATTTCTTTCCTTTGCTGTGCAGGAGCTTTTTCGTTTGATGTAATCCCATTTGTCTACTTTTGTTTTGTTGCCTGAGCTTTTGGAGTCGAATCCAAAAAAATCATTGCCCAGAACAATAACAAATAAAAAGAAAATATAAGCACTATAATCTTTAAATTATACTTTAAAAATACACCTGACATATGGCCTCAATAGATTTTCATTGCCTCCAAGTAATTCTACACAGTTTCAGACTTTTAAAGAAATGCCAAAATCTTTCCCAAAAAAATGTGTTAGAGTAATTCATTAAACTAAGAAAGAGAAGACAAATCAACAAAGCAGTGTTCAAGGAGGCTTACAGTAAAATTTCACATAGACAGTAACATTTAACAACCCAGGTAAGAACTAAATAATGAGGACAAGAAAGTTATTCAATTAAAAAGCCCAAGCAATGCATAATTATTGTATTTGAGAAAAATCTATTTGAGTTCCTGAGCCCACATGCCAAAAGGAAAACATGTTAAATGGTTCTTCCTAACCTATTTTAGCTGTTTCTAGAGATAAACCTTTTCCTAAATTTCAAAGAAGTTCAGAATTCTTAAAGGGGAGGGGAGACTAAAAAAGAGTGATGACCTCTACAATGGACAGCACAATTCAAACTCCAGAAGGCACATTCAGTTCATGTGTGATTCAGGCAGGCACAGGAATTCACTACTCCTACTCATGGGGCATGGAAGTGGGACCCCAGGCAGCACTTTAAGGATCCAGGCAACCAGTCCATGAAGAGAAAGGTATGCCTCCTCAGATACAATCTGAGGGTTGGAAAGCAAAATACTACCACCATCATCACACCAACTGGAGGGGGGAAGTGCAGGGGGAGGGAGAGGTGAACAAAACTCAGAGCCTTGACCGAGAAGAAAATGGTGTGATATTATTATCATTATCATTAATTATTGTATCTGATAATGATAACAGCTACCATTTCCTGGTTTTTGTTTTGCTTTGTTTTGTTTTACTGAGTGCCAGACACTAAGTGCTTCTCACATCTAGGCCTTCCACTAATATTTGAGTGTCCTGAGGCAAGAAGACAAATGTAGATCCAGATACCATGTGTCTAAATATGCAAACATTATAAATCAGGCCTACAAGGTGTTACAATGTGTTATCTCCTATCTTGACAAATATACCTTCATAATGATTTGGAAGGCCAGGTTCAAATTTAAAATTCTTGGAAACCTCTTAGTGTGATGGTGGGACATGACAACTCAGGAACAGATGGGCCATGGTTCGCCCTCTTCCTATCTTTCTCCACCCCACAGTCCAAACCCCAACGGGCCTCATACATATGGGTGTGGCCTCATCAGCTCATACACCACATCAATAGCCACCTTTTTCCATCTTTCCAACCTGAAAGTATGCATACCTTTGTCACAATCTTCCTTAGGAAGAACCGGCCCTGGCACCCAAGTCAGTTGTGGCACACACAGACCATGGAAGGAGGATGAGTCATTTGTCAGGGAATTTCAGGTTGGGTATGTTATGCATGTTCCAGAAATGTGGGGCTCTGGGAGGACACACACTGGGTGTCACAACCCCTTGGTCTTGTGGACTCTCCACTCCATCGGAAGAGGACAGGACATATTACATAATTTTGGGGAGCCAGTACAAAATGAAAATGCAGGACCAAGGCCTTATTCAAACATCAGGAAAAAAAAGTGTTATTAAAGTTAGTAAAATATAAAGCTTTTTTCTTTCTTCCACAGTGCATCTCAGCTTGTCATGGTATTTTTTTTTTTTTTGTCATTTAATGTTCTACATAAAGAAAAATTATAACTCTAAAGTATTCATATGAATTTCACCATGCATCTACATTATGTGGTTCCAGTTTTAAACACAAATGTAAGAACTTTTAACTTGTATATTGAATACAAAATTTGTATTTCGTAGCTTGTACATGCATACTTACTTTGTTTTGTCAAAACAAGGAAAATACTGCATAAAACTGGCTCAAGTGTTTTTATTTCACTTAATATGTTAACATTCTACCATCACACTCTACCTTCAGCTGACTGATGAATAAGAAAAGACTGAAAGGAAAAGGAAATATGGGCTGCTTCATCTTCTTCCTTCTATGTCATCATTTTCAGCACAAGTAATTGGCAAATACAGGGAAGTAACACAAATAAGAAAGGATAGGTAGAATCGCATGGTCATTTATGTTTCTTAGAATGTCGTTGCTTTCTTTCTGTGTTTGAAGAAAGTTCTGATTTGAACTGAAAGTGTGGTCTCAAGATGTCAGGGCACCTGCTTACTCAGTCCTAGAAATGGCATGCTTATCTGGTACTTTGAGTCTCACTGACTTTCCATGCATTCTAGGTCTACCCGAATTCTTTGTACATTAGCCATCAGGAACCTGTATGCAAATGGCACAGTACTGAATGGCAAATTCGCATATTACACCTGTCTCCACTAGTTACACACGTCCTCTATTGTCCCATCAGAGTTCCCTTATAAAACACAAATTCAAAGATAAAATTATTAAGAATTTTAAGACACCTGAAGCAGAGGAATAAACCAAGCACAGGACCCCTTGAGTGCGGGGCCATAAGTGACTACACAGGACTCTCATGCCCTTGAAACTGGCCCTGGGCCCACTAAGGGGAAGAAATGTCTTATGAAAAGGCTGTGTAGATGGACAACTAAGACTGAAAGTTAAATGATCTGCCTGCAAACTCATTTGGTAAGTAACTTAAGCAGTATGTAAATCAGAGTTAGTCTGACTCTGGAAACCAATCTCTTTCACCAGTTTATTATATTTCCTCTTGAAGGAAGCTTAGTTGCATGAACTGAGCCAACACTGTACAAGCCTCAGATGTTCAACAGCTTTAGTCCCTATAGCCAAGAAGCATTTTCAGGTTAATTCATTGGCAGGCTCACTCCAGAAACACAGTCGCAATTATATGAATGCTACTCACAAGACATTATTTGCTGGATGAAGAAAGAAGCGGAAAACTACTTTCCTTATAGCAGTAACAGAATACTTAGAATAATAACAAAATACTTATTATTGCTTAGTAATAATACTAAGAATTGCTACTATTTACTAAGCACTTTCCAAGTGTCAAGCACTACTCTAAGAGCTTCCCCTGTATTATCTCATTTTTCTTCACAGAAACCCTAGGTCAATGATATTATTATCTGTATTTACAAATCAGGAAGCTGAGGCAAAGAGTGGTTCAACAAGTTGAGTAAGGTCATATGGCCAGTTAGTGACAAAGCACTGGGTTAGTTGAACCCAGACAGCTTTGCTACTTTGAACCGTCTCTATGCATGGATCCATCTCTGTGTTAGTGAGCTCTATCTGTAGGCAGATAGAACTAAAGCAATTGACCCAGACAAGATAATCTGTAAATATTTCTAGAGTAATAGTACAAGTAACTTCAGGAACATTTTAGTTTATCTGATGAACATCTAACGTTATTCATTTTTTTTCTTGCATTTTACTTTTCAGAAAATAATTTTTAATGCTTTCATTAAAGATCTAACATTTTGTTGTGTAGCCAAAGTCCCATATACAGGAAATATTTTGTATTTAATTCAATGTCCTGTGTACCTTCCTTACCTATATTTCCAGGAACCAGGAAATCAGGGGAAATTTCTATGGATTCAGGGAGGAACTGTTTCAAGGGACTATTCTCAACATAACTATTGACTTTGGAATTTTTATGACTGTGCGTCCATCAAATTTACTAACTTAAAGTATGTAGTTAATGGCCTAGCTTGCTTGCCTGTTTTGTTTTTCTGTTTTAACACCAGATAAGGCGTGTCAATTAAATTTGCTAATTTAACATAGTTGACATAGTTGTCTAGTGAGTTGGAGTTTTTTGTTTTGTTGTTCTGTTTTACTGCTGAATAGATTCTTAAATCAGGAGAACTGGCATCTTACTAATCTTTGTCACTGTGGGTTAGACGGTTTGAGAATCTAGTGAGACTTTGAATCAGAATCCCAAAAGTGGTTTTAGATGCTTTAAATTCTTACCACTTTTCTATCTTTTTTTTTTTTTTTTTTTTAAATAATAGACACAGGGATCTTGCTATGTTGCCCCAGGCTGGTCTCGAACTCCTGGCCTCAAGTGATCCTCCCACCTCAGCTTCCCAAAATGCTGAGACTACAAGTGTAAGCCACCTTACCCAGCCCATTCTCTTAAAAGAAAAAAAAAAAATCACCACTTGAAATGATTTAAACCATTCACCAAAAAAAAAACTACTATAGAAAAAACATCTATCATATTATAATTTAATTCATCAACAATAAGTGACATAAACAATTCTGTGTAAAAAGTCAATATTCTTTGGAACTGTCCTTTAATCCTTTGGGAATCTGTTGTAATCAACCTTCGTTTTGACTAATAGCAAAGACACAATCTGATTTTTTAAAGCTCTGATATGCAGAGAAGATAAAGAGAATAGTTGATTCTTAAAAATGTTTTTGCTCCACTCAACCAAAGAACAAATTCTTTACCGTCAAAAAGCATTTTCTGGCCAGGCGCGGTGGCTCAAGCCTGTAATCCCAGCACTTTGGGAGGCCAAGACGGGCAGATCACGAGGTCAGGAGATCGAGACCATCCTGGCTAACATGGTGAAACCCCGTCTCTACTAAAAAAATACAAAAAAACTAGCCGGGCGAGGTGGCGGGCGCCTGTAGTCCCAGCTACTCAGGAGGCTGAGGCAGGAGAATGGCGTAAACCCGGGAGGTGGAGCTTGCAGTGAGCTGAGATCCGGCCACTGCACTCCAGCCTGGGCGACAGAGCAAGACTGGGTCTCAAAAAAAAAAAAAAACATTTTCTAGACTTTACCTGGAATAAGCTAGAAAAAAGGATGGTAAATTTAAGAAACTCCTTCCCTCCCTCCCTCCCTCCCTCCCTCCCTCCCTTCCTCCCTCCCTTCCTCCCTTCCTTCCTTCCTCCCTTCCTCCCTGAGACGGAGTCTCAGTATCATGTGGAGAAAACATAATTAGTGTGAGGCCCAAAGAGGAAATACGTCACTGTTATAGAAATAGGTATTTCCAGGTGCCAGTATCTAGTCTCTGGGGTGAATTTGTTTAAAAAAAAAAAATAGGTAATTTATTATAGAAATGATGGGAGAGTAAAGTAAGTCTGAATGTCTATTTCTTTGCATATATGGCAAACTATTCCAGAGAAAAATAGCGAATATTTCTCTGTAAAATTTCCTCCAAAAGAAAATTCCAAAACTTTTCAAGATACTGTTGTATTCTATGTTTTAAACACAAGATAATCTTACAAACATTTCCTTGCAATACCTCTTGCTACAACTTAAAATCAGTACTAATTTTCCCAGTCTCAGAAAAAAGAGAGAACTGTTGTTCCTGGTTAATGTGTTCTATGCCTCTTAAACTTGAGTGTGTACATGAAACACTTGGGAGCTAGTTAAAATGCAGATTTTGGTTCAGTAAGTTCAGGAGCCCAAGATTTTTTTTTTTTTTTTTTTGAGACGGAGTCTCGCTCTGTCGCCCAGGCTGGAGTGCAGTGGCGCGATCTCGGCTCACTGCAAGCTCCGCCTCCCGGGTTCACGCCATTCTCCTGCCTCAGCCTCCCGAGTAGCTGGGACTACAGGCGCCCACAACCGCGCCCGGCTAATTTTTTTTGTATTTTTAGTAGAGACGGGGTTTCACCGTGGTCTCGATCTCCTGACCTTGTGATCCGCCCGCCTCGGCCTCCCAAAGTGCTGGGATTACAGGCGTGAGCCACCGCGCCCGGCCAAGATTCTTTATGTCTAGTAAGCTCCAGATGATGCTGGAGGACATCATTTTGCATGAGACTGCCCCACTTCTCATACCTTTGGCTATCTGCCCCTTCCCTCCTTGCTATCACTGATTCACCCTAGGTGGGCACCTGACTCAGAAGGCTTATCAGAGCTCTTCTCCGGGACTTATTCAACAGGAGCCAGTGAAGGAGATCAATGTCTCTGACAGAGAAACTATGTGTTGTAAGGCTCGGAGCTCCTCTCTGTCCATTTTTCCTGCTGAAAGAGGGAAGCTGGTATAAGAGGTGAGGCCAATAGACCAAGAGATGGTCAGAACGCTGGCTACATTCATATCCCCAGTTTTCCCGGTTCCCTTTGAACCTGAGCTCTAGGGGTAGCCTCACCTTTACGATGCTATTTGAGACATGCCCAATACTTTTTACATATACTGTACATTTAACTAACTTATTTGAGTTGGTTTTCTGTCACATGCAACCATCAGAGTGCTGCCTAAGTATAATACTCATACAGTACAATAAAATTTCAGAAAATAACTTGTTTATGTTAATTTCCTTTTTGAGCTAACTAAATCATTTAGTGTAACCTTTGTACACAGAACCTATTTCCTAAATTTTTGTTTCTTATCTCTTGGTCTGAGTCTAACACTGTCTAGCACCTGAGACATAGTATTTGTTGTCTGGGATACATCTACTCATGGAGAACAATCTGTACCACATGTCAGGCACTGTGCTGGAGGTGGGACCATGTGGTCCCTGTTTTCCAGTAGTTAACAATTTAGTAGGAGATATGGATAAAGCAACAAAGTAATGTAATGTGATGTAATATAATGTCATATAAATACAGGAGCATAAAGGAGACAGTATCATGGAGAGGGTGGTACCTCCTCAAAGTCTTGATGGATAAAGAAGGAAGAAAGAAATTCCAGCCAGAAAAATTCAAATAGGCAAAGGTACATAAATGAGAATTACAATGCTTTATGTAGAAAAGTGCAAATGTTTCATCCCAAAGCATGAAGAGGAGAGAATAAGAGGGTCAAAGGTACAGAGGCAATAGGGAAGTAGCCAACACAAATCAGGAAAGGCTTTGAATAACATGACAGCGATCTTGGACTTTTATCCTGTAGGCAATGGATAATGATTGTGAAAAGCAGCAACAGGTGTGGATCATGTTTTTACTTAGACTGTGTTGCAGGACATATTGAGAGCAATCAAGTTAGAGACAAAGAGTTCTTTAAAACAGAGTTGGCAGTCTTTGAGCTAGTGAGCTATAGAGCAAAGTTATAATGAGGCAGAGTAAAATATTTTAGAGTCAACTGTTTTTTTCTTTTTCATTACCTGTTACAAATATCCTAACTTTCATACATTTTCTTTTACACATAGGTAATTTTGGAATTGTTACATTATCGTTTAAAATATTTGTCTATGAACCTTATACTATTGCATATTTAAAAATCTATACTGAGAGTCTCTGCCTTACTAGAAGTGAGTTTAACTAATTCACAAAGGTTTATTATTATTTATTTATTTCTTGCATTTATTTCTTCATTTTACATATTTCCTTTGTGTTTCTTCTGTTTCCCTCCTTTCCTAACATCTATTGGATAGGTTGAGTTTTACTCTGCTGGTTTGAAAATTACACATTATGATTTTTAGTCTTCTGGTATTTTTCTCAACTTAAGATGTGTTCTTATCTTTAGTATTCATTGATTTATTTCCTATAGTAATAGAATTCTAAAGCTTGTCAGTAGCTCTATTTTCCTTATCCCCTTCATTTTCAACAGATATGCCTTAGTAAGCTCTTTTGTCTCTCTGGACTCCAACACCAACCTGACTCATGTTGGTGTTTTCTAAAGTTTAAACACTGATAGACTTTTGTTGTTGTTATTCTTTACTTTAGACAAGAAATTTTACTAAATTATTTACTGATATTTATTTCCTGTATCTTATTTGCTTCTAACTGGATTATTTCCTCCAACAGTGCTTTTAACATGTGTGTTAGGTGGTCTGAGTCTTAGTATCCACTTCATGCAAATATGTAAGTGATAATTAAAAATACTAGGTTTAATTTGTTTCTTTAAACACTTTGAAAATATATTCTACCACTTCTTGCACCTAGGGCTGCTGTTCAGAAGTCTGAGCTGGATGTGTAGTTGGTCATCATCAGCATACAGAGGATAACTGAAGCCATGTGTGGGAGGGAGATCATCAACTGGAACACAAATGGGAGAATAGAAGGGAGCCAAGAATGAACTCTGAGAAAAGCTAACATTTAAGGAGGGGATACAAGAAGAGGCATTGTGAGCTAGACTGAGAAGGAATGGCCAGAGTTTTGCAAATGTAATCAGAAGTGCGTCATGAAAACCAAGAAAGGGGGCAGTTTCAACGAAGAGAGATGATCAGCAACAACCTCAAATATTACAGAAAGATCTAGCAATATAAGTATTTCAAATTGTTTTTCGCATGTAACGATATGTCCAAGTTACTGCATTTTCTTTAAGATGAGAAAGGTTTGTATCATTTTTCTATGTTGGTGGGGGTGGGCAGGGGGAGGAGTAGGAAACCAGTAGAGAAGAGGACATAAAAAAGAGAGGAGACAAATAGTACATCAAGAAAGTACTGAAAGAGAATGGAGGATAAAGAGCACAAGTGCACAGAGATTACCCTTTACAAAGGTAATGATCAGTGTTCTCTGATGATTAAGGAAAGAAATAGTCATGAAGGCAAGCATTTGAGGGAGTTCATGTCTAGGAGCTTCTATATTCTTTGTGAAGTAGGAATCAAGGCCTTTTGCTGATAGATAGGGAGTGAGGTGAGTTAATAGTGCCAGTAGTATTGGAACTACTAATGATACCAGTAAATAGCACCAGTAGCACTGGTCTACTCGTACTTGTCGTATGATATATCGCTTCTAATTAGACCAAAGAACAAAAACATTTGCCTAGAGTAAATAATTAGATTTCCCCCATTGATTGCCCAGAATCAAAAACCAAAAATAAACCTAAGAGAAAGTGTTGCTTCTACATCCTTAAAAAGTTGTGAAAAGGAACCATAGTGCTTTAATTGCATGTTTAAGAATCTATTACATTTTCCTTTTAATGTTATGAGGTGGAAGTTGTCTGACGAGTCTCTGGTTCTTTGGGGAAAATTTTGGTTCCAACCAAGATTTTTGTAATTCTAAGCTCTATAATTAAGGCAAAGACTCAGTTAACAAAATTTTACAAAGTTAAAGAATGATCAGGGAGCAAAATTTTGGTCCCTGTATAGTTTCCTATGGTTGCTATAACAAAGGCCACAAACATGGCAGAATTTTATTGTCTCATAGTTCTGGAAACTAGGAGTTCAAGATTAAGGTGTTGGCAGGTTGAATCCTTCTGAGTTTTTGAGGGCTGTGAGACAGAATTCGTTCCATTCCTTTCTCCCCCTAGCTTCTGGTAGTTTGCTGGCAGTCTGTGGCATTCTTTGACTTATAGACACATCACCTGATCCCTTGCCTTCATGTCTACATGGTGTTGTCCCTATTTGAGGGTCTGTGTCTAAATTTCTCCATTTTATAAGTACACTAGTTATATTGAAATAGGAGCTTCACCAGTATAATCTCTTAATTAATTACATCCTTAATGGCCTTATTTTCAAATAAAGTTATACTCTGAAGTACTAGGGGTCCAGACTTCAACATAGGAATTTTTGGGGTAACAAGATTTAACCCATAATAGCCCTTTTCCAAACTTCCAAAACTCTTTCCAAAGAGCCCCTTTCAAAACTTTTCAGGTCATGAAAGTGACTCAGGGTATTTCAAACTCTCAGTCTATGATTATTACTTTTGTTTTTGTTTTTATTTTTATTTTTTCCTAGGTTTTCTGCTTATGAGAAGAAAAGCAAAAGTGAAAAGGAGGAAGCCATTTATGTAACAACCTAGGAGGAAGGTGCTGGCAGCCTAAAGAAACAGATGTGAGAGGAATTCTGGTCTGTATAAGAAGTCTGACTGCCATTTAAAAATTCAGGATTTTAAAAAATAATTTTGTTTAAACAAGAGTGTTAAAAATACCAGCTAATCAATAATTGAAAAGAATTAAGAATTAGTGAATGCCATAAACTATGCATCTGACAAAGGTCTAATACCCAGAATTTATAAGGAACTTAAACAATTCAACAAGCAAAAAACAACCCCATTAAAAAGTGGGCAATCACGCCTGTAATCCCAGCACTTTGGGAGGACAAGGCAGGTAGATCACGAGGTCAGGAGTTCAAGACCAGCTGACCAACATGGTGAAACCCATCTCTAGTAGAAATACAAAAATCAGTTGGGCATGGTGGCACACACCTGGAATCCCAGCTACTCAGGAGACTGAGGCAAGAGAATCGCTTGAACCCGGGAGGCAGAGGTTGCAGTGAGCCGAGATCGTGCCGCTGCACTCCATCCTGGAGTCAACAGAATGAGACACCATCTCAAAAAAAAGAAAAAAAAAAAGTGGGCAAAAGACATGAACAGATGCTTCTCAAAAGAAAACATATAAGTAGCCAACAAACATATGAAAAAAATGCTCAGCATCACCAGTAGTCAGAAAAACGCAAATCAAAACCACAATGAGATACCATCACACACCAGTCTGAATGACTATTATTAAAAAGTCAGAAAACAATAGATGTTGGCAAGGCTGCAGAGAAAAGGGAACACTTATATATTGTCAGTAGAAAAGTAGATTTGTTCAGCCACTGCAGAAAGCAATTTGGAAATTCCTCAAGGAACTAAAAATAGAATTATCATTCAATCCAGCAACCCCATTAGTGGGTATATACCAAAAGGAAAGAAATGGTTCTACCAAAAGGACACATGCACTCGTAAGTTCATCATCACGCTATTCACAATAGCAAAGACATGGAATCAACCCAGGTGACCATCAATGGTAGATCAAATAAAGAAAATTTGGAATAGCCATAAAAAGGAACAAAATCACGTCCTTTGCAGAAATATGGATGGGTCTGGAGGCCATAATCGTAAGCAAATTAATGCAGGAACAGAAAACCAAACACCATATATTCTCCCTTGTAAGTGTGAGCTGAACATTGAGCACACATGGATATAAACATGGGAACAACAGACACTAGGGAGGAAGAGAGGGGTGCATGAGTTTAAAACTACCTATTGTGTACTATGCCCACGACCTGGGTGATGGGATCATTCCTACCCCAAAACTCAGCATCATGCAATATACCCATGTAGCAAATGTGCACATGTATCCCTGAATCTAAAGTAAAAGTCAAAATTATTTTTTAAAAATTAGTGAATGTAATCCTGATAAAAGTAATGGAATTTTAGAGTTGAAAAGAATCTTAGGAATTACCTATTCTAATATCTTAATTTGCTACATCATATTATAGAAAGTCAGAGAGATGGCAAAGTTAGACCCAGAAACCATTTCTCCAGATTTCTAATACAGTGGTTCTTCCTCTGTCTCTTATGATACCCAGTGTGTTCTACATGACAATAAATCAATCAGTAAATACCTGCTAAAAATCCTTAATTATGAAAGAAGGCAAAATATAAGGCATGATTGGTACTTCAAAGAAGCTTACAATTTTGTTAGAGAAATCAGACATGTACACTATATAAAGATGATAGTAGGTAATTTTAGGTTGTTGTCTTTCTGGATGAGAACTGCCTCCTGCATCCAGATCTCTATGACTTTAGAACTTTTTCGCCATAAGACCCCCATATTCTGGCCACAGGTGATTGGTTTAGAGACTGGTATGTGACCCATGATGGGCCAATTATAGTATCTCATCCCCCTCCCACTCTGGTAATTGACCAAGGGATGGGTACCTAATCCAAGTCAGGCCAATCAAAGTATTCGCCTAAGAAACTGAATGAATCCATTCTTTTCCAGTGAGAGAAGCTTTAACGCATAAAACTCAGTTTCTGTTCTTGGCTCTGTTTCTTGTCATATGGACAAGGTCAGCCTTCATAAGAGAGAATGGAAGTGACTAAAGAAAGCAGAAACAAAGGAGAGAGAAAAATGGGTAAGTTCCTGGTTTCGACTGCTCTTGAAATTAGCTGTACCTTGACCTTCCCACACTTCCTTGTTCAATCTTTATTGGGATCTAATAAGTATTTACCACATGTTAAGCACTATTCTAAGCATTTCACAATAAGAATCCATTTAATCCTCACAACAATCCTATGAGCTAAGAATCATTACTACCCCCATTTTACAGAAACTAAAGCACAGATTTAGTAACTTGCTTAAGATCACACTTCTGGTAAAAGTAATCAAGCCAGGATTCAAATTCAGGCAGTGTGTTCCAGAAACTGCTTTTTCAACCAGACTTTCATATATATTTCTGTTATACGTTGCATTACACTAAGTTGCAGTCATTCGTCTCCATGTCTGTCTTCTGTGACCTCATTTGTCTCCATGCTAATCTGTGACCTCACTAAAGTCAAGGGCTATATTTAACTTCTTTTTGTATCTTTAAGGCCTGCTACAGTGCCTGGTTAATAGTCAGCAGGGCACTGAGCAAATGCTTGTTGGACTATTGGTAACCCTGGAAAACTGAGGTTACCAATACCTGACACCAACCTACCTAATAAAGCTACCTAATAAAGACAATAACACGGTGGTAAGTGTTTAACTCATTAACTTAAACGTGAGATAATAGAAAATGTTAAACCTTCATCCTCTTAAGTTTCTAAATTTTTCCTTATGGCAAAATATATGTAAAATAAAATTTACCTTTTTAACCATTTTTAAGTACACAACTTAGTGGCACTAAATACATTCACGCTTTTGTGCAACCATTACTCCCATCCATCTATAGAACATTTTCATCTTCCCAAACTGAAACTCTACCCATTAAAAATAATTTCCCATTCCTGCCTCTCCCCAGTTCCTGGCAACCACCATTCTACTTTGTGTCTCTATGAATCTGACTCCTATGGGTTCCTCATAGAAATTGACTCATACAGTATTTGTGTCCTTTTGTGACTGGCTTGTTCCACATAGCATAATGTCTTCAAGGTTCATCCATGTTGTAGCATGTGTGAAAATTTCCTTCCTTTTTAAGGCTGAATAATATTCAATTGTGTCGAGACCAGCTCAGTCAGGGAAACCCTAACCCAGTGGTGCTAGAGGAATTAAAGACACACACACAGAAATACAGAGGTGTGAAGTGGGAAATCAGGGGTCTCAGCCTTCAGAGCTGAGAGCCCCGAACAGAGATTTACCCACATACTTATTAACAGCAAGTCAGTCATTAGCATTGTTTCTATAGACATTAAATTAACTAAAAGTATCCCTTATGGGAAACGAAGGGATGGGCCAAATTAAAGGAATAGGTTGGGCTAGTTAACTGTAGCAGGAGCATGTCCTTAAGGCCCAGATCGCTCATGCTATTTTTGTGGCTTAAGAATGCCTTTAAGCGGTTTTCCGCCCTGGGTGGGCCAGGTGTTCCTTGCCTTCACTGCGGTAAACCCACAACCTTCCAGTGTGGGCGTTATGGCCATCATGAACATGTCACAATGCTGCAGAGATTTTGTTTATGGCCGGTTTTGGGGCCAGCTTACGGTCACATTTTGGGGGGTTTGTTCCCAACACAATTGCACATGGATATCACATTTTTTTTAGTTCATTCATCCATCAATGAACAATTTGGTTGTCAACTGTAAATAATGCTGCTATGAACATGGGTGTACAAATATATGTTCAAGTTCCTGTTTTCAATTCTTTTGGGTATAGACCCAGAAGTGAAATCGCTGAATTATATGGTTATTCTGTGTTTAAATTTTTGAAGAATCACCATACTATTTTTCAAGATTGCTGCATCATTTTACATTCCCACCAGCAATGCAAGAGGGTCCCAATTTCTCCACATCCTTGCCAACACTCGTTATTTTATGTTTTTTGTTTTGTTGGTTTGATGATAATAGCTTCCTAGCAAGTGTGAAGCAGTGTCTCATTGTGAAGTTTCTCACATTTTTGACCAGTGTTTATCTTTCTGGCAACTCTGAATATTCGAAATTTCATACTACTCTTGAATCTTACACTGAAAGAAAACTTATTTGAAATCATAGAAATAAAGAACACTTCCCAAAGGATAGTATTCTTTCTATTTTATGCATACTGGTATGGAGGTGCTGAAATACTCTACGTTTTGTGCTTAATATACAAAATTCACACTTTTTTCCTAGTTAACCCTATGTTAGTCTTTGTCCTGTCTTTAATTGAGCAGTTCATTTAGACCCTATTTATCTTTATTCTGTTTAGATCAGCTTTACAATTTTTCAGTCATTCAAACTTTTTATCTAGTTATTCAGGTAAGAGTCATCAACAAGTGAATGAAGAAGCAGGTTATTTATCAGCTGCATTTTCTAAAATCTAGGGGCAAATTTTAAAACATTTTATGCTCTTTATATTATATATTATTTATTTAAACATTATATATTATTACTTTATATTATTTATATTATTTTATATTATTACATTATGAAGTATATTATTACTTTATGAAGTTTTCTCACTTAAAAACATATTGTCTTAAATAACCGTCAAAAGAATTTACTTACAAAAAAAAACCACAGCAAACTTTTTATTGACAGGCACTTTGTCTAAAAGAAAATTAAAATTGATTTGCTCTGTGACAATCTTCTGAATAAAATATCTCAAAGTATACAGAAACATTAAATTTCTATCTAGAGGGAAAACCCATGATATAAACACTGTATTTCACTAAATAAGGAGTTCAATAATAATTTTCAACTTGCTTACTTTGAAGCACACATATGTAGAAAGAAGAAAAACAAGTAGCCCAACCAATAATTAGTTGGGCAAGTATTTAACTGAAAGAGGGACCTTTCCTTCCTATCATCCCTCCCCCAAGTGGCAAGAGAATTGTCTGAGCAGGTTTTACAAGAATAATTCAAAAGCTAAAATAGGATATGAATGGCACAGCTGACTCTGTACCAAGAATGAAGGGCATGCCTGATAAAGAAATGCAAAGATGTGAATGCCTAGCAAAGAAAGTAGATCAGGCATGAAGGATTATGTGGGTGGCAGTGCTGCCACCATAAGCCTGTTTGACTGTAGCAGATAAATGATTTATAATAACGCATTTATATCCAAGTCAAACAAAAAAAGGCATAGTCTGGTCATTACAGTCAATATGGTGAACATCAGTGCTTCTCAAAATTTATGGTGCATATGAATCATTGGAGAACCTGTTAAAATGCAGATTCTGATTCAGTAGGTCTGGGATAATGCCTGAAACTGCATTTCTAACAAGCTCCCAGCTGATGACAATGTAGCAATGCAGCTGGTCCACAGACCACACTTTTTTTTTTTTTTACTTTTTTTTTTTTTTTGAGACAAAGTCTCGCTTTGTCACCCAGGCTGAAGTGCAGTGGTGCAATATCTTGGCTCATTGCAACCTATTTCTCCCAGGCTTAAGCTATTCTCTTGCCTTAGCCTCCCAAGTAGCCTGGGATTACAGGCATGAGCCACTGTGCCCAGACCATAGACCACACTTTTAAAAGCATGACATACAGAATCAGGAGATACAGTGAATCAGATGGAAATTGAAATTTTCTGAGGCTCTTGGTGGTGTGTGCCTGTAATCCCAGCTATTCAGGAGCCTGAGGCAGGAGAATCGCTTGAACCTGGGAGGCAGAGGTTGCAGTGAGCCGAGATCGTGCCACTGCAATCCAGCCTGGGCAACAGAGCAAGACTCCTCTCAAAAAAAAAAAAAATGCATTCTGATAAAAGAGCAGGCATTGTTGGGGCCACCACAGTCCTCTATAGCTGCAGCAGCCATCTTATGATGAGTAAAAAGCCACCAATCCGAGGCTGGTGAAGAAATATAAAAGGAACCTGTGTCCTTATTGCCATCATTAAGCTACTATACTAGCCCTAGGCTGCCTTATAAAGAAAATCAATCCATATTTGGTTCAGCCACTATTAATCAGGTGTTACAACTGAAAACACTCCTAATAAATAGATATAGGCTAGAAGTACTAATGTGTCAAGTGTGGACAAACAAGCTAGCAGTACAGGGAGAGAAAGAAGCAGTGAAAGACCTGGGTAATCTGGCTGGGCGCGGAGGCTCACGCCTGTAATCCCAGCATTTTGGGAGGCCAAGGCAGGTAGATCATGAGGTCAAGAGATCAAGACCATCCTGGCCAACGTGGTGAAACTCCGTCTCTACTAAAAATACAAAAATTATTCAGGTGTGGTGGACAGGCCTGTAGTCCCAGCTACTCATGAGCCTGAGGCAGGGGAATTGCTTGAACCCGGGAGGCAGAGGTGGCAGTGAGCTGAGATCATGCCACTGCACTCCAGCCTGGGCATCACAGCAAGACTCCGTCTCAAAAAAAAAAAAAAAAGACCTGGGTAATCCAAACTGAGATAAGCTACTGTGAATAAGCAAGAATCCACCATGGACTAGAAATCCCCAGCTTTTTATAGACTTCATTTTTTTTTTAAGCAATTTTAGGTTCACAGCAAAATTGAGAAAAAGGTACAGAGATTTCCCATATATCCCAGTTTCCTACACATGCATAGCCTCCCCTGTTATCAACATCCCTACCAAATATAGTGATATATTTGTTATAATTGATAAACCTATATTGACACTACATATAGTTTACATTAGGGTTCACTCTTGGTGTTGTACATTCTATGTGTTTTCACAAATGTATAATGACGTGTCCACCATTATAGTATCATACAAAGTATAAATCTGTGCTTTGACTTTTTATCCTCACCCTCCCCCATTCAATCTCTAGCAATCACTCACCTTTTTACTATCTCCAAATTTTTGCCTCCAAATTATGCCAGAATGTCAAATAGTTGGAATTCTACAGTATGCAGCCTTTTCAAATTGGCTTCTTTCATTTAGTAATATTTATTTAAGATTCCTCCATGTCTTTTCATGGCTTTGTAACTCATTTCTTTTTAGTGGTAAATAATATTTCATTGTCTGGATGTACCACAGCTTAATTATCCACTCATCTACTGAAGGATATCTTGACTGCTTCCAAGTTTTGGCAATTATGAATAAAGCTGCTATAATAATCCATGTGCAGGTTTTTGTGTAGACATGTCTTCAACTTTTTGGATAGATACCAAGGAATAGAATTGCTGAATCATATAGTAAGAGTATGTTTAGCTTTGTAAGAAACTGTCTCCCAAAGTGGCTACGCCATTTTGTATTCCTGCCAATGAGAGTTCTTGTCGCTCCGGTATTGCTATCATTTGATCTTGTCGGTATTCAGAATTTTGGCCATTCAAATTGGTGAGCAGTGGTATTTCATTGTGGTTTTAATTTGCATTTCCCTGATGACCTATGATGTGGAGCATGTTTTCATATGCTTATTTTCCATCTGCATATCTTCTTTGGTGAGGTGTCTGTTAAGGTCCTTGGCCCATTTTTTTAATTAGGTTGGTTTTCTTATTGTTGAATTTTCAGAATCCTTTGTATGTTTTGAATAACTGTCCTTTCTCAGATGTGTCTTCTGCAAATATTTTCTCCCAGTCTCTGGCTTATCCTCTTATTCACTTGACATTGTATTTTGCAGAGCAGAAGTTTTAAATGTTGATAAAATCCAGCCTATCAATGATTTCCTTCATGAATTGTGCCTTTGTACTGTATTTAATAAGTCATCACCATATACAGGTCATTTAAGTTTTCTCCTATGTTATCTTCAAGGACTTTTATAGTTTTGCATTTCACATTTAGGTCTATGATCCATTTTGGGTTAACTTTTTTGTGAAGGGTGTAAGGTTTGTGACTAAATTCTTTTTTGTTTTGCGTGTGGATGTCCAGTTGTTCTACCACCAAACTATCTTTACTTCATCGTATTTCCTTTGCTCCCTTGTCGTAAGTTATGATCAGTTGAGCATATTTGTTGGTCTATTTCTGGGCTGTCTATTCTGTGTCCTTGATCTATTTACCTATTCTTTTGCCAGTACCACACTGTCTGAATTACTATAGCTTTGTAGTAAGTCCTGAGGTCAGGTAGTGTCAATCATCCAATTCTGTTCTTCTCCTTCAATATTATATTAACTATTCTGGGTATTGGCTCTCCATATAAACATTAAAACGAGTTTGTTGATATCCACAGAATAACTTGCTTGGATTTAGATTGGGGTTGCATTGAATCTATAGATCAAGTTGGGAAGAACTGACATCTTGACAATATTGAATCTTCTTATCCATGAACATGAAATATCTTTCCATTGTAGTTCTTTGATATCTTTCATCAGAGTTTTGTAGCTTTCCATATACAGGTCATAAAAATATTTTGTTAGACTATATTTATTTCTTCTTTTCAGTTCTAATGTAAATGATATTGTGTTTTTCATTTCAAATTCTTTTTGATCATTTGGTGTATAGGAAAGTGACTAACCTTTGTATATTAACTTTGGATCCTGCAACTTTACTATAATTATTTATTAGTTCCAGGATTTTTTTTGTCAACTTTTGCAAATTTTCTACATAGACACTCAAGTCATCTGTGAACAATGGCAACTTTATTTCTTGGTTCCCAATCTGTATATCTTTTATTTCTCCCTCCCGCACCCTTCCCCCACCCCCACATTTTTTTCTTATTGCATTAACTAGAATTATCAGTATGTTGTTGAGGAGTGGTGAGAAGGACACTTTTGCCTTGGTCTGATCTTGGAGGAAAAGCTCTGATTTCTCACTATTAAGGAAAATGTTAGCTGTAGGTTTTTTTGTAGATATTCTTTGTCAAGTTTAGGAAATGCTCTTCTATCCCTGGTTTACTGAGAATTTTTATCATGAATGGGTGTTTGGTTTGTCAAATGCTTTTTTTGAATCTATCGATATGATCATGTGATTTTCCCATTTTACCCTATTGATGTGATTAATTAGATTAATTCATTTTCCAAAGTTGAATCAACCTTGAATAAAGGGATAAAAACCTAGGGTATATCCTATTTGGTCATGGTATGTAATTCTTTTTATACATTTTTTGCTCCACTTTACTAATATTTTGTTGAGGACTTTTGCATGAGAGATATTGGTCTGTAGTTGTCTTATAATGTCTTTGTCTGGTATTGGTTTTAGAATAACATTTGCCTTAGAGAATGAGTTGGAAAATAACCCCTCTGCTTCTAGCCTCTGAAAGAGATTGTCAAGAATTGGTTTAATTTATTTCTTAAATGTTGGGTATAAATCACCAGTGAACCCATCTGGACTTGTTGCTTTCTGTAGGAAGTTATTATTATTGAGTCAATGTCTTTAACAGATACAGGCCTATTCCAATGTTCTATTTGTGCCTGTGTGAGTCTTGGCCGATTGTGACTTTCAAGGTCCATTTCATCTAGTTATCAAATTGTGGGCATAAAGCTCTTCATAGTATTTCCTTATTAACCTTCTAATGTCCATGGGATTTGTAGTAATATCCTTTATTTCATTTCTTCTATCAACAATTTATGTCCTCTCTCTTTTTTCTTAGCCTGGCTAGAGACTTATCAGTTTTACTGTTCTTTTCAAAGAACTAGATTTTGGTTTCATTGATTTTCTTTAT
This sequence comes from Macaca nemestrina, assembly GCF_043159975.1. Taxonomy (NCBI): domain Eukaryota; kingdom Metazoa; phylum Chordata; class Mammalia; order Primates; family Cercopithecidae; genus Macaca; species Macaca nemestrina. The sequence continues at coordinate 147,095,503 of NC_092125.1, read as the reverse complement.
TAATGTCCTGTTTTAAATGTTATTGTTTTTTGTTCACTTATTTCTTTTCTTCTGCACAGTTTAAATTTTCCCTTTTTTTTTTTTTTTTAGTTTCCTAAGGTTTTTTCTATCCTTTTACTTTTAATCTTATGTGTCTTTATATTTAGAATGAGTTTCTTATAAACAAGAAGATGGATCTTGTTTTTATAGATGGATCTTGTTTTTTGATTCACTCTGACAATCTGTGACTTTTAATTGGTTCATTTAGACTATTGATGTTCAAAGTGATTATTGATGTAGTTGGATTACTGTCTACCATATTTGTTACTATTTTTCCATTTGTTTTCCTTGCTATTTTTTTATTTGTTTTCCTTTGTTACTATTTTTGTCTTCCTCTCTTTTCCTGCCTTTGGTGGTTTTAACTGAGGATTTTATATCATCTATTTTCTCTTCTTTCTTAGCATTATTCATTATTATTCTTTTTACTTTTTTTAGTGGTTGCCCTAGAATTTGCAATATACACTTACAACTAACCCAACTCCATTTTCAAATAACACTACATCACTTCACAGGTAGTGTGAGTACCTTATAATACAAAATAATTCTAATTCATCTGCCCCATTTTTTGTATCATTGCTGTCATTCATTTCACCAAAATATAAGCACATATATATAAAAGAAAGACAGATGTTATATCTACATGTGTAGATATATATAGCATACATCTATCTATAAATGAGATATATAATATATACCCATAGGCATACATAATCTAATATATTGTTACTATTACTTTTGAACAATTGAAAATAAGATAAATAGAAGTTTTTATCTGCACTTATTCCTCCTTCAGTGCTTTTCTTTTCTTTATGAAGATCTGAGTTTCTGACCTATATTATTTTCCTCTTCTCTAAAGAACTTTTTAAAACATATTTTGCAAGGCAGGACTGCTGGCAATAAATTTCCTTAATTTTTGTTTGAGAAACTCTTTATTACTCCCTCAATTTTGGGAGGTACAGAACTCTGGGTTGATGGTTTTCTTTTTTTTCCTCTCAACACTTTAAATATTTTATTTCGCTCTCTTCTTGATTACGTGGCTTCTGAGGAAAGTCAAATGTAATTCATTGTTTCTCTACAGGTGAAATCCTCATTGAGAATTTTTTTTAATCTTTAATTTTTTGTAGTTTAAAAATGATAAGCCTAAGTGTAATTTTTTGACATTCATCCCACTTGGTGTTCTCTGAGCTTCCTGGATCGGTACATTAATTTGGTAAAATTCTCAGTCTTTATTATGTCAAATATGACTTCTATTCCTTTCTCTCTTTCTTCTCCTTCTGGTATTCCCACCATGCCCATATTACATCTATTGCAGTTGTCCTACAATTCTTGGACATTCTTTTCTATTTTTTTTTTCAGTGTTTGTTCTCTTTGCTTTTCAGTTTTGGAGGTTGGTGTTGATATACCCACAACCTTAGAGATTGCTTCGTAACTTGTGTCCGGTCTACTAGTAGGCACACCAAAGTATTCTTCATTTCTATTACAATATTTTTTTATCTCTAGCATTTTTTTTCATTCTTTCTTAGGATTTCCATCTCTCTGCTTACATTGCCCATCTGGTTTTGCATGCTAGTTCCTTTATCCATTAGTATATTAATCACTTTTGTCTAAAATTTCTGGTCTGATTCCAATATCCTTGCCATGTCTGGTGATTCCAATATCCCTGCCATGTCTGGTTCTGATCTTTCCTGTCTCTCTTCACATTGTTGTTATTTTGCTTTTTAGTATGCCTTGTATTTTTTTCTTGGTAGTTGAACATGATGTACTGAGTGAAAGGAACTGCCACAAGTAGACCTGTAAAAATGTGGTGGTAAGGTTGGGAGTGGAGGAAGAGGGAAAATGTCCTATCATCCTATGATTAGTCTTTCAGTGAGCCTATACCTCTGGACTGGAAAGTGTTACAAATGTGTCTCAGGTTTTTCTCCCTCCTTAGATGGAACAGGATGGCTACAGTTGGCTGGAGCTGGGTAGCTCCCTTCCTTCAAGTCAGTTAGGCTCTGAAGAAACCCCAGCAGGTTGGGCTCTGGTTAAATAGTTTTTCCTGAGAGCAGGCCTTGTTAAGAACAGAGTGCTCTGACATATCTTTAAATAGTTTTTCCCTCTCCTGCTACTGGAAGCATCAAGTTTTTGTTTGTTTTGTTTGTTTTTTTCTAGTATTTACTATGAGAATCTGGTCAGACTTCTGGAGGTAAAACTTACATAAATGTTGCACCTGCTCTGCCCCGCACCTGTGGCTGGCTCACCCTGGAGTTTTTAACTCTCAGACTTGTCCACACTGAGCTTCCAGCAAGTAGTCAATTACAGTTCAGATTTCCTACCTTGGCACTGGTTCTCATGGTGGTTTCCACTCCTAAGCCTATACACCAGTAAGCTAAGACTTCCTGTATTTACCTGTGTGCTCCTATTTTGGGGGCAGCAGTTTGCCCTGTGTCCTCACCTCTCTTAGATATCCAAGAAGAGTTGTTGATTTTTCAGTGTGTTCAACATTTTACTTGTTAGAATGGAGTAGAAACTTCAAAGCTCCTTACCTGTGAAATGGGAAATGAGAAGTTGATCCCCAGCTTTTTCATAAATAATGTAGTATTTTTTTAATGTCAAAAGAATGTCAGGAATCTACTTCCCCAATTCACATATATAATAATAACAGCCTCTATTTGTTGAGCACTTACTATGTGTCACGCAGTGTTCTAAGTGTCATATATATATGTATATGTATATATCTATATAAAAATATATGTTTTTTAATTCTTCGTGTTAGAATTTTAATTAGAAGTAGAAATATAGGCCACTTTCTATCTCTGTGATTTTGACCTCTCTTTCAAACACAATTCTGGTATGTGTTCTTTCTTCATAAAATATAGAATAGAATAGTAAAATAAAATAAAAATAATAGAGTAAAATAAAATATTAAAATTCTACCAATTCTTTAAGACCTAGTTGAAATATCATTTTCTAACTCCATCACTAGCCCTGACTCACCCAGGGAATCTCCAGGGTCATGATTCCTTGTTCTTTCCTCCTACTATCATATAATTTTATTATGGCACTTATGAGATTGTATCATAGGTCTTCACTGGGACATTGCCTTCACGAGATTATGATTCCTTAAGGGCAACAACTTTTTATTTTCTCAGCTTATAACAAAGGAAATATACCATAAACATTTAAGGAATTAGTCTCATCACTATATGACCTGCTAAATTTGTTTCTCCCAGACAAGATTTCTGTTGCTTCCCAGGAACAAAAATGAAAGGCTTCTGCATTAGAAAAAAGAAAATTGTAAAATTTGTCAGAATCTGGTTTTTGCACTGGCATTTTAATCATTTGCTTTTAATATTCTTCCTCAAATAGAGGGGTTGACTGACCATAAGTTGGTCTCCTTACCAGGGAAAATGGTGTATCTTCAAGGAATGCGGCATAAGGATTACGAGTGTGACTTGGAGATGGACCAGAGTTTCGGTTTAGTTCTAACACCCATTGGCTGTGTGACTTTCAGCAAGTTATAAAAGCTGAGTTTTCTCATTTGTGAAATGAGAAATAGTGTCTGCTCGTGGGGTTGTTGTGAGGATTAAATAAGTTAATACATATAAACAGTGTAACATAGTGCTTAGCATACATACAATAAGTGCTTAATAAATATTATTTGTTAAGACATGACACCCTATCTTAGGCTGGTTTTCCTGAAGCAGGTCCTGGGACAAGGATTTATGTACAAGTAATTCACCAAATAAGTTCTCAAGAAAGAAAGAAAAAAAAAGTTACAGGAGGAAGGTGGACAACAGAAGAATCCAAGCAGGGATATGAGTACAGGCAAAGTCCCACGGGGGCAGCATCAAGTTGGTCCACAGGGGTCTCCAGTGTGTACATTACACCTCAGAACTGGTCCCAACCCAAAGTGAAGGAATTCAGATTTCATATTGCTGCACTGTCAGTCATCGCCTATGTACCACTTCAGAGGATGTAAAGTACCTTCTGGCTCTCTGTGTAAGTGGGTAAAATAGTTCTAGTAGTCTGAAGACTGTCCTCCAAAGAAAAGTTGCAGGTATGAGCCTTTGCAAGCAAAGGCACGTTATGCAGAAAGAAGGAATACACAGGAACACTCAAAGAGATATGAGGGGATTTGGGCAGTGCACCATACTCCAAGGCATAATCAACCAGGCAAAACATAACTACCCATTGCATGGCATAAAGACAAATACACACAGGTTCAAATCCCATCTCCTCCCTTTTCCTGGCTATACAAACTTTGACAATTTACTTAATATCTCTGGGTATCTATTTCACCATTTGTAGAAAGGGGATGATAATACCTATCTCAAAGAGTGATTATGAAAATTAAATAAGTTCATGTAAAGTAACTATCAAAATATCTGAGAGTTATCAGGCAACTCTCAGAATATAGTTATCAGAATATCAGACATAGTTATGTAGTTATCAGAATATTAGACATACTCAAATATGCTCTGTAAATATTCATTCTCCCCAATCTTTATAGGATTTCTTATATATAAAAAAGAATAGATTGTAGACTACGAATTGAGGAATCTGTAAGTACTTTCTCCTGGCATAACATTCTTTGGACAAACTCTCTTCAAAGCAATTTTGTTCAAAGGCTATTTCTCCTTGTGACTTTTTCAGTTCTTCTGATTATACAAAGATAAATATTTAAATTTAAGAACCATATGTTAGAATATTTCTGAGGCATCCGCTAAACTTACAGCTTCTAAGAAGAAAGAGGTGCCTTAAGCTCAGGGTATAGCTGGTGTACAAATAGCAGCAACAGAAGCAGCGGCTAGAGAGAGTAAGGAGAGGTTGGTGCAGTGCTGGTGAGCAGAAAGCCATGAGAAGAGATCACATGGGGCTAAAAGTCAAATGTCTCCAGTTTAAGTTTTGCCAGTAAGTCAGTTACCTTCCTTGGACATCAGTATTCTCATCTGTAACATCAGTGGTTGAATTAGATGATCTCTAAGGTATTTTCCAGCATGAAAATTCTCTCATATGGATATTCAAAATCTCAGCTCTTAAATCCTGGATCTAGAAGATTTCCTGTTATGGTAAAAAGGGTACAAAAGTTCAGAGAAGGGAAACAACGGGCTAGATTGCTCAGGGGAGTCTTCATAAAGAAGTAGAATGTAAGCTGGATAGAATTAGAAAAATGAGTATGGTCAAGGGGACAGTAGTGGAAAGTAAAAATAATTTTCCACAAATTTTGACTAGAGAAAAAGATTTATCATAGGTAATATTGGGAGATAAAACTGGAAATGATAATTTGGAACTACATTATGATGAATTCTGAATAGCAAGTAAAGGATTGTGCCAACCTAAAGGTAATGATGAACTCTTGAAGAACTTGAGAAAGAAAAGTTAGTATTACACATTAGGTAATTTGATGTTGTGCAAGACTGGACTGGAAGATAGTGCTAAGAAATCTTTAAGGAGGCTGCCAAATTGTCCAGTTATGAGATGAAATGAGAGTTTTTACTATTTTGTTAATCTGTAGAGAGGTTAAACAGAGCACAGTCCTCTGTGGACTGGAATAATCTCCAACAGTTTATCTATACATAGAGAATCTGTAAATTTCCCTTTGTTCATGTAAGACTGTATTGCCCTTTATACATATCATCACCTCCCCCTGATAGGTTTGAATGTGCAAATTTAGGAGTAGGAGCAGGAAAGAGCTGAAGCACTACTTTGTAGAATAGACAGAAAGTATTTGGAGTTCCAGAAATTTAACAATCCTAGAAGGAAGGGGTAAAAAGCAGAGAATGAGGAAAGGTGAGAGGAAAACTGGACACTAAGTAGGAAGAAAGGCAGGCCAGTGAGAAATTCTTAATGGTGGGATTCCCAAGAATGTACAAAAATAGGTGACTTCACATTGTTTCCTGGTTAGTGTACTTAGTATATTAAAATGGCAAAAACAGGGCCAGGCATAGTCGCTCATCCCTGTAATCCCAGCACTTTGGAAGGCCGAGGCAGGTGGATCACTTGAGGTCAGGAGTTTGAGATCAGCCAGGCCAACATGGTGAAATCATATCTTTACTAAAAATACAAAAATTAGCCAGGTGTGGTGGCACACGCTTGTAATTCCAGTTACTTGGGAGGCTGGGGTAGGAGGATTGCTTGAACCCAGGAGGCAGAGGTTGCTGTGAGCCAAGATCGTGCCACTGCACTCCAGCCTAGACAACAGAGCAAGACTCTGTCTCAAAATAAATAAATAAATAAATAAATAAATAAATAAATAAAATGGCAAAAACAAAACTGAAACACATCAAACCCTGCCATTTTCCTTTTCAGAGTTTGGAACTGATTTGGAAATAGACATAGGAGTCAGACAGATTATAAAAATATTAGCACCATATATGCTGAAGCTAAATTAATAAGTATGGCTTGACCTCAAGTCACAAATGGGATTTCTAATGCTTCTTTCCAAGTGTAGAGCTCATAGAGACACTCCCTCTTTCACAGATACCTGCATCTGACTAGGTACAAAGGGAATCCCAACCTCACATAAGTTGGCACTAAGAATAGGGAAGAGAGACTGGTTTCTGGATCTGCCTCTAGAAGGCGAGACATGATCCTGAACCACATGTGCTTAGCACAAGGAATCCAGAGCACAAGGAATACACACACTACAGATAGAGAGATCCAAAAGGAAAGAGGAATAAACTAAGCCTCACATGATAAATTCCAACTTATGTACATCTCAGGTTCTATGTTAATAGTGAATAGCTTATAATAATTAAAATCCAATGTTGCCTTCCGAAAATTGTATAAGGATAAGTAACTCAGTTTTTCAGTTCATAAAGAGGCTCTTTTCATTTTTTTAAATAACAAGTTTACAAATATTATTTATTCCGGAAATAAAAAATGAAATCATAGACCACATGTCTACCTCAGTAATATTTCAAATTTTCTCATAAAGAAAATGACTATTACTCTCTTAGCATGTAACTGACTCATGATTTAAAAGTCCAGTGACAGGAGACCTCTCTGTTACCATGGCAATCAGAAGTCCTGACTCTCTCGGGAGAATTCAGTGTTAATGGAGCTAGAGAGTAGAATGATGATTACCAGAGGGTGGGAACATGGGAGGATGAAGAGAGGTTGGTTAATGGGTACAAACACACAGTTAGGTAGAAGGAATAAGTTCTAATGTTCAGTAGCAGCATAGTAGGATTACTACAGTTAACAGTAATTTATTGTATATTTCAAAAGAGCTAGAGGCCGGGCACAATGGCTCACACTTGTAATCTCAGCACTGAGGGAAGCCAAGGCAGATGGATCATCTGAGGTCAGGAGTTCGAACCAGCATGGCCAACACAGTAAAACCCTGTCTTTACTAAATACAAAATTAGCTGGCATGGTGCATACCTGTAATCCCAGCTACTTGGGAGGCTGAGGCTACCAAAAAAAAAAAAGATTTAAAATGTTTCCAACACACACACACACAAAAAATGATAAATATTTGAGATGATGGATATTCTAATTACCCTGATGTGATCATTGTTATGCATGTACCAGAATATCACATGAAGCTCATAAATATGTACAATTACTATTTCACAATAAAAAAGAGAGAAAAACAAATATGGTGTTATTCTGACAGTAGTATCGTGCAAACACAAGTTTGTTATGTTGGATACATTTTTCTATTACACACTAAACAAATACGTAACAACTGATTTTTTTATAGTTCTTTTTTGACCCGGTAACAGACAAGGAAACTCATTCCTTTTGAGTGACTCAAGTGAGCCTGTTTGCCTGAGTTGAATTAAATCTAGGTTTGACTCACTTAGCACAGTCTTTTCTGATTTGTGACAAGCCTGCTTCTGCTGGAATGTCTACCTGAGGTTGATGGAGGCAGTGGCCCTTGTAGCTGGACCAGCTGACCTGGAAACTGTAATATGTAGACTAGTTATGGAAGGGGGTATCTTTGAGGCCACCAGAGCAGCTTCTCACTTTCCTCTTTTAGAAGAGTATTAGAAACTCAACCAGGGGGATAGATGGAAAACAAGACAAGGATATACATTTATCTCCAATTTTGAGGTTCCTGCGACACCAGGAAAAATTAGGGAGAGACTGTTATAAATATTCACCTTTTTTCACCAGGCCACATGTGCCCATTGCCTGAAGGGAGTTTTTTCTAACTGCTTTGGCAAAGAGGAATTCTCTCCCTTCCAAATGTATAACTGAGAGTTTCCTGAGTTTTTTAAGGTTATAATAGCACCTCCTCAAAATAAACACTTCCCCAAACAATACAGGGGATCTAAGTCCACCAGGCTTCTTCAACATTTCAAAGGCCTTGGACAAGCTTCTGTTTAGGCATTGTGAAAAGCTGTTATTTTGGTTAAAATGATAATCATTCTTTATTCATTTAGTCAACCAGTCAAAAACAATTTCCTGAGCCCAAGTTCTGTGGGATGGGAGCATACTTGGTTTTCTTGGAGCCACCAAAGCTGGAGTTCAGGGAGAAGCAGGGAGCAAGAGGAAGGGAGGGTCAGTGAGGGCAAGACTGCATAGGATGTATTTGTTAATACCCAGTCTATTCACTCCAGATAATCACAGCTTCCCAGAGCTGCCAGTGTGTAAGAGCTCCTTTCCTAATTCTATCAATGTACAATTATCCTGTAATATTCCTGAGAAAATGGAAGGAAGGTGTGGTGCGCTGTCCAAGAGAACAGTGTCTGAGCACATATGATAAAGCCTCTATCTTGAGGATGTTGCCAAGAATTCAACATCATATCCTTTTGTCTGAACTCTTAAAGACATTTTCTGCTATTGTTCAGTCCTTTTTGAGGGTTTCTGATGAGTCCTGGCATCTTTTGCTTTAAGATAAGACATTCTTAATTCAATAACATCTCCTAACCTAATCTTCTTTCTCCTTTTTATAGAAACTTATTACATTACTTGCCTAGTAAAACAGCATTGCCTTGTGATGGAGTGATTACATCCATGGGCTCTGGGATAAGAATGCTGGGTTCAGATCCTGACTTTACCAGTTACTAGCTGTGTGATATTCGCAAGTTACTTAAATCTGTGTGCCTCAGTTCCTCCACACATAAAATGAAGGTAATATGCATACTGGCCTTACAGAGTTGCAGCGAGGGTTAAGTGAGCCAATCTGTGCTCTGGTAAGAACTGAATAAATGCAAACTATTAACGTGATTCACTCTGCCTCAATAATAACCAGCAAACTACCAGATAAAGTTTTTGATATGCTTGTATGGAAAGAAATTTTATTATTTCTTTACTGGACAGTATTTTTTTAGGTAAATAATTTGATTTCTAAACTTATCAAAGTCTTTAAAATCTTTTATTTGGACCTCCAACCTATCTTAACTAATTTGCTGTTATTTACATTTAACTATCTTATCATCTCTTGCATTATTTATACCATTGTAATGATGATAAATTGCTTTGTAAAAATAAAAGACATTAGTATTACTGTATCTGTTCATTTTATTATGGATTTTTATTAATTTTCACATTCTACTCTACAGAAAATATAAAGTATATGTCTATGTTTAGGAAATTCATCAAAATTAGAAAGTATAGAAAATGTGTCCCCAACATACTTAAGGTAATAAAAGCCATCTGTGACAAACCCACAGCCAACATTATACTGAACAGGGAAATGTTGAAAGCATTCCCCTTGAGAACTAGAACAAGACAAGGATGCCCACTTTCACCACTTCTATTCAACACAATACTGGAAGTCCTAGCCAGAGCAACAAGACGAGAAAAATAAAGGGCATCCAAATTGGTAAAGAGGAAGTCAAACTGTCACTGTTTGCTGATGACATGATCGTATATCTAGAAAACCCTAAAGACTCATCTAAAAAGCTAGAACTGGTCAAAGAATTCATCAGAGTTTTGGGACACAAAATTAATGTACACAAATCAGTAGCTCTCCCATATAACGACAGTGACCAAGCTGAGAATCAAATCAAGAACTCAACCCATTTTACAATAGTGCAAAAAAATTAAAATAGTTAGGAATATACTTAACCAAGGAGGTGACAGACTTCTGCAAGGAAAACTACAAAACACTGCTGAATAAATCATACATGACACAAACAAATGAAAACACATCCCATGCTCATGGATGGGTAGAATCAATATTATGAAAATGATCATACTGCCAAACACAATCTACAAATCCAATGCAATTCCCATCAAAATACCACCATCAGTCTTCACAGAACTAGGAAAGCAATCCTAAAATTCATATGGAACCCAAAAGAAGCCTGCATAGCCAAAGCAAGACTAGGCAAAAAGAAAAAACTGAGAGGCATTACATTACCTGACTTCAAACTATACTATAAGGCCATAGTTACCACCACAGCATGGTACTAGTATAAAAGCAGGCATATAGACCAATGGAACAGAATATAGAACTTAGAAATAAACCAAAATACTTAAAGTCAACTGATGATCAACAAAGCAAACAAAAAAAGTGGGGAAAGGACACCCTATTCAACAAATGGTGCTGGCATAATTGGCAAGCCACATGTTGAAGAATGAAACTGGGTTCTCATCTTTTACCTTATACAAAAATCAATTCAAGATAGATCAAAGACTTAAATCTTTGAACCTGAAACCATAAAAATTCTAGAAGATAACTGCAGAAGAACTCTTCTAGACATTGACTTAGGCAAAGACTTCATGACCAAAAACCCAAAAGCAAATGCAACAAATACAAAGATAAATTGTTGGGACTTAATTAAACTAAAAAGCTTCTGTGCAGCAAAGAAATAATCAGCAGAGTAAACAGACAACCCACAGAGAAATAATCAGCAGAGTAAACAGACAACCCACAGAGTGGGAGAAAATCTTTGCAATCTATACATCTGACAACAGACTAATATCCAGAATCTACAACAAACTCAAACAAATCAGCAAGAAAAAAACAGTCCCATCAAAAAGTGGGCTAAGGAAATGAACAGACAATTCTCAAAAGAAGATATGCAAATGGCCAACAAACATATGAAAAAATGCTCAACATCACTAATGATCAGAAAAATGCACATCAAAACTACAATGCAATACCTCCCTACTCTTGCAAGAATGGCCATAATCAAAAAAAAAAAAAAAAAAAGATGTTGGCATGGATGTGGTGAAAAGGGAACACTTTTACACTGCTGCTGGGAATGTAAACTAGTACAACCACTATGGAAAACAGTGTGGAGATTTCTTAAAGAACTAAAAGTGGGCCGGGTGTGGTGGCTCACACCTGTAATCCCAGCACTTTGGGAGGCTGAGGTTGGCAGATCACGAGGTTGGAGTTCAAGACCAGCCTGATCAACATGGTGAAACCCTATCTCTACTAAAAAACAAAAAAAAAAAACCATACAAAAATTAGCCGGGCATGGTGGCATGCACCTGTAATCCCAGCTGCTCAGGAGGCTGAGGCAGAAGAATTGCTTGAACCCTAGAGGCAGAGGTTGCAGCGAGCCGAGATCGCACCACTGCACTCCAGTCTGAACGACAGAGTGAGACTCCATCTTAAAAAAAAAAAAAAATAGAACTAAAAGTGGAGCTACCATTTGACCCAGCAATCCCAGCAATACCACTCCTGGATATCTATCCAGAGGAAAATAAGTCATTATATGAAAAAGATACTTACACATACATGTTTATAGCAGCACAATTTGCAATTGCAAAATGTGAAACTAGCCCAAATGCCCATCAATCAACCAGTGGATAAAGAAAATGTGATATATATATATATACATATATATATACACACACACACACACATACCTACGTACATACACACACACCATGGAATACTACTTAGCCATAAAAAGAAATGAAATAATGGCATTTGCAGCAGCCTGGATGGAATTGGAGACCACTATTCTAAGTGAAGTAACTCATGAATGGAAAACCAAACATCGTATGTTCTCACTCATGAATGGGAGCTAAGCTATGAGGATGTAAAGGCATAAGAATGACACAATGGACTTTGGGGGCTTGGGGTAAAGAGTGGGGGCTGAGGGATAAAAGACTACACATTGGGTACAGTGTACACTGCTCAGGTGGTTGGGTGCGCCAAAATCTCAGAAATTATAATTAAAGAACTTATTCATGTAAACAAACCCCACCTGTTACCCAAAAACCTATTGAAAAAAAAAAAAAATCCCTGCTGTCAAGGAGCCCGTAGAATATCAACAATGACAGCAACAAAGACAATGTGTTCCAAGAGGAAAACGTGCAATGCATTTTATAAAATGATCTGATTTGACTCTTAGTCACTTTTATGATAACATATAATTAAACAATTATGTGAATTAGTCATGTATTTCCCCACGTAATGTACCTTTATACAGTCAACATCCCATAGTCAGCCAATATTGATAAGTTTTAGAAACATATATAAAGAGAAAGAGAAGAAAAGCCTCTTGAACAAACCAACATTTGGGCCGGGAATAACTAAAGAAGAACAATGTGGTTATTCAGAAGTTTTGTTTTCCTCTTAGTTCTGTGCCTGCTGCACCGGTCAAATAGTTCCTTCATTAGGCTGAATAATAATGGTTTTGAAGATATTATCATTGTAATAGATCCTAGTGTGCCAGAAGATGAAAAAATAATTGAACAAATACAGGTAAGAACAAAATGGAATATCTTTCATTAATTTTTAGGTTTTTACTATTATTTTTAATTGACATATACTTGTACATATTTATGGCACAAAGTAACATTTCCATACATGTATACAACTTGTAAAGATCAAATCAGGGTAATCAGCATATTCAGCAACTCAAACATTTATCTTTGGGAACATTATAATATTTCTCTTCCAGCTATTTTGAAATGCGCAACAGATTATCAGTAACTTTAATTTTCCTATTCTACTATCAAATACTAGAACTTATTCCGTCTATATAACTGTGCTTTTGTACACATTAACCAACTTCTCTTTATTTCCCCTCCCTCCCCTATCCTTTGCAGCCTCTGATAAGTATCATTCTACTCTCTATCTCTGGAAGATACCCTGGTTTAGTTCCTACATATGCATAAGAACATGTGGTATTTATCTCTCTGTGCCTGGCTTATTTCACTTAACATAATGTCCTTCATACTCATCCATGCTGCCACAAATGAAGCAATTTCATTTTTTTTCAGTGACTAAATAGTATTCATTTGTGTTTATATACCACACTTTATCCATTCATCTGTTGATGGACACTTGAGTTGACTTCACATCTTGGCCATCATGAATAGTGCTACAATAAACATGGAAGTGCAGATTGATGTCTTTTCCCTTGGATATATACCCACTAGTGGAATTGCTGAATCATGTGGTCATTCTATTTTTAGATTTTTGAAGAACCTCCATACTGTTTTCCATAATGACTGTATTAATTTACATTTCCACCAACGGTATATGATAGGTCTCTTTCTCCACATCCTTGCCAGCACTTTTTTTTGTCTTTTTGATAATAATCATTCCAACTGGGCTGAGATGGTGTCTCATTCTGGTTTTGATTCGCATTTCCCTGACGATTAGTAATGCTGAGCACTTTTTCATATACTTGTTGAACATTTGTTTGTCTTCTTTTGAGAAATGTCTATTCAGATCATTTGCCCATTTTAAAATATTATTATTATTATCACTTTGTCTTTGAGGTTTTTGAGTTTCTTGTGTATTCTGGATAATAATCCATTGTTGGATGAATAATTAGCAAATATTTTTCCCAAGAATTGGAATGTCGGCCAGGCACGGTGGCTCTCACACCTATAATCCTAACACTTTGGGAGACCGAGGCGGGCAGATCATGAGGACAGGATTTTGAGACCAGGCTGGCCAACATGGTGAAACTCCATCTTTACTAAAAATACAAAAAATTAGCTGGATGTGGTGGCACATGCCTGTAATCCCAGCTACTCGGGAGGCTGAGGCAGGAGAATTGCTTGAACCCGGGAGGCAGAGGTTGCAGTGAGCTGAGATCACACCATTGCACTCCAGCCTGGGCAACAGAGCAAGACTCAGTCTCTGGAAGAAAAAAAAAAAAAAGAATTGGGATGTCTTCTGTTTGAATTATGGAGAAGAAAACAAAGTTAATAGTTAATAATTACTATGGAAACTTCTGAGTCCTTCAGGAAGTTAAAAGCAGTGTGGTGCAGTGAGGACAATACGGTAATGGGCAGAGGGAGGTGAAGGTTTTAGACAGGGTTCTACACTGTCTCACCCCACAAGACAGAAGACAAAGCACAGGGCTCCCTGACGCTGAGTTTCTTGATCTGTAAGTTAGTAGTTGGACTCATTTGTTCTTTAAAATACTCTTTATTGAATGTTTATGACATGCTGAAGAGCACTAAAATTTTTTAAAAGCCTCTGGAACCATGCAGTGTATCTTCTTTTCAGAGACATAGTTCATAAGTAAATGGATCACCGGTCAGAAGGTAGTAGGTTGCTGTGGAGTAAAACAAATCAGGAAGGCGGATACGGAGTGTTAGGTGGGGCTGGGTTGGGGAAGAATGTGGGTTGCTGTTTCATGTAGGGAAGTCAGGGAAGGCCTCACTGATGATGTGTCAGCAGAGACCTGAGATGAGTGAGAGAAGAGCCCATTGAGAACTAGGGGAGAAAAACAGCATGGAGGTGAGAATTCGTTTGATATAACCAAGGAAACAGCTATGAATGAGCAGGATGAAGTATAGGGTGAGCTGAAGTTGGAGAGGTGGCAGGGCCTAGACCACTGGAAAGACTTTGACTTTGACTCAGTGATGAAAATCCATAGGAGGATGCTGAGCAGAGAAGGGTGTATTCTCATGCATATTCTAGAATCACTCTGACTGCAATATTGAGGAATGTAAAGAATTTCCACTTGTCACCTATCCTCTATAAACTCTGTGGCATCTTACTGGTATAGAAGGACCCCAGGTAGGAAACTCTTGCAGGTGGGCAATGATGGTGACTAGGAATAGGGAGGTTGTGGTAAAGATTGTTAAAGTGATATGATGGTTAAGATGTATAGGGGATAGGTGAGGGTAGGAAGGAAATATAATAAGAGTCAAGGAAGAATTCAAGAGTTTTACTTGAACACTTGGAAGGATGAAATTGTCATCAGTTGAGAAGGGGAAGACTGCAAGTGGAGAAAATTTGGCATTTGGAAAATCAAGAGTTAATTGGTTGGGGCTTTTGGAATTTATATTACTTCTGAAACATCCATGTAGATCTGAATTCATGATGAAGGAATGAAAATTTGGGTGTAGATAACCAGATTATCTACAGATGGAGAAGAGAAAGTCTCCAGGACTAAACCAAGGACACTGATTTCTGTTTCTTTCAAATATAACATTCTATGTAATAAAGAGTTTGGTGGTGCAGCCACGTAAATTATTTTTCCCTGTCCCTGATATCAGCATATATTAATTCCTTATATTTAATTTCTCCACTATTGTGTTCTGCTGCTCGTGGTTGGATCCTTCTGCATGTTTTAATTACCCAGCAGAAGGTGATAGGCATGACCTAAGTTTTAATCAAGTGATTTGGTGGCTGCCATTTGTCACTCACTCTCTATAAACTCTGTTACATCACGGAGATATTTGCTTAAAGGTACCTTTTAAATTTCATGAGAAGATAAAAATTCATTTTACTAAAGATGTTTCAAGAGTAATTAATGCAGCTGATTCTGAATGATAGGTTTTCAGTGTCCAGAGGACAGTAAATCAGTATCAAACTTTCTTTACTCAGAAATCACTATTTGAAAGAATTACTTGGATGGGCAAAAATTTTGTACACATGGTCCTCTATAAGTACAAGCAGAAATTCAGTTGTTTACAGACGTGCCCAGATTTTACAATGTTTCCTGACATTTCTCCCAGCCCTCCACAAAATCTTCGCATTTAATATCTTCAAGAAACGCTGTGAAATACTATAATCCACATTTTACAGAAGAGAAAACCAGGGATCCGAAAAAATAAATGATTTTTCTAAGATCATATTAAGTATCACAGTCAGGAGTAAGAATCGCTTCAACCCAGGAGGCAGAAGTTGCAGTGAGCCGAGATTACACAACTGTATTCCAGCCTGGGTGACAGAGCAAGACTCTGTCTCAAAAAAAAAAAAAAAAAAAGAAGTGCCTTTCATCTTTGTACTTCCTCATGAGATAATAAGGTCTAGGGAGGGACTATTTCTTTTTCTTTTTTTCTTTAGAGACAGAGTCTCGCTCTCTCCCCCAGGCTGGAGTGCAGTAGTGCGATCTTGGCTCACTGCAACCTCTGCCTCCTGGGTTCACGCCATTCTCCTGCCTCAGCCTCCTGAGTAGCTGGGATTACAGGCGCCTGCCACCACACCCGGCTAATTTTTTGTATTTTTAGTAGAGACGGGGTTTCACCGTGTGAGCCAGGACGGTCTTGATCTCCTGACCTCATGATCCACCCGCCTCAGCATCCGGAAGTGCTTAGATTACAGGTGTGAGCCACCGCACCCAGCCTCTTTTATTAATGTTTAAGAAAATTCAGTTTTTATCCAAAATGAGTTCGTGTACCAAATATTAATAGTTTAGCTAATCATTGTTATATTCATTCATTATGTTATTTTTATTTCAATTCTTGCTTTTGAAAAACCCAAAACTTTAAAAATCCTTATGCCTTGTCTCTTTTCTTTACCTTTTGTTTTGTTTTGTTTTGCTGGATAATTTTTTAATAAAGTGAGGTTTACATCACTGATATTTAAGAATGGCTATATCCACAAAAGAAAACAAACCTTTTTGGCTAAGGGGTGAGGAAGTTAGAATAAGCATGAGAAAGTGGAAACACAAGTAGGGTGAGGTGGGGCAGGAGAGGAAGTTTGCAGGCACCCCCAGCTCACTCCCTGCGGCAGCACCCATGACCCTGCAGATCAAGGGGCCATGAATGACAGGGATTCAGATTTCTTTCCTTCTAGACTTCAGCCTAACCTTGACCTTTTGTTCCAGCACCAAACTAACAGAGCAGCACAGGCATTTCTAATCCAGTAGCAGTGTTATTTCCTCACCCAGGGCAGGTGTCTGGGCTGATGGGAGACCTTCAGGAATACCGCCTATCAGAAGGCACCACCGAGGGTTTCTGAGGTCCCTGAAGACCAACTGGTGCCCGTGATCTCCAGACAGACAGATATTTGACCTTTGTCTTCAATGACATTTGCATGTAAATAGACGTAAATAAAATCTCCATAATTTATGCTCAAGTCTAGGAAGGTGTGGCTCTCACCGTAGATTTTCTAATGACAAAAAAAGTGTAGTAGCTGTGTGCGGTTCTTAATTTTCACCCGGGTCTCACGGTAGTACAGAACATAATGGAGAAATATTGCACACACGTTTAAAGTAAAACATGATACATTCACACTGTTTACAAGTACCGTAGTGACGCTCACTGCAAGAAAAAATCTCTTATTTAAACCTGAAAAATATGAAACACATCAACTACAATTATTTAGGCTATAAAAGTTCTAATGTCGCAGCAAAGGATATCTATAGAAAAAATATACTTCTAAGAAAATAGCTGAAACAATCTAAAGACATAAGGTGTGAAACGTTTAAAAATATGTATCTTAAAACAAAATATTGCTCCAAACACTTGAAACTGAATTGTAAAAAACTCACCTGTCTAAATATAAAGGAGGTTGATGCAGCTGTGGCTCGCCGTCCTCTACAGTGGGGGATACAAAGAGAGACCAGGGGCCCAGGGCTGTAAGGACGTCAGGACCAGCCCAGAGATGAGAAGTCTTTCAGCTGTCTCCGCCTGGCCCTCCGCAGCGGGGAAAGTGAGTGGGACGGGCCTGGGTTGCAGACCCCGCTGGTGATGGTCTGTTCTGGGATTTCTCAGAATCAGCAGACAAGGCATTAAGGCTGGGCCGCTGGCTGCAGGCGCACCCTCTGCAGGAGCCAGTGCTCACCTGTCCACGCGTCAGACACAGCTGCGAGCGCTTAGGGCTCCGGCTCAGGTTCTCCACCAGGATCTCCACCACGTGGTCCAGCTCGCCCAGATCGGACTTGCAGCTGGAGCTGGGGCCCAGGGTGGCCGGAGCCAAACCCTCGAGCCCTTCACAGGGGCCCGGCCCGGCCCGGCGCCCCCCATCATGCCTGTCAGTAACGTGTCCAGGTCGTAGTAGGGGCTGTCCACGCCTGAAAACAGCTCTTCCATGCAGCCGGGGTTTTTAGTCTCCAGCGTTTCAAATACCTGATCCGAGTGATTTGTGAAAGCTTCCTCTGTTTTCCTGAGGGCCATCCATCTCCCAGACGCTCCTCTACGGGGGCCTCAGCATCTGTGCTGAGCTGACTGGGCAAAGGTCAGAAACTGGGCCCTGTGAGTGCCGTCTCCCAAGCTAGAGGCAGGACGTGCCCCCTCCTGCTCCCACGCCGCGCGGCACAGGACCTCCATGAAGCCCAAGCGGTCGAGCGGCGCCCGCCCTGCAGCCTGGGGTGCCACTGAGCGCCACGTCCCATCTCCTCTTGGATCTGCCGGACCATGCTGGCAGTGAAGATTGAGCGGCACAGGTTGGGCTCCATGTGGCAAAGCTGCAGCTTCACCAGGGACATGTCCAGGAGGCACTGCCGCTGCAGGCTGTATGAGGACACTGTCTTCAAGCCGGCTAGGGCTCCCTCCACGTTTTCCTCGTGGCCAACACATTTCCCCTTCAGTCCTCGTGCAAACATTGTGTCTTTGAGAGAACGGTTATCTGGGTCCTGCCGTCTCGTGCAGCCCACAAGAAAGCCACAGAAGAGGAGAGGCAGCAGAGATCCTCTCTTCCAGCAAGCTATGGAAGCCTTTGTCACGACGATCCTGTCTGACCCGCGAGGCCGCTCTCTGGGTCCTCTGCTCAGCCACCGCCGCTGCCGCCCACTTCCCGCCGCGGAGAGAGGAGCGCCCGCCAGCGCGGGGCCTTCTTTACCCTTTTGAAACAGTCAACTCTGCTTAGGAAACTAGCCATAGTTTTACTTCCCACAAAAAGTTGGTGTGTCGGCCGGGTGTGATGACTTACGTCTGTAATCCCAGCACTTTGAGAGGCTAAGGCGGGTGGATCACCTGAGGTCAGGAGTTCGAGACCAGCCTGGCCAACATGGTGAAACCCTGTCTCCACTAAAAAATACAAAAATTAACTGGGCCCAGTGGCAGGCGCCTGTAATTCCAGATACTCGAGAGGCTGAGGCAGGAGAACCGCTTGAACCCGGAAGGCGGAGGTTGCAGTAAGCCTAGATTGAGCCATTGAACTCCAGCCTGGGAAACAGCAAGACTCCGTAAAAAAAAAAAAAAAAAAAAAAAAGAAGAAGTTTATGTGTCTATATATGACCCATAGTGTCTTCTTTTGTTTTCTTTTTTAAACTTTTATTTTGGGTTCAGGGGCACATGTGAAGATTTGCTGCATAGGTAAACTCGTGTCATGGGGGTTTGTTGTACAGATTACTTCATCACCCAGGTATTAAGCCTAGCACCCAATATTATCTTTCTGTTCCTCTCTTTCCTCCCAACCTCCACCCCAACTCTCAAGTAGACTCCAGTGTCTGTTGTTCTCTTCTTTGTGTTCATGACTTCCCATCATTTACCTCCCATTTATAAGTGAGAACATGTGGTATTTGGGTTTCTATTCCTGTGTTAGTTTGCTAAGGATAATAGCCTGCAGCTCCACCCAAGTTCCCGCAAAATACATGATCTCATTCTTTTTTATGACTGTGTAGTATTCCATGGTATATATGTACCACAGTTTTTTGTTGTTGTTGTTGTTTGGTTTTTGTTTTTGTTTGTTTGTTTTTGAGACAGAGTCTCCATCTGTCACCATGCCCAGCTAATTTTTGTATTTTTAGTAGAGATGGGGTTTCACCATGTTGCACAGGCTGGTCTCAAACTCCTGACCCAAAGTGATCTGCCCACCTCGGCTTCCCTAGGTGCTGGAATTACAGGTATGAGCCACCATCCCTGGCCCTGGACCACACTTTTTAATCCAATCTGTTATTGATGGGCATTTAGGTTGATTCCATGTCTTTGCTATTGTGAATAGTGCTGCAACAACCATTCACATGCATGTGTGTCTTTCTGGTCGAATGATTTATATTCCTCTGAGTATATATCCAGCAATGGAATTGCTGGGTTGAATGGCAGTTCTGCTTTTAGCTCTTTGAGGAATCACCATACTGCTTTCCACAGTGGTTGAACTAATTTACACTCCCACCAACAACAGGTAAGTGTTCCCTTTTCTCCTCAACCTCGCAAGCATCTGTTGTTGTTTTTTTTTTTTTACTTTTTAATAATACCTATTCTAACAGGTATGATATGATTTCTCATGGTGGGTGGGTGTTTTTTGGCGTTTCTTTAATGATCATTGATACTGAGCTTTTCTTCACATGCTTGTTGGCCACATGTCTGTCTTCTTTTGAAATGCATCTGTTCATGTTCTTTGCCCACTTTTTAATACATTGTTTGTTTTTCTCTTGAAAATTTGTTTACATTCCTTATAAATGCTGGATATTAGACCGTGTCAGATGCATTATTTGCAAATATTTTATTCTATTCTGTAGGTTGTCTGTTTACTCTGTTGATAGTTTTCTTTCGCTGTGCACGAGCTCTTAAGTTTAATTAGATTCCACTTGTCAATTTTTGCTTTTGTTGCAATTGTTTTAGGCATCTTTGTCATAAAATCTTTGCCTATGTCTAGGATGGTATTGCCTAGGCTGTCTTCTAGGGTTTTTATAGTTTTCAGTTTTACATTTAAGTCTTTAATCTATCTTGAGTTGATTTTTCTATATAGTGTAAGGAAGGGATCCAGCTTCAATCTTCTGCATATGGCTAGCCAGTTATCCCAGCACCAATGATTTAATAGGGAATCTTTTCCCCGTTGCTTGTTTTTGTCAGCTTTGTTGAAGATTAGATGGTAGTGGATGTGCAGCCTTATTTCTGGGCTCTCTATTCTGTTCTATTGGTCTAGGCCTGTTTTTATACCAGTACCATGCTCTTTGGGTTACTGCATCCCTGTGGTATAGTTTGAAGTCAGATAACATGATGCCTCCAGTTTTGTCCTTTTTGCATAAGATTGCCTTGGCTGTTCAGGCTCTTTTTTGTTCCATGTGAATTTTAAAATAGTTTTTTTCTAGTGCTGTGAAAAATGTTGTTGGTAGTTTGATAGGAATAGCATTGAATCTATAAATTGCTTTGGGCAATATGACCATTTTAGTGATATTGATTCTTACTATCCATGAGCATGGGATGTTTTCCATTAGTTTGTGTCTTCTCTGACACAATTTCTTTGAGCAGTGTTTTGTAATTCTCATTGTAGAAAAGTTTCACCACCCTGGTTAGCTGTATTCCTAGGTATTTTATTCTTTTTGTGGCAATTGTGAAAGGTATTTGATTGCCTATTTGATTCAGCTCTGGACTTGGCTGTTGTTGGTGTATAGGAAGACTAGTGATTTTTGTACATTGAGGTTGTAGCCTGAAACTTTGCTGAAGCTATTTATCAGCTGAGGGAGATTTTGAGCCGAGACTAAGGGGTTTTCTAGATACAGAATTATGTCATAATCAAACCGGGATACTTTGACTCCCTCTCTTCCTATTTGGATTCCCTTTATTTATTTCTCTTGCCTGATTGCTCTGGTCAGGACTTCCAATATTAAGTTGAATAGGAGTGGTAAGAGACAGTATCCTTGTCTTGTGCCAGTTTTCAAAGAGAATGCTTCCAGCTTTCGCCCATTCAGTATAATGTTGGCTGTGGGTTTGTCATAGATGGCGCTCATTATTTTGAGGTATTTTCCTTCAATACCTACTTTATTGTGGTGTTGAATTATATTGGAAACCTTTTCTCCATCTCCTGAGATAATCATGTAGTTTTTGTCTTTAGTCCTGTTTATGTGATAAATCACATTTATTGATTTGTGTATGTTGAACCAATCTTGCGTCCTGGGGATGATGCTTACTTGATCACAGTGGATTTGCTTTTTGATGTTCTGCTGGATTTGGTTTGCCAGTATTTTGTTGAGAATTTTTGCATCAATGTTCATAAAGGATATTTGCCTGAAATTTTTTTTTTTGTTGGGTTTCTGTCAGGTTTTCATATCAGGATGATGCTGGCCTCATAGAATGGGTTGGAGAAGATCCCTTCTCCTCAAATTTTTGGAATAGTTTCAGTAGGAATGGTACCAGCAATTCTTTGTACATCTGGTAGAATTTGGTTGTTAATCCATAAGATCCTGGGCTTTGTTTGTTGTTTGTAGGCTGTTTATTACTAATTCAATTTAGGAACTTGTTATTGGTCTGTTCAGGAAATCAATTTCTTTCTCGTTCAGTCTTGGGAGATGTGTCCAGTAATTTATCCATCTCTTCTAGGTTTTATAGTTTGTGTGCATAGAGATGTTCATAGTAGTTTCTGATGGTTATTTTTATTTCTGAGGGGTTAGCATTAACATTTCCTTTTTTATTTCCAATTCTGTTTATTTGGACCTTCTCTCTTATTTATTAGTCTAGCTGGTAGCTGGTGGCATATATAGCTTATAAACTTTTTCAAAAAATTAGATCCTGGATCTGTTGATCTTTTAAATGGTTTTTTGTGTCTCAATTTCCTTCAGTTCAGCTCTAATTTTGATTATTTCTTTTCTTCTCCTAGCTTTGGGGGTGATTTGTTCTTGCTCCTCTAATTCCTTCAGTTGTGATGTTAGGTTGTTAATTTCAGATCTTTCTAACTTTTTGATGTGGGTATTTAATGCTATAAATTTCCCTCTTAAAACTGCCTTAGCTGTGTCCCAGGGATTCTGGTATGTTGTATGTTCGTTCTCATTAGTTTTGAAGAACATCTTGATTTCTGCTTTAATTTGATTATTTACCAAAAAAAAAAAAAGTCATTCAGGAGCATGTTGTTTAATTTCCATGTAATTGCATGGTTTTTAGTGATGTTCTTACTCTTGAATTCTATTTTTATTGTGCTGTGGTTTGTGAATGTGTTTAGTATGATTTTGGTTCTTTTGCATTTGCTGAGGATTGTTTTATGTCCAATTATGTGGTTGAGTTTAGAATATGTGCCATGTGGTGATGAGAAGAATGTGTATTCTGTTGTTATGGGGTGGGGAGTTCTGTATAGGTCTATCAGATCCATTTGATCCAATGTTGAGTTCAGGTCCTGAATATCTTTGTTAATTTTCTGCCACAATGAAGTTTCCCACTATTATTGAGTGGGAGTCTATGTCTCTTTGTAGGTCTCTAAGAACTTGCTTTATGAATTTGGGTGCTCCTGTGTTGGGCATACATATATATGTAGAATAGTTAGATCTTCTTGTTAAAATGAACCCATTACCATTGTGCAATGCCCTTCTTTGTCTTTTTTTATCTTTGTTGGTTTGAAATCTGTTTTGTCTCAAATTAGGATTACAACCTCTGCTTTTTTCTGTTTTGCATTTGCTTGGTAGGTTTTCTCCATTTTTTTATTTTGAGCCTATGGGTGTCATTATGCCTTTATGAGATGATTCTCTTGAAGATAACATACCATTGGGTCTTGCTTTTTTATTCAGCTTGCCACTCTGTGCCTTTTAAGTGGGGCATTTAGCCCATTTACATTGAAAGTTAGTATTGATATGTGTGGATTTGATTTTGTCATTGTTTTGTTGGCTAGTTATTATGCTGACTTGTTTGAGTGACACTGGTCTGTGTGTCTGGCTTTATAGTGACACTGGTCTGTGTGTCTGAGTCTGTTTTTGTATTAGCTGGTAATAGTCTTTCATTTCTATATTTAGTGCTTCTTTCAAGATCTCTTGTAAGGCAGGTCTGGTGGTAATGAATTCCTTTGACATTTGCTTATCTGAAAAGGAACTTAATTCTCCCTCACTTAGGAAACTTAGTTTGACTGGATATGAAATTCTTGGTTGAAGATTATTTTACTTAAGAATGCTGAATGAAGGCCCCAGTATTAGTCCATTCTTATGCTGCTAATAAAGACATGCCTGAGACTGGGTAATTTATAAAGGAAAAGGTTTAATTAACAGTTCAGTATGGTGGGGAGGCCTCAGGAAACTTACAATCATGGTAGAAGAGGAAGCAAACATGTCCTTCTTCACATGGCAGCAGGAAGGAGATGTATAACAGCTGAGGGAAGGGGGAAGCCCCTTATGAAACCATCAGATTGCGTGAGAACTTACATCACAAGAACAGGATGGGGAAAACCACCCCACGATTCAATTGTCTCCACCTGGTCCCTTCCACAACATGTGGGGATTATGGGAACTACAATTCAAGATGAGATTTGGATGGGGACACAGCAAAACCATATCAGCTCCCAATCTCTTCTGGCTTGTAGGGTTTCAGCTGAGAGGTCCACTGTTAGCCTGATGGAGTTCCCTTTGTAGGTGATCTGCCCTTTCCTCTCTAGCTGCCTTTAACACTCTTTTTTTCATTTCAACCTTGGAAAATCTGATGATTGTGTCTTGGGGATGATCTTCTTGTGTAAAGTCTTGCAGGAGGTCTCTGTATTTTCTAAATTTGACTGTTGGCCTCCTAGCAAGGTTGGGGAAGTTTTCACAGATGATATGCTGAAATATGTTTTCCAAGTAGTTTGCTTTCTCCTGTGAGGGACTATTTTTCTTATTTGTCCTTGTATGTGAGTTCATAGTTTTGAATATAAGATGATATTATTTTCAGATTGGTAGTAGAGCAACAGTTCTGTAATCGAAGTTTTGCCTCTACTATGGGTTTTTCTTTTTCATCACACCTCCCACCCACACAGGCTCCCAACCCGGCTGCTTCTCCTAAGGTTGGGATGGGAAACTTCTTCAATGACCCATTTCTATAGAGTGTCCTCCTCAGTTTGCATCAACCAAGGCTGTTTTCTACTAATATTTCTTATAAATAGTAATGATATCAAACAGTTTTAAGATTGCCTATTTGTAGAGTTCCATTTCTACGCCAACCATACTGATAGATAGTAATAGTCCATTGAAGGATGAGGAAACTGAGATTCGGAGTATTGCATAAATCAACCAAGATCTGTCACCCAGAAGATACTAACATTAGTGTTGGAATCACATAAATGACTCCAAAGTCCATGTACATATTCATATTAATCAATTTCTCTTAATGCCAAATACAAGCATTTGCCTTTTAAGGCAGGATTACAGAAGACTGAGGAGGCTTTTAATGTGCAGGATTAAGTGATGGTTTTTGGTTGACAGGTGGCAGAGTTAGAATAATGAGGCAGAGAACCTGCTCATCAGTCTGTTGCTTTTCTGTCCACTCTTAAGTTCGGAAATGCCTGTCACAAAACCCTGCTAATTTAGTTCACTCTAACTTCACCATCCTCACATGTTTTTTCCTCTAATGACAGGATATGGTCACTACAGCTTCTACTTACCTGTTTGAAGCCACAGAAAGAAGATTTTTTTTCAAAAATGTATCTATATTAATTCCTGAGAATTGGAAGGAAAATCCTCGGTACAAAAGGCCAAAACATGAAAACTATGAACACGTAAGTGTCAAAATCTTCTCTTAAAAAATTATATTTTCTGATATTACCCATTTTTGCCACAAATTATTTAAGAGTCTTTCTAACAGAATATCATCTTTTTTATTGTTCATGTTTAACAATCTTTTTCAACACTCTCAGGCTGATGTTATAGTTGCACCACCTACGCTCCCAGGTAGAGATGAACCATACACCAAGCAGTTCACAGAATGTGGAGAGAAAGGCGAACACATTCACTTCACCCCTGACTTTCTACTTGGAAAAAACCAGAATGAATATGGACCACCAGGTAGAAATTTTGGTTAAAAAATAATTTTACAATGATTGCAGCATACAACTTTCTATGCAGGTTAAGTGTGCAGGCCATGGGGCCAAAGTCCATAGAATCAAATCCTGGCTCCCCTACTTACTAGCTGTGTGTGACCTTAAACAAGTGACCTACTGTCTCTGTGCTTATTCCCTATAAAATGGCAAAGAGAGGAGTTTCTACCTTGTAAAATATTTGTTCTACATTAAAGAATCCAGATAAATGTACTCAGTACAGTGTCTACAAAAATATAAACAGAGAAAAGCAATAATAAATGTTTTTCTTTTTTTTTTTTTTTTTTTTTTTTTTTTTTTTTTTTTTTGAGACGGAGTCTCGCTCTGTCACCCAGGCTGGAGTGCGGTGGCCGGATCTCAGCTCACTGCAAGCTCCGCCTCCCGGGTTCACGCCATTCTCCTGCCTCAGCCTCCCGAGTAGCTGGGACTATAGGCGCCCGCAACCTCGCCCGGCTAGTTTTTTGTATTTTTTAGTAGAGACGGGGTTTCACCGTGTTAGCCAGGATGGTCTTGATTTCCTGACCTCGTGATCCGCCCGTCTCGGCCTCCCAAAGTGCTGGGATTACAGGCGTGAGCCACCGAAATATTTTTCTTAAGGCATGCTTTTTACATTTTAATTTTTCCAGTTCTCTCATAGCTGGTTATTAACAAATCACAGGTAAGCTACATGAAAGCCAGATGTATAGTAAGCTGGAAAGAGTCATGTTGCCAGTTACTGGTCAAGAGAAAACACTCCTAGGCTATCAGTTGCTGATAATATCAATCTATTTCATTGAAAGAGATGACATTGTCTGTAATTGATCATTGTGACCTATAAAAATGGCTATGTCATCTAGTTCAATCTAAATGTTAAAATAATTTGTCAAAACAACAGAAGTGCATTTTACAGACAAAAATGCAAATCATTATTAAAGGAGGGCTCTACACATGTATCACTATTAAATGGGAACCTTCCTGAATCCCCATACCCCAGAATTACCCTCTTCTGTTCCTGTTCATTGAACACTTGTTAAGTCTCTGGTCTCTGCCAAACATTCAGCTAGATCTGGTCCTATTCATTACCTGGACCAGTTCCCCTCTCCAGTCTTGAAAGTTTCATCATCTCCTTATGTCCCAATCTTACCTCTTCCCTATACGTTATCCTGACCATGTTTGTTTTCCTTGACACCTCTAATCCTTTGTGCCCTTTTAGTTATACTTTCTTACCACCTGGCATGTACAGCAAAGTCAGTCATTTTGACTACAAGTATAAATAGCTCAATTCTCTCACCACTCTTATCCTTATGTTTCATTCAATTTACTAAATCTTCTGAATTATCCATCTACTTTATTCTTGGATCCTGTCATGTTTTCAAGAATGTTGAAGAAAATTATAAAACTATGACATGATTATAAAAATGCACTTTCCAAGCTCAGTGAAGCACTCAAAACTACTCAACAATATTTTTATGCAGCTCTTCTCAATTCTCTTTCTCAATTCCTATAGCAGCTGTTCTAAAACTTCTACCATTTTTCTCAAGATCTCTAGGTACTCTTCTCAATCCCATCAATTAATGTCCTGATTGATAAAACAGAGGTCTCTACATTCTTCCTCTCTATTTCCAAACTTATTACCACCTACATCTTCTCTACCTGCACCTTTCTTAGAACAGAAAGGCTCCTCCAATTTGTAAGTTCAGTGTCCCCATATCAGTTATTGATTTTTCCCATATCCCACACCTAAACCCTATTCTATTACTGACAGGTCTCCCCTTCTTCTTAGACAGATTTTTCTTCCTTTTCACAAATGCATAATATGATATGTGCATTTATGTGAAAAACTCACATTCCTTAATGTCCTAAAAAGCAATAAGGTTTTTGGACAAATAAGATTAGTGAGAGAGCTCTCAAAATCTATGCAATTTTGTAATAAATATGATAACACCACCAACAATCACAATAGATCATTTAGATCACCCAGGCAAGCAATGCAGTAAGGCTAGAGGCTGCCCTAGTGCATATTAAAAGTACACACACACACACACACACACACACGACACACCACACACACACACACACACACACACACTGTGTGAGGAGGGGGAGAGAGAAATGTTACCAGAAACAGGAACAGAGATAGCTGGAAATGAGACAATGATGTAGACAGGAATGGAATTCTAAGTCAAAAGGGTTGCTTTTAAGGTGGGCATGGGAGGCAGGGAAACCTGAGAAGGAATCGAGTCTGAGTGAACTCTCGGAGAAGACAGCCAGGTATAGGGAGTTTTAAATTTTTCTTAACATGCACCAGATTCCTATTACAGTAGCTGATATGAGGGCTTTTTCCTTTCCTACTGAAAGTTCTAATTCTGCTCCCACGAACCTGGTTCCACTTGCCTAGGAAACCTGAAACCAGTGTTTTTAAAGCGCATTATGTAGAAGAGTAACTTAGGGACCTTGTTAATATGCAGCTTCTGATTCTGTAAGCAAAGGGTGGGCTGAAGATTCTGCATTTCTAAAAAGCTACCAGGTGATGCTGATGGATATGGTCCAGAACCACAGTTTGAATAGCAAAGACTTAAAAAAGAAACATGACGGCTGGGCACGGTGACTCACGCCTGTAATCCCAGCACTTGCGGGAGACCGAGGTGGGTGGATCACGAGGTCAGGAGTTCAAGACCAGCCTGGCCAACGTGGTGAAACCCCATCTCTACTAAAAATACAAAAAATCAGCTGAGCGTGGTGGCGGGTGCCTGTAATCTCAGCTACTCGGGAGGCTGAGGCAAGAGAATCACTTGAACCCAGGAGGCAGAGGTTGCAGTGAGCCGAGATGGTGCCATTGCACTCCAGTCCAGGCGACAGTGCAAGACTCCGTCTCATAAAAAGGAGAGAGAGAGAGAGAGAGAGAGAAGAGAAAGAAAGAAAGGAAGAAAGAAGAAAAAGAAAGAAGGAAGGAAGGGAGGGAGAGAGGGAGGGAGGAAGGAAAGAAAGAAAGAAAGAGAGAGAGAGAAAGAAAGAGAAAGAGAAAGGAAAGAAAGGAAGAAGGAAGAAAGAAAGAAAAGAAAGAAAGAAAGAAAGAAAGAAAGAAAGAAAGAAAGAAAAAAGAAAGAAAGAAAGAAAGAAAGAAAGAAAGAAAGAAAGAAAGAAAGAAAGAAAGAAAGAAAGAAAGAAAGAAAGAAAGAAGGAAAGAAAGAAAGAAAGAGAAGATGACTTCTTCATACTATGGTACTATGGTGTATTTTCCTCCTATTTTCAGATTCATGAGGTCGTTTGAGCTACAGAAACACACATTGTAGCAGAAGAGACTTTACTTCCAATCTCTCCTTCTCCATCTCTGTTCCCTCTGAAGTTTTTCTCAACATTGCTAAAATGAAAGTTCCCCTTTCCTTCTTTCAGCATCTCAAGCTGTGAATTTACTTTTATTCCTTCATTTATTGCAAAATTCTTATTTAAAAAATTTTTATTTGAACTCCCTCTCTCAAAACTTCCCCAAGTGAAGTACTAAATCTCACACATCTTTATTTTTTTTAATACCTAGTATTGCATTGAATGTATATATAATTAGTAATTGTTTCATATAATTAATGCTAACATGTCTTAAGTATGAATTCCTTCATTTTAACATCCCCAGAATTGTATTTGGCCCATAATAGTGTTTCCCAATTTTTTTTTTAAATCATGATAGGGAGCATTTTTAGACTTTTTTTTCTAATTGTATTCACATGGTATTTTGGTGCAAGAGATGTACTGTATATCTGATTATGTTGGTTATAATTTGGAGAACCATAAACCATTGTACTAAGACTTTTTACCCCCAAGAACCAAAACACAAATCCCAGTCCACTCAGTCCATAGCATATCCTCCCTTATTGTTTCATTGATTTAACATGTTGTGGAATAAGAATATAATATATTACATAATATAGCATAATATAATGTGATTTAATACAATAGGCTTTTTTATACACTGAAATATAAATGTTGATAGTTGTTGAAAACTGAAATCTAAATATATTTTATAATTGAAACAGAAGCTTCTTAAAATATTTTGGTACAAAATGTGTCACTTGAATTATGATCATGTATTTGAAATGCTTTCCCACAGGCAGACTGTTTGTCCATGAGTGGGCTCACCTCCGGTGGGGAGTGTTTGATGAGTACAATGAAGATCAGCCTTTCTACCGTGCTAAGTCAAAAAAAATCGAAGCAACAAGGCATGGCTACTTAAATTTTCTAAACTGACTTCAGGCTTTTATCCGTTCTTATTTTCCTCACTTTGATATCTTTCAAAATCATTCTTAATGCCAACAATACGTCACGAAACAATGCTTTTGTTTTTTTTGTTTTTTTAGAAAGTGTATCTTAAGTAGTCAATTGCTATTTAAAACATACATAATTTCAATGGCAACCATTTGGATGACAATTTGACATATTTTATACTTCTCTGCCATAGCTTCCAGAACTCACTTGTGTTGAAGTTGGGCATGTAAATGGATTTACAATATGCTGGGATAAGATCAAAGTTATTCACATTACACAAGAATGCACAAACATGGTTAAGTAGTGCTAAATGTGGACTGAGTAAGAAATGAGGCAGCTTCAAGGAGCCAAGCAGGAACTTCTTGGAGATTTATAAAGGTTATTTTATAATACCATCTAGCATCACAGTTAATAATAGAGTCTCCTTTTGATTCTATGATCAAATGGTTGGGAAGAATCGGTTTAAAATTAAAATTGGTGCTATCGCCTCATCAGTGTAGATGTCCTGCTGGGGCTCGGGACTTGACACTAATGTGAGAACTGAAAGGTATATGATTTCAGTCAAGATCCTTCCTCTGCCCCATTGCACCAATTTTCAGGCACCAATTTTAGAGAGTATTACATTTATTGTATTTGTTTATGTCATATTCCCCTTAGATGTATAACAGCTGCTGCAGAATATTCATCATGATTTTCCACATAGTTTCATCATGTTGACCTAGTTTGGGAGCAATAGAAGCATCGACATATTTATGAGACTCCCTAAATAACAGAATAAAAACTATTCATCATTTCCTGAATTTGAACTGAAAGCCTATTGAAAAGGCAAAATATGTTCACATCTCAGCGTATTTGTTGTAATCACTGCCACCTGTGGTCAATTACATGCCATAAAACATATGTCTAAAATGTCTCCAACATTTTTTATTCTACCATGGGATTCTTGGCAGTACCTCATCTTTGCTTCCAATCATATTTCCCTTTGGATAAAAATGCTCTTTGAGTAATAAGACTTGTGTCTATCCCATGTACCTTTCTTTTGGGAATATCTTCTTTGGGAAGAAATCTACAAAGAACTTCAAGCTAAAGTGGTACTCAGAGTAAATTGTCTCAAAAGTTATCTTATCCAGGTCCCTATAGCATATTTACCACCAAAAGACCAGCAGGAGAGATGTCTGAGCAAGAGATCAGCAGCTTTAATACAAGGAGAGAACTCAACCATTATGTTTATCTGGAGGCCCCACTTAAAATTTCCCTCTAGAATTTCTTAAAAAATAGATAATTACTTTGATTGGAACCCTTAAACTCTACAGCCAGGATAGGAAGTACATGGTACACATAGAATAAACATCTTGATATAAAGGTCATCATGAATACAACCACTTAAGATTTCTGTCAGTGTTAATGATTCGGTTGCCTCAGAGATTAACTGTCATGTATTTTCAGGTGTTCCACAGGTATCTCTGGTATAAATAGAGTTTATAAGTGTCAAGGAGGCAGCTGTATTACTAGAACATGCAGAATTGATTCTAAAACAAAACTGTATGAAAAAGATTGTCAATTCTTTCCTGATAAGGTGCAAACAGAGAAAGCATCCATAATGTTTACGCAAAGTATTGATTCTGTAAGTATGCTGATAATTGCTTCCAGAATTTATAATCAAATGACATATTGTCATGTTTTTAAAGTATCTGTTCAGGTGACCTGAGGATTACATATATTGATATAGAGTTCTTTGAACATTGGCCGACACATAGTATGTGCTGAACTAGTGCTATCTAGTGTTATCTATTATTACTGTTACCATTATTCTTATTATGGTAAATCTACCTTATTGTAATATTGATGCTCAGTAAATGATATTTCATTCAACAAACAACATATCTGCAGAAGGCATTTAAAATTTTTTCAGGTTTGTAGTTTGATTTTTAAATGCATGGTATATTAAAATTATTTTTTATTTTATTAACCGTTTAGGTTGTTGAATTCTGTAATGAAAAAACCCATAATCAAGAAGCTCCAAGCCTACAAAACAAAAAGTGCAATTTTAGAAGTACATGGGAGGTGATTAGCAGTTCTGAGGATTTTAATAACACCATACCCATGGTGACACCACCTCCTCCACCTGTCTTCTCATTGCTGAAGATCAATCAAAGAATTGTGTGCTTAGTTCTTGATAAGTCTGAAAGCATGGCGGTAGGTTCACTCTTTCTGGATATAGGGATGTGGGATATTTGAAGATCTGAGAACACACTGAACTCTGTCTGCACCTAGATTGTTCTAAATTGCATGGTGGCATAAAGTACCATCACTGCCCATGATCATGACTTCAAGATACTGCAGCAAAATACCATAGTAAAAGAAAGATGCAAATATAATTAAAAATACCTAATCCAAGGGTCACTTCCTCCTTGGATTCCTCCAGAAAATGGGCTGGACTTCTAGGCTGGTTAAAGCCCTTTTACTGTTTCCCAACAATGCTCTGTGCATACCTCTATTACTGCATATTATATTTACGTTACACATTTCTCTTCCACTAGCCTAGAAGATCCTCTAGGACTTAGAACCATGTCGTATTCATCTTTATCCCCATTTCCTAGAATAAAGTTAATCACATAGGGATAATCAATAAATAATTGTTGAAATGAATGGACAGCAAACAAGTGGGTGCAATGTGATAAGAAACCAGAAGAATGGCACATTTAAGGCAGAGCAAAGCCTGCTGAAGAACAGGAATAAGGTTTTCAGCAAATGAGGGAGGTATTAAAAAGGGCAGATAATGATAGAGTGGAAGGAACTGAGCCACAACAATGCAGGTAGTGGAGAGAGCACATAAAATGAAGATGTAGAAGTTTCTCATTGTGATTTGGTTCAGGGAGTTCAGAAGGAAATTTGGGCATAAGTTGGCGGGGAGTAATACAGATCAGCATAGTGATAAGGACTGGAGAAGACAAATGCATGAAGAAGCTTATATCCTAGACAATCACCTCGGAAAAATGGCCGGGTCCTGAGGGTTACCAAAGAGCCAATTCAATTAACCCATTGGTGGAAAGGCGGCAGCGAGAGGTTAGGAACAGAAGGAGAAAATGGGAAGATAGGGCCTTGGCCTCTCCAAATTTAAAATGAAGCTTGAGTAAGTATTACCTTTTGGGCAGTCTAGTTTCCAGTGGATGGAGTGATTCCAGTCTCTGGTTGGAGTCTACAATAGTCTGGTTTGATTTATAGGCTTGGGGGTATGGTTTTATCTGAAGACAACAAGCACAGGAGCTCCCAAGAGTAATTAGACAGTCTCTCAGATGTGTATCCTCACCCCAATTTCAACTCAATCCCCACCCTACCTTCCACCCCTCACTTGGATACTTAGCAGTCAAGAATCAACTGAAAATAAAAACCTGTGCTCCTTACTACACAATATGTGTCCCATAATACATACTACCATTTTTTAAATTTTATCAATTAAAAATTTGATAATTGCTTCTTTTAACAACATTGATTACTATTCATAGAAAGTGTTACCAATAAATTCTGTCCATTCATTTTATGTGATTGTCTATTATTTTCCAGTCAAAATCACTTGTTTGTTTTTCTTGTCTTTTTGATCTAGAGTTATGACCGCCTGAATCAAATGAATAAGGCAGCAAAATATTTCCTGCTGCAGATTGTTGAAAATGGATCCTGGGTGGGGATGGTTCACTTTGATAGTACTGCCACTATTGTAAATAAGCCAATCCAAATAATAAGCAGTGATGAAAGAAACACACTCTTGGCAAAGTTACCTACATACGCTTGGGGAGGAACTTCCATCTGCTCTGGAATTAAATCCGCATTTCAGGTGAAAATTGTACTGCAAATATATTTTGGTTTTTGTTTCTTTTCAGGACATTTTCATGTTAAGTGCTATGCACATACTTGCTGTCTTATTTTAACATAATTAATCCTAAGAAGCACAGGACTAAACAAATAGAAAAAAGTTCTCTTGATGTTTTAATGGATCAGTGAATGAACAACCCATGGGTGAATAAATGACTATCAATTTGCCACTCACTTACAAGCCCAAGGAAGTCATGGACTTTGCTGTCTTGTTACCATGCAGTAGTCAGTGCTCAGTAAATGTTAGTTAAATAAGTGTGCTTGGATGCAAAAGTCATCAACTTTTGGGGCAATGACACAGGTGGTATAGTATTATTCCACTTTAAGCTAGTTCTCATTTGAGTTTCTGTAACATTCAGCTAGGGCAAACTATTTATTATACCTCTTACAGCAGATGTAGCAAGACTGAGAGTCATATTTAGGGTAAGCCATATGAGTTAGAGCATGAACTTTGACATCAGAGTACTGTATGTGCTACTTACTAACCACATAATTTTAGGCTAACCTTTCAGTCCCTTTGGACTCTCAGTGTCTTATCTATACAATATGGGAAATAGGAATGCCTACCTCATAGAGTAATTATAAGGATTACATGAAATGATACATTTACATACTTAGAACAATATTTACTATATTATGTAGCAAATATCTACTTCATATAGTATATATACTAAATATATAATTTATTATAAGTATATATTTATAATGATTAGTAAATATATGTATAATTATTATGAACATTATTTTTAGTCAAATGGTCATCTTGAGCTCACAATTAATATAAATTATGTCATTTTACTGTTTAGAAATCTTCACTGTCTCTTCACAGTCTACAAAATTGTTTCAATTTCTCAGTCTGATATTACTAAAAAGTCTCCCCCACCCAGTAAAATTGCCATCATTTATCTTTCCTGCCTTATTTACTCCATTCTCCCCTCTCGATGCTCTATCCTCCAACCAACTTACTACACACATCGTTCTCCAAGTCGCCTGTATACTAACAGCCTCAAAACCTTTGCACCATGCAAGTTCCTCTACTTAAAATGCTTCCTGTTCTCCCATCTCTGCATGTTAAAATTCTACCAATCCTCCAAAATCCTTTCTCCTTCATGTAACTTCCCTTTTACTCCCAACCCAACTGAATGTGTCTCTTCCATGAATTGCATGACATTTTAGTTTAGGTTTGTAACATGAAGTCCTACATTCAAATCACAATTGTCACTTATCAGCTTTGTGACCTAAACATGATTCTTATCCCCTCTAGTCCTCAATTACCTCATCAGTAAAATAGGATACATAGGGTTGCTCATGTTTTAATTTATTCAAAATATAAAATGCTTTAATTTATTCACCAAGCAAAGCTTTTCACTCTTGTGGTATGTATATATAAGTGGGGAACAGATAATAAATAGATAGATAAAAACAAGAATTGCAGATTATGTAGATAGTGTTGTGAATAAATGAAACAGGGCAATGGGACAGAGTAACAGGGAAAGGAGAATTACTGTGGGTGGGAGGCCAATGAGCCTTCTCTAAAAAGTAACATTTAAGCTCTGATTTGAAGGATGAGAAGAAGCCAGTGGTTCAGATAGAAAAGAAAGTGCAAAAGTTCCTTAGAAAAAGGTGAGAAAAAACTAGATTCTTCTAAGAAATTATACAAGCTAGTGGCACTGGAGTTTGGCAAATGAGGGGGTATGAAATGTGGTTGGAGAGGTAGACAATGACAGATCTTAGAAAACTTCAAAAAATATGAGGCTTGTATTTTGTTTTAAGCACAACAAAAAGCTCTTGAAGAGTTTAAAGTATCAGAATTTGATAATCAATTTATGTTCCAGGAATATGATTACAATTGCCCTGAATAAAATAAATTGTAGGCAGTAAAAGTGGTAATAGGAAGACATTTTGGGAGCCTGGAGTTGGATCAAATTATACAGTGTATAAAACATGGTTAATACATAGCAAATGTTCAGTAAACTGTAACAGTACATTGTTATTTCTCTTGAACTATAGAATATTCTGTGGTAAATACATATTAGTTTTGTCTTTGTTGTTCATCTCTAGATCTCCTCAGTCTCTGACACAGAGCTTCATAAACATTGTTACATTGAACCCAATTATTTATTAATATATGAATGTAGGAATGTAGTTGCTACTGAATCCCCCGCACAGTGACTGGCACATTGTAAATACTTGGTAAATAATCTCATGCAAGAAAAGAAGAGGTGAAAGAGAGAACTCTGTTTCATCTTTGGATCTTCATTTTATACTTAAATGCATGGGAGAAGTGTGATAGAGATGCTACCAATGCCATAAATGTATAAAAGCATTTTCCTATCTTTCCGTTTGGTTTCAATGCATGTCAGAGAATATTTCCCATATATTGCAATATGTGTATTAGTCACTCTTTGCTTCAAAACATGCAAAATTGAAATAAGGGTGGTCAATTTGTTCCCTGATACCAACTTTCAAGGGATTTCTACATTCCGAACCCTCTTCTGCAAATCTGCACACACACCTCCACTCCCTGCCAAAGAAAGCCACTCATAATCTGTTATTTTTCACCTCTTGGCCTGGACTCAAGGTCTCAAAATGGTGCTCCAAGATGCCACCACCAATTAAAACTGTCAAAGAAAATGAAATATAGTTGTCATCCTGGGCTAAGTTCTCTTTATCCTCTTTTACAGGCATCTAGTTTCAAAACTTTGAGTTTCAAACTGTTTGGCATTTAGGAAAAGGATTCAAGCTACAAATTGAACGTAATAAATATAATTTTAATATATTCTTTGAGCATCACCAATATGCTTAGTTCTGTGCCAGTTATTATCAGAAGTAAATGAAAGTTGCATAACAAGGCCGCATGCTTAGAACTCTCTATATTTTTTCTTTATAAGCATACTGAGGGTTTACTAATTTGTAATCACTGACTTTTTAAAATGTTGAAGTGGATTCTTAATGCATCTAGCTTTAAGTGCAAGAGACTTCATAAACTGAAGGCTTGTCTGTCAGAAGGTAGTCCAGTCAAAGAAACCAGAACACTATTTAATGTCATATACTGTGATTATACCTTTGGTATCTGGTTGACCTGAGTTTCCCAGGTTGAGATATTATTGTCATTTAGTCTAGATGATTTTCCAAAGCCTGGTCCCACTGAATTCATTTGAATAAATACTCCCTGCAGCTGGGAGTTTAAAAAAATTTTCATGTTTAACATCCCCCAAGGATTGTTGATTGAAAATTCTTTATTTTAAAATAGAGGCTATCTCTTCTATTCTGCATAACTTGCGTTTATTCTCTCTGTAATTTTTTTCTGATTTCCCATTTGTCTATTTGATCTAGGAACGCCTGTTGGTAACTGTGCTCTGAATTATGTTTTCAGGTCATTGGAGAGCTAAGCCCCCACCTCGATGGATCTGAAGTAGTGCTGCTGACTGATGGGGAGGACTACACTGCAAGTTCTTGTATTGATGAAGTGAAACGAAGTGGAGCCATTGTTCATTTTATTGCTTTGGGAACAGCTGCTGATAAAGCAGTAATAGAGATGAACAAGATAACAGGTAAAACATGTTCCATTTATTCCAGGCCTTCAATAGCAATGCATACATGTAAAGGCTGACAGTTCAACAACTTCTCTTGAGTTTCTGCCCTGAAGGTACTGAAGCTGGGGACCAGACCCAATCTCTGTTCTCATGGCACTTGGAGTTCAGTTGGCTGGAGAGACAAATAAAACTGTTAATGAAATAACATAATCAGATAACATTCCTTCATAACAGGAGGAATATAGAAAAATAAAAAGTTCTATGTGAGCAGAGGAAGCCATTAGCTTTATTAGAGTTGTATAGAGCCAGGGAAAGGAAGCATGAGAAAGTAGCTGAATTCTGAGCTGGGCTTTGAACAAGGTGTTGAATTTCTCTGGGAAGAAAAAGGGGCTAAGAAAAGATGATCAAGTCGTGAGCAAAAAACATCATATTGGGGTGACAGTGCAAGGCACATGGAGGGAATGGTGAAAACTCCGTGAGACCAGAGCATAAGCTGTGGGGTGGGTGTATGTGATTAACAGAAACTCAGGCTGAAAAGATCTAAATAACAAAGTTTTTATGTAAACATTAACTATGGTAGCTGTTATTTCAGACACACAGACGTGATGAAAATGGATTACGTGTTTCCAATACCTTCTTAAACTTAGTAGAGAATATATAATTTATGACATGAGCATAAATTCTGTTGAATTGGCTTCTAATGGTACTAAATATATGCTTGCTTTTTAATGCTTATTTATGCAAAATCACATCATTTCAAAGTCCTTTCATGGCCACTGTAAAATTTATTTCTATTCCAAGTAGCTCCTTAAAAGTAGTACTTTTTTGGATTTATTGCTCTTGCTTTCCATTTTTCTATCTGCTCATTGCCAATTATTGTGAGGATACCTAAATATAGCAGCTCTTTCATCTTTCTAATTTTCTGATTTTGGTCTATGCTGGCTGAAATATCTGAAAGTCAACTTTGTTAGAACTAAAATAAAAGATTCACAATCTTTTAACAAAAGATTCACAATCTTTTAACAAAAGATTCCATAAACCTACACTGGCTGAAATATCTGAAAGTCAATTTTGTTAGAAATAAAAGATTCTCTAAAAGGGCTGTGTAAAGTTTGTGAGCTTTAATACATGGAATTGTAACATCTTTCATATTCTATAATTATCATGCATCTTAGCTAGCTAAGATTTTGATAATGAGGCATTATGGTAGCTTTCATTCCCTAGTTATGACATTTTAAAATGAGCATTTCAGAATTAATCTGTACAACTATGTGCTTTTGGTCTATTTTAATAACACATACTGAAACTATGATTTTGTTTTAACTATTACCTTAATAATCACTAAAATATACATATTTATTTTCTAGAAAGCAGTCTAATTAATGCATTTACATTTTAGGAGGACGTCATTTTTATGCTTCGGATAAAGCCCAGAACAATGGCCTCACTGATGCTTTTGGGGCCCTTACATCAGGAAATACTGAACTCTCCCAGAAGTCCCTTCAGGTCAGAGTTCTCATTCCCTGGGTTTTCGTGTTCACCTTTGCCATAACAAAGAAAAAACAATTTGGTGGCTATAAGTTTTGAGTTCCATATTTTTCTCAACGTAAATTTTTAATTAAAATCTAAACTTTAATCTTAAATAGAAATTACCCTTTAGCTATAGCCAAATTAATTGGTAAAACAAAAGTAAAATAAATGGTGAAATAGCAGACATATTGTTTCTTTTCTTTTCATTTCTGGTTAAGAAATGACATTACAATGTAATAATGTCAAATATTTCACCAAAAATGGACCTTTTCCAAAATAAAGCACCCATTTTTCAATGAATGCATTTTAAAAGCTCATGCTTGAAGCTTTCCCCATACTAAACTTCTATGAAATAGATTTAGACACATGAACTCAAGAACCTGGTTGGGAAATGGAAGGAGTGTATCTTGGAAATAAATTAAGCAGGAGAAAGAAGGCGTGAATAGTCATTGTCTAGCTACAAACATAGGGCTTCTGTCACCTCTTCAACCACTTTTTTCAGTGGCTTTTTGTTTTATTCACCTGTCTTCTGAACATAACACTTTTGCTCATCTGGGTCTTAATAGCATCACCATTTTCTGTTACTTAGATTCAAAAACTGTGAGTAAACTTTGATTCTTCTTTCTTCATGTCCCATGTGAACGTAGCCAGTTTCT
Source organism: Macaca nemestrina (assembly GCF_043159975.1). NCBI lineage: Eukaryota > Metazoa > Chordata > Mammalia > Primates > Cercopithecidae > Macaca > Macaca nemestrina. The sequence goes on along the minus strand of NC_092125.1, from coordinate 147,055,898 downwards.
CTCAAAATACATTTTACAAAAATGTTTGTCTTCATTCCTACATGTCTATGTCACGTCACTTTATATCAAGATTTCTGTCTTGTGTTTTCCAGCTCATCAACTCACTGCCTATATTAAAACTTGCCATGATCCCTAAACAAACCTATTTTCCTCTACTTCTCAACAATGAAAGGAACAGAAGTTATAGGATGTGAGCTTAGAGTATGTGCAGATTGGTTTGCACATCTGGTCTACAGATATATCCTGCAAACAAGTTAAAAATTGGTGTCAGATATAGCCTGCTACTGTGTAGAGAATAAGCTGAAGGATAATAAAGGTCATTTCTGAGGTTGCCATGGTTGTTGACTGAGAAAATGGTGATTACAGTGACTGAAATTGACAAGGAGAGAGAACTCATTCTGAAGATACTATTTTGTGTTCTGTTTATTTTAAATGGATGGTAGGAACACCAAGAAACCTGCTATACAGTATAGCAACTGTAGTTAACAACAATGTATTGTATATTTGAAAATCACTAAGTGCATTTTCTGCATTCTCACCACAAAAAAAGAAATGAGTATGTGAGGTAATGCATATGTTAATCCACTTGATTTAGCCATTCCACAATATATGTATATTTCTTTGTCACTTTAAAAAATAAGTAACTAAATAAAAATGGTTGGCTCTCCTGGACTAAGAGCTATCAACAAAAAGTTGAAAAGCTTTCTTTAAAGCTCCTCTCAAAAAAAGGTTCTATCTTCAATTTCCTCTCTTCTCAGGATTCCAACCTTTTTGTATCAGTTTGCACTCTGTTGAATATATTTACTGTCCAGTGCTACTCCCTCTATCTGTGTGAAAAAATTGTTTCAAAATTCCATATCAGGAAAATATCCATGAATGCTTGCCAAGACAACCGGGGAAAAAACAGTAAGGTCATATTCATGACTGTAAAACCCATGCTTCTGCTCTAAGTCTCTTACTTCCTCACTTTTTAATTGATAACTGTCATATCATCACCAGCTTGCAGAGAGATCACAAGTCTAAGGTGGTTTGCCATTTATAAGCTTGTTCTCAGTCCAGAAATTAAAAACCGTCTTTAAAAAGCATAAAATTACTGTCTTTTCAATTAATTTTGAAATCTATTTAAATAGCTTGAAAGTAAGGGATTAATACTGAACAGTAGTAATCCCTGGATGAACGACACTGTCATAATCGACAGTACAGTGGGAAAGGACACATTCTTTCTCATCACATGGAACAGACTGCCTCCCAGTATTTCTCTCTGGGATCCCAATGGAACAATCGTGGAAAATTTCACAGTGGATGAAACTTCCAAAATGGCCTATCTCAGTATTCCAGGAACTGCAAAGGTAAGCAATCAGCTTTTAGACTTCCTGTCAACATTTTTAAAAAACTGAACATAAATTGTTTAATGTCATAAATGTGAGTACCAAAGGTTGTATCAACTTTAAAATGAAGATAAAATAGTATGTACTTTCTATGCCTGTGTCCTTAAAATTATGATGGTAGGAAAAAGGAAAAAAGAACTTACGTATCAAGAAGAAGGAAGAAAAGGTAGTCAAGACAGTCTGAGAAGAATTTTAAGAAGGAAATGTAGGAAGAGTCTATGCAAATTGGTGGGTAGAGAGCTACAGGGTCCTTCCTTTTTCACCCTACCAGGATTGATGAATCTGTGGGCTCTAAGGTCAAAACCAAGGCAAACCTTCTAAAACTTATTTTTTTCCAGTTGAGATGTAGCAAAGTGTACACATCATCAATGATACCACTTGGCATGCCCTGTCTGAACTGCCTCAGCCCTTACCCGTTTATCCTCAACATCCTTAAAAACCTCTTTATTCTACTCCCCATTATATAATTTATTTAGAATTACATAATGGAAATACAGAAAGTAGCTTGACTTTGGATACTTACTATATTTCGGTTGAAATTTTTAGGTGGGCACTTGGGCATACAGTCTTCAAGCCAAAGCAAACCCAGAAACATTAACTATTACAGTAACCTCTCGAGCAGCAAATTCTTCTGTGCCTCCAATCACATTGAATGCTAAAATGAATAAGGACATAAACAGTTTCCCCAGCCCAATGATTGTTTATGCAGAAATTCTACAAGGGTTTGTGCCTGTTCTTGGAGCCAATGTGACTGCTGTCATTGAATCACAGAGTGGACATACAGAAGTTTTGGAACTTTTGGATAATGGTGCAGGTAATTCACAGGTTTTTATGAATAAGCCAATATTTTCCTAATTCAGCATGTTGTGAGTCCCTGTGGCATTGTAGGGCAGTAAGACAGACAACAGAATTGATGCAAATTAAGGAGGAACAGCAGGACCAGCAGGAAATTTTATATAGGTAAAACCTACAGAGTGCCTAGCAAATGTCTTGCATGTGGTAAACACTCAATCAATGTTTTGGGGCTGAGCACAGTGGCTCAGGTATGTAATCCTAGCACTTTGGGAGGCCAAAGTGGGCAGATCACTTGAGGTCAGAAGTTCGAGACCAGTCTGGCAAACATGGTGAAACCTCTTTTCTACTAAAAGTACAAAAAATTAGCCAGGTGTGGTGGCACACACTTGTAAACCCAGCTACTTGGGAGGCTGAGGCCGGAGGATCACTTGAACCTGTGAGGTGGAGGTTGCAGTGAACCAAGATCATAACACTGCATTCCAGCCTGGGCAACAGAGAGAGACTCTGTCTCAGTAACAACAAAAATACCCGATAAATAAATAAAAATAAAAATGTTTTTGCTTGTTGAATTTGTTTGTTTTTTGTTTTTTTGAGATGAGGTCTCACTCTGTCACATAGGCTGGATGGAGTTCAGTAGCACCATTTCAGCTCACTGAAGCCTCTGCCTCCTAGGCTTCAGCAGTCCTCCCATCTCAGCATCCCAAGTAGCTGGGATACAGGTGTGTGCCACCATGCTCAGCTAATCTTTACATTTTTTTTGTAAAGAAAAGGTCTGCAAAAGAGAAAAGGTCTCACTATCTTGCCTCAGCTGGTCTCAAACTCCTAGGCTTAAGGTATCCTCCCACCCCAGCCTCCCAAAGTGCTGGGATTACAGAAGCGAGCCACCATGCCTGGCCATACATGTAATTTTTTTGTCATCATTATTGTTTATCATCCAGGCAACCAATGTCTGTCACCAATTAGAAAGGTCTCATTCAGGAGACTGAGGACAGCATCAAGAAAAGTCTGGCTAGAAAGGATGAAGCACAAGCAAACTAGATGCGATTAAGTGGTAGAACTTGGGTCTCTGGCAGGAAAATAAAGCAGGAGTAATCCTCAACAGCTGGAACACAGTATAAATATAGTCCTGAGAACTGGGACCCAGGGGCAGCTAGCACTGCCACGAGACAGGAAGATTCATCACTGGGGCATCAGATACCAGGTCTGGCTGGTAGGAATCAAGATGCAATGTTGGCCATTCTCTATCTCCATGGTCTGCACAGATGGGTGATACCTAAAGACCCTTTCCCCAGATTCTGGATTGTTCTAGGAACAGAAGCTTCTTTAAGAGGTAATTAAGCAAGGAAATAACTATATTGATAGGCACTCGAATTAACAAAATTTTCCATCAGTGTATTTTGCAATGTAACTTATTCAATCATTTTATAATCATATCTTCAACTAGAGTTGCCCCTGAGAAAAACTGAGAAGGTGAAATTGTTCTTTTGTGTACCTCAATGTCTTCTTCAGATATATCAATATTTCCACAACTATTCCTTGCCTCTTTTTCCCCTTTCTACAAATCTATACTACATTAAAACTTATATGCACCATGTTTCCCTTCTCAACATTTTGCTAGATGACCATTTAGGTAATTGGGGAAATTTGCCAATTTGGAGTGCCTTTACCTGAGATGGTATTGGTGATTAACAATGACATAGAGCAGACATTCTTTAGTCTGCAAATGTCTTTAGTTTGCAGACAAACTTTAGTGTGCAAAGGAGTTATCTCGAGGGCTTGTAAGAACACAGAATGCTGGGACCTTTTCCCTAGGAAATCTGGGAAATGTGTATCTCTAAAAATCACCAAATTTAGTAATTTTAGTTGACTGTTGTGAGAATTAAATCCTACACAAAGATAGGATTTTTCCTTAGTAGAGACCCTTTTGATTTAAAAAGAGAAATGACATAATTAATGTGTTTAGAGTTAGAGAAAGCAAGCTGAAAGCAAACAGTGGTGGAGAAATTGTAAGAGTACTATGTGTAATACTCTGTATATGAATTAATAAGGATGGGAAGGTGAAGTATTTAGGCATTTATTATGCATACATAAATATCAATGTGTGTGTATGTATGTTATATAGACCTAGTAGATATCAAAATAACTCAAAGGTATCAATTCTACAATATATTGTTTTGGCAGAATATAATGGAAATATTCTCCAAAGGGTCAATCTCAAAATATTAAGCCTAATCTAGAGGATATCCTTGTAGAAGCCAATTGTTTGTCTTTGAAAATGCATACGTTTCTCTTTACAATACTTTATTCCTTCATTTCTATAACAAGGCGCTGATTCTTTCAAGAATGATGGGGTCTACTCCAGGTATTTTACAGCATATACAGAAAATGGCAGCTACAGCTTAAAAGTAAGGGCTCATGGAGGAGCAAACACTGCCAGGCTAAGCTTAAAGCCTCCACTGAATAGAGCCGCGTATATACCAGGCTGGGTAGTGAACGGTGAGTAATTCATGATATTTATAATCCAGTGATAGTTTGAATAATATTGGTGATTTTATATAATTGAGGCTTCAAACAGGTTGATCACAACTCAAAATATAGCTTTTTCCATTTACGGAATAAAGTTCTCAGTCATACTAGGATTTGCCTCTAAATTAAGCTTTGGTACAATGTCTGGCACCTAGTAAGCACTCAAGCACTCAAAAAAGGTCAGTTATTATTGTTTTTTAAACTTTCAATTTAGGTTTGGGGGTACATGTGCAGGTTTGTTATATAGGTAAACTCATGTCATGGGGGTTTGTTGTACAGATTATTTTGTCACCCAGGTACTAAACCTAGTATCCAATAGTTATTTTTTCTGCTCCTCTCCCTCCTCCCAACCTCCACCCTCAAGTAGGACTCAGTGTCTGTTGTTACCCTCTTTGTGTCCATGAATTCTCATCATTTAGCTCCCACTTATAAGTGAGAACACGCAGTATTTTGGTTTTCTGTTCCTGCATTAGTTTGCTGAGGATAATGGCCTCCAGCTCCATCCATGTTCCTGCAAAAGACATGATCTCACTCAAAAACATCAGTTATTATTGTGTTAGTTTGGAACATGTTATGTATATCAGCAATAATATGCCCAACTTTCAGCTCAAGATGAAGGAAACAGGTCAGTTTATGAACCTAAGCACAAGCCAGTGCAGAATTTATCCTTCAGATTACATATGCTGTAAGAGTAAACATTCATTTGGAATTTTAATAAGTCAAAAAGAAAAAAAAAAAACAATGTGTATAGTAAAGTGATGTAAGAATTAAGAATGCATTCTTTGCTAGCTTTCTTTTATCTGGTCCCTTGTGACTTTTAGGGGCTTTCTACTAGCAATTGGGATACAACAGAAGAATTATTCCTTAGCACTTGCAGCATGGAGGGAGGGACCTAGCACAAGTGGGTGGAGGAGAACTGGCAATGATTTCCCCAGATATATTCCCAGAGTGCTGATAATTCAAGAGGTAAAGCAATTCCTTTTTTAAAAAGGCACATATTGAATTATATAATATTTCTCTCATCCAGTGTAGGCTTAATTCTAAAGCAATGTGTTATCTGACTCTGTCCTACAATATCCTACCAAAGAAAGAATTCTCTCACCAATTGGATGCTTATGATTGTCACAAAACTTAGTAAAAATGTGACTGTATATATATTTATTAAAAGGAAAAGACAAGTGGGGTGAAGAAGGTGATTCCCTGAATTATAAAAAAATACCAGCAGTTTTGCCCATTATAAACCAGGAAATGTTTAATGCAGGGGAAATTGAAGCAAACCCACCAAGACCTGAAATTGATGAGGATACTCAGACCACCTTGGAGGATTTCAGCCGAACAGTGTCTGGAGGTGCATTTGTGGTGTCACAAGTCCCACATCCAGAATATCTCTTGGATGACCTATATCCACCAAGTCAAATCACAGACCTTGATGCCACACTTCAGGAGGATGAGATTATTCTTACATGGACAGCACCAGGAGATAATTTTGATGTTGGGAAAGGTAAGGACGAAGTGTCACATGATTTTGGCTTAAGTGAAAGGTGCTAATTGCAAAAAACAAGGGTGTAAGGGCAGGCGAGGGGAGAATGGTTTTATATTGACAGCCTAGCAAAGTATTAATTTCATAATCTGTTATTTTTTAACCAATCAAATGACACATTTTAACGTGGTCCTACTTTTCATACAAAGAAGGTAGCAGTTTGCAGAGCTTAAGATCAGAATTCAGCTTTTATTAAAAAATGAGTAAGGTTTTTGATCTGAGTATCTACTTTGTATAACTAGACATTTTTGAGAATTAAAAAAAGGAATGAATGTGCTATGCTCCAGTCTCTAAACTACATGTAACTTTTTTTCTCAGCTCAACATTATATCATAAAAATAAGTGGAAGTATTCTTGATCTAAGAGACAGTTTTGATGATGCTCTTCAAGTAAATACTACTGATCTGTCACCAAAGGAGGCCAACTCCAAGGAAATCTTTGCATTTAAACCAGGGAATATCTCAGAAGAAAATGCAACTCACATATTTATTGCCATTAAAAGCATAGATAAAAGCAATTTGACATCAAAAGTATCCAACATTGCACAAGTAGCTTTGTTTATGCCTCAAGCAAATCCTGATGACATTTCTCCTACTCCTACTCCTACCCCTACCCCTACTCCTACTCCTATTCCTACTCCTACTCCTACTACTGATAAAAGTCATAATTCTGGAGTTAATATTTCTACTCTGGTATTGTCTGTGATTGGGTCTGTTGTAATTGTTAACATTATTTTAAGTACCACCATTTGAACCTTAATGAAGAAAATAATCTTCAAGTAGAGCTAGAAGAGAGTTTTAGAAAACAAAACAATGTAAGTAAAGGATATTTCTGGATCTTAAAATTCATCCTATGTGTGATCATAAACTCATAAAAATAATTTTAAGATGTCTGAAAAGGATACTTTGATTAAATAAAAACACTCATGGAGATGTAAAAACTGTCAAGATTAAAATTTAACAGTTTTATTTTTTGTTATTTTATTTGTAAGATATAGTGATGTAAAAACTGTCAAGATTAAAATTTAATAGTTTTATTTTTTGTTATTTTATTTGTAAGACATAGTGATGAACAGAGATCCTTTTTCATATTGTTACCTGGTTGTTTATTATTTGATACAACATTTTTCTGAAATGATATTTCAAATTTCATCAAGAAATTAAAATTATCTATTTGAGTAGTCAAAATACAAGTAAAGGAGAGCAAATAAACAATATTTGAAAAAAATGAATTTGGTGTTGGTACTATTAAGTATAAATTGATGATGTCGTATTCCTCCAAAGCCTCCAACTATACCCTACAATTGCCAAGGTTATGTTTACTACAATTCATGGATATGGAGGATACCAGAAAAAAAAAATCAATTACCACCTGTCAAACTATAATTTTTCCTGATTTTATTTTGATATAAACATATATCTATCTCTTTTCATTTAAAAAGCCATACTCATCTGCGTACTTTTTGTTTTATCATAGGAACGAATTACTGAAGCTACTATCTATTGCCCTTGTTTTCAGATAAAGAAAACTAAATATTTTTTAAACATAATATTTTCATTCATCTCTCAGGGTCACAACCATATTGACTAATGAGATCACTTAAGGAGAAAATGTATGTTGAAAGGAACAGTTTTATATGGCAGACCATAGCCAGGTCAGCCAGAGACCCTAATGATGGAAACAAAATGGAACACAGAGCATGTAACAATGGTGTAAGATGGTGCAGAAAGAACTTCCCCTCATAGGAGTAGGTAGACTTGGAGTCCAAGTTTACAAGCATACGGTTTCCTTGTTCTACCAACGGGTGGTTTTCTCATTTTGCACAGGAATTTTTATTACTATAACTCAGCATCCTGAGGAACTAAAGAGGACCTGCAGAACAGCATCCACTCATTTGCATTCTTATCTCATGTAGCATTGGCGGGAATTCTTTGCTCTTTGGAAGTAAATGAAAACAAAAGCCATATAAGCTGAGTCCAGGGGTCACTTTTAACAATCTTCAAACATAGATCTTGACCTGGCATAAAGAATTTGGTGTGATTAGAAGGGCTGACAAAAAGGGCCTTGTAGTTTAAGTTGGAAGTAGTAAAGGAGCAAAGGAAGAGGAAGTAAGTGGGAGACTCCTGACTCAAGAATGGTTTGACTTCCTCTCAAAGCATGCAGAAGAAAATGTGCAGAGGAAAATGAGCGGCACACTAGGGCATTCGGAGACTAAGTTGTTGAGGTAAAAGGTCTATTGGCACTGTTAGCTCCTCTAGCAGACTGGCATCTGTTTGGCCAGTGCTAATGGCTAGGGATGTACAGGAGAATATGCAGGAAAAGCATTAAGGGTAGAGCACCTGGCCTTTACCAAGAGGGGAATGAAGGCCTGAAATTCTATGTTGGCACCAGAAATATCATGTAACAGTCAGATTTTCTGTATATCCCTTCCACCCATTCACCCCATTACTCTGGAGGCAAAGCCTACCAGTCTGGTTACTTCCCTCTCTGAGGTTCTAGTGCAACAGCTAGGCTCAGGTAGATCCCAGTGGTGGACTGCCCCCTCCCAGGTCAAGCTCTAATTTCATTCTATTCCCAGCTCTGCATCAAGTAGTTATTTGTGAATTCTTAAGAATCAGAAAGATAACTAAATCGTTACCATTGTTGTAGTCAGTACAGGCTACATAATTTATGCTGCTCACTGCAAAATGAAAATAAGATGCCTTTGCTTTAAAATTAGTAAGAATTTCAAGACACCAACAGCTAAATGTTAAACCAAGTTCAGGGCCCTTCTAAGCAGAGCTCCAAGCAACAGCATAGATGGTATGTCCACAAAACCAGCCCTGACTGCACTCCAGGATAAACTAGCGATGGTACCTACAGTATGAAGCCTCTGTGTGCGCTGTCCATTACAACTGCCTAGCAGCATTCACGGTCTAGTAGTTGATTTAGTTAATCATGAAAAAGTACCACATTTGGGAAGCTAAGTTTAGGCTCATCGCCTCTTGCAGGGAATCTGGCAACAGAAAATACATCTAAGATATTCCATTAAAGAAGAGAGGGAGCCCTGTATGGGAGAGGATGAACCCTCTATGGACCTCAGAGACTCGAATGTCTACAGGGTTCCTGAATAGAAAAAAACCTGTATCACTAGCTATCCAAGTCAGTGTTACTCCTTGGGGTGGGAAGTCTACAGTGTCACAAGCTAAACACCTACCCCAGGGGCTGCCCAAGCTCTAGCACAGAGAGATGGTATGCATACATAGTCACAGCTGCTCAGCTAGGACTGAGAGAACTACCTTTCCATGTTTCCATTCATGCCACTGAGATGGCTGCTGTCACAGGCCAGAGTGCCCCAGTAGAGCATGTGTAAGTGTAGGGGCCCAAACCACAGTGCCTGATGAACATTCACACCAGCATAAAATAGGACTAAGAGGAGTTCAACTCAAAGCAACACTGAAGTGATCCAGGCCCATTGAAGCCAAACAGAAAAGTATGGTAGCTAATCCCCAGAAAAGTTTCCAATGATCCACAATTCCAATTATTTGTAGCCTTATGTAGTTCTTTCTCACATTGGATCTGAGCTGGGTGAATGATGTGCCTTAATTAACATAATATAGCAAAAATGATAGATGTTTCCATTTTAGTGTTCTTGGGAACCCTGACCTACCATGTTAAAATACAGCTATGCTAATGGAGAGACCACTGGAGAGGTTCCAAGAATACATGGAGAATAAAAAGAGGACTAATTAACTCTCCCTGTTTCCCAGCCTCTAGATGATTCCATTTACAGTCACCAGACTCTAAGCCTAACCAGCAAAAGAACCTCACATTTAAGCCCAGACAACCAATAGAATCATGGAAAAAAGAAAATGATTGATGTTTTGAGCCACTAAGTTTTGGGATGGTTTGGTCCACAGTGCTAGATTACCTAGATAACCAATAACTGTATTGGTCAGTGTTCCGTCAGGGAAACAGACCACCAAGAGTATTACAGAGTAGAGAAATTATTTATTATAAGAATTAGGATGAGGAAGTAAAGTACTAAAGAAAGGAAATGGGAGATCAGAAAAAAATCTAACAAGCCTATCTGAAGTGCTGAAGTTTGTGTTGGGTGTTTCATGTTGGTATCCAGGCATGTCCAGGAACTGGAATGGGATCGTGAAGGGGGCTACTGTGGAAGTCTGTGGAAGACTGTTACCTGTGCATAAAAAAACCTCTGTGGGTTTGTTGCCAAGAGTCTTGTGGTGGACCTAGGATCACTGTCAGTCAGCAAATGTCAGCATTCAGAAAGAAGAGTCAGAAATGGAGTAGAGAGGAGCAAGGATGCCAGCCCATCTGCACCTGTTTCCCACCACTTCTTATCACTTCTCCTGCAGGCAGTTATGGCTGCTGTTTTACTTCTGCCTTCCACATTTCATGCAAATTATTTTGGACCAACTTTAACCCAGAATCATATGGTTTCTGAGAGATGTAGTTCCAATTTATCCAACTTGCCTCAGCAAAGCCACTATTATATTAAGTGAAATAAGCCAGACACAAAAAGACAAATACCATATGTTCTCATTTGTATGTGAAATCTAAAAACATTGTACACATAGAAGCAGAGAGTAGAATGGTGGTTACCAGAGGCTGGGGTGGGAGGAAAAAAATAAGTTTAAGAGATCTACTGTACGTCATGGTGATTATAGTTAATAACAATATACTCCATAATTGAAACTCACAACAAGAACAGATTTTAACTGATCTAACCAAAAAAAAAATTGTATGAGCTAATGCATTAATTAAATAGCTTGATTTATCCATTCCACAGTGTATACATATACAGACATACCATGTTTTACTGGATTTCACTTTATTGTGTTTCACAGATACTGTGATTTTTACAAATTGACAATGACAATACTGATAGAATTGGGCTCTGATATTAGTAATTGCTACCCAGTGAAATAGAGGAATTCAATAGAACACAGTTTGTTACAGCGTCTCAAATATTGTTTTTTCATGTTTATATCCTAGTGAATTGAGACTGTTCAATAAGCTGCTTTCACAGCAATTATACTCAATGTCATCACTGCCAAAACTTCGTAAGTTTTGAAAAATAACAAACAATGACAAATCCACTGCTATACAGATCTACTCTCTAGGCACCAAATTCCTAATTTGTCTTTCCACTACCTTCCCTCTTACAGAGAACACTTTTGCTCACCATACCATCATTCTTTCTCCCTCCTTCCAGCAAATGTCTAGTCATTTCCTATGCTGAGCTTTTTGGCAAGTCCTTGTCTTTCTCTCCAATCCTGTTCCTCTTACCATCACCTTCTACTTTTCTGGTGCCTAGCATTACTTGATCACTGATGCCTTAGATAAGCCTGATTTCCCTATAGTTCTGTCTTTTTCCTTCACATAACCATGAATATTATCTAGGGCTACCATATTACAGAACTTTAAAGGGATCCGTGCAAATCATACCTTCTATGAGTGGTACCCCTGGAGTTTCACAAAGCACAGTGTCTGCATCCTCATGTGGTAGTTCTACTCTTAGAGCTGACACATGAAAAAATAAGTATTTTTCATAAATGATTCTATATTGTTCCATGAAACAGGAAGTTATTTTAAAGCCTTAGCATCCGTAATAGCATTTTAGTAAATATACCTGTTCAGATCATATTTGTTGCTAATTAATTATTTGATTTATGACCCCAATACCCTGTTTTCTTTAATAATCTATGTGATGATCAGCAAATTAGTTCCTGATGCATTTGACCCTGTGAGGAATGTAAGCAAAGCGCTACATATTTTATGTCCTGCTGTCTGTCATCATGTGGTGTTTAGGAAATAGGAAGTTGTTTTAGAGGCATATGGAAAAGACTGAACAGTAGGAGTTTGGTGACATGAAAGTAGAACCATCACTTACTTAATCATTTGAAGTTCTGTCTGGGCTTGGAACTAAAAACAATCAAAACCTTTTGCTTTTCTGCAAACATGCATCTATGTACAACCTCTCAAATGTGTTTAGAACCTTAATTAGGCTTCCTTCATAGAGCAAACCAGAACTCTCCAGATCCCAGAGAGCTCAGTGTCAGGAGACAATGCTATTTGAGGAGAGGAAGAAAGCCCACTATTATCTGTTGCTCCTTCAACTTGGGCTCCACCACCATGAACCTTCTCTTTCTCTCTCTCTCTTTCTCTCTCTCTCTCTCTCTCTCTCTCACACACACACACACACACACACACACACACACACACACACAGTTTGAGCCAAGTAGGGAAATGTAGGTGGTTCATAGCACTGTTTGGGTATAGGTTTGTCAATTTGGGTCGGGAAACAGTATAATTCTATAAAACTAAATTCATTCTCTTCACCTATACCTTCTTCCAAAATGTCCTATCTCAGTGAAAGAAAAGTATCTCACCATCCAGTTATTCAAACCAGAGACCAGGAGGCCATCTCTTGACTCTCCAATTTCTCCACCGTTTATGTCAAATCAGTGAATGAGTGTTGTCTGTGAAATCTCCTTAACCCTTATCTCTTCTCCATTCCTCTTCAGTGACTGCCTCAGTCAGCCTCCATCATCTTCTTCTGAAAAAGATGGTCCCAATAGGTCTTTCTTTTCCGTCAATCCTTCCCAATCCATGTTCCCCACAGATTAACTTGAACAAAATCACAATAGATCCCACACTGCTTTCAAGATAAGGTATAAATGTCACAAAGGCAGAGACTTTGCCTGCTTTATTCATCACTTCTTGCCAGGCACCTTGCATGATGGCAAATATTTGTCAAATGAATGACTGCAAGGCTCATAATCATTTGGCCCTAGCTTCGACTTCCACATCTCTTATTATACCATCCCCACTGATCTCCCAGCTGTAATCAGTCAAAGACTTTCAGTTTCCCCAGAAGTGCACACAGTTTTATATTTCTGGGCCTTTGTCAGAAATGCCATACTTTACCATTCCTTCTTTACTTCTAACCCCACCTTCTTCAGCCTCCCTTTCTGCCCCCTAATCACATTCCCCTTTTTCAAAATCCCATTTCTACTGCCTCTCCTGCTTCCCTCCCTCACACTCAGACAGAATAGAACACTCCCCCATTTGTGTCCCATTCTTCATACAGAATTCTGACACCCAAATGCAGTTATTTGTTCACTATCTGACACGAGCCCTAACTCCTAATCCCTCTCAATTTTACAGCGAACACTTTGGAAAATGGGACTACATTCTGGGGACACAGAGTAAAAAAGAGAGAAGAGGAAGGATGGAGTGCTGCATATTCTAATACACACATACAAATACAAGACATCCCTATTCTTGCTTCTTTACTCTCTATATCCAGTCAGTCACCAAGTCTTGTCAATTCTTAATGTCTCAAAAAGTGTTCCACCTGTCTCTATCCCTAGTTCATGCCCCCAGCATCTCTAACCTATATTCCCTACAAAACCCTCTTCCAAACAGTCATTGTGAACCATCGTGAAGGTTGAGCCCTGCCTGAAGACACTCAGCCATGCAGGGCAGGAGTGAGTGAGGCCTGAAATATAGTCCAGCCTCAGCTCCCAGAATCAGGGCTGCAGGGGGCACTACTGGATCATTAGTCTGCCCAGAGGTGGCATGTTTTTCTAATTTATAAGTTGTTTTTCTAATTCACACAAGACATATATGCTAGTAATGCAAGCCTGTTTCCAACCAGTATTCACTTTGCAGCCGAAGTCTTTCTAAAGTACAAATAGGATCCTCTCGCACTCCTATTTAAAACCTTGTAATGACTTTCCTTTGCACTCAAGGTGATGTAACCACAGACCCCAATTCGGTGTGGTTTAACTTTGTTAGTAACAAAAGGACAAGTTGCTTTGCAGTGCAATGGACCCCCAGGTTGCATATCATGTAACGTGAACAGGTCCAGATGAACCAAGTATGTCTGATTCGAGACCCCAGAGCCAGCGGAATAAAAAAGCCAACCACAGGTGGAACCTAAGTACTTGAATCAAGGAACAGGGATGTAATTAAGAAGTGATTAGTACCCTCTTTTGTTGCATTGCAGACTTAAAAGCCAAAAGTCCATCACTACCCTTTGCATGACCCAGCCAGCTCACTCCTCAGTGCATTTTCCTACCCTTCCCATTGTTAGTCTCAGGCTATAAAACCTGCCCCCAGACCCCGACTTAGGGAGATGGATTTGAACTTGCCTCCTGTCTCCTTACCAGTTGATTCTCAATAAGGCTTTTTTCTTTACTTTTCTCAAAAGCCAGTGCCACAGTATTAGTTTCTGTGAGCTTCAGGCAACAAAACCATTGCTTGATTCCAGTGAGGTCCAACCCCTGTGGTATGATTAATGATGCTTTTCGTCTTCCACATCCAGCTTACTTCTCCAGTTTCATGTCTCACAACTTCTCACATTACATACTGGGCTCCATCCACCGTGGACCGCTTCTAGTTCTTTGAATACATTATAGGATCTCTCATTCCAAGGCTATGAGGTGCTTTTCATTCTCTATAAATGCCCTCTTCTCCACTATCCCTCCACTTCCACATCCAGCAGTCACTGAATAACTCATGCTCATTCTCAGGTCTTTGGAGTCATTCCTTCTGTGAAGCATCCCCTAATTCCTCCAACCTCTTGCCCCAGAGGGTTAAGCTCCTCTTCCCTTCCCTAATTCTCACCCCTGAGTTTCACGTTAACTCTGTGTCACGTAACTGCCCACTTACTTGTCATTATTTCCCTCCAGAGGGTGAGATGCTTGAGGGCAGGAGACAAGCTCTTACTCATCATCATCTCGCCAGTGCCCATCACCAAGCTCAATAAATGCTTGTCAAATTAAAACATGGAATCTGTGTTTTCCCAAGCATCAGTTTTAATGAATCAATCACAGAGCTGACAAAAGGACCACAAAAAGGAACCACTAACAACTTTACTGTATGAGCTTAAGCAGGAAAACATTATACCTATAGACAGGAATGCTGGGTCGTTCCACTTAAATTAAGGCAAAAGTATCCTGAACTATATCCTCATTGTTACTGCAATAACAAACTTTGGTTTCACATTTCCTCTTAATCTCCCAATCAGCTTTCAGCCCCTATTTAGGTCAATTCAAATTTTACATGAATTTTCTTCTGCCTAATAGGTTCCTTCAACACCAATTCCTCCAATGACTTTGATTATATCTGCCAAGGACATTAGCCTTTCAAATCAGTTTCAAAGATATCATGGCCAGACTCATTCAAATGCACTTAAAAACTTAGTTCACACTTGAGAAATGCAGCCTTTTCCTACTGGGCTACATCAGCCAGTCACTCTTCCTATACTGCTACCTAAACATCAGCACTGATCTACCAGGTGCCTGCATTCAAACCCAGAAGTCATTTTTTCTTTGAAATTGATGTTCCCTCCACTTGATTATTAATTGCTGACACTCTTTTGTCAGATATTCATTTATCTCTTCAGAGAGACCTTCTCTGTCAACCTAATCTTAAGCAACAACTCAGTCACCACCATATTTTTAAAAATCAAATGCTCTGTAGAGCATTTAACGCTAGCTGATATTTTAAGTTTTAATGGAATGTTAGAATGTGTATTGTTTATCTTTCCCACTGGAATATGGGTTCCATAGGAGCAGTGACCTGTTAGTTTTGCTCACTTCATGAACTAGAACTAGATCAGGCTATAATAAATTTGCAGTTAATAACTGTTGAATGAATGAAAAGATAATGGAAGAATAAACTAAATATTTTATCCATGCTATCTTATATGGAGGCATAGAATCAGGCCAAGGAGAGTTATTTAAACTATTTGTTATATACTAACTTGTTTATATCACTTTCTACCTTTTCTCTAGAGCTTCATACATGCAAACCTTGGCTTCTGTCATTTGCTAGGTGAATTTTCAGAAACCAAACACAATCATGTAACCAAAGTTGATCTCAAGAAAAAAGAACATTACCAGAATCCCAGATGCTCCCTTTCTACTCTCTTCCAATTATCATCTCCCATAAGAGATAATGGCAAGTTAAAAGTCAAGTTATCTTGGTTCTTAACAGCAGAGATTGTTTTTGCCTGTTTACACACTTCAGAAAGGTGGAATCATGTAGTACATATTCATTGGTGATTGGCTTCATTTACTCAAATATGTATATGAGATTCATCCACATTGCTGTGTGTAGTGGCGTTTTGTTGATTCTCATTACAGTAGTGTACAACTTTTAAAGTTCAATACTCATTAACATATTAAAACATAAATTCATTTTTAATACACATATATATAACAAAATTTATATAAGGAAATTTAGATTCACATCAATTCTTTACTCTTTTAAAATAGTGTTCTCTATGATGAACATTCTTATAGCAAAAAACTTTATTCAAGTTTTTATATTCATATTGACAGCTTATTAACAAGAAAGTTTTAACAATTCATTTTATTATCAACTGTATGTGCCAGTATTTGCCTCCTAAATTTCTTCAGCAAATGTGGATACTACTGTCCTTTTAAAATTTGTGTCACTCAATAATTTAAAATACGATATTTCATTGCTCTTTTTATTTTAACTTCTTTACTTACTAATGAATGTGTGGTTTTCCATATGTTTATTGGCTGTTTTTGTTTATATGAATGACCATTTATGTTTGATTCATCTTTTAAGTGAAGTATTCATCTTTTTTATTGATTGGTTGAGCAAAAGTTAATCCTCAATCTATTCAGGTTTCCAATGACTGGTTCCATTTTGATAATTTGTATTTGCCTAGAGAATGGTCCATTTTACTGAGGTTTCTTAATGAATGTGTATCGGCATCTTGTGATTCTAATTTGCATTCTGCTAATGACTAATTCATTCAGACTTTAAAATGGATCAGCAACATTTTAAAATTCTGTTCTGAATCTGACATTAATTCTTGAGATTAAATTAGATCTTGTATACATAATTATTAGAAAAGCTTCAAGTGTTTACATATACACAGAATACATTCTGTGATCAAAAATGTTATTATTCATTTTCTTTAACTTAGAAAATAAAGTACGGATTAGAGAGCAATCTGACTCAAATGTGTCACTTTGCCCTTTTGATTTAGCTCATCCAAAGGACCATGCAAGCATTTTTGTGCCCACACTTTCTAACACCGTGAACTCCATTGAAAAGGAAGACCTTCTAACAGAGAACTGTGAAAAGAAAGACCTCGAACAGAGGTAGGAAAAGGAATGAGGTGTCAGTAAATGTCAGTGAAGTGACAGACTGGTGTGACAAATAAAAAATGAGGAAGGCTTTGGAGCTTGGGACCAGGAAATGAGAAGGTGGAATTATTAGAATGTTTTCCTAAGAGCATGAAACAAACAAAATTTACAAATAGTATTGTTGCTATTAAAATAAGTTTTTTAAAGTTCAGTTTTATTTACAAATGGCATTGAACATAGAGGTAAGATTATATTCCGCAAAATAAAGAATAAGATTTTTAAAATTTATTATCATTGCATTTATTCTCAATTAAGAGAGAAGATGGGTTTTAATGAGGATGTATGTATGAGAATGAAGCCTCTTAAATACCAGAATGTATTACTTAGAGATCATATGAAAAATTTTCTGAGATTGTGATTGAAAAATTAAATCTTATGATTTAAATGTGAATCAAGTTATAAGTGGAAGCTAAAATGAGGGTGTTTTTAATTTTTCACATATAAATTTTAATTTTTCAGGTGAAGATTTAAAGTTGTTTGGATAAGTGCTACTGGCAAAGTTGCTTTTTGTAATAGTTTTATAGAAAAATAAATATGTATCAATAAATGAATTGATAACCATTGATCCATGAATTCATTCAGTGAAAATTTCATTATTTGTATTCAATGTGTAATCAGAAGGCATGTATTTAAATCTTACAAGCAATGCTTATTAACTGTATGCCAGCTTTTTCTTTAAATTTGTAAAGGAAAAAAACACTCATTTCATGGTATTTCAAGGGTCAACATATAGATAACATATATAATTTCCTAGCATAGGACTGAGCAAATAGTAAATAAAAGCATAAGTTATCCTTCCCAGTCTTCCTAACTGTAAAATTATGATAATACTTTTTTTCAGAGTTGCCATGCAGAATAATGTGAAGTAGCTACTGTAATGTACAAGCATATATCAAAATACCTGGCAGCTCAATAGTAAGAGTTCAATCATTCCTTCATTCTTTCCTGACTTCCTATCGTTTAATTTCCATATCAACAACATTTGCTGAGTATCTACTATGTGCACTAGGTCCTGAGCCATGAGGGTACATGAGGCAAATGTGATTCCTGCCCTCAAAGAATGTATAATCTTGAATTGAGGAGAAGAAAGATTAATTAATTGCAATTGATTATAAGAGGAAGGAAGAAGGCTTCACTATGAATTGAGCTGACTTTTAACTCTGTCAATGCAGTGCTAGGTACAGGGAACGCAAAAGTTAGGTGTATTTGCTTTAATTTGTTTTGGGAAATTGGCCCATTTACACATCTCAGTGACATCCTAATCCTGCCTCAGCCCCATCTGTCATTTGTGTTCTATTGTTCATATGTAGTTTTTATCCTTCTTGGTTTTCAGAAAGGGGTGAATGTCTGTTGATGACTATTTTGTTAGAGCAATATTCACATTTCCAAAGTCTGAATGGTAAATGGTTAATTACTGTAGTTCACGTATAAGGTTGCATTCTTGGCAAATAGAATGTAACCCAATAAAAAGGAAATTATAATGTGTTAGGCCATTCTTGCATTGCTATAAAGAAATAGCTGGGACTGAGTAATTTATAAGAAAAGAGGTTCAATTGGCTCACAGTTCTGCAGGCTGTACAGGAAGCATAACACCAACGTCTACTTCTCGGGAGACCTCAGGAAGCTTACAATCATGAGAGAAGGCAGTGGGTAGTAGGCATATCACATGGCAGGAGTAGGAGCAAGAAGGCAGGGAAGTGCCACACACTTTCACCAGATCTCATGAGAACTCACTCACTACCATGAACACAGCACCAAGCCATGCAGGATCTGCCCCCATGACTCAATCAGCTCCCACCAGGCTCCACCTCCAACTCTGGGGATTACATTTCAACATGAGATTTGGCAGGGACGTATATCCAAACTACATCATTTCACTCCTGTCTCCCCAAAGTTCATGTCCTTCTCACATTGCAAACTACAATCATGCTTTCCCAATAGTCCCCCAAAGACCTAACTCATTCCAGAATTAATTCAAAAGTTCCAAGTCCAAGTCCAAAGTCTCATCTGGAAATGAATTCCTTCCACCTATGAGCCTGTAAAATCAAAACAAGTTATTTACTTCCATGATACAATGGGGATACAAGTATTGGAGAAACATTCCTGTTCCTAAAGGGACTAACTGGCCAAACAAAAGGGGCTACAAGCCTCACACAAGTGTGAAACCCAGCAGGGCAGTCATTAAATCTTAAAGTTCCAAAATAATCTCCTTTGACTCCATGTCCCTTATGCAAGACACACTGCTGGTAGAGGTGGGCTACCAAGGCTTTGGGCAGCTTTGCTTTGTGGCTTTTCCAGGCTCAGGATGTAAGTTGCTGGTGGCTCTACCATTCTAGGGTCTACAAGGTAGTGGCCCCCTTTCCACAGCTCCACTAGGCAATGCTTTGATTGAAACTGCCTTTGCAAAATTATGACTGAGACACTGAAAGAGATCTAATTTAATCAACTCCATCATGCTTCTAACCTCCAAGCTGTTCTTGTTCATTCTTGGGTGTAGGCTGAACTAACTTTGGGAGAAAATTAGTTTACAGTTTATAGGTTAAAACAAACACGATAACAGTCCTTTCACAAAGCAGACCTCCATCCTGCCTGGGGACTAGATTGCCTTTGTAAGACCAACATTAGCCACAAGATTAGAAATTATGGTTTAGTAGTCATGCAGCTGGAGGATACAAGATTCTGACCTAACTAAACTGCCCCTGAGACCATGTACTTGAGCTATTTTGCAGACCCTGCATTTGATGGATCAGCTGGTACCACCCGGATTGATACAGGCTCATCTAATCTCGTGGACCCCAGCCAGGAACTGATTCAGTGCAAGAAGATAGCTTAAACTCCATATTATTTCTTCCGTGACCAATCAGCATTGCTGGCTCACTGGCTTTCACCCATCCACCAAGTTGTCCTAAAAGGCTCTGCTCCCCAAATGCTTGGGGAGACTGACCTGAGTAATAACAAAACTCCGGACTCCTACACAGCCAGCTTTGCCTGAATTACTCTTTCTTGATTGCAATTCACTTGCTTTGATGAATTGGTTCTGTCCAGGCAGCAGTCAAGGTGAAGCCATTGGGCAGTTACAGAGTGGGGACACTATGTGGAGCCTTCAAGCCCACATTTCCCCTCTGTACTGCCCTAGTATAGCTTCTCTGTGGGGACCTCTCAGAGAAAATTGTCGTGGAAAACTTTCTATGACCTCTCATAGAAAATGACAGGTCATAGAAAATGTCTCTCAGGCTTATGCAGCAGATTTCTGGCTGAGCATCCAGGCTTTCTCATACATCCTTTGAATTCTAGGTGGAAGCCTCCAAGCTTCCTTCACTCTTGCATTCTGTGCACCCACAGCCTTAAAACCACATGGAAGCTGTGAAGGATTATGGTTTGCACTCTTTGTAGTGGTAGCCAAAGCTGTACCTGGGTGCCTTTGAGCCATGGCCTCAGTTGGAACAGCCATGATGTGAGGTACAGCCTCCTGGAGTGGCACAGGGCAGTGGTATCCCTGGTCTGTCCCCTGAAACCATTCAGTTCTTTTGGACCCCTGGGCCTGTGATGGGTGGGGTTCCCTCAGACATCTCTGAAATGTCTTCCAGGCCTTTTTCCCATTGTCTTGGCTATTAGCACTTGGCTCCTTTTTAGTTATGCAAATTTCTCTAGCAAGTGGATGTTTCACAGCCTGCTTGAATTCCTCCCCTGAAAATGGGCTTCTCTTTTCTACCACATGGCTAGGCTGCAAATTTTCCAAACTTACATGCTCTGCTTCCCTCTTAAATATAAGTTTTGGCCAGGCATGGTGTCTCACACCTGTGATCCTAGCACTTTGGGAGGCTGAGGCATGCAGATTGCCTGACCTCAGGAGTTTGAGACCAGCCTGGGCAATATGGTGAAACCCTGTCTCTACTAAAATACAGAAAAAAAAAAAAATTAGCCAGGCATGTTGGTTGGCACCTGTAGTCCCAGCTACTTGGGAGGCTGAGGCAGGAGAATTGCTTGAACACGGGAGGCAGAAGTTGTAGTGAGCCCAGATTAAGCCATTGCACTCCAGCCTGGGCGCTCTCCCATCTAACCATAGGTTGTTAGAAGCAGCCAGGCCACAGCCTGAATGCTTTGCTGGTTAGAAATTTCTTCCACTAGGATACCCTAAGTCATAACAATTAAGCTTAAACTTCCACACATCCCCAGGGCATAAACACAATGCAACCAAGTTCTTTGCTAAGGCTTCATATGGGTGACCTTTGCTCCAGTTCCCAGTAAGTTTCTCATTTTCATCTGAGACTTCATCAGCCTGGACTTCCCTGACTCTGTCACCATCAGCATTTTGGTCAACCACCATTTAACTAGTCTCTAAGAAGTTCCAAAGTTTCCCTTGTCTTCCTGTCTTCATCTGAGCACTCCAAACTCTTCCACCCTCTGCCCGGTATCCCATTCCAAAATCCCTTTAACATTTTCAGGTATCTTTATAGCAAGACCCACCTCCTTGGGACCAACTTGCTATATTAAGCCATTCTTATGTTGCTACAAAGAAATATCTGAGACTAGGTAATTTATGAGAAGAGAGGTTTAATTGGCTCTCAGTTCTGCAGGCCTTACAGGATGCATAGCACTGACATCTGCTTCTAGGAAGCCTCAGGAAGGTTACAATCATGGCAGAAAGTGAAGTGGGAGCAGGCATGTCACATGGCAGGAGTGGAAGCAAGGGGGCAAGGAGGTACCACATATGTTTAATAACCAGATCTCATGAGAACTCAGTATTGTGAGGACAGCATCAAGCCATGGGGGATCCACCCACATGACCCAGTCACTTCCCACCAGGCACCCCCCACAACAACATTGGGGATTACAATCATGGCCTATGAGATTTAGCAGGGCCATATATCCAAACTATACCCATTAGTAAACCTTCATTTGGCTATGGTCATAGAAAATTTCTCTCAGGCTTATGCAGGTGTAAATCAGCCATTTACTTGCAGACATTTTTGGAACACTGTTTTCAGGCTTCCCTGCTTGTATAAACTTCCTTCTGGCTTACCTTAGACTTCCTCTTTCCTTCTACCATGTGTACTTCCCATCAGTAAATTCATTTCTTCAGATTTAATTCAAAAAGGCAAATATGTATTGAGTGGCTATCGTATGCATGTTCTCAGAAATAATGTTTTAAATGTTCCTTGAATGGAAACAAAGTTCTTAGCCATCTCATATTTGTCTATGAGAACAGACTTAACGTAACGTATCGAAGTATTCTCCTTGGATGAGCTATATCTATTTGGTAAAAACTCAGGACCCCAATTCACTCTACCAAAACAAAAAAAAATTAAGCTGAAAGCTGAGTCATGCAAGAAACTGCCTTTCCATTTGTTCCTAAGCAGATAGCTACAGATAAAATGTTAAATATCTCCATGGGGAGCTGCTCTTATCTGATGTTAAGTGCCGTTTTCTTATGTTACGTAAACTGCTGATTTACAGCCTGTGAGATGAATACATAATTGACTATTCCAGTACCTGCCTGTTTTCCCTTGTATCATGTAGGTTACCAGACCCTCCCTCTTTCCCCTTCAGTCAGCTTTTTCCTTCTGAATATTGAAGCCCTCAAAATTATCTCTGGAGAAAGGCACAGACCACAGATTGTTGCCTTGATTCTGTGCTTTGTTCTTCCAGCCATGCCCTTAAGCTTGGCCAGATAAACCTTTAAATTGATTGAGATCTGTCTTAGATACTTTTTGGTTTACCACAAGTTTTAATGACTAAGGAAAGAAAATGATGACTCCACATCTGTGTGATGTGGTGGGCTGGGAAGGGCAGGGAGACGGCAGTCATGGGAGGGTTTTCCCTGAAGTAATGGAAACCTATACAAGATGCTAAAAGCAGGAACCTCAGTAGAGGCCTTGCAGAATCACTGCACTAGGGCAATGAGTATGGGTTAAGGAAATGGGAAAGGCTCTGTGAAGAGGTGGGTGTGGCTGAGCCCCAAGAAATATGGCAGTGCTCAGCAGAATAATGCTGCTTCTGATCTTCACTTCATATCTTTAAATCAAGAGCTAGAAACATACCATGAAAAAGTCCCTGAATAAGAGAACAGGACCAACTGTTAGGCTAGGCTGGAAAGCAGTAACTTCTTGTGTGGGTGTAAAGCTGTAGAAGACACAACCCAGGGAAATTCCTGAGCTCCCAGCAATTCAACCCTTTGCCACCTCCCACCTTTCTTGTGGGTCACAATTGCTTCCCTTGCTTCATTTCCAACTCTAACTGCAGCTTTTTGTTGTTATTGTTTCTTTGAGACAGAGCCTAACTCTGTCACCCAGGCTGGAGTGCAGTGGCATGATTCAGCTTACTTAAACCTCCACACCTGTGTTCAAGCAATTCTCATGCCTCAGCCTCCCGAATAGCTGGGACGACAGGCACACACCACCATGCCTGGCTAATTTTTGTATTTTTAGTAGTGACAGGTTTTGCCATGTTGGCCAGGTTGATCTTGAACTCCTAGCCTCAGGAAATACACCCACCTTGGTCTCCAAAACTGCTGGGATTACAGGTGGGAGCCACCACGCCTGGGCTAACACATAGCCTTCGTTGGTGCTTTAGGACCTTGAATCCCTTGCTAGAGGAAACAACTATCTCTGGACATGCCAGTCATAGAACTCTAACACCTTGACCATAGAGATTAGTTCAGAGGGCAAGCACGTGGCCTAAGCCAATGCAACCATAGACCCTCACCAGATGTTTTTAAACTGAAATGGGAGACATATGCTCTTTTCCTCACACTGGGAATATGTGAGTCTGGAAACATCAGTAGTCAAGGTTCCTGCCTTATGGAGAAAGTCAGTCTGAGATATCAACACCGACATGATGAGAAAAACAAAAGCAGAAACGGAGAGTGATTCCTGCTCATCTGTAGTTCCCCAAGTCAAACATTACCCTTCTTTCTAAAATGGTTATAAGCGTGGTGTATTCAAGGAACTGAAGCCAAGTGTGTAAGAAGAGAGTGAAAGTAGATGAGTTGGTTATTTTTTAGAAATAATCAAATTTTTTGTAAGTTAATAGATCTCAATAATGGCTGAAGATAAAAATCACCTGGAAGATTTCTAAAAACATCATTATAGACTTTCATTTATAGTAATGGTAGATTTTGCAATTCAAAACAAACTTCGCCATTCTATTCAACATTCTACTAGAGATTTTAGTAGTGTAATAAAATAAGAAAAAAAAAAGCCTTCCAGATGGGAAAGAAGTGTTACTTTGTCTTTGTTTGCAGATGACATGATCATCTAGGTAAAAAAATAAAATAAAAAAATCCACCAGATTTCACAAAACAGCTACTAAAACTAATATGTGAGCTTACCATGGATGAATATATAACAGCATTCTGCAGAAGTTACTCAATTGTGTTTCTATATCCAAGCATAGAACTGGAAACTGATTCTTTTTAAACATAACATTTATAATAACGTCAAAAATATGAAATGTTTTGGGATAATATGACAAGTGTTTAAAAATTACGCACTAAAAAGTACAATATACTGCTAAGTTAAATATATAAATTAATGGAAAGATACATCATGTTTATGAACCAGAAGACTTAATGATTATTTTTCTGGACAATTCTACCACAGAATCAATAATGTTAAGATAATAATTGTGCCAAAATTAATCCGTAAATTTGACAAAACCCCAATCAAAATTCTAGCCGGTTTTTTGATAGAATGTCAGAGGACAATTCTGATTTATACAGAAATTCAAAAGACTAGAATGACAACAACAACAAATCTGAAAAAGAAGAACAGAGTTGAAGGACTTACACTAGCTGACTTCAAGGCTTCCTATAAAACTACAGTAGTCAAGATAATATGGTATTTGCAAGAGAATAGACACATAGATCAGTGAAAGAGAATAAAGCCCAGAAATAGATCCACAGAAATAGATTTAACTGATTTTTGATGAAAGTTCAAAGGGAATTCAAAAGAAAAAGTATCACTTCATCAAACAGTGCTGGAAAAATTTCACATTCTTATCCAAAAAAAGAAATAATATTCTTGACACATATATAACACCTCATACAAAAATTAACTCAAAATAAGGAAAGATCTAAATATAAAATATAGACCTAAATACAAAATATTAAACTATGTTTCTAGGAGAAAAAAGTATAAGAAAATCTCTATATGTTTTCCATTTAAATATGAGTTTTGAGAAATGACACCAAAAGCATGATCCGTGAAAGAAAAATCTGAAACTTAACTTTATCAAAAATTTAAAACTTTGTTCTGTGAAAGACATTGTTAAAAAAAAAAAAAACATGAAAAGACAAGCTTTGAAGAAAATATTTGCAAATCATATATCCAATTAAAAACTTGTAACTCTGGCCAGGTGAGGTGGCTCATGCCCGTAATCCCAGCACTTTTGGAGGCCGAGGAGGGCGGATCACAAGGTCAAGAGATGGAGACCATCCCGGCCAACATGGTGAAATCCCATCTCAACTAAAAAAATACAAAAATTAGCTGGGTGTGGTGGCGCACTCCTGTAGTCCCAGCTGCTCGGGATGCTGAGGCAGGAGAATTGCTTGAACTCGGGAGGTGGAAGTTGCAGTGAGCTGAGATCGTGCCACTGCACTCCAGCCTGGCAACAGAGCAAGACTCCATCTCAGAAAAAACAAACAAACAAACAAAAAAACCTTGTAACTCTAATAAAAATATGAACAACCCAGTTGGGGGGGGAAAAAAAAACAAGCAAAAAGTCTGAACAGATCTTCAGCAAAGATACACAGTTAACAAAAATAAGCATATGAAAAGATGGGCTTCACATGCAACAATTATTATCATGGTGGGTTTTTTCTTTGTATATTGTTGTTGTTTGAGACAAGGTCTCACTCTGTCACCCAGACTGGAGTGCAGTGGTGCCATCATGGCTCACTGCAACCTCAGCCTCCCAGACTCAAGCGATCCTCCCACCTCAGCCTCCTGGGTAGCTGAGACTAAAGGTATGCACCACCACGGATGGCGAATTTTTTGCCTTTTTTTTAGAGATGGGGTTTCGTCATGTTGCAGAGCCTGGTCTCGAACTCCTGGGCTCAAGAAATTCACCTGCCTCAGCCTCCCAAAGTGCTGGGATTACAGGTGTAAGTCATCACGCATAGCCTACTATGGTGATTTCTATGTTCTCATTTCTTCTTCATTTATGAATTGCAATGCTTTTAGTAGGATTTCTCCTATATAGACCCAGAGATATTTATTTTATTCTTTTAGTTATAATCCAATATTATCATTATTTATTTTACTGAACAAGGTAAAATTCACATAACACAAAATTTACCATTTTAATCATTTTAAAGTACAAGCCCTTAACTTTATATGGGAAAGGCAGCCATGTGGTAAGAATTGAGATTAGAAAAAGCCTGTTGCTAGAGTTAATTCAAAGTAATACAGTATCTTACAAAGCTACCACGAAAGATATATTATTTTCTGTTTTTAAAAATAATATTCTCGCTGGGCGCAATGGCTCAAGCCTACAATCCCAGCACTTTGGAAGGCCACAGCGGGTGGATCACATTCACAATGTTGTACAATCATCACTGCTATCTAATTCTAGAACATTTTCATCACTCCAGAAAAAAATATCATACCCTTTATGCAGTTGCTTTCCATTTCCTCTCCCCTCACCCCAGGCCCTGATAAGTACTGTCTGATTTCTGTCACCATGTATTTGCCTATCTTGATATTTCATATAAATGTAATTATACAATATGTGGGACTTTTCATCTAGTATATTTCATTTGGCATAATGTTTTCAAAGTTCATCTTCATTGTAGCATGTTATCAGTACTTCATTCCTTTTTATGGCTGAATAATGTTCCACTGTATGAATATACCTCATTTGTTAAATCCATTCATCAGTTTACGGACACTGGGCTCTTTCTACTTCTTCCATTTCTTCAGGATTATAGAATTTTTGGTTGA
Organism: Macaca nemestrina; assembly: GCF_043159975.1. NCBI lineage: Eukaryota > Metazoa > Chordata > Mammalia > Primates > Cercopithecidae > Macaca > Macaca nemestrina. The sequence continues at coordinate 147,028,507 of NC_092125.1, read as the reverse complement.
CAGTTTTTTTCTTTCATAACTTTGAATATGTCATTCCACTGCCTTTGGGTCACCATGGTTTCTGATAAGAAATTAGCCATTAATCTTATTGAGAATCCCTTTGCATGACAAGTCACTTCTCTCTTGCTCCTTTTTTTTTCTTTCTTTGTATTTAGCTTTCAACACCTTCACTATAATGTGTCTCCACAAAGATATCTTTGAAGTTACCCTACTTGTGGTATGTTGAAGTTGTTTCTTCTTTAATTTTTTTTATTGTTAATTTTTGTGAGTACAGAGTAGGTGTATGTAATTATAGGCTAAATGTGATGTTTTGATACAGGAATGAATGTGAAATAATCACATCATGGAGAATGGGGTATCCATCCCCTGAAGCATTAGTCCTTTGTGTTACAAACAATCCAACTATACTACTTTAGTTATTTTAAAATGCACAATTAAATTATTATTGACTATGGACACACTGGTGTGCAACCAAATAGTACGTCTTAGTTACTTTTGTAATTATTTTTTGTACTCATTAACCATCCCCACTCCCCCGTGCCCAACTACCCTTCCCAGCCTCTGGTAACCATTATTTTACTCTGCATCTCCATGAGTTCAACAGTTTTTATTTTGAGATCTCTCAAATTAGTGATAAATGAGATGTTTGTCTTTCTGTGCCTGGTTATTTCACATAACACAATAATCTCCAGTTCATCCATGTTGTTGCAAGTGACAGAATCTCATTTTTAATGGCTTGTGTACGCCATTGTGTATATATATATCACATTTTCTTTATCCATTCATCTGTTGATGAACAGTTAGCTTGCTTCCAAATCTTAGCTATTGTGAACACTGCTACAATAAACATGGGAGTACAGATATCATTTTGAAGTACTGATTTCCTTTCTTTGGGGTCTATACCCAGTAGTGGGACTGCCGGATCATATGATAGCCCTATTTTCAATTTTCTTGAAGAATCTCCAAATTGTTCTCTGTAATGGCTGTACTAATTTACACTCCCACCAACAGTATATGAGGGTTCTTCATCCTCACCAGCATTGGTATTGCTTGTCTTTTGGATATAAACAATTTTAACTGGAGTGAGAAGATAACTTATTGTAGTTTTGATTTGCATTTCTCTGATGATCAGTGATGTTGAGCACCTATTCATGTGCCTATTTGCCATTTGTATGTCTTCTTTTGAGAAAAGTCTATTTAAATTTTTTGCCCATTTTTTGATTGGATTATTAGATTTTTTTTTCATAGACTTGTTTGAGCTCCTTATACATTCTGGTTAGTTGTTCCTTGTCAAATGGGTAGTTTGCAAATATTTTCTTCCATTTTGTGAGTTGTCTCTTCACTTTGCTGATTGTTTCCTTTGCTAGGCAGTAGCTTTTTAACGTGAGTAAACCTATTTGTTTATTTTTACTTTGGTTGCCTGTGCTCATGTGGTATTACTCAATAAATTTTTGCCCAGACCAATGTCCTGGAGAATTTCACCAAGTTTTTTTGTAGCAGTTTCATAGTTTGAGGTCTTAGATTTAAGTCTTTAATTCATCTTGATTTGATTTTGTATATGGCAAGAGACAGGGGTCTGTTTTCATTATTCTGCATATGGATATCCAGTTTCCACAGTACCATTCATTGAAGAGACTGTCTTTTTCCAAGTGTATGTTCTTGGCACCTATGTCCAAAATGAGTTAGTGAACTCGTCTCCCTAAGTGTAAGTGTATGGATTTGTTTCTGGGTTCTCTATTTTATTCCATTGGTCTAGGTATCTGTTTTTATGTCAGTACAATGCTGTTTTGGTTATTATAGCTCTTTAGTATAATCTGAAGTCATGTAATGTGATTCCTCCCATTTTGTGCTTTTTGCTTAGGATAGCTTTGGCTATTCTGGGTCTTTTGTGGTTCCATATAAATTTTAGGATTGTTTTTTCTGTTTCTGTGAGGAATGTTGTATTAGTCCATTCTCATGCTGCTAATAATGACATACCTGAGACTGGGTAATTTATAAAAGAAAGGGGTTTAACTGACTCATAGTTCAGTATGACCTCAAAAACTTACAATGATGGTGGAAGGGGAAGCAAACATGTCTTTCTTCATGAGGCCTCAGGAAACTTACTATCACAGTGGAAGGGGAAGCAAACATGTCCTTCTTCACATGGTGGCAGGAAGAAGTGCTGAGCAAAAGGGGTGAAAAGCCATTTATGAAACAATCAGATCTTGTGAGAACTCACTCATTATCACAAGAACGCAGCATAAGGGCAAGTGCCCCCATGATTCAATTACCTCCCACTGGGTCCCTCCCATGACGTGGGGATTATGAAAATTACAATTCAAGATGTGATTTGGTTAGGGACACAGCCAAGCCATATCAAATGTCATTTTGATAGGGATTGCATTGAATTTGTAGATTGCTTTGATTAGTATGGACATTTTAGCAATATTGATTCTTCCAATTCATAAACATGGAATATCTTTCCATTTTTTGATGTCCTCTTCAATTTCTTTCATCAGTGTTTTATAGTTTTCACTACAGAGGTCTTTCACTTTGGTTAAGTTGATTCCTAGGTGTTTAATTTTATTTGTGGCTATTGTAAATGGAATTACTTTCTCAATTTCTTTTTCAGATTGTTTGCTGTTGGCAGATAGAAATGCTACTAATTTTTGTATGCTGATTTTGTATTCTGAAACTTTACTGAATTTGTTTATCACTTCTAATAGTTTTCTGGTGGTGTCTTTAGGTTTTCCCAAATATAAGACCATATCATCTGCAAACAAGGATAATTTGAATTCTTCCTTTCTAAATTGGAATTTCTTAATTTCTTTCTCTTGTCTCATTGCTCTAGCTAGGACTTCTAGTACTATATTGAATAACAGTGGTGAAAGTGGACACCTTATTATGCTCCATATCTTAGGGGAAAGGCTTTTAGTTTATCCCCATTCAGTATGATATTAACTGTGGGTCTCTCATTTATGGTTTTTTTATGCTGAGGTATGTTCCTTCTATACTCAGTTTTTTGAGAGTTTTTATCATGAAAGAATGTTGAATTTTATCAAGTTTTTTTAGCATCAATTGAAATGATCATATAGTTTTTATCCTTCATTCGTTGATATTGCATATCACATGGATTGATTTGCACACGTGGAAACATGTTTGCCTCCAAGGATAAATTTCATTTAGTCATGATAAACGATCTTTCTAATGTATTGTTGAATCTGGCTTGCTAATATTTTCGTGACATTTTTTGCATCAATATTTACCAGGGATATTGGCCTGTGCTTTTCTTTTTTGGATGCGCCTTTGTCTGGCTTTGGTTCAGAGCCATAGAATGAGTTTGAAAGCATTCCCTCCTCCTCTATTTTTTTGGAATAGTTTGAGTAGGATTGGTATTAGTTCCTCTTTAAATTTTTGGTAGAATTCAGTCATGAAGCCATTGGGCCCCAGGCTTTACTTTACTGGGAAACTTTTGATTGCAGCTTCAATGTCATTACTTGGGATTGGTCTGTTCAAGTTTTGGATTTCTTTCTGGTTCAATTTTGGTAGGTTGTATGTGTCTAGGAATTTGTCCATTTCATCTAGATTTTCTAATTTATTAGCATACAGTTGTTCAGAGTATTCACTAATGATGCTTTGAATTTCTGCAGTATCAGTTGTGATGTCTCCTTTTTCATTTATGATTTTATTTATTTGGATCTTTTTTTCTTAGTGTGGCCTAAGGTTTGTCAATTTTGTTCAACTTTTCAAAAAACCAGCTTTTGTTTCATTGATCTTTTGTATTGTTTTAGTCATTTCAAATTCATTTATTTCTGCTCTGATCTTTATACTTTTTTCTTCTACTAATTTTAGATTTACTTTGTTCTTGCTTTTCTAGTTCTTTAGGATGTATCATTAGATTGTTTATTTGAAGCTTTTTCTCTTTTTTTGATGTCAGCACTTATAGCTATAATCTTCCCTCTTAGTACTATATTTGCTATATCCAATAGGTTTTGGTATGTTGTGTTTTCATTATCATTTATTTCAGGACATTTTTAAATTTTCTTCTTAATTTCTTCCTTGATTCACTGGTCATTCAGGAGCATATTGTTTAATTTTCTTGTATTTGTATAGTTTTCAAAATTCCTCTTGATATCAATTTGTAGTTTTATTCCATTGTGGTCAAAGAAGATGCTTGATATTATTTCAATTTTTTTAAATGTTTTAAGTCTTGTTTTGTGAACTAACACATGATCTATTCTTGAGAACAATCCATGTGTTGACGAGAAGAATGTGTATTCTGCAGCCATTGGATGAAGTATTCTGTAACTATCTATTAGATATATTTGGCTTATAATGCAGATTATGTTTGATGTTTCTTTGCTGATTTGCTGTCTGGAAGATCTGTCCAATGCTGAAAGTGGGGTGTTGAAATCTCTAGCTGTTATTGTATCAGGGTCTGCCTCTCTCCAACTCTAATATTTGCCTTATGTATCTGGGTGCTCCAGTGTTGAGTGTTTACATATTTAAATTTTTATATTATTTTGCTGAATTGATTCCTTTATTATTATATAGTTACCTTCTTTGTCTCTTGTTATGGTTTTTGTCTTGAAATCTATTTTGTCTGATACAAGTATAGCTACTCCTGCTATTTTTTGGTTTCCATTGGCATAGAATATCTTTTTCCATCCCTTTATTTTTAGTCCATGCATTTGCCACTAAACGTAATGGCAAAAACCGCAATTACTTTTGCACCAATCTAAATATTTTCATTAATTCAACCACTCTATCTTTTGATTGAAGTGTTTAGACTATTTACATTTAGTGCTACATTGATAAGTAAAGACTTACTTCTGTCATTTGTTATTGTTTTTGGTTGTTTTGTGGTCTCTTCCTTCTCTCTTTTCTTCCTGTCTTTTTTTAGTAAAGGCAATCTTCTCTGGTGATATGATTTAGTTTTGTGCTTTTATTTTTTTGTGTATTCATTGTATTTTTTTTTTGTTTGAGGTTACCATGAGGCTTGCCAATACTACATTTTAATCTATTATTTTAAGCTAATAACAACTTAATATTTTGCATAAACAAACAAGCAAGCTAAAAGAAAACTAATAAAAATTCTGCACACTAACTTCATCCCCACAGTTTTTAATTTTTTGTTGTTTCTATTTATATGTTATTGTACTGTCTATATCTTAAAAAGTTGTTTAGTTATTATTTTTGAGTGATTCATTGTTTAGTCTTTCCACTTAGGATAAAGCAGTTCACACACCACAGTTATGGTGTTATAATATTCTGTATTTTTCTGTGTACTTACTACTACCAGTGAGCTTTGAACCTTCAGTTGATTACTTATTACTCATTAATGTCCTTTTCTGGCTGATTGAAGTATTCCCTTTAGTTTTTCTTATAGGACAGGTCTGGTGTTGATCAAACCCCTCAGCTTTTGTCTGGGAAAATCTTTATTTCTCCTTCATGTTTGAAGGATATTTTCACTGGATTTACTATTCTAGGATAAAAGTTTTTTCCCTCAGCACTTCAAGTACATCATGCCTCTCTCTCCTGGCCTGTAATGTTTCCAATGAAAAGTCTGATGCCAGATGTATTGGAGCTCCTTTGTACGTTACTTGTTTCTTTTCTCTTCTTCTTTTTAGAATCCTTTCTCTTTGATCATTGGGAGTTTAATTATTAAATGTCTTGAGGTAGTCTTCTTTGGTTTAAATCTGCTTGGTGTTCTATAATCTTCTTGTTATATTTTTGTTTGGATATTGATATCTTTCTCTAGGTTTGGTAAGTTCTCTGTTATCTCTTTGAATAAACTTTCTACCCCTATATCTTTCTCTACCTCCTCTTTAAGGTCAATAATTCTTAGGTTTGCCCTTTTGAGGCTATTTCTTATAACCCATAGGCGTGCTTCCTTGTTTTTTATTCTTTTTTTCTTTTGTCTCTTCTAACTGTGTATTTTCAAATAGTCTGTCTTCAAGTTCACTAATTCTTTCTTCTGCTTGTTCAATTCTGCTATTAAGGATCTTATACATTCTTTAGTATGCCAACTGCAGCTTTCAACTCCAAAATTTTTTCTTGATTCTTTTTAATTATTTCAATCTCTTTGTTAAATTTATCTAATAGAATTCTGAATTTCTTCTCTGTGTTGTCTTGAACTTCTTTGAACTTTCTTAGCTATTTTGAATTTTCTGTCTGAAAGATCACATATTTCTGTTTCTCCAGGATTGGTCCTTGGTGTTTTATTTAATTCATTTGATGAGGTCATGTTTTCCTGGATGGCCTTGATGTCTATGGATTTTCTTCAGTTTCTGGTCATTGAATAATTTGTTATTTATTGTACTGTCCTCTATCTGGACTTGTTTGTACCCATCCTTCTTGGAAAGGCTTTCCATATATTCTGAAGGACTTGGGTATTGTGATCTAAGCTGTATCACTTTAGAGGCACCCCAAGCCCAGTTATATTGTGATTCTTGCAGACTCGTAGTGGTACTACCTTAATGATCCTGGACAAGATCCAGGAGAATTCTCTGGATTATAAGGTGGAGACTCTTGTTCTCTTCTCTTTCTCCCAAACAAGCAAAGTCTCTCTCTCTGTTCTGAGCCACCTAAAACTCGGAGTGAGTGACAAGCACTCCTGTGGTCACCACCACTGTGATTGCACTGGGTCAGACCTGAAGCCAGCACAGCACTGAATTTCACCCAAGACCTGCTATAACCACTCCCTGGCAATTGTCTGTGTTTGCTCAAGGCCCTGGGACTCTGCAATCAGCAGATGGCAAAGCCACCCAGGTCTGTGTCTCTCCCTTCTAGGTGGTGAGCTCACCCAGCCCCTGGGTGGGTCCAGAGGTGCCATCCGGATGTCAGGGACTAGAGTCAAAAACCTTAGAAGTCTACCTGGTGTTCTATTGTACTGAAGCTGAGCTGGCACTCAAACCAAAAGATGCACTTACTTCCCCTTTCCAAAGGCCGAGGGGCCTCACTCCCATAGCTATCACCACAGGCCACAGGGAGTTCTGTCAGACTACCACTAATGTTCCCTTAAGACCCAAAGGCTCTTAAGTCAGCTTGTGGTGAATTCTGCCTGGCTTGGGACTCATCCTTCAGGGAAATGGGCTCTCCTCTGGCCCAGGGCAGGTCCAGATATGCTGGCCAAGAGTCATGTACTAGAATTGGGGACTGCAAGAGCCCACTGATGCTCTACCCCACTGTGGCCATGCTGGTACCTAAGTGGCAGGATAAAGTCCCCTTTACTTTTCTCTCTGCTTTTCTCAAGCAGAAGGAGTTTTGTCCCATAGCCACCACAGCTGAAAATGTGCTGAATTTCACCTGAAGCCACAAGTCTCAGAGTTTCATCCAAGGCCCACAGCATACTACCTCACTACTGGTTATTCAGGGCCCAAGGACTCTTAGCAGGTGATGGGTCCTGCCAGAACCAGATCCTTCCCTTCAAGGCAGCAAGTTTCCTTCTGTCCCAGGATGTGTCTAGAAATATCTGGGAACTAGGGTCTGGAACAGGGTATGACCAGTGCCTTATCTGCTGTGGCTGAGCTGGTATCCAAGATGCAAGATAAAGTGCTCCCCACCCTTCCCTGTCCTCTCCTCAAGGAAGGAAGCAAAGTGCTCCCCACTCTTCCCTGTCCTCTCAAGCAGGGGTCTCATTTGGAGCTATGAGTGAAGCAGCCTGGAGTTAGGGGAGGGGTGATGCCAGCACTCCCTTAGCTGCCCAAGCTGGTGTCTCAGTATGTCACATGCCCCCCACCAGTCCACTGTCTCTGGGTCCAGTTCAGCACTAGAACTCACCTAAGAGTTGCAATTCTTATGACTTAGGCTGCCTTTCAAGTTTAATCAGAGACCCAGAGCACTCCAGCCCTCAGTGGTGAGGTGTGTGGGAACTTAAGCTCTGATCTCTGGGACCTACAATTCCCCTCTGGCAAGGGCTGATTTTAATGCTCCCTTCATGGGTGGGTGTCATCTGAGTTTGGTCCAGTTTTCCTTTATGCTCTATCAGGACAGAACTAAGTTCAACTCCTCACAGTTGCTGTGCTCTCCCTCCTTCAGTGCCCAGAGACACTCTCTGCACCAAGCCACCACGGCTAGGGTTGGGATGGGGGTGGCATCAGTGATTCAAGATTGCTTTTTCTATCTCTTCAGTGCCTCTGTCAGGGATATATAGTTAAAGCCAGGTACTATAAGGGTTCACCTTATTTTTTGTTCTTATGAAGGTGTTTTTCTGTGTACATAATTGTTCAATTTGTCTGGGCATGATGGCTCATGCCTATAATCCCAGCACTTTGGAAGGCCAAGGCAGGCAGATCACCTGAGGTCAGGAGTTCGAGACCAGCATGGCCAACGTGGCAAAACCCTGTCTTTACTAAAAATACAAAACATAGCCCACCTGTAGTCACAGCTATTCAAGAGGCTGAGGCAGGAGAAACACTTGAACCTGGAAGGCAGAGGTTTCAGTGAGCCGAGATCAGGCCACTGCACTCCAGCCTGGGCAACACAGTGAGACTCTATCCCAAATTTAAAAAAAAGAAAAAATTGGGGGCTGGGCAAGGGCAGGCGAGGGGCGCGGAGTGCTCTGGGCATCGGGCCCCCAGGTAGGAGCTTCTCAGTGCCCTCTTCGGAGGCCGGTAGAGGGCCACGAGGCGGTTGTCAGCGCCCGGGAGCCGACCCTCACGGGCGTTGCGGCAGGCGGGGGAGGGGACGCGGAACGTTAATTCCGTTGGCCCGAGGCTCCCAGGGGAGGTAAAGAGAGGTCGGCAGATCCAGCTCTCCTGCTTAGTCTTTCTGAATCTGGTACACTAGGGGTTGGAAAAACCACACTAGGCAAAGAACTTGCGTCAAAATCGGGACTGAAATACATTAATGTTGGTGATTTCGCTCGAGAAGTCTGATCATCGGATATCATGGAATCTGGCAAGATGGCTTCTCCCAAGAGCATGCCGAATGATGCACAGAAGACGGCACAAATCCTGAAGGATATGGGGATTACAGAATATGAACCAAGAGGTATAAATCAGATGATGGAGTTTGCCTTCCGATATGTGACCACAATTCTAGATGATGTAAACATTTATTCAAAGCCATGCTAAGAAAGCTACCGTTGATGCAGATGATGTGCAGTTGGCAATCCAGTGCCGCGCTGACCAGTCTTTTACCCTCTCCTCCCCCAAGAGATTTTTTATTAGATATCACAAGGCAAATAAATCAAACCCCTTTGCCACTGATCAAGCCATATTCAGGTCCTAGGTTGCCACCTGATAGATATTGCTTAACAGCTCCAAACTATAGGCTGAAATCTTTACAGAGAAAGGCATCAACTTCTGCGGGAAGAGTAACAGTCCCGCGGTTAAGTGTTGGTTCAGTTACTAGCAGACCGAGTACTCCCACAGTAGGCACACCAACCCCACAGACCATGTCTGTTTCAACTAAAGGAGGGACTCCCATGTCCCTCACAGGTCAAAGGTTTACAGTACAGATGCCTACTTCGCAGTCTCCAGCTGTAAAAGCTTCAATTCCTGCAACCTCAGCAGTTCAGAATGTTCTGATTAATCCATCATTAATGGGTCCAAAAACATTATTACCACTAATATGGTGTCATCACAAAATACTGCCAATGAATCATCAAATGCATTGAAAGAAAACGTGAAGACGATGATGATGACGATGATGATGATCATGACTATGATAATTTGTAATCTAGCCTTGCTGCATATAACATGTATACTTGGTCTTGAATTGATTGTACTGATATTCAACATGCATGCTGGATGTTTTCAAGTTGTGTTTTAGAAAACTTTAATAATATTTAATAAGTAAATACAGTTACCATACTTTTTAATTGAAATGAAGGTTTTTCATCAGCCTTACAAGTGTAAGAAAAATAAAGTTGTCATTCATTTGAAAAAAAAAAAATTGTTAAATTGGTGTCTTTGTGGCAGGGATGATGGGTGAAGTCTTCTATTCCATCAGCTTACTCCTGTTGAGTTTGTTGAGTGTGTAAACTCATGTCTTTCATTAAATTTGGGAACCAAACTTTGGAAAATAAGGATTATCTACTCTAGCTGAACATATGCATACTCAACAACCCAGTAATTTTACTCTTAACAATATATCCAAAACTAATGTTTGCACATGTGCACTAAAATACTTGTTTTAAAATGTGGATAGCTGTGTTACTCATAAGAGCCAAAAACTAAATAGTTCTAATATCATAAACAACAGAGTGGATAAATTATGGTATAGCAATAACATTTACAATAGCTTCAAAAACATGAAATACTTAAAAATAAATAAGTCAAAAACATATGTGCAAGACCTGTGCATTGAACATTACAAAGCATTGCCAAAAGTAATTAAAGAATAAATGAAAATATATACCATGTTCATAGATTAAAAACTCAATTCATTTTCCCAAATTGATCTATCTATTCAGTGCAAAGCCAAAATTGCAGTAGGCTTTTTTATAGAAAAAAAGTTGATTCTAAAATGTATATGAAAGAAACTTAGCTAGAATGGTTGAAATAACTTTGAGGAAAATCAAATTTAGAGGAGTTAGACTACCAGATTTTAGAATCTACTGTAAAGTTACAATAATCAATATTATATATAGTAGTATACATGAATATGCAAGAATAAACATATAAATCAATGGAACAAGTTGAAAGTCCAGAATCAATCCAGACATATTGATTTTTGACAAACATGCCAAGGTAAATCAATCAGAAAAGATCGTATTTACAACAAACAGTATTCAGGGCCCAAGGACTCTTAGCAGGTGATGGGTCCTGCCAGAACTGGATCCTTTCCTCCAACGCACCAAGTTTCCTTCTGTCCCAGGATGTGTCTAGAAATGTCTGGGAACTAGGGTCTGGAACAGGGTATGACCAGTGCCTTACCTGCTGTGGCTGAGCTGGTGTCCAAGATTCAAGACAAAGTGCTCCCCACACTTCCCTGTCCTCTCCTCAAGCAGAAGGAAGGGGTCTCATTTGGAGCTATGAGTGGTGCAGCCTGAAGTCAGGGGAGGGGTGATGCCAGCACTCCCTTAGCTGCCCAACTGGGTATTCATATGGAAATAAAATGACACTTTCCTTTACCACATCCCATATGGAAAAAGAACTCCAAATTACCACACATATAAATATGCTATCTAATATTATAAAACTTTCAGAAGAAAACTAGAGAAAATCTTCCTGACCTTAAAGTAGGTAAATGTTTTAGGCAGAACATTAAAAAAATAAAATTTTCAATAATGGAACTTTATCAGAATTAAAGTCCTCTGCTTTTCAAAGGACATCATTAACAAAATACACACACACACAACCATAAATGTCTTTTAATAATAAGATGACAATAATAATAAGATGCTCAATAATAAGATGACAAACAATGGAACTAAAAATTGGCAATATATTTGAAGAAATACTCTATTAAAAAAGACATACAAATAGCTAATAATTAAATGAAAAGATTTTCAAAAAAATTTGTCATCAGAGAAATGTAGATTAAAACCACAATGTAAAATCGCTATGTAGCCATTACACTGTACAAAATTTAAAAGACTGGCAATACGAAAATTAGGCAAAAATATGGATCAGTTGGAACTCTCATACATTGCTGGTTGGGCCTGGTGGCTCACACCTGTGAGCACTTTGCGAGGCCAAGGTGGGCAGATCACGAGGTCAGGAGTTCAAGACCAGTCTGGCCAACATAGTGAAACCCTGTCTCTACTAAAAATACAAAAAATTAGCCGGGTGTGGTGGTGTGCGCCTATAATCCCAGCTACTTGGGAAGCTGAGGCAGGAGAATCGCATGAACCTTGGAGGCAGAGGTTGCAGTGAGCCAAGATCACACCATTGCACTCCAGCCTAGGTGAGACTACAAGACTGCATCGGGGAGGAGGGGGAAAGATATGCAAATAGCTAACAATCAAATGAAAAGATTTTCAAAATAATTCGTCATCAGAGAAATATAAATTAAAACCACAATGTAAAAGTGCTGTGTAGCCATTACATTGTATAACATTTAAAAGACTGGCAATACGAAAATTAGGCAGAGGTATGGATCAATTGGAACTTTCATACATTGCTGATAGGAGTGTAAAATAGTAAAACTACTTTGGAAACAGCAATTTCTCATAAAGTTATACATATATTTGGTATTCTACTCTACAATTCCATTCCTAAAATTACCTGAAAAAAATGAAAATATGTCCATTAAAAGACTTGTACGCAAATATTCATTGTAGCTTTATTAGTAATAACCAAAAAAAGTAAAAGGAAAACTAAATGTTCACCAATTGGTGAATGGATAAGCAAAGTGAAATCGCATTCATGCAGTGAAATGCTGTTTAATGATAAATAGTAATGAACTACTGATACATGCAATAATATGGATGAATCTCAAAAACATTATGCTGAATGAAAGGAACCAGACATTAAAGAATACATACTGTACAATTCCATTTATATGAAATTCTAAGGCCGGGCAAGGTGGCTCACGCTTGTAATCCCAGCACTTTGGGAGACTGAGGCAGGCGGATCATGGGGTCAAGAGATCGAGACCATCCTGGCCAACATGGTGAAACCCCGTCTCTAGTAAAAATATACAAATTAGCTAGGCGTGGTGGCATGCTCCTATAGTCCCAGCTACTCAGGAGGCTGAGGCAGGAGAATTGCTTGAACCCAGGACGTGGAGGTTGCAGTGAGCCAAGATCGCACCACTGCACTCCAGCCTGGTGACAAAGCAAGACTCCACCTCAAAAACAAATAAATAAAAAATCAAAAAAGAAAAAAGAAATTATAATAAGTATAAACTAATCAATAGTGACAGAAATTAGATTAGTGGTTGCCTGAGACTGGGGATAGGGAAGAAGGATTGATTAAAAAGGGATACAAGTGAACAGTTTGGCATAATGGAAATGTTCTGTATCTTAACTGTGACCATAGTTACATAGGTACATAATTTTTCAAAATTTACAGAAAAATATGCTTTAAATTGATTTTTTGTATATAAGGTACACTTTAATAAAGTTGATTTTCTAAAAATATCATTCTGGCTGTCATGATGAAATTGGATTTTGGCCAGGCAAGGTGAAAGCAGGTTGCTAAATAAGATGCTATTGCAGAGATAACAGCAGCTTGGATTAGGGTGTTAGTCACAATGATAACGGTTAATGTGTAGATAGCATTTATTAGATGCCAGGAACTATTCTGTGTATTTTTCAGGTAGTGATTCATTAAATCCTATGAAATAGGTACTATTATAACTCTAAGGTACAAGAAGCTTAAGTAACTTGTGAAAAAGCTCATAGTCTGGGTTCAATTCACAGAATTAACCATTATGCTCTAGAAGATAGATTCAGAGCATATTTTGAAAATACAGCTGCCATAATAAACTGATATATAAGATGTGCTATGTAAATTCAAGAGAAGACTCAAAGATGGTGATGCCATACTGAGACGAGGAAAACTGGAGAAGGATTGTGTTTGTAGGTTGTTAAAGGAAGAGGCTTCCATTATGTATCTGAAAGCAAAATCTGACTTTTTGTGTGTGCTAGATAAAGAAGAGCTGTGTTTCTAGGCGAAGACTCTGAAGAAAACAAACTACTGATATATTTGATTTGAGGAAACATAAAATATTCAAAATAATGAAAAACACTTAAGAGGGAGTGTTTAAAGATTGATTAATCATAGGATTGATGGCCATAAAAGTGTGGTCATTGGAGTGAGGCTGTTGCTCCTTTGGCCAACTTTTTTTTTTGAGACAGAGTTTTGCCCTGTCGCTCAGGCTGGAGTGCAGTGGTGTGATCTCGGCTCACTGCAACCTCCACCTCCTGAGTTCAAGTAATTCTCCTGCCTCAGCCTCCTGAATAGCTGGGATTACAGGCATGGGGCACCATGCCTGGCTAATTGTGTTTTTGTATCTTTAGTAGAGACAGGGTTTCACCATGTTGGCCAGGTTGGTCTCGAACTCCTGACCTTGTGATCCACCTGTCTCGGCCTCTCAAAGTGCTGGGATTACAGGCACGAGCCACCGCACCCAGACTCCTTGGCCAGCTTTTACAGGTGTATGCTCTGGTAAGAAGCTGACATTGATCTATGAGATTAGTAAAATCTGTTGTTACTTTTTTACTATAACCAAATATCATTCCATCTCTTCCTTACAGAATAAGTATTTATTATTGTTAATAAGGAGATAAATTTTAATGCTCTATTTAATATATGTCATGTTTGGGATACCCGTTAGCCATCCAAGTAAAGATGTTCAGTAGATAATAGGTTATGTCAATCTGGAATTTCAGGTACACATCAAGTCTGAGAGTTATCGGCCTATAAATGGTATTTACAACTACAGATTGGATGAAACACCTTAGGGAGAGAATGTATCTAGCTAGAGCCGTGGATGGGGAGAGGTCTCTAAACTTAGCAGGATACAACAAAGTTGTATGACAATAATGATCGGGAGGTCCATAAAAATCCTAAATATTTCATGAAGTATTACAGTTAAATACAGAAAACATACAAGTACTTTAAAGAGTAAAATTGACCCAACTTTACTTGAAAATTCTGAGTATTAAACTGCAAGTAAGTCATAAAGGAAACATGTTTATAAAAATGAAATTTAATGATAGCATTCAGTACACACTCCATACCTGGCATTATATAAGCACTTGGAGAATGAGATGAGTGGGAAGCCTTCTCTCATGAAGCTTTGAATTCATCCTTCCATTCATTCTATCAAGAAATACTTAGCCAATGTCTTTGAGGTAACTGATACATGCTTAAGTCATGGAGATATAACTGTGAACAAGACAGACATACTCATGAAATTCAAAGGAAAAGATAGCATTAATAGATAGTACTGATAGGTGGATTAATAAAAGATAGAATATACCATTCAAGTGCAACATATAGGATGCTATGGGCACTTTTATATCAGGGAGAGCTAGCATAATCAAGGAGTCATAGAAAGTTTCTCAGAGGAAGTAAATTTTTAGCTAAAAATTTAAAGAAGAAATGAGTAGAGAGTCACTAAGAGTGTAGAAAATAATGCCCAAGGCAAAAGGAACAGCACGTGTAAAAAGTCTGAGAAGAGAGCCTCAAGCAGTTGAGAAATAGAATAATCTGACCAGATTAGACTGAAGGATTAAGTATGCGGGCTGTGATAAGGTGGGGTCCTTGCAAGTCTCGCTAAGGATTTTAGACTTTATCATAAGGTAACTGGGAATAACACAGTAAGAACTTGTTTTCCAAAGCTCACTATTGTAGGTGATATAATACATACAACTAAAAATGTCTGTAGAATCACAGAGGAGGGAAAGACTAATTGGTCAGGTGGGCTTCCCAAGAAGCAGCATTTTAGTTGAATTTTGAAGAATGTGAGAGATTCTACCAGGCAGCAAAAGAGAAAGGGCATTACAGAAAGAGGGAATGATAAGGACAAAGGCACAACCATCTTAAAAAAAAAAAAGAGCTGGGCATGCTGGGAACAGGGAGAAACTAAAGTATAGCAGCATAAAGTGGCATGAACATAGTGAAAAATAAGGCTAAGAGGCACAGTCCTAACATTTGTGTACAAATGGAACAATGTGGCACAAGGAACATACATTTAAATATTTAAAAGTTATAAATCATGTTAACAAACAAAATTTGTTCTCCTCTCTACATATCTTCAAATTCAAAATATGGTGGATGAGAGGCTGTGGAGTACAGGTAAATACGATAAATTTACTTTTATACAGGCCTTTATACTTACCAGTCCAAGCATTATATCTTTATAGGAGTTTAACAAGTCACTCCAGTTCTAAATCAAAGTTCATGAACTGTATTAGTCCATTTTCAAACTGCTATAAAGTTACTACCTGAGACTGAGTAATTTATGAACAAAAGAGGGTTAATTGACTCACAGTTCTGTATGGGTGGGGAGGTCTAAGAAAACTTGCAATCACTGAGAAAGGGGAAGCTGTCACCTTCTTCACAAGGCAGCAGGAAAGAGAGAACGAAGGAGGAAGTGCCGCTTTTAAAACCATCAGATCTTATGAGAACTCACTATCACTAGCACAGCACAGGGGAAACTGCCCCCATGATCCAGTCACCTCCCATTAGGTCCCTCCCTCAACACATGGGGATTACAGTTCGGATTACAATTCAAGATGAGATTTGGGTGGGGACACAGAGCCAAACTATATCATGAACTTTATGATTAAAGTTACATAAATCTTATCAGAAAACAATAATTAACAGTAAACTTTTGGGTTCTAGGACCAGTTTTTTTTTTATGATTCCAGTAATTACTGTGTATCTGATATGAATAATTAGATATGAACACAAGACTGTATAAGACTGGAAAGTTTTCAGACTCTTTATTAAATATGTGAAAATGGAAAACTGCCATTGAGTGAGGTTAACTCCACTAGAATCTTACAGGGACTTACAATGGTATCTAAACAAATTCTTTACTCTGCAAATTCATTTATTTAATGTTTCTACTCTCTTCTCATGCTGTTTTCCATAGCACAAAATTAGGTATCCAGTATTTAGGCCTTCTTGATGTTTTTAGGATGTTTTTGAATTTTTTATTGATATATCATAGTTGTATATATTTTTGAGGTACATGTGATATTTTGATACATGTATACAATGTGTAATGATCAAATCAGAGTAATAGGGATATCCATTACCTCAAACATTTATCTTTTGTGTTGAGAACACTATAATTCTTCTCTCCTAGCTTTTGGAATTATGTAATAAATTAATGTTAAGTATAATTTCTCGATAGTACTATTAAATAATTCATTCCTTCTATTTAAACGGCATTTTTGTACTCATTAACCAATTTTGCCTTAATTTCAGTCATATATTCTTAACCCTTCCCTGAGTCCAAGTTCATTTCTCTCTCTTCTCTGCACACCAACTCACTTATTTTAACATTTAAATTAGCTATTTATATATATAGTTTATATGTAAACTATATATAAATAGTTATATATAGTTTATAAATAGTTTGCCTATAAACTATATATAATTTATTTAAATGTTAAAATGAGTGAGTCGGTGTTCAGAGAAGGGAGAGAATAAACTATAGATATATATAAATCTAAGGAAACTAAATTTCAAAAAGGGAAAACTGTTCCTATAGGAGGCATGGGCATTAAAGATAGGGTGTGTTTTAAGCAGAGGAACTCTGCTGAAGTAAGGCAAAGCCAGCAGAACTTTTAACAACCATGCACACTGATGTAACGGATTGGAATCTATAGGAGCCCCAACTGCAGAGGTAATCCTGCCTACCTATCAGTTCTCTCCATGAGACTTTTGTTGAGTAAGCAGCAGCACAATAGGCTGGTGGCTGGGGTGGAAAGCAAAAAGTCTTAAAGTGCTTAGGTCTCAAAATCCTTTTAGAGGGTGAGCCCTGTAATACACACAGAACAGGTAACACTCTCTAGATATTTGAAACTAGACATGAACTGAAACTACCTAAAGCTGCAACTCAGCACTGACTCAGCTTGACTCCTCACAAAGAAAGGGCACACTTTTCCTGGGAAGAAATAATACTTACTTGAATCTCTATAATTATTTTTAAAGCAATTAGGTTTAAGCATATAAATTTTAAAATGTCAATATCAGTGCATGTAATTTTTTAAATGGGAGACATGTGAACTGGGAAAATATGAACCATAATTAAGAAAAAAATTATAAATATGTTAAAGAAATTGATGAAAAAATGAAGAATTTCAACAGATAAATTGAATCTCTAAAAAAAAAAATATCTCAAGGCACAGCCCACTTTTCATAAATAGGGTGAGGGAATAGGAGAGTTCAAAGTGTGGCCTTAGGCTATATCCTTTCCAGGTACCTCAAGATTTGACAGCTTCTGTAGACAACCCCTTGGCAAGGACATCAGCATGTAGAAGTGTATGCTAGTCACAGTGGTTATGATAAAACTCACCTCCGGTGACTCTGAGGACAAAGAAGATCAAGGAGAGGAAGGATTTAGCTTATGTTATTTCAGATATGCACCTGCAAGACGTACCTAGACTCTTTCAGGGAAAACTACTTAGACTTGAAGAAAAACTAGAGGTCAAGTTTGGAAAAAATGCAATTTAAATTTGAGTTGTTATCATTAGTGTAATCACATTTATATATATGGTATCTAGCTCTTTTTCTATTTAGAATTAATAGACTTATGATTAGGAAACATCACCTTAAACATACTATACATAAAGCCCAACAAAGAAATTACCACTGGGAATCTTTTGAACTTACCTTCTGGCATACATCAGACAGAAAATTGGAAAAGCAGATATCATGAGAAACAGATTGAAAAATAAGCAGAATAAGGTATCACATGACAGTAGAAAACTTCCTGATATCTGCCTCCTGACGACAAAATAAGTACATTTCCCACCATGAATTTCTCAACCTTCTCCATATGTATTGACATGCTCTGCCTTCTCACCTATTTCAAATGTTCCAAATTCTTTCCCATAATGTCCTCTCTTTAGCCCTACATCATCAAATGTTGTTCTCCAGTGGATCATTCCCATCATTATAGTTGCTACAATAGTTCCTATCTTAAACTACCTCTCTCAGCTACTGCCCATTTCTGTTTCTCTTTGCAGCAAAATCCCTTGAAAAGATTTGTCTATATTCACCATCCTGCTTTATCACTGTCCATTCTCTTCTAGACCTGTTCCTATAAGGTTTCTTCTTGTCAAGTTTGTTAATGATCTATATCTTGGCAATGCCAATAATACGTTTTTATTTAATTTCTCAAAAAATCGACTACTCCAGCCCTTCTCCTCCTAGCCTGTCTCATCTCAGTGAACAATAGTATCATACATTCAAGGCTAAGGTAAAAAATGTAAGAGTTATCTTCTTCTCACACATCACACCAAATCAAGTCCTAACAGCACTACCTCCAAAACAAATTCAAAATCAATTCTTCACCTTTTCCATTGTATAACTGTAGCCTAAGCCACCATGACTTCTATATGAACTATTAAAAGAACTTCCTAACTGATTTTCCTGACCCAGTTCTTGGCCTCTACCACCTTTTCTTCACAAGGTTATTATCCTGAAGCACATATCAGGTTATAGCACCGTCTCTCTTAAGACCCTTTTAATGTCTTCCCGTTATACTTAAAGTTCAGCTCCTTTCCATGACTTTCAAAGCTCTATGTGATCTAGCCTCTGCTTATCTTTCTGTCTTCACCTCCCTCCTGCATTGCATTTCAGCCACACTGGCCATCATTATTTCACTCAAATATGAAAGCTCATTTTTCTCTCAGG
Organism: Macaca nemestrina; assembly: GCF_043159975.1. NCBI lineage: Eukaryota > Metazoa > Chordata > Mammalia > Primates > Cercopithecidae > Macaca > Macaca nemestrina. The sequence goes on along the minus strand of NC_092125.1, from coordinate 147,009,251 downwards.
GACCTTATACTTGCTGCTTTTCTGCCTAGAATATCCTTTCCCTAGATATTCACACTGATAACTCCTTCTCATCACTCAAGCCTCAAGCTAAATGTCACTTCTTGATTGAGGCTTTCTATGTTTATTATTCCCACTAGAATATAAACACCTCGAGTTCGAGGTCAGGAAACTATCCAACTTGCAAATTACTTTATTTTCAATGCTGGAATAGTGACTCACAGGCACTAGATAAATACTTGTTCATAAACTTAACTCCTTTAGAATATTTTGAGCATTCATTATAATTATAAAGGCCATCGACATATGTATATTAAATGTTCATGTACCAAATCCTGTGCTTTGTGCTAAAGATAAAAAGACACATAAAATTCTATCTAGAGAGTGACAGCAGCAAGATAGTGGGATAGAAGGTGCCAACCCTCAACTCCCCAGAGAAGCACCAACTTTACAACCACCCATGGATAAGAATACCTTTCAGGAGCTCAGGAGTCTAGCTGAGACGTTCTAGAATCATGGTGGAGCAAAAATAATTCAATAATATGTGCATTAAAGTAGGTAAGAACAGTTACATTTTATGCACATCACCCCCTACACAAGATGGCACAGCTGAGTGCCAAGGAAGAACCCCTTGGTTGATGATTTCTCCCACAGGTGGAAATGAGGGCAAAGTGAGCACCCAGCTCTCCCAGCATTGAAGGTTGAATCCAAGAAACCCAGTTCTATCTTGTCCCATCCAGAACACTGAGGGGATTAGCACAACTGAATTATCTGGCAGCAAGAAGCAGTGAAAAGGAGCAGAAGCTCAAAGCAGTGGGCACACAGATCTCAATAATTGGCCACAGATGTTACTGGCTGGCCTGTAGACACCACCCATGAACTCTGTGGGGGTGTATCACATTTGAACCCCCAAATTGACTGACATGTCACAGCACTCCATGCACACACTCCCACCACCACCACCATCACCAGCACCTTGCGCTCCTCCACAGATGGCACCCCAGGTTCCCCTGCAGACAGTACATGTGCTCCCCTGAAGATGGCAAACATGAGCCTGCAAAGACAGTGCACAGATATCAACAGATGGCTCAACTCTGCTAAACTTGGAGAAGGTACACAACTTTGATCACTCCAGATCACAGCCCTAGTGAGAGGAGGTGCCAGCTGGGCTTCCTGGATCAAGTAGGGGCTCAGAAAGCTGTGAAACTCACTCATTTCCTGCATTCAGACTTACTTTGGTCCTGGATGAATAATATTGAAGATACCTGCTTAAAATATTCCTAACACCCAGATATGTGCATGTGTTTTCTTCCCCCAAGAAAGCTATAAACAGTGAAAATTTTGCTATAAGCTTCCCTGTGTCCTCTCTTCCCCCTTCCCCAAAACTAAAAAGGATGTTAACTGCCCATTTCTCTGTGACCAGCAGACTTTACCTATGCTCCCAATTCCAATTCCTTGTAAACACACTTTGTAAAATCCTATAAAATCCTGTCTCCTTTGCCATGCCGCCGCAAGGTCATAAAGTACATAAAACCTAAGCAGCAATTCTGGTTTTCCTCAAAAGGAAATGTTCTAAGACATGTCACACAATAACTTACTGCCTTTGTTTCTCACTCTGGTAACATCTTCCCTCCACCTTAAAGAGTTTAAAAGGCAACTGCATAATCTAACTCTGGCTACCCATTCGGGACCCCTTCCACGCTGTGGAAGCTTTGTACTTTCACGTTGCCCAGTAAAGCCTACAGTTTTTTCTATCAGTCCGTGTCTCTATCACTCGCTGCGGGCAGCTGCCACACCAATTCTTTGGCCTGACTAAAGGCAAGGACCTTTAGTGTTACACTAGGAGAAGTAAATGGAAAGTTCTCACTTCCTGGCCTGGTTTTATGGGATCAAGGGAAAGCATACAATCCTGACACTACCCCCCAAGAGGGAATAAAAACAGTAGGGGGATACATCAATTGAAATGGTCTGGGACACCTCCAGATCTCTAGCCAGGCTGAATGGTGCAGATTGTTCTCTCCCAACGCCAGTAATCAAAGACTTGAGAAGTTTACTCCTTCTTCAAATGAGAAGGCAACAAGGCAAGGCTTCAAAGAACATAAAAAATCAAGGAAATATACCACCAAAATAATAATAATAAAGCTCCAGTGGCTGACCCCAAAGAAATAGAGATATATGAATTGCCTAAAAAGAATTCAAAATAATTATCTTTAAAAAGCTTAGTAAGCTACAGGAGGAAAAACTAAGGGATCATGATGGATAGGAGGCAGGACTAGACTGCACCTCCCCCACAAACAGAGACTTGCATTGTGAACTTCTGCTCCAAAACTACTGCAGGAATAAACCAGAAAAGCTGAGAGAACCCACAGACCCTCTGAAGGAAGCAGATTGCTCCTGCAGGAGCCAGGAGACACCCCAAATACAGTGAGTGCCCAAGCTGTGGAAGTGGGAAGGAGGATTGTCCATCTGCAAACACACACCCTCACTGGGGAACCTGAAGGTCTGGATCATGGGAGAAGATTCTGGCCTTACCTGGAACTGAGTTAATTTAGAGAGTCAAGCTAAATACAGAGGTAGAGGAAGCAGCAGGAGAAGACCCTCTCTAGATCCCCTGGAGAGCCGTTTCTGCCTTGTCCACAGAGGTCCTTGGAAAGGGCTGTCAGAGGTACTGGGAAAAGACCACAAGGAGAAGGAAACCTCTAGCTGAACTTTGTAACAATTCCAACCAAACACAAAGTCTCCTGGCCAGAACTCTGGGGAGGGCGTGAATCCAGTGTGCAGACTCCTCAAGTGGGAAGGCACGAAAGTCCTGCTTACTTTCACACATGGGAGGCCAGTAACCTGGGGCAAGTTCTCAGTCCTGCTCTTCCACTGCCTGGAAACAGACTTGGTGTCTTCTGGGGGCCTGGGGGCACGATGGAAGTGAGACCAGCCTTCTGGGTTGCTTGGCAGCTGGGTGAAGCCTGTGTGTTAGCTTTCCCCTACTCTCTGACAACCTGAATGACACAGCAGAGGCAGCCATAATCCTCCTAAGAACATCATTCCATTGACCTGGGAACCACAGCTCCATCCCCCACAGCAGCCGCAGCAAGAGCCACCCAAGGAGAGTCTAAGCTCAGACACACCTAGCTCTGCCCCCACCTGATGGTCCTTCCCTACTCACCCTGGTAGCTGAAGACATCAGCATTCTATGAAGCCAGTATCTTCCTAATACCAAAACCAAGAAAGAACATAACCAAAAAAGGAAACTACAGATCAATATCTCTGATGAACATAGATGCAAAAATCTTTGACAAAATACTAGCTAACTGAATCCAACAACATATCGAAAAGATAATCCACCATGATCAAGTGGGTTTCATACCAGGGATACAGGGATGGTTTAATATACACAAGTCAATAAATGCGATACACCACATAAACAGAATTGAAAACAAAAATCACATGATTACTCCATAGACACAGAAAAAACATTTGACAAAATCCAGCATGCCTTTATGATTGAAACTTTCAGCAAAATCAGCATACAAGGGGCATACCTCAATGTAATAAAAGCCATCTATGACAAACCCACAGCCAACATAGTACTGAACGGGGAAAAGTTGAATTCATTCCCTCTGAGAACTGGAACAAGACAAGGATGCCCACTCTAACCACTTCTATTCATATCGTAGCCAGAGCAATCGGACAGGAGAAAGAAATAAAGGGCATCCAAATCAGTAAAGAGGAAGTCAAACAGTTGCTGTTTGCTGATGATGTGATTGTAGACCTAGAAAACCCTGAAGATTCCTCCAAAAAGCTCCTAAAACTGATAAAAGAATTCAGCAAACTTCCAGGAAACAAAGTTAATATACACAAATCAGTAGCTGTCCTATACACCAACAGTGACCAAGCTGAGAATCAAATCAATAACTAAACTCCTTTACAAGAGCTTCAAAAAAATAAAATAAAATACTTAGAAATATACCTAACCAAGGAGGTGAAAGACCTCTATAACAAAAAGTACAAAACACTGCTGAAAGAAATCATAAATGACACAAACAAATGGAAACACATCCCGTGCTCATGGATGGGTAGAATCAATATTGTGAAAATAACTGTACTGCCAAAAGCAACCTACAAATTCAATGCAATTTCCATCAAAATACCACCATCATTTTTCACAGAACTAGAAAAAACAATTCTGAAATTCACACGGAACAAAAAAGAGCCCACATAGCCAAAGCAAGACTAAGCAAAAAGGACAAATCTGAAGACATCACATTACCTGATTTCAAGCTATACTGTAAGACCATAGTCACCAAAACAGCATGGTACTGGTATAAAAACAGGCACATAGACCAATGGAACAGAATAAAGAACCCAGAAATAAACCCAAATACTTACAACCAACTGATCTTCAACAAAGCAAACAAAAACATAAAGTGGAGAAAGGATACCCTTTTCAATAAATGGTGCTGTGATAACTGGCAAGCCAGATGTAGGAGAATGAAACTGGATCCTCATCCCTCACCTTATATAAACATCAACTCAAGATGGATCAAGGACTTAAATCTAAGACCTGAAACTATAAAAATTCTAGAAGATGACATCGGAAAAACCCTTTTAGACATTGGCTTAGGCAAGGATTTCATGACAAGGAACCCAAAAGCAAGTGCAATAAAAACAAAGATAAATAGCTGGGACTTAATTAAACTAAAGAACTTTTGCACGGCAAAAAGAACAGTCAGCAGAGTAAACAGACAACCCACAGAGTGGGAGAAAATCTTCACAATTTATACATCTGACAAAGGACTACTATCCAGAATCTACAATGAACTCAAACGAATTAACAAGAAAAAAAAAAATCCCATCAAAAATTGTGCTAAGGACATGAATAAACAATTCTCAAAAGATACATAAATGGCCAACAAACATATGAAAAACTGCTCAGCATCACTAATGATCAGGGAGATGCAAATCAAAACCGAAGTATGATACTACCTTACTCTCCCACAAGAATGACCATAATCAAAAATCAAAAAATAATAGATGTGGGCGTGGATGTGATTAAAAGGAAACACTTTTACACTGCTGGTGGGAATGTAAACTAGTACCACCGCTAGTACTAGTTTTGTAAACTAGTACAAAACAGTGTGGAGATTCCTTTAAAAATTAACAGTAGAACTACCATTTGATCCAGCAATCCCACTACTGGGTATCTACCCAGAGGAAAAAAGTCATTATATGAAAAAGATACTTGCACACACGTTTACAGAAGCACAATTCACAATTGCAAAAATGTGAAACCAGCCCAAATACCCATCCATCAACGAGTAGATAAAGAAAATGTGGCATAGATATATGATGTAATACGACTCAGCCATAAAAAAAGGAATGAATTAATGGCATTTGCAGCAACCTGGATGGGACTGGAGGCTATTAATTCTAAGTGAAGTAACTCAGGAATAGAAAACCAAACATCGTATGTTCTCACTCATAAGTGGGAGCTAAGCTATGAGGATACAAAGGCATAGGAATGACACAATGGACTTTGGGGACAAAGGGGGAAAGGGTGGAAAGGGGGTGAGGGATAAAAGACTACAAATTGGGTTCAGCATATACTGCGTGGGTAATGGGTGCACCAAAATCTCACAAATCACCACTCAAGAACTTACTCATGTAACCAACTACCACCTGTTCCCCAAAAACCTATGGAAATAAAAAACTTTTTTAAAAGAAAAACTGTTACCCAACTTTTGGCTTCCTGGCACTGTGTTTGTAGCTGTCTTACAGAATTTTTTCTTACTTCATCTTCTATTTTAATTTTTTGTATTCTAATCGAATCCATGCAACAAATTGTCAAGTTCTTTGGAAGCAGTGACTGTGTTTTACTCATTTCAGTACTCTCTAAAGAGCAGAGCACCGGGCCTGGCACATAGAAGCACTCACATATTTTTCATATGAATTATAAGGAATAAGGAAAAGAAAAAAATAAATTTATTGAGGTTTATGTACCAGCACTTATAATGGGTGCTTTCCCACAGGTTATTTCATTTAATGTTCAAAACGTTTCTTCTAGATAGCTATTACTGTCCTCATATAACAGTTAATGAAATTGAGATTGATAGGTTACACTCAGAAAAAAATAATCTCTTTCTTCCAAAGAAGAGTTTACAATCTAGTAGGGAGATATACTATGTATTAATAATAACAAATGCTATACAGGTAGTATATAAATATACTGGTTCAAACAAGTACAAAGGAAGTAAGATTACTTTTAGTGCAAATGATTTGGGAAGATTTTATAGGTGAGGCCACACTAAACTGAACCAACAAGGATAGGATACTGTCAATAGATGGAGATAATCAAGAGCATTTTTTAAAAGGTTATAGTTTCATTCTGACAGTTTTTCCTCTAACCATTTCTCAGGCAAGCTCAGGCAAGTTCGTTCACCTGTTAAACACTGGAAGACTATATTTTAAAGTTTTATAAAATAACAATGAAAACATAGAATTTAATTGGCAAAAATTTACAGCAAGCTTTGTATTCATAATATATAATATTTAACAATAATGGATACTATGTCTTGAATGCTTACTAGGTGACAGAAGTCTTTTATGGAGTACTTTCCATGGATTATCTCATTTAATTCTTCCAACATTCCATAATTAGTCTGATATCCCAGAAAAGAAATTAGCCTTAAAAAGAGCCACACAACCCTTACAAAGAATAACTTGATTGTTGAGTGACCAAGGCAAGAGTCAGGTTTACATGTATCTGACTGCAGAGCCAGCTCACAATGCTGAGTACAACTCTTCCAAGCTAAGGAAGATTTGCATTCAATCCAAAAAAGAAAGCTTAATTGAAGCATATTAAGTATCAGTTACACATGTATGTAAAACATTCAATGCTATCTGAAAACTGAAATAAATATACAACTAGTTATTGTAAAAGATAAAAATAAAATTCCCTTTAGCTATTCCCAACCACTGTGCTTATATTACTCCCATAAAGAGTGAATATAAACCCTTAATCCACTGCCACTCCTACTCCAATCCCTTTATTCTTTTTTTAAACCAGGCCTTTTAATCTACTGTTTCCTGGTTCTTTTAATTATAGTTCCTCATCCCTCCAGATTGTACTTCTTTATAAACAAATACCATCTCTAATACTATTTGATGGTGATTATGATGACAATTATGATCTCCCACCATTATGATGACAACTACACAATCTAAAAGAATTACTCAATCCAATGAATATTAATGCCCCAGCTGTCTTAGAAAGTATGATAAATGTGTTCAGCATAATCCCTATTGCTACTTAGCAACTCCAAGATATTTTAGTAATTTACTATACTAACTTTATGCAAATATTTTTGTCTTGATGCAAATTCCTGAGTTAAGCAGATACATAAATGCCCTTTGTACATTTCCAAAAGGTTTGTTGCAACGTGCAAAAATGGTGTTCAGTCTGAAGGTGATTCTCTTCCTATCCTTGCTTCTCTTGCCTGTATTGAAAAGCTCGCAGGTAACTTTAAATAACAATGGATATGATGGCATTGTCATTGCAATTAATCCCAGTATACCAGAAGATGAAAAACTCATTCAAAACATAAAGGTAAGAGAAAAATTTATTAGCCACATATTTTTATTTCAATAAGTATTTTCAACTCATGGTGCGTAGGTATTCATTGAGTGATAACTTTCCAAAATTGCTTCAACAGCATTTATCATTTATATAGCATTTATCTAAACTGTCAGATTAATACCTGCTTAGTTTAAATGTGTTTTATTATATGTTAAGACTATTGGCCATTCCCCAATGAATTATTAAAAGGCTGAACTAATATTTTTTTTCAACTAGTTAAGCTAACAGAAAGACATTACAGCAAGTAGAAAATTATTCTCAAATTTTATCTTCATAAAGTTACTTTTATAAAGTTTAGCTAACTAATCTACACGTAAGCCCTAGAGTTTTATCCTATACATTTTTTCAGTTGTTCACACTTGTTCAAACTCTGGAAAAGTAAAAAGTCATATGTATCTTAAAGAAAAAATGACACATTTTTAATGGATGTACCTTCTTTATTTATATTATTCAGTATAATAAAAAACACTTTATACTTATCACTTTAATATATACTGTCTTCTTTGATCCTCCCAATATCTCCATGAGGAATTCAAAAACAAGAATTACTACCTTTGCATAAATGAAGTGATTTGTAAAAATCTCACAATAAGTGCCAAAACTGGGATCTGAAGCCAATGAAACCTATGTATTTCTATTTTCATTTCTATTTGGTAAAACTTTGCCTTTTATGAAAACACTACATAGGAGAAGATAACCAAAAATAAATCTAGCAAATTTTTTTTTCAATTGACATCAATTACAATAATCTACCAAACTTTAAACTCCCAATTTATCTAAACAACCAGAAGCAACTCTGTTTGATCAAATAAACAACTTTACCAACAGGCTCCCAGTCTTAATCACCTTGACATCTCACCCAGCACCCTAATTTCCATCTCCAACCCATCATGCTGAATGCAGGTAAAAAATTTTAAAAGGTGGTTTTGAGCATGTGAAAATAAGGAGTTTACAGACTGAAGAACTATAGAAAACTTCAATCTATTTTTCAGTTAGTTTTCCCAAAATGTTCGGGGAAAAGAGGCTTAGATTTGCTTCATCTAGTTATATGTACTGTTATATTCATTTCACTGTGAAATTATTACCACAAGGTATTTTAAATTTTGTCAGGAAATGGTAACTGAAGCATCTGCTTACCTGTTTCATGCCACCAAACGAAGAGCTTATTTCAGGAATGTAAGCATTTTAGTTCCAATAACCTGGAAATCAAAATCTGAGTACTTAATCCCAAAACAAGAATCATATGACCAGGTAGGCTATTTCATCTAACTCCTAAACTGCTTTTTTCCTCCTGTGCTTTTAAAAACTTAATATCTGTAATTGTTTAACAATTACTAATCACTAATTTAGTAATTAGTAATATAACTTTTCTTAATGTATATGAAAAAAGTCCTATTTTCTAAAATCTCTTGTTTCTATTGCTCTTGGAATTTGTTTTTGTTTGTTCTTTTGCTTTTTAGGCAGATGTCTTAGTTGCTGATCCTCACCTGAAATATGGAGATGATCCCTATACACTTCAATATGGACAATGTGGAGATAAAGGACAATATATACATTTTACTCCAAACTTCTTGTTGACTAATAATTTGCTTACTTATGGGCCTCGAGGTAGAGATATCTAAGATGTACTTCTGTTCTTATTTCCGCTGGTGGAAAAAAATAACACTATGTTTAATGGTATTTTTAAAAAAAATTTAAAGAAGCCAGGCACAGTGGCTGACACTTGTCATCCCAGCAACTTAGGAGGCTGAGGTGGGAGGATCACTTGAGCCCAAGAGATAGAGACCAGCCTGGACAACAGAGTGAGCCTTCAGTCTCTAAAAAACTAAAAGTAAATTTTAAAAACTAGCCAGGCATGATAGTGCATACCTGTAGTCCCAGCTACTTAAGAGGCTGACACAGGAGGATCACTTGAGGCTAGGAGCTTGAGGCTGCAGTGAGCTATGATCATGCCGCTGCACTCTAGTCTGGGCAACAGAGCAAGAGCAAGATTCCGTCGCTTAAGAAAACAAAACTAAGAAGAAAAAAATAGGTAGTAAATAATACCTTTACTTGAAAATATGCTAGTTATGTTCCTAATTATATTTCTTTGTGCGTGTGTCTGTGTGTGCGTGTGTGAGTGTGTGTGTGTGTGTGTGTTTAACAACAAAATGCATCATTTATTGGCACCAACTCATTTCAACTTTTTTGGCCTAATAAAAGGCATCAATTTCTGGAGTACCTTGACTCAATTAGGTTGGGGAGAGGTTTAAGAGAAATATAAGGAAACTGTCTTAAAATATTGTAACTATAAATGTATAAGTGGCAGTATTCTCTCACAGGTAGAGTATTTGTCCATGAGTGGGCCCATCTCCGGTGGGGAGTATTTGATGAGTATAATGTGGACCAGCCATTCTATATTTCCAGAAGAAACACTATTGAAGCAACAAGGTATCATTGTATTGAGCAAACCTGTTTTCAAAATGTTTTACTTATGACTCTTTAATTTTCTATGCTAGGCAAACAAAGGCTATCTCAGGTAACTACCTGAGAATGTTCAAACAGTTCATTGCAATATCCAACCTGCCCCATCATGTATGCCACCAATTAAATCTAGAGATTCTACCTTGGCATCAAGATGAATCAAAAACAGGAAATAATTTCAGTATTCACAGGGACTGTGCTGTAACATGTTATGGGCAGAGGAGAAAGGAAAAAGCTGTAGCCTAAATCCCAACATATCCGAGAATAGGTATTCAACCCTACCCACTCTTTTGCTACACTTGATTCATCACTTTTTAAGGTAAATCTGTTTCACTGAAATCAGTTAGGCTGCTAGAGCTTCTTTGTAAATATCGTATTATACTTTTCATTTAATCTTGATCTTAAAGAAAAAGTACTTTTCATAAGGATAAGGTAGTAAGTTGATTTTTTAAAAATATAACTCTAAGTGCTGCAGGCACTATTACAAATAGATGAGATGTTTAAACTTAGTTAAAAATATCAAGCACATAGAGTATTTAAAGAATATTGAAGAACAATGGAAGTTATGTAATAGGAAATAAGTCTTTGCGATGAAAAATGTATTCGAGGAAAGAGGGGTAATGGAAAAATGCCTCTCGTCATCTCCATTGTGTTGTTCGCTTGATCTCCACTGAGCTTCCTGCAGTTTTTCACACAGACACTGGGCTCCTCTCAGTGCAGGACATTCATTTCTTTCAACCTCATCCCACACAACTCCTCACTTACTCAAATAATGCCTGTTCATCCTTTAAGATTCCGTTTAAATATTTCTTACTTAAATGTCTTTCCTCTCCCTCCATTTGGGATTAAATTCCCTTAAGAATGCTCCTACAGCATGTATGGGCTTCTCTCACACGTATGTCGCTGGGCAGTAATTGTCTATACAATTTTATTCTCCCCATTAGACTTTAACATTCTTAAGAACTGCACATTTTTTTAATCCTCTGGTCTTGGACCTGGCGTAAAGTAAAAGCTAAACAAAGAATGTATCGAACAACAAATTTTTTATAAATTCATGAAAAATAAATGAGTTTCCTTATAATCAGTCATAAAAATAGATACATTAGTAAAAACAAGTATCTAAAACATTTATTGAGCTCCCACTGTGTGTCAGGCACTTTCAAGCAGTGAAGTCTCGTCATATGTAAGTTTAATTTTCAGGCTTACTCAAGAACTAACCCTCTGGGAAATATGACTCACGATGTCCCTAAATTCTTGCAGCACAAATTCATTAAAATTGATTAATGTCATGAAGTTTAACATTAACACAGAATGGTAGGATATCCTGCATATAAACAGAAACTTTAGAATCCTGTCCCTGTACCCTGCCCCCTATTCCCTGGCAGGGACTGGACAATTATTTTTACCATAAGGACCAAATGACTTGAAGGCACAAGCCTTTTCATGCAGGGTTTAGTTTTATTTCTTCCACCAGTTTAGTGAAGTGGTTCTCAAAATACAGATTACAAAATGCTATAAACACAAAACTGTGAATACCACATATGGAAATTGAAAAGGATTTTAAGCATAATATTGACTTTCCCTTTCCTATTAATAAGCAATTCCACTGTACCTTTTAACTCATCTAATCTTTACAACATCCCTCTGATTAGGAATTATCATCTTTAGCTCAAAGTCACAAGGATAATAGATTTATTGATCACAATGATCAATGCATGTTTAATAAATATGAACTGACAACATTGTTTCTATTGAAACTGATTACAAATTGAGGTAGAATATTGTGCCTATTTCTGTCAAAATGTAATGTTTAGTACATGATCCATGGCAGTTGTCACTGAAGGAAAAATTTTAGGATGTTGGTCTTCATTCATGATTTGCCAAGTCTTCATATACATATATAATCTAATTCTTTCCTCATAGATGTTCCACTCATATTACTGGTGTTAACATGGTTTTGAACGAATGCCAGGGGGGCAGCTGTATACAACGACCATGCAGACGTAACCCAAAGACGAGGCTGTATGAAGCAAAATGTACATTTGTCCCAAACAGATCCCAGACTGCCAAGGAATCCATTATGTTTATGCAAAATCTTGATATTGTAAGTACCTTTTTTCCAATCTCTCAAAAGAATCCATGGGGAAAAAAAATTAATTAGAGAAACTGGATTTTCTACTGTGAAATTATGGGTATCAATAGAAAGGCAGAAAATTACTCAGGCAATTAATTAGAGGTCATTTTCTCTGGCATGAATCAGGGTGTCTCTGGAAATTACCCTATCTTTTCTTATTAACCTATTTCTTTTATTCAAATGTAGCACTGTAGCCTTCTCACTGGAGTCACACAATAAATTCTTAGAATACATCTCTTCCTTCATTGACTTCCGTGGACTTCTGTATAGAGTTACAATCTTACTTTTAATTTGTTTTCTAAGTGTTAGCCATACTACTTTTCTAAAGTAATTTATAATGTAGCTTTGAAAAGGATTGACATTTTAGATTTTCCATTACCTTCACACTAAAGCACGCCAAGCTATTGCAAAGTGGTATTGTGAAAATACATAGGGCTCTTCCTCCACTGAACAGACTTAAGAAAAAAAAAGTCACAATTACCAATGTGTCTAACCAATTAAATAATAACACACCACAAAAAAGTCGAAAACTAACGTTTGACCTGAAATATCTGGTTTAAATATGTAAAGCTTAGTGCATAAGAATAGGTACCTTGGAGTCTTGGAGTCAGATAGAGCTGATATCAAAACCCAGTCTGTCATTTTAAAGCTATGTCCACTGTGGGCAAACTGCTAAATCTGAGATTTAGTTGTCTTATCTTTCATATAGGAATTATAATACCTACTTCACATAGTCATTCATGTTGGGTTTACAAGAGCTAATGTAAAGTATTATCATAGTGTTTAGCACAAGTTGAATGCAATATAAACTTTAAATTTTTAATTTTTAAAATGTGTTAAATATTTGAAAAATAACCAGTTGTTTCTTCCCATGGATAAGCCTAATCTTAATTAATCCAAACATATTGTACTTACCTAATGAACATTTCTAAACATATAAAAATATTTTAAAATATGAAATATATGAAACTTATCAAAAACAACAAATCAAAACAAAGTACACTACCTCTAAATAGTGGGACTAACTTACTTCAAAGAAGCAAATTTTTACATACCAAATTTTCACAGGTATATGCCATATGCCTTTATAAACGTCTGTATTTGTTGGTAGTGATTGGTGTTTTCATATACCAATACCAAAACAGTTCTTTAGACAGAAGTTTGTAAAGGCGTAGTATCTCTGATAAAATTTAAAATTCCTTTGGACCTTCGGGCATTAATGATAAAAGGCTTGACTACATTTGACACTTGAGTCAGGAATGTTCCCTTTTATCTGCTAAATCTGGAGCAATGCGTACAAATAGATATCAAATCATGTGACAGAAGAGGATAACTACAATACTGTATGTACTGCCTGATCCATACTATAAATTCCAAAAGCATTTGACTATCAGGAGATAACTCACGCTGCCTACATGGTACATAAATAATAATGAAGAAGATTGTGGAGCTGAAATATGGAGGGCAACTAATTATACAAGACATGGCCCAGAGATAAAATGGTTACATTTCCAGAATAACACTAACTTCTAATTATCATAACATAAATATATTGCATAGTATCTGTACTGAGGGCATGAATTCAGAGCTACGAAAGATATGATCTAATATGTTGAATAGTCATCCTTATTATTTATGATTCTTACTTCATGCCTAGTATTTACTGCATTAAGAACTGGGAACACAGATATAATTAAAGATGACTGTTCTTGAGAAACTCAGTTTAGGGAGAAAGAGATATGATAAAATAAGTATATATTATTAAGTGGGAAGACACATAGAGATATGACCCAAGTGTTATGAAGCAGTAACCATTGCCAACTGGAAGTCAGAAAACAGTTTCTGAAGAGTGAGTTTTGAGCTGGGATTTGAGAAAAGTGAGTATGTATTTGCCAAAGTGAGAAGGGGAAGCGTATTCTATACAAAGAAACAGATTTACAAAAGCAAAGAGTGGAGTAAGGCAGGAATGCTGTTCATGATTCTGGAAGCTCAGCATTGCCTAAATTATTTGCATCATGGTCATTAAGATTTTAACATTTATTAGAACAATTTTCTGGCAGATAACAGTAAAAGAACTTGAGAAAGTGGTGCTTTTTCTGATTTGCACGAAATTAGCATTTGGGTTAGCAAAGACCCTAATGAAAGTTTCTGACATATTTTAAGGATATAAAGAAATCCAGTATGGTAGAAGCAAAGAATACACGGTGAGTAAGAGGCAGGAAATGAGGTTGAAACAAAAAATGGGGACATACAGAGCTAAAGTGTTTGAGTTTTATCCTCTCGGTTTTAGACTGGTGGTAAGTTTAATTATTTCAGGAAGGTAATCCTACTAATTGTAAAGGATGAGATAGAGTGAGCTGATAGTGGAGGCAATGGAGACCAGTTGGAAGGCCATGGCAACAGGTAAGTAAGAGGCCCAAATAAAGGCACTGGCAGTGGTAGGGGAAAGAGGAACCAGGTTTGATAGGCATCATACTAGCAAGACTTGGTTATGAATCACTGCTTTGATTGCAAACTACATTTTTCTCCCATCCAATATAACCCCATTTGGGAAATGTATCAGCCATATCAGAAACAAAACAAATTCATAAAACTTAGATAAAAGGTATTCAAATGTAATAATTTAGTTCTTCTAATTCTGAGCTTACATCTGGATATTTTACATTGGGAGGGCATTAAAATAATGAAATGACACTACTAAAAATATTTCTTGTAAGCTGAGGCTCATCTTGCAGTAGCAAGATGAATTCCTTCTTGGAGACCACATTTTTCCAAGTTACTACGTTTTCAATACTTAAAACATTTTCACAGATTCTATAGTAATGAAATATTCATTGGCAGAATTACTGGATACAATTCACCACTTGCCTCTAAAAGACAAATAATTACATTTCCTCATTTTCTCCCTATACTTTCATTCCTTTTTCAGGAGTATTACTTTATGTCAAAATTTGCCAGAGCCAGTAGCAATCCAGGTTGTAGAATAGCTGTCCTCAAGTTTTTTGATCAACTATGATGATATGGAACATACCTAGACAATTAAAGAAGGCCATTTTCTCTATACCATTTTTAGGAGGTAGCTAGAAATTATCACAAGCCCTGTCCCTTTTTCCTCAAACTTAATTCAAGGCTTGAGCTCCCCCAAAGTTTAGAAGGGAAAGTAAAAAGTTAACATAAGCAGTCATGCCAGCTGCCACAATGCCCCACTGACGTTTCTATCTATAGCCAAAAGAATCAGCAAAAATCTTTACCAGTACATATTGATAGCTTTACCTTGCTTCTGTTCCATTCAAGTATGCAAATGGATGTCAGAATGTTAGATTATAAAGTAGTTTTTAACAGGAGATAAAATCTGTGGAGGCTATGTATGACAGATAACTACATATTTGATGCCTCACAAGTTATTGTAATCTTGTCTTCTAATTGATTTTTTTTTCCAGGTGACTGAATTTTGTACTGAAAAAACACACAATAAAGAAGCTCCAAACCTACAGAACAAAATGTGCAATCACAGAAGCACATGGGATGTAATCATGAGCTCTGAAGATTTTCAGCATTTATCTCCCATGACAGAAATAAATTCACCACCTCATCCTACATTTTCATTGCTCCAGTCCAAACAGCGTGTAGTCTGTTTGGTACTTGATAAATCTGGAAGCATGAGTAGAGTAAGATAGTTTTTGGTTAACTGTCTTAAATTATTTAAGTATTTAAGCTACTAGAAATATAAGTATTAAGTATTTAAGCTGATGGAAATACAATCTTAGGTTCAGTTCTAGTAACAAACATACATATGTATTTATGTTCTAATAAATTTTAGCACATAATTATATATATATAAGTACTAGACGACAATATGCCAACAGAAAAATGTAGGCTGGGTGCAGTGGCTCACATCTGTAATCCCAGCACTTTGGGAGGCCAAGGCTGGTGGATCACCTGAGGTCAGGAGTTCGAGACCAGCCTGGCCAACATGGAAACCCTGTCTCTACTAAAAATACAAAAATTAGCTGGGAGTGGTGACACATGTGTGTAATCCCCGCTACTTGGGAGGCTGAGGCAGGAGAATGGCTTGAACCTTGGAGGCAGAGGTTGCAGTGAGCCAAGATTGCACCACTGCACTCCAGCCTGGGTGACAGAGCAAGACTCCATCTCAAAAAAAAAACAGTTGTTATATTAAGGTATTGGATTATGAATCATTTTTATTCCTTAACTTTTAGTTCTAACTAGAAAAATTACAGCCAAGCAAGAAAATGAAAATCATCCATAATTCTGTCATTGAAAATATGATACTTCAGTCTTTTCTTTGCTAATGTATTTGCTTTCCCTCCTCAAAAATATGATTATATTTTATATAATGTTTTATAATCTGATTTTTTTACTTAATATATCTTTAATACTCCCCACAAAAAAAAAGATTCCATGACATAATTTTTAATGCTTGTATAACATGCCCACACTATAATTAGGCAAGAAATCCCCTGTTGTTGGACAGTTGGGAGATTTACACTTGCTATTACTAAAATGAGCATCTTTGTATGCATTTTTAAAATTATTTCTTTAGGAGAAATTCCTCAATGTAAAACCATTAAATAAAAAGGTATGGATTTTTAAGGCTTTTTCAAATATAACTGAATTTTTAAGATTTTCTTTAAATTTTTTAAATAAAATGAAGAAGCTAAATTTTAAAATACAACCAATCAATTATTATCATGATCTATGGCCTATAAATGATTTGTCGTTCATTAATCCATCAAGATTTGGAGAGTCTTGTGAGTTATTCACACCTTTTTCTTACAGGAAGACCGTCTCTTTCGAATGAATCAAGCAGCAGAACTGTACTTGATTCAAATTATTGAAAAGGGATCCTTGGTTGGGATGGTCACATTTGACAGTTCTGCTGAAATCCAAAATAATCTCACAAAAATAATTGATGAGAACACTTACCAAAAGATCACTGCAAACCTGCCTCAAAAACCTAGTAGCGGCACTTCAATTTGTGGGGGACTCAAAGCAGGATTTCAGGTAAAATAAAATATTTTTAAAATATCATTTGCCATTTACTATCGTTTTTAATTTTCTCCAATTACCTTTGCACGAAGGACAAGCATTCATGGGCCCCTCAATTAATATTATTATGACCTGATCAAGGTAAATCATTTATGAGAAGAAAAAAATAACCTCTCCTAGTATCTGTTTACAGCCAGACCCTCTCTGAGGGTGGCTATTCCAATGACATACTCCTGAGGTGCTAAGTTGCACTGCGGAATGGTTAAGTAAGCGGGGAAAATTTCAGGGTGCACACAATCATGATTTTATTGGAGAGCTCCCCATTTCTCGAACACTCCCACAGTCTGAGTTTCAAGGAGCAGAGAAAAATGCCACTGAGGGGATTATGGAAAAGGGAAATTAGTAACATTTCCATATGATGGATAAAGAAAGACCCAGTTTATCAAGTTAAATTGACATTTAAAAATCACAAAGAGGCTGGGCGCGGTGGCTCATGCCTGTAATCCTAGCACTTTAGGAGGCCGAGGCAGGTGGATCACCCAAGGTCAGGAGTTCAAGACCAGCCTGACCAACATGGTGAAACCCCGTCTCTACTAAAAAACAAAAATTAGTCAGGCGTGGTGGTGCAGGCCTGTAATCCCAGCTACTCTGGAGGCTTAGGCAGGAGAATCACTCGAACCCAGGAGGCGGAGGTTGCAGTGAGCCGAGATTGTGCCGTTGCACTCCAGTCTGGGCTACAGAACAAAACTCTATCTCAAAAAAAAATAAAAATAAAAAATACATTAAAATTTTTTAAAAATTAAAACGTCACAAAAATAAGCCAGACATGGTGGGTCCCCCTGAATCCCAGCACTTCGGGAGTTTGAGGCAGGCAGATCGCTTGAGCTCAGGAGTAGGAGACCAGTTTGGCCAACATGGGGAAACCTTGCCCCTACAAAAAATAAAAAAAATCAGTTAGGCATGGTGGTGTGCGCCTGTAGCCCCCGCTACTTGGGGGACTGAGGTGGGAAGATTGCTTGAGCTCTAGAGGCAGAGATTGCAATGAGCCATGATCATTTCACTGCACTCCAACCTGGCCAACAGAACAAAACCCTGTCGAAAAAAAGAAGGAAAGGGAAGGGAAGGGAAGGGAAGGAAGGAAAGGAAGAAAGGAAGGGAAGAAAGGAAGGGAAGAAAGGAAGGAAAGAAAGGAAGGAAAGAAAGGAAAGATCACAAAGATAGAAGCAACTCCGTAACCAGCATAGTACCTAACCTAACAAACATAGATTGAAGTTTAATGTAATTAAAATGGTGAATTCGAAAAATTGGGAGCACTCTTGGAGCACTATACCCAATTGCCTCCAGTACTCATTTGAATTGCTTCCAACCTAACTTTCATTTAAGCCTATTTATTGTCATGCTTTAAGTCACAAAAACAGAAAACTACTTCCTTCACTGACCTCTCCTTGCCTCAAAATGGAGCTTGCTAGTCTTATCCAGGCTATTGATTAATACTACATCTCAACTTTCTTCATTGTGTCTGTGATTAAATGTGTTCGTTTAAGAAGGCAGGACCTGGATGCAGACAAATGTGGTATCTTGGCTCTAATGTTTATTAGCTAAATGACCTTGAGTAAGTAACTCAACTCAGAACATCTGCTTCCTCAACCAAGATAATGTGGATTATAATAGTACCTATCTCATTTAATTGCAGGCATTATGTAAGATAAATAAATCCTTCAGAAAGGTTTATTATTATGATAATTATAATTCTTACTATATATGTTTATTCACTTCTAAAATACGACAAGCACTGTAAATTGGGAATATGTTAGAATGTTTACACATATTGGTTCATGTATTTTTTAAAACATATTTTGATATATATCTTTTTTTTTTTTTTCTGAGATGGAGTTTCACTCTTGTTGCCCAGGCTGGAGTGCAGTGGCATGAGCTCAGCTCACTGCAACCTCCGCCTCCCAGGTTCAAGCAATTCTCCTGCATCAGCCTCCTGAGTAGCTGGGATTACAAGCACCCGCCACCATGCCCAGCTAATTTTTTGTATTTTTATTAGAGATGGGGTTTCATCATGTTGGCCAGGTTGGTCTCAAACTCCTGACCTCAGGTGATCCACCTGCCTCAGCCTCCCAAAGTGCTGGGATTACAGGGATGAGCCACTGTGCCCGGTCTTGATATATATCTTATGATACCTTGACCACAAAGTCTATCACTGAATAGATGGTGTCGAATCACATTCAGAGCTATAAACAGCTCTTAATTACTTATATAATAAAACTAATCAATACATAAGCATTTTACTTACAAAATTCTAACAATAATAGCATAATAGCTAACATTTACTGATCATATTATACGTTATTGCCTATGCTAAGCGCTTTAAATGCATGGTCTTATTTTACCCTTACCATTACTCTGTAAGTTGAGTAATATTAGTATGCCCGTTTTGCAGATAAGAAAACTGAAGTGCACAGTAATTAAATCTTTCTCAGTATCATATAGTCAAAAATTGGCAGATATAAGATTCAAAACCTGGTCTTTCTGACCCCAAAGTCCATAAATTTAATCATTACACTAATCTAGGTATAAAACTCTGTTATAAATGTATATAACCCTTACATACATGTATGTACTATATAATATACATGTATATACTTTAATATAAAGTCTTGAGAAAAACTAAACACTAGCTATTCTATTTAGCAAATGGCAGAGCTGGAATTTACTCTCAAGGTATCTAACGCCAAATCTCTTGGTAGGACTTAGGAAAAGATGAAAAGAAAAAAAATACATTTGTAATAATTGATTCTTCTTTGTGGTAGGTCAAAGTTTTTTTTGTCCAGGGAATCCTGAGATTCTTCAGAAGTGATCAAATAAAATGTGTTTTTAAAGCATATAGTACACTGTTTAAATTTGCACACCCACCTTTGGTCATGACTTTCCAAATAATATCTAGTCTGCAGTCTTTTAGAACTGCCTGAGTCACTTGCTTCCACCCCCCCACCTCTTAGATAATACTGACAACAATAATAGCTAATATTCAGTGAATACTTACTGTGTGTCAGGCATTGCTCTAAGTGCTTATTTTTCCTCTCTTTGGTAGCAAAAGTATATTTGAGAGGATTAGAAGAAGTATTGACACTCTAGCTTTGAAAACTTACAAGACCACTGTAAATTACACTCATTTCCATATGCCAACTCAGACTGAAATGACTTCGCTGAGTTTCCTTTTGCTTACTCTGATGCAAGGACTAGAAGAACAGGTTTATTCTTATTTTAAATATATTAAGATATGGGCCAGGCACAGTGGCTCATGCCTGTAAACCCAGCACTTTGGGAGGCCAAGGCAGGCAGATCACCTGGGGTCAGGAGTTCGAGGCCAGCCTGGCCAACATGGTGAAACCCCGTATCTACTAAAATATAAAAATTAGCCAGGCATGATGGTGGGCGCCTGTAATCCCAGCTACTTGGGAGGCTGAGGCAGGAGAATCACTTGAAGCCGGGAGGTGGAGGTTGCAGTGAGCCGAGACTGCACCATTGCACTCCAGCATGGGTAACAAGAGCGAAACTCCGTCTCAAAAATAATAGATAGATAAGTAGATAGATAGATAGATATGACATTCTACAATTAACAACCTGGCTTTTTCATTATCAGGCAATTTCCCAGAGTAATCAGAGTACTTCGGGTTCTGAAATCATATTACTAACAGATGGGGAAGATAATCAAATGAGCTCATGCTTTGAAGAGGTAAAACAAAGTGGTGCAATCATCCACACCATTGCTCTGGGGCCGTCTGCTGACAGAGAACTGGAGACCCTGTCAAATATGACAAGTAAACTTTTGGAATATAGTTTGAATAAAAAAATAAATTTCTAGTCTCTCCCATTCCAGGAGCTCTTTCTCTATAAATCTGCTCAAAAATTTCCTATCCTAAAAATTAATCTTTGTCCCTTCTTCATCCTTTAGATTAAGTTCTTTTCCTTTTCTTCCACTTCATACACGGTTTTTTTTCTGATGTTATTTAACATTTGCTGTCTTCATTCCCCACTTACTTTCTGCCAATGCTACTAAACAGAAACTTATTTCTCTATGGTTACTCAACTGGAAGTCAAAAATTATTGCTTAATTCCAAAATACTACTCAATCACACAGTAGGGATTTTGACAATCCTCTTTTATAGATGAGGAAATGGAAACCTAGAGAGTGCAAATGATTTGCCAAAGGCCATAGAGTCCTGATTATCAATTCAGAGCTCTTCCATCATACTACCCTATTCCTGCTTCACCAAATCTTGCTAAATCTTAGTTTGAAACAGTTCTGTATTTCACCTTTCTATACAATCCTTCTACCACTGCCATTATAATCCAGCTCTTATAATTCCTTGACTGGGATACTTCAATAACCTTCCAGCTTATCTTTCTGCCATTTATCAATTCAATAAATATATATTGATTGTTGTATTTGTGGCAGTCACTTGTGTTAATTCTTGCCCTCTGCAATCTATTCTTTCTTAACTCCTTACACCTAAGTAATCTCTCCCTTCATTAATTTCTACATTATTTATTTCCTTCACTTAATTTTTACTTTATTGTAGACTGTAATTGTCTAATTGTTTTGGTGTACCTTAGACTCAACTAGAAAATAAACAGCCGGTTCAGAAGAACTATCTTAAATTTCATTTTTATAACATTATTTAATGCTTACACCAGTTTTACCAATGCGGCGGGCACTTACATTTGATGACTGATTGATGTAAAGACAATACAATTTGGCCCATTGTTTAAAGTTTCTTTTAATCTTACTTATCTTTCTTATTTTGAGCAAGGTTTTAGTTATTATTGTAGGATTACATAAGGGACACTGATATACTGAAAGTTCACAAAGTGCTGGGAAATTCATCTTTTGTAAGTTTAAAACAAAATTTTAAAATAGATTTTAAAGTGTATTGATGAGAGCAAAATAACAAATATGACTTTTCCACTTAAAATTCAATTTTAGGAGGATGTCGCTTTTATGCCCATAAGGACATAAATGGCCTTATTGATGCTTTCAGCAGAATTTCATCTAGAAGTGGCAACATCTCTCAGCAGGCTGTTCAGGTCAGTGTAATAAAAAAAATTATTTTCTTTCTCACAGTTGTAATAAATTTATATTATCCTAATTACTAACTCCTATTTCTCTAATAATTATTTTGCCCGAAAATATTTCAAATATGCAGAAGAAAAACACCCTTACTGAATTTGATTTTCCATAACACTTAAAGCCATTTTTTCTCTTGAATTTTTCTATTCTCTTTATTTGGAAAATTATTTAAAATAATTCTTATTATAATTGAAATCTTAAAAACAAATTTAAAGTTACTCTAAACTGACTAAACTCAGAAATTTCATTAACTATGATAACAAGTGGATTTCATATGTTTATTGTTTTTATTTATCCAACAGTTGGAAAGTAAAACCTTGGATATCCCAAGGAAGAAATGGATAAATGGTACAGTGCCTGTGGATAGTACAGTTGGAAAAGATACTTTCTTTGTTGTCACATGGACAATACAAAAGCCAGAAATAATTCTTCAAGATCCAAAAGGAAAAAAATATACTACCTCAGATTTCCAAGAAGATAAACTAAATATTCGGTCTGTCCGTCTTCGAATACCAGGTATTGCAGAGGTAGGTCTATTATTTTATGTTCTCTAAGCTTTCTTAATCAACTTCTATTTTTAAAAGATGAAAATAACATAAATAACATCTTATACATTGCCAATATTAAAATGATGACAGATCATCTGTAATAAAGAAATCAAATGGAATAATTAGGGATTCATATTCGTACTGTTTGTGAAATTCAATATTAAAAATCATTATTATTCTGTTTAAATTTGTAAATAATTTTGTATCCCAAACAAAAAGTAGGAAAATATTACCAAAGCTCTCAGATATATATATATTTTTTAATATTTCAGACAGGCACTTGGACTTACAGCCTTCGAAATAATCATACCAAATCTCAAATGCTAACTGTGACAATGACCACTCGAGCAAGAAGCCCTACCACACTCCCAGTAATTACAACTGCTCACATAAGTCAAAATACAGCTCATTATCCTAGCCCAGTGATTGTTTATGCACGAGTCAGTCAAGGGTTTCTGCCTGTTCTGGGAATCAACGTAACAGCCATTATAGAAAATGAAGACGGACATCAGGTAACATTGGAGCTCTGGGACAATGGCGCAGGTAATAAGAATCTGCATCAACTTCCACTAAACTTAAAATCCTCCTACCGTTCTATGACCTAGAAGTCAATATTTCCTGTATTTTCTAATGAATCACATTTTTAAGTAAATGAATTTTAATCCTAATGTTTTAAAAACTTTTTTCTCAGTTATCTTGACAACTTGTAGACATAGCACATATGCCATTTTTAAATTTTATGAACAATTTTACTTTTTCCATGGAACTTAAGAGCACAATTTTTCTCTATTTTCATTAATGTCAGTGTTTCATATATGCTTTCTCCAGTTGCGTTTTCTTATTTTGATAAGTATTTTTTATGAAATAATAGTAACAGCTAATATTAATTGAATGCCTACCATAAATTAGACTTTTCCAAAAACACAGAGTTAGCAAGTGGCCCAAGCTTTCAACCAAAATAGTCTGACTCCAGAATTCATGTACTTAAAACACTGTGCTACATACTGTCTCCCAAATTACTAACATTATCAGTGTTCATAAACAGATATGACTGTCATTTTTACTTTATTGGATGACTAATTTTTACATTTCATTATCAAGGTGCTGATACTGTCAAGAATGATGGCATCTACTCAAGGTATTTTACAGATTACCATGGGAATGGTAGATACAGTTTAAAAGTGCATGCCCAGGCAAGAAAAAACACAGCTAGGCTAAGTCAACAACAGAATAAAGCTCTGTATATACCGGGCTATGCTGAAAATGGTAAGTAGCACTAAAATAGAAATGTGCCAGCTGTTTAGATAAATTGCACATGGCAAACATTGAAAATATAATGTACTACAGAAAGCCCAAGTATATAACGTTGTAATCATCTGTATGTTTCAAAGCCATATTGTTATTAGTAGACCTAGCAAAGACCTATGTTTCCACATATTTTGTTCACATCCCCCTGAGTTCATTTCATTTACATTGAAAAAAAAATTACTTAGCATCTACTATGTTGCAAGCACTGTGCTAGGTGCTAGAGCTACAAAGACAAAACATAATCCTATTCCTCAAAGAATTTGCAGTCAAGTAGTAGAGACAGACAGGTTGAAAGATAGTTTTAACATAGCATAATGTTTCCTCATCAATTTTAAAATATCAATAAACAAGCTTTTTCTCAATAAAAGCTGTTACTTTTTCAAAGTCTGCCATCAATCAATACCAATCCTCTACAGCTGCAAGATCAGCTTGCACTATGAATAGACATGGCGGCTGGGCACGATGGCTCACACCTGTAATTCCAGCACTTTGGGAGGCAGATGAGGGTGGATCACCTGAGGTCAGGAGTTTCAGAGCAGCCTGGCCTACATGGCGAAACCCCGTCTCCACTAAAAATACAAAAATTAGCCGGGCGTGGTGGCGGACGCCTGTAGAACCTGCTACTCGGGAGGCTGAAGCAGGAAAACTGCTTGAACCCAGGAGGCGAGGGTTGCAGTAAGCCAAGATCGCACCACTGCACTTCAGCCAGCCTGGGCGACAGAGAGAGACTCCGTCTCAAAAAACAAAAACAAAAAAAGAGTAGACATGAAAAAATGAAATATTACAAAAGTTTTTCTTGGTAGGAAAAATTATACCGAACCTACCCAAACCTGAAGTCAAAGAAGATGTGGCAGAAGCTGAAATGGACGGCTTCAGCAGAGTCTCCTCTGGAGGGTCGTTTACTATATCAGTAGTGCCTCCTAATGGTAATCATTCTCAGGTGTTCCCACCTGGTAAAATTGTAGACCTGGATGCTAAGTTTCAAGGAGATCGTATTCAACTTTCATGGACTGCCCCTGGCAAGGTCCTCGATAAAGGAAGAGGTAAGTTTGACATTATATTTTAAAATATACTAAAAGAAATCCCATTGACTTTCATTTGCTGAGAATTTTCTAATGTTCCGTTTATAAATAACATTTATGAACTGTCTACCAAAGGCCATTTTTTATTTGGAGATGTGAAAACTAAAGCTGTAAGAGTTAATTGGACCAAGTTCTTTCTATATTTAGTAATTTACAATTCTAACCCAGTCATATCAGATTCTATTATGCCAAATTGTCTGTCAGAAATTGAAGCAGCTTAGAAATTAAGAGGACAGTTAACAGCTTTCTGTTGCATTATCTTCCCCCAAATTTTAAGTATTTCTGTACTTGCACAGTTTCATTCATTTATCAACCTTCTGTTGAGCTTTCACCCTATTAGATTCCTAAGAAATAATCTATACTCTCAACAATCAATTAAGTACAAAAGACACACAAGTAAACATATAATTACGTATAACAAGACATATGCTTTTATAAACAGAGAATCATGTGGCAACCCATAGGTGGGCCACAAACCCCTAGTTAGAGGCTAAAATCAGAGTATATCATAAAGCCTTCCCAGAGAAGACTACCCCTGAGTATTGAAGAATGAGAGTAGTTACCCAAGAGAAGTGAAGGTGTCCACAGAGAGATGTTCATGTGCACAGAAATTCACTAGTTTGAAAGATTTGTTCATGGAGTTTGAATAAAGTTCAAGGTCAAAAGATCTCATTTATTCAAAGTTCCTAATAATAAATGACCCTCATTCCAAAAAGTTTAAATTACTTCTATCATTGCTTGAAATTTAACTGAATTCAATCAGTATTTATTGAATGCCTACCATATTCCAGTATTGTGTAGGTTAGTAGGTTTTTATGGGATAATGCCAGTCTTGCTGTTTTCCCTTTAAGATTGGGAAAATGAAAGCAATATGCAATATACATATACATAATACCTCAGAGATTGCTAGTGCTAAAACACCAGTGTTCAGTACTCTTTCTCCTGGGTTACAATAAACCCCTCATTGTACACGCTCAAAAGAAAAGATGCTTCTTAATCTTTCACTATGTAGCATTTTCAAAGCTGCATTTCTTATCATTATTATACAAGAAGAAAATCATTCTAAAGTCAGAGGAAACATAGAATATGCACAAACAGAGCTTTTGTATTTCAGTGTTGAAAATCTTATGACAGCTTTTGAAATACCTTATTTTGTCGTGGTATGACCCTTAAACATATGGCAGAATTAAAAAAAAAAGTGAAAAATACCATTGCCACTGAAAAAGCCACAAATGAAATTTCTTAACCAAATATTTAGTTCTATAGTGAATTCAGTAAAACCAAACTTTCAGTTCAAGATTGGGTTAATAACAAATATCCCTCATGCTGATTATAAGAACTAAAAGTAGCAGTAATGTATAATCACAAATGCCTAAAATAGGTGGCATCTAATCTTGTCTTTCCTTAGGAAGAATAGGAAGAGGTTGTGGTACCTGTTAAATGTTACCTGTAGATATTCCAAAAGTAAGGTAGTCGCAGTTTCTTAAAGAATAAATGAATGTCTATGTAAACCCAAATGAAGCACTTAAATTACCTGGGACACAATTTCCACACCTGTCAAATATACAAATTAGATTAGATTACTAAAACAAGTAGATATAATTCTAATATTTTATGATTTTCTAATTTTATCATGTTGGGTGTCAACAACTGTATTGTTGGTCAAGTAATTAAGGAGATCAAATACATGTCAACACAGGACCAGGTACCCTGAGTGATACGAAGAGTACAAAACACAGTCTTTACCCCCAAAAATAATAAGATCTAATCAGAATGAAAAGTTGAACCTCTACTAAAGTATCTGAAAAACTCCATTCCATGAAACAGAAGTTCATGAAGAGAGTCATCAGGGTGAATGAAATACTTGGATGGAACTTCATGCAGTTGGGCTTGGTTGGACCTTAAGGAATGAATACAATTTGCATACATATGGAGAAGGAGGCACAACCCTTTTGGAGAGAGAAAGAACAAAATTATATAAGCAAGGTCAAGAAAGCAAAATTTCACAATGGAATATTCTAATCAAAATAAGGAATAGATAGGTGGAGAGAAGAGAGAGAGAAAGAGAGAGAGAGAGAGAGAGGAGACCTACCTAAGTGGAACACAGGGTTTTTGTGAAGAATAATAGAATGGATTGATAAGGCCTATTTAAGAGGAAACTAAATGTTAAGCAGAGGATCTGAATTCTTTTTAAAAATACACTAAAAGTTATTCACCACACACTTGAAATACCTTCGATATTTAATGGAAAAATTAAAAACAAAGTCCTTACTTCAAAAAAGAACACCTGGTGTTTTATTTTTCATCACATTTCAGAATGTGAGAATATATTTTTACATGAATGGTAGATATTGAAAAGCAGTGTAGAAAGAAATATTTATGTTGGCATCTTCTTTTCCTTTCTTGATAAAATAACAGCCAACATTTCAAACATTTATTAATTTATCATTTATTAAACTGTAGTAAACGTGCATCATGCATTATCATCTATAATTCTTACCACTAGAATAGTAGGCACTTAATAAATATTTGTTGAATAATTTGAATAACTGAATCTCTATTTTAACAGATAAAAAACTAGAGATAAGAAAGCTTAAGGCCAGGTGCAGTGGCTCACGCCTGTAATCCCAGCACTTTGGGAGGCCGAGGTGGGCAGATCACAAGGTCAGGAGATAGAAACCATCCTGGCCAACAAAGTGAAACCCCTTCTCTACTGAAAAAAATATATATATACAAAAATTAGCTGGGCGTGGTGGTGCATGCCTGTAATCCCAGCTACTCAGGAGGCTGAGGCAGAAGAGTCTTGAACCAGGGAGCTGGAGATTGCAGTGAGCCGAGATCGCACCACTGTACTCCAGCCTGGTGACAGAGCAAGACCCTGTCTCAAAAAAGAAAAGAAAAAAAAAGAAAGAAAGCTGAAATACATTTCTTTTTATTACACAGCTAGCAGGTAAAATTAGGGTGCTACTTAAGGTCTGTCTAGGTCCTTAGCACATACATACTTTCATTTTTTATTCTTATATTTTTACATTTTTAATTTTTGTGGGTACGTAGTAGGTGTATATATTTATGGGGTACATGAGATTTTGATCCAGGCATGCAATGTGAAATAATCACATCATGGAGAATGGGGTATCCATCCCCTCAAGCATTTATCCTTTAGGTTACAAACAACCCAACTACACTGCTTTAGTTATTTTTAAATGTATGATTAAGTTATTATTGACTATTGACTATAGTCACTCTGTTGTGCTATCAAATAGCAGGTCTTATTCATTCTTTCCAACTATTTTTTTGTAGGCATTAACCATCCCCACCTTCTCCTGCCCAGTCCCCCACTACCCTTCCCAGCCTCTAGGAACCATTCTTCTACTCTGTATGTCTGTGAGTTTAATTGTTTTGATTTTTAGATCCCACAAATAAGTGAGAACTTGCAATGTTTGTCTTTCTGCTTAGCACGTGTTTAATTAGTACACATTCCAGTCTCTCTGCCTCCTTTTGCTGTTTATCCTTATCCCTGTTTCCCACTCCATTTATCATCTCTCTTTCTCCTCTATCCTATTACTTTCTCTTTTAACTTAATAAGAAATGACACAGAGATAGGGTACTGAATATCTTCACTATCCTAGAATACTTTTATGTTCCTTGTTCTAAAATAAAAAGTAGATGCAACTCCTTATATTTCTCTTCCTAAAAAGGAATCTAGATTCTGACTTTTTAGTATCATATGATTTTGAATTAAAATTTCCTGGGATTAGAGAATTCTACATTTTAAGAAAAACTGTTCACACATTTGTCCTTACAATAAAGATGGAATAACCAGACAAAAGCTAATGGGATTTCCATAATTAAAACCTAATATGCTTTTCTGATAGGTTTCTAAATGTAAGGCAGTGTGGTGGCAGCAAGGCCATCCTAGTGATTTTAATATATCTGAAGTATCTATTTGTTTTCCAGCTGACAGCTACATGATAAGAACAAGCAAACATGTCCTGGACCTCCAAGAAAATTTTGATAAAGCTGCTTTAATAAATACTTCTGGTCTGATACCTAAGGAGGCTGGCTCAGTAGAAAATTTTGAATTTAAACCAGAACCTTCTAAAATAGAGAATGGTACCACATTCTATATTGCAATTCAAGCCATCCGTGAACCCAATGTCACCTCAGAGGTTTCAAACATTGCACAAGCAACTAACTTTATTCCTCCACAGGAACCCAGCATTCCTGATCTGGGTACCAATATTTCTGCAATCAGTTTGGCAATTTTTGGATTAGCTGTAATTGTATCCATATTTTAAACTAGAAATTATAATGTTATACATACTTGGTAAACATTTATTTAGAATTTAATTTACCATACTTATTGTCTAGTATAAAGCTCATTATAATATAAAAGTGAATATAAAAAAGTTGTAAGTTTTCTAATTAATACTACTTGAGTTGTAAAATGTTAATCAAAATGAGTATATCATTTCTTGTCTTTGAATAATCCATTCATTAATTTTTAATATGAAAAGATACATATTTGTACTTGTAAGCATTTTAAGAAACATTTTTAGAGTGTGCTACAGATTCATTTGGTATACTGACATCAAAATGTATCCAAGCCATTTAAAAAATATTTGTATATACATAGTAGCAAATAATTTTATAGATTTATTTGTATCACATTTTTTATTACAAATGAATACTTCATGTTTATATAAGCTATAATTGAAAAGGACTAGTAGTAAGTAGTAAGGAAGTCAAATTTGATTTTTTGTCATTGATTATAAGTGATATATTTGTTTTTTGTCATTGATTAAAAGTAATTTTAGCCATAGGCCTGAAATGACTAGCAAAAATGGTTTTCTATATGAATTGTGGAACATCACAATAAAGTTATTTCTATGCTGATGCCATCATTAGGTCCTAAGACTATTACCAAGAAGCTTGATTGAGACAAGGATTTTTTCTTTTTCCTATTACTGTGTCCTCAACATTTAGAATAATAATTGACACATAGTAGATATTCAATAAATATGTTTAAATAACTTAATGAATATTTTCATAACCTCAAAAAAATTCCAAATTTGACTTCATTACATTAAAAAAAACCACAAAGTATCATGTGCACATGGTATTATGAGGACTTCATATAATGAAAACTAACCCCTTAATAACATTCTTGAGAATCAACACATAAAGTTTCAGAAAGTTAACTATTAATAGAATGTATAAACTATCTAATAAAAGGTAAATTGAGCTATTAATATAGCAATGGGGTGAGTTTTCTTGGAGAGAAAGAGAGAGAACACCACATTGGTAGAAAATCCTTTGTTTATAGACAAGAAGATTATTGAAACTCTTTAAATATCTGAAACGAAGACACTGTATATATCTGGAAGAGTCAAGAAAAAAATTATAAATCATTAGCAAACCAAATCCAGAAAAAAAATGAAAAATAATAATATATCATGACCAAGTTGAATCTATCTCAAGAATCCAAATGTGATTTAATACTAGAAAATTAAAGTAACTTACTACATTAACAGTTTTTGTTTAGTTATATGATTATCTCAATACATGCAGGAAAGTATAATTCAACCATCATTCTTCAGTCAAAATGAAACGTATGAAAATTATTAACCTGATATTTTAATCTTAAAGTCAAAACCTCACCTTTTAAAAACAAATAAAAACGGCATTAAATTTTCAAGTAGAGATGAAAAATTATACATCAGAGGGTGAGACTTCTAAAGTCCTAAGAAAATAAATCACTTAAGCATCAGTAAATAATAAAAAAAAATTATTGATTATGAAAACCTCAAAGAGTCAGGAGATAGTTAACTTATTCTTAATACATGGTCACTATACTGAATAATTTATAGAGCTTTAGAAGTTAATAAGGGAAGATTCCTATGCAATTAAAAAATAGAAGATACAATAATTCAAAAGAAAGATATAAAATTGTAATTACTTACAGATGAGATTGAAATCCAATAAAATCAACAGATAACTAAAATGAGAGAATTATGAAAAATTCCCAGATACAAGATCAATTTACTAAAAATCAATAGCACTAGTCTGATATTTACAGAGCTTTGAAGTTGTCACTCCCATCCTCACAACAAGAAAAAAAAAGCTGAACTGAAAAATAAGAATTCTTCTTAGATTCATCAGAAAGTTGAAGTCACACTGCAACCTGCTACAAAATATTGGAGAGACAGAAAAATACAGAATCACAGCTTACGAGGAGCAGAAACCCAGTAGCAGAAACCTGTCAGTGAAGCTAATACCAGTAGGAACACAAACTGTAAACGAAGATGTGCCAGAGGCTAAGCGTGAATGAGGCTGAGAGTTAAAAACTCTCAGAGGCCTTAGAGAGACCTCCACACTTCCCTGAGTTTTTCTTCCAAGAACTCCATGAAGTTTTCAGAATGAGGATTAGAGAAAAATCCCTCAGACTTTCAACATGAGAGAGTAACGATTTTGAAATACACACAAAGTGTCCTGTTCTTAGCAAAAGCCTGTCCTCAAGGGAAACTGTTTTACCAGAGTCTGACTAACTTAGGTTTCACAAGAGCCTAACTAGCTTGGGAGAAGAAAAATACCCAACTCCAATCTCCCCTAGCCTTCCTTGTGGCAGAGGAAGATACTCAACTCCGAAGCCCTCTAACATTCCTATCTGATCAAAGAGGGGGAAAAAACTGGACACTAAGAAGGAAACAACAGACACTGGGGCCTACTTAAGGTTTGAGGGAGGGAGGATGGTGAGGATCAGAAAACTACCTAACAAGTACTATGGTACTAGATTTACTACCTGGGCAATGAAATAATCTGTACACCAAGACCCTGTGGCACACAATTTACCTATATAACAAACCTGCACATGTATCCCTGAACCTAAAAGTTAAAAAAAAAAAAAAAAAAAAAGGCAGAAAAGCATTTGTGAAGGCCACGGCCCAGGGAGACAAGCACAATAAAAGACCGAGACCTATTCCGTTCCAAGATGACCGAATAGGAAGAGCTCCGGTCTGCAGCTTCCAGTGTGATCAACACAGAAGGCAGTGACTTCTGCATTTCTAGCTGAGGTACCTGGTTCATCTCACTGGGACTGGTTGGACAGTGGGTGCAGCCCACGAAGGGCGAGCCAAAGCAGGGTGGGCATCGCCTCACCCGGGAAGTGCAAGGGGTTGTGGGATTTCCCTTTCCTAGCCAAGGGAAGCAGTGACAGACTGTACTTGGAAAATCGGGACAACCATCCCCCCACATACTGCACTTAACCAATGGTCTTAGCAAATGGCACACCAGGAGATTATATCCCACACCTGGCTCAGCGGGTCCCATGCCCATGGAGCCTTGCTCACTGCTAGCACAGAGGTCTGAAATCGACCTGTGAGGCAGCAGCCTGGCAGGGAGAGGAGTGTCCACCATTGGTGAGGCTTGAGTAGGTAAACAAAGCAGCTGGGGAAGCTCAAACTGGGCAGAGCCCACAGCTCTGCAAGTCCTGCTGCCTCTGTAGATACTACCTCTCACAGGCAGGGCATAGCTGTACAAAAGGCAGCAGAAACTTCTGCAGATTTAAATGTCCCTGTCTGACAGCTCTGAAGAGAGCAGTGGTTCTCCCACCATGGTGTTTGAGCTCTGAGAACAGACTGCCTTCTCAAGTAGGTCACTGACCCCCATGTAGCCTAACTGGGAGACATCTACCAGTAGGGGATGACTGACACCTCAAACAGGCAGGTGAGCCTCTGGGATGAAGCTTCCAGAGGAAGGATCAGGCAGCAATATTTGCTGTTCTGCAATATTTGCTGTTCTACAGCCTCCGCTGGTGATACCCAGGCAAACAGGGTCTGGAGTGGACCTCTAGCAAACTCCAGCAGACCTGCAGCTGAGGGACCTAACTCTTAGAAGGAAAACTAACAAACAGAAAGGAATAGCATCAACATCAACAAAAAGGACATCACACCAAAACTCCATCGGTAGGTCAACAGCATCAAAGACCAAAAGTAGATAAAAACCACAAAGAGGGGAGAAAACAGAGCAGAAAGGCTGAAAATTCTAAAACCCAGAGGACCTCTTCTCCTCCAAAGGATCGCAGCTCCTCGCCAACAATGGAACAAAGCTGGATGGAGAATGACTTTGACAAGCTGACAAAAGCAGGCTTCAGAAGGTCAGTAATAACAAACTTCTCCGAGCTAAAGGAGGATGTCCGAACACATCACAAGAAAGCTAAAAACCTTGAAAAAAGGTTAGATGAATGACTAACTAGAATAAACAGTGTAGAGAAGACCTTAAATGACCTGATGGAGCTGAAAACCATAGCACGAGAACTACGTGATGCATGCACAAGCTTCATTAACTGATTCAATCAAGTATAAGAAAGATTATCAGTGATTGAAGACCAAATTAATGAAATAAAGTGAAAAAAGAAGTTTAGAGAAAAAAGTAAAAAGAAACGAATAAAGCCCCCAAGAAATATGGGACTATGTGAAAAGACCAAATCTACATTTGATTGGTGTACCTGAAAGTGACAGGGAGAATGGAACCAAGTGGGAAAATACTGCTCAGGATATTATCCAGGAGAACTTCCCCAACATAGCAAGGCAGGCCAACATTCAAATTCAGGAAATACAGAGAACACCACAAAGACACTCCTCGAGAAAAGCAACCCCAAGACACATAATTGTCAGATTCACCAAAGTTGAAATGAAGGAAAAGATGTTAAGGGCAGCCAGAGAGAAAGGTTGGGTTACCCACAAAGGGAAGTCCATCAGACTAACAGTGGATCTCTTGGCAGAAACTCTACAAGCCAGAAGAGAGTGGGGGCCAATATTCAACATTCTTAAAGAAAAGAATTTTCAACCCAGAATTTCATATTCGGTCAAACTAAGCTTCACAAGTGAAGAAGAAATAAAATCCTTTACAAACAAGCAAATGCTGAGAGATTTTGTCACCACCAGGCCTGCCTTACAAGAGCTCCTGAAGGAAGCACTAAACATGGAAAGGTACAACCAGTACCGGCCATGCAAAAACATGCCAAATTGTAAAGACCATTGGTGCTAGGAAGAAACTGCCTCAACTAATGGGCAAAATAAACAGCTAACATCATAATGACAGGATCAAATTCACACATAATATTAATCTTAAATGTAAATGGGCTAAATGCCCCAATTAAAAGACACAGACTGGCAAATTGGATAAGGAGTCAAGACCCATCAGTGTGCTGTATTCAGGAGACCCATCTCATGTGCAGAGACACACATAGGCTCAAAATAAAGGGATGGAGGGAGATCTACCAAGCTAATGGAAAGCAAAAAAAAAAAAAAAAAAAAAAAGCAGGGGTTGCAATCCTAGTCTCTGATAAAACAGACTTTAAACCAACAAAGATCAAAAGAAACAAAGAAGATCACTACATAATGGTAAAGTGATCAATTCAAGAAGAAGAGCTAACTATCCTAAATATATATGCATCCAATACAGGAGCACCGAGATTCATAAAGCAAGTCCTTAGAGACCTACAAAGAGACTTAGACTCTCACACAATAATAATGGGAGACATTAACACCCCACTGTCAATATTAGACAGATCAATGAAACAGAAGGTTAACAAGGATATCCAGGAATTGAACTCACCTCTGCACCAAGCAGACCTAATAGACATCTACAGAACTCTCCACCCCAAATCAATAGAATATACATTCTTCTCAGCACCACATCGCACTTACTCCAAAATTGACCACATAGTTGGAAGTAAAGTACTCCTCAGAAAAGGTAAAAGAACAGAAATCACAACAAACTCTCTCTCAGACCACAGTGCAATCAAATTAGAGCTCAGGATTAAGAAACTCACTCAAAACTACACAACTACATAGAAACTGAACAACATGCTTCTGAATGACTATTGGGTAAATAACTAAATGAAGGCAGAAATACGGATGTTCTTTGAAACCAATGAGAACAAAGACACAATGTACCAGAATCTCTGGGACACATGTAAAGCAGTGTGTAGAGGGAAATTTATAGCACTAAATGCTCACAAGAGAAAGCAGGAAAGATCTAAAATTGACACCCTAACATCACAATTAAAAGAAGTAGAGAAGCAAGAGCAAACAAATTCAAAAGCTAACAGAAGGTAAGAAATAACTAAGATCAGAGCAGAACTGAAGGAGATAGAGACACAAAAAAACCCTTCAAAAATCAATGAATCCAGGAGCTGGTTTTTTTTTTTTTTTTTTAAGATCAACAAAATTGATAGACCACTAGCAAGATTAATAAAGAAGAAAAGAGAGAAGAATCAAACAGATGCAATAAAAAAAAATGATAAAGGAGCTATCACCATCGATCCCACAGAAATGCAAACTACCATCAGAGAATACTATTAACACCTCTATACAAATGAACTAGAAAATCTAGAAGAAATGGATAAATTCCTAGATACATACACCCTCCCAAGACTAAACCAGGAAGAAGTTGAATCCCTGAATAAACCAATAACAGGCTCTGAAATTGAGGCAATATTTAATAGCCTACCAACCAAAAAAAAGTCCAGGACCAGATGGACTCATAGCTGAATTCCACCAGAAGTACAAAGAGGAGCTGATACCATTCCTTCTGAAACTATTCCAATCCATAGAAAAAGAGGGAATCCTCCCTAACTCATTTTATGAGGCCAGCATCATCCTGATACCAAAGCCTGGCAGAGACACAACAAAAAAAGAGAATTTGAGACCAATATCCCTGATGAAATCGATACAAAAATCCTCGATAAAATACTGGCAAACCGAATCCAGCAACACATCAAAAAGTTTATATACCACTATCAAGTCTGTTTCATCCCTGGGATGCAAGGCTGGCTCAACATACGCAAATCAAAAAACGTAATCCATCACATAAACAGAACCAACGACAACAACCTCATGATTATCTCAATAGATGCAGCAAAGACCTTTGACAAAATTCAACAGCACTTCATGCTAAAAACTCTCAATAAACTAGGTATTGATGGAATGTATCTCAAAATAATAAGAGCTATTTATGACAAACCCACAGCCAATATCATACTGAATGGACAAAAACTGGAAGCATTCCCTTTGAAAACTGGCACAAGACAGGGATGACCTCTCTCACCACTGCTATTCAATATAGCATTGGAAGTTCTGGCCAGGGCAATCAGGCAAAAGAAAGAAATAAAAGGTATTCAATTAGGAAAAGAGGAAGTCAAATTGTCCCTGTTTGCAGATGACATGATTGTATATTTAGAAAACTCCATCATCTCAGCTCAAAATCTCCTTAAGCTGATAAGCAACTTCAGCAGTCTCAGGATACAAAATCAATCTGCAAAAATCACAAGCATTCCTATACACCATTAACACACAAACAGAGAGCCAAATCATGAGTGAACTCCCATTCACAATTGCTGCAAAGAGAATAAAATACCTAGGAATCCAACTTACAAGGGATGTGAAGGACCTCTCCAAGGAGAACTACAAACCACTGCTCAACGAAATAAAAGAGGATACAAACGAATAGAAGAACATTCCATGCTCGTGGATAGGAAGAATCAGTATCGTGAAAATGGCCATACTGCACAAGGTAATTGATAGATTCAATGCCATCCTCTTCAAGCTACCAATGACTTTCTTCACAGAATTGGAAAAAAACTACTTTAAAGTTCATGTGGAACCAAAAAAGAGCCCTCATTACCAAGACAATCCTAAGCAAAAAGAACAATGCTGGAGGCATCACACTACCTGACTTCAAATTATACTACAGGGCTACAGTAACCAAAACAGCATGATACTGGTACCAAAACAGAGATATAGACCAATGGAACAGAACAGAGGCCTCAGAAATAACACCACACATCTACAACCATCTGATCTTTAACAAGCCTGACAAAAACAAGAAATGGGGAAAGGATTCCCTATTTAACAAATGGTACTGGGAAAACCGGCTAGCCATATGTAGAAAGCTGAAACTGGATCCCTTCCTTACACCTTATACAAAAATTAATTCAAGATGGATTAAAGACTTAAATGTTAGACCTAAAACCATAAAAACCCTAGAAGAAAACCTAGGCAATACCATTCAGGACATAGGCATGGGCAAGGACTTCATGTCTAAAACACCAAAAGCAATGGCAACAAAAGCCAAAATCGAGAAATGGGATCTAATTAACTAAAGAGCTTCTGCACAGCAAAAGAAACTACCCTCAGAGCGAACAGGCAACCTACAGAATGGGAGAAAATTTTTGCAATCTACCCATCTGACAAAGGGCTAATATCCAGAATCTACAAAGAACTTAAACAAATTTGCAAGAGAAAAACAAACAACCCCATCAAAAAGTGGGCAAAGGATACGAATAGACACTTCTCAAAAGAAGACATTTATGCAGCTAACAGACACATGAAAAAATGCTCATCATCACTGATCATCAGAGAAACGCAAATCAAAACCACAATGAGATGCCATCTCACACTAGTTAGAATGGTGATCATTAAAAAATCAGGAAACAACAGATGCTGGAGAGGATGTGGAGAAATAGGAACACTTTTACACTGTTGGTGGGACTGTAAACTAGTTCAACCATTGTGGAAGATAGTGTGGCAATTTCTTAAGGATCCAGAACTAGAAATACCATTTGACCCAGCAATCCCGTTACTGGATATATACCCAAAGGATTATAAATCATGCCACTATAAAGACACATGCACATGTATGTTTGTTGTGGTATTATTCACAATAGCAAAAACTTGGAACCAACCCAAATGTCCATCAATGATAGACTGGATTAGGAAAATGTGGCACACATACACCATGGAATACTATGCAGCCATAAAAAAGGATGAGTTCATGTCCTTTGCAGGGACATGGATGAAGCTGGAAACCATCATTCTGAGCAAACTATCACAAGGACAGAAAACCAAACACCACATGATCTCACTCGTAGGTGGGAACTGAACAATGAGAACACCTGGACACAGGGCAGGGAACATCACACACAGGGGCCTATCATGGGGTGGGGGACAGGGGAAGGGATAGCATTAGGAGAAATACCTAATGTAAATGACGAGTTACTGTGTGCAGCAAACCAACATGGCACATATATACCTATGTAATAAACCTGCACATTGTGCACATGTACCCTAGAATTTAAAGTATAATTAAAAAAAAAAAAGACTGAGACCTAATCATATGACTACACAATGCTTCTCCTTCCCTCACACCTTGCCAACACATTTTTAGGCTACTGTGTATGAACAGGAGATTATAGATGAAAGAACTAGAAGCCTCAGACCCAGTTTGAGACAGAGTCTCTAGGGAAACCCAAAGACGAGGGAGTCAAAAACAAAACGTTAAGGAAAATTTTTGCCTCTGACACAGCTACAGCAAACAGTGAACATGGTCTAACTTCTAGCCAAATAACATAAAACTTCACACTAATGGACTATTTATGACAATTTTTTTAGCCAATATATTATATTAGGCTTTAAACAAAAAATTACAAAGCATGTTAAAGTCATAAAACAGTCTGTTCTACTTGAAGAGCATCTTGAAGAAAAAAAAAATCAGGACCAGATTCAGATATGTCAGAAATTTTAGAATTAACAGATGAAGAATTTAAAATAGTTATGATTAGGGAGGAGGCAGAGCAAGATAGCCAAATAGAAGCCTCCAGCAATCATCTCTCTCAGAGGAAGACCAAATTGAACAACTATCCACAAAAAAGGCCCTTTACAAGAACAAAAAACTCAGATGAGCTATAATAGCACCTGGTTTTAACATCATATTAAGGAAAGGGGCACTGAAGGAGGTAGGAAAGACATTCTTGAATCGCCTACCCCTCCCCTCCCCAATTCCCTGGCAGCAGCTTCATGGCACAGAGAGAGAATCTGTGTGCTTAAGGGAGGCAGAGCACAGTGATTATAGGACTTTGCTTTGGAACTCAGTGCTGCCCTGTCACAGTGGAAAGCACCATGGGGCAGAACTCTGCCAGAGCCCATGGAGGAAGTATTTATACCAGCCTTAGTCATTGGTAAATCTTCCATCTCAGTAGTTGGGACCTGAGTACCAAGGCCCACCACCATTGGCTAAAGGGCTCTGGGTTTCTAAACAAATTTGCAAGGCAGTCTAGGCAACAAAAGACTGGAATTCCTGGGCAAGTACTGGTGCCATGCTGGGCTCAAAGCCAATGGACTTGGGGAATATGTGACCTACTGAGACACCAGCTGGGGCAGCCAAGGGAGGGCTTGTGTTACTCCTTCCCCAACCCCAGGCAGTGCAGCTCACAGCCCTGGGAGAGACTCCTTCGCTCTGCTTGAGGAGAGAAGAGCAGAGAGTAAAGAGGACTTTGTCTTACAACTTGGATACCAATTCAGCCATAGTAGGATAAGAAATGAGGCAGAGGAGGCCCCTATTCCAGGCCCTAGGTCATGGAAACATGTTCAGGTAACATGGGCCAGAAGGGAACTTGCTGTCTTGAACACAAAGAACCAGTCCTGGCAGAATTTATCACCTGTTGACTAAAGAGTCTTTGGGCCCTGAATATTCAGCAGTGGTGGCCCGGCAGTACTCGTTACAGGCCTTGGGTGAGACTCAAGCCTGTACTGGCTTCACGTGGTAGCTATGGGGGAAAAAAAACCTCCTTCTGCTTGAGGAAAGGAGACGGAAGAGTAAAGGGGACTTTTTCTTGCAACTTGCATACTAGGTTGGCCACAGTGGGGCAGAGCACCAGGTGGGCTCTTGGGGGTTTCTGGTTACAGACTTTGGGTCCAGGATGACATTTCTAGACCTGTCCTGGGACAGAGGGGAACCCACTGGCCTGAAAGCAGAGACTCAGGACTGGCAGAATTCACTGCAAGTTGACTAAAGAGGCCTTGGGCCTTTGATAAATATCAGTGGTAGCCAGGCAGTACTCACCACAGGCCAGGGGCAATGGTGGCCATAGGAATAGGCCCCTCTGCTTAAGGAAAGGGAAGGAAAGAGTGGGAGGGACTTGTCTTATGGCTTCAGTGCCAGCTCAGCTGCAGTAAAATAGGGCACCAGGTAGATTCCTAAGGTTCTCTACTCCAGACTCTGACTCCTGGGTGGCATCTCCAGACCTGCCTGGGGCTGGGGGAACTCACCACCCTGAAGGGAAGGACACAGACCTGGCTGGATGCACCCCCTTCTGATTGTAGAGCCCTTGGGCCTTGAGTGAATGTAGGCAGTAACCAGGCAGTGGCCACTGTGGGCCTTGAGCTATACTCAGTGCTGTGCTGGCTTTGAGTCTAACCCGGCACAGTCCCAGTGGTGGTGGCCACAGGGCTGCTTGTATCACCCCTCCCCCAGCACAGAGAGAGAGAGAGAGACTCCATTTGTTTTTGGGAGAGTAAGGGAAGAGAACAAGAGTCTCTGCCTGGTAATCCAGAGAATTCTTCTAGATCTTATCCAAGACCACCAAGGCAGTACCTCTACAAGCCTGCAAGAGCCGCAGCATTACTGAGCTTGGGATGCCCCTTAAAGCAGATATAGCTTCTGTGACCAAAGACTTACATCACAACACCCAGGTCCTTTTGAATACCTGGAAAGCCTTCCCAAGAAAGATAGGTACAAACAAGCTCCCAGACTGCAAAGACTATAATAAATACTGAACTCTTTAATGCCCAGACATCAAAGACCATCCACAGACATCAGGACCATGCAGGAAAACATGACCTCACCAGATAAACTAAATGAAGCACCAGGGACTAATCCCAGAGAGATAGAGATCTGTGACCTTTCAGACAGAGAATTCAAAATAGCTGTTTTGAGGAAGTTCAACAAAATTCAAGATAACACAGAGAAGGAATCAGAAACATACTCCTATAAAGACACACATAGACTAAAAATAAAGGGATGATAAAAGATACTCCATGCAAGTGAAAACTATAGCTATGCTTATATTAGATAAAATAAATTTCAAGACAAAGAAGACTACCTCAACACATTTAATAATCAAACCCTCGAAGGTCAAGGATAAAGAAAGGATCCTAAAAACAGTAAGAGAAAAGAAACAAATAATATACAAAGGAGCTCCAATATGTCTGGCAACCGATTTTTCAGTTGACATTTTACATACCAGGAGAAGTGGCATGACATATTTAAAGTACTGAAAGAAAAAATCCTTTATCCTAGAATAAATCCAGTGAAAATATACTTCAACAGTGAAAAAGAAATACTTTCCCAGATAAACAAAAGCTGAGGGATTTCATCAACACCAGGCCTATCCTACAATAAATGTTAAGGGGAGTTCTTCAATCTGAAAGAAAAGAACTGTAATGAGCAATAAGAAATCACTTGAAGGTACAAAACACACTGGTAATAGTAGGTACATAGATAGACACAGAATATTATAACACTGTAATTGTGGTGTATAAACTATTCATGTGTTGAGTAGAATGACTAAAAGACGAACCTATCAAAAATAAAAACTACAACTACTTTTCAAGAATAGACAGTATAATACAGTATAAATAGAAAGAACACAAAGTTTAAAAGTGGGAGAATAAAGTTAAAGTGTAGAATTTTTTAGTTTTCTCTTTGTGCATTTGTTTTTTCTCTGTTTATACAATCAGTGTTAAGTTGCCATCAGTTTAAAATAATGGAGTTTATAAGATATTCTTTGCAAGTCTCATGGTAATCTCAAATCAAAACATATACAACAAATACACAAAAAAATAAAAAGCAAGAAATTAAAACATGCCACCTGAGAAAATGATCTTCACTGAAAGGAAGACAAGAAGAAAGGAAAGAAGGAAGAGAGGACCAAAAGACACCCAGAAAACTAATACCAAAATGACAGGAGTCATATTATCAATAATAATATTGAAAATCTCCAATCAAATGACTGAGTGACTGAATGAAAACAAAACAAAACAACAACCAAAAAAAACCAATGACTTGTTGCCTACAAGAAACACAGTCCCCCTGTAAAGACACATATAGACTGAAAAATAAAGGGATGGGAAAAGATTTTCCATGCAATTGAAAACAAAAACAGAGCAGAGCAGCTATACTTAAATAAAATAAATTTCAAGACAAAAGTTATGAAATAAGACAAAGTCATTATATAATGACAAAGGGGTCATTTCAGCAAGAGGATATAACAATCATAAATATATATGCACCTGACACTGGAACACCCAGATATATAAAGCAAATATTATTAGAGCTAAAGACAGAAATGGACCCCAATACAATAATAGCTGGAGACTTCAACACCTCACTTTCAGCATTGGACAGATCTTCCAGACAGAAAATCAACAAATAAACATTGGATTAAATCTGCACTATAGACCAAATGTACCTAATAGATATTTACAAAACATTTCATCCAACAGCTGCAAAATACACATTCTTCTCAGCACATGGATAATCCTTAAGAATAGACCATATGTTAGGCCAAAAACAAGTCTTTAAAAATTCAAAAGAAATGAAATCATATCAAATATCTTTTCTGACCACAATGGAAAAAAACTAGAAATCAATAACAGAAGGGACTTTGGAAACTATACAAATACATGGAAATTAGATAATATGTTCCTGAATGTCCACTGGGTCAATAAAGACATTAAGAAGAAAATTTAAAAATTTGTTGAAACAAAGGAAAATGGAAATATAACATACAAAGTCCTATGGGATATAGCAAAAGCAGTATTAAGAAGAAAGTTTACAGCAATAAGCACCTACATTGGAAAAGCAGAAAAACTGCAAATAAGCAACCTAATCATGTAGATTAAATAATTAGGTAAACAAGAGTAAATCAAACCCAAAATTAGTAGAAGAAAAGAAATAATATCAGAGAAGAAATAAATAAAATTGAAATAAAAAATACAAAAGATCAAAGCAAAGTTGATCTTACGAAAAGCTAAAGTGACAAATCTTTAGCCTGACTAAGGAAAAAAGAAAGAAGACCTAAGTAAATAAAAATCAGAGATATAAAAGGAGACATTACATTTGAAACCACATAAATTCAAAGGATAATTAGTGAGTACTATGAGCCAGTATATATGACAATACATTGAAAAACCCAGAAGAAATGGATACACTCTTAAACACATACAACCTACTAAGATTGATCCTGAAGAAATCCCAAACAAGATTAGATGAATAACAAGTAATGAGATTAAAGCCATAATAAAGTCTGCCAGGATAGAAAAGCTCAGGGTTTGTTAGCTTCACTGCTGAATTCTACCTAACATTTAAAGAAATACCAATCCAACTCAAACTACTCCAAAAAGTAGAAGAGGAAGGAATACTTCTAAACTCATTCTATGAGGCCAGTATCACCCTGATACGAAAACCAGACAAAGGCACACCAAAAAAACACTGCAGGCCAATATCCCTGATGAACATTGATGCAAATATCTTCAATAAAATACTAGCAAACCAAATTAAACAACACATTAATAAGATCATTAATCATGACAAAGTGGGATATATCCCAGGGATGCAAAGATGATTCAACATATGCAAATCAATCAGTGGGATACATCATATCAACAGAATGAAGGATTAAAACCATATGATCATTTCAATTGACACTGAAAAAAACACTTGATAAAATTCAACATCCCTTCATGTTAAAAAACAAAAATCTTAAAAAACTAGGTATAAAGGACATACCTCAACACAATAAAAGCCATATATGACAGACTATACAGCTAGTATCATACTAAACAATGAAAAAGTGAAAGCCTTTCCTACAAGAGCTGAAACAAGATAAGGATGCCCATTTTCATCACTGTTATTCAACGTAGCACTAGAAGTCCTAGCTGAAGCAGATGAGTGAAAGAAATAAAGAGCATGCAAATTGGAAATGAAGAAGTCAAATTATCCTTGTTTGCAGATGATATGATCTTAAACTTGGAAAAACCTAAAGACTTCACCAAGAAAACTATTAGAACTGACAAACAAATTCAGTGAAGTTGCAGGATATAAAATCAACATACAAAAATTAGTAGCATTTCTGTCTGTCAACAGCAAACAATCTGATAAATCATGAAAGTAACTCCATTTACAATAGCTACAAATAAAATAAAACACCTAGGAATAAACTTAACCAAAGAAGTGAAAGATTTCTACAATGAAAACTATAGACCGGCTGCGGTGCCTTACGCCTGTAATCCCAGCACTTTGGGAGGCCGAGGTGGGCAGATCACAAGGTCAGGAGATCGAGACCATCCTGGCCAACATGGTGAAACCCTATCTCTACTAAAAATAGAAAAATTAGCTGGGTGTGGTGGTGGGCACCTGTAATCCCAGTGATTCAGGAGGCTGAGCCAAGAGAATGGCTTGAACCCAGGAGGTGGAGGTGACAGTGAGCCAAGATCATGCCACTGTACTCCAGCCTGGTGACAGAGAAAGATTCTGTCTCAAAAAAAGAAAAGAAAAGAAAACTATAAAACATTGATGTAACAAATTGAAGGTAATAAAAAAATGGAAAGACATTCCATGTTCAAGAATTGGAAGAATCAGTATTCTTGAACTGTCCATACTACCAAAAACAATCTACAAATTCAGTGCAATCACTATCAAAATACCAATGACACTCTTCACAGAAATAGAAAAAAAAAATCCTAACATTTATATGTAACCA
Source organism: Macaca nemestrina (assembly GCF_043159975.1). NCBI lineage: Eukaryota > Metazoa > Chordata > Mammalia > Primates > Cercopithecidae > Macaca > Macaca nemestrina. The sequence goes on along the minus strand of NC_092125.1, from coordinate 146,964,333 downwards.
GAAAAGACCCAGAATACTCACAGCAATCCTAAGGAAAAAGTACAAAATTGGAAGAATCACATTACCTGACTTCAAATGTACTACAGAGCTACAGTACCCAAAATAGCATGGTACTGGCATAAAAACAGACATGTAGACCAACAAAATGGAACAGTGAATCCACAAGCAAATCCATGCATCTTCAATGAACTATTTTTTGACAAAAATGTCACGAACATACCTTTAGGAAAGGACAGTCTTCAATAAATGGTGCTGGGAAAACTGGATATCTATATGCAGAAGAATAAAACTAGACCCCTATCTCTTACCATAGATGAAATCAAATCAAAATGTATTTAAGGCTTATATCTAATACCTCAAACTATGAAACTAGTGAAAGAAAACATTATGCAAACTCTCTATGACGTTAGACTGAGCAAAGATTTCTTGAGTAATACCCCACAAGCTCAGGCAACCAAAGCAAACATGGACAAATGGTATCAAACCAAGTTTAAAAGCTTCTGCACAGCAAAGGAAACAATCAACAAAGTGAAGGACAACCCACTGAATAGGAAAAATCGTTTGCAAATTATCTATCTGACAAGAAATTAATAACCATAATGCATCAGGAGCTCAAACAACTCAACAGGAAAATATATATAATAATCCAACCTAAAAACTGTGCAAAAGATCTGAATAGACATTTCTCAAAAGAAGACATACAAATGGCAAGCAGGTATATGAAAAGGTGCTCAACATCACTGATCATCAGAGAAATGCAAATCAAAACTACAATGAGATAGCATCTTACCCCAGCTAAAGTGGCTTTTACCCAAAACATAGGCAATAACAAATACTGACAATGATGTGGAGAAAAGAGAACTTCCATACACTGTTGGTGGGAATGTAAATTAGTACAACCGCTATGGGAAAAAGTTTACAGATTCCTCAAAAAACTAAAAATAGAACTACCATATGATCCAGTATCCTACTGCTAGGTATAAACCCAAAAGAAAGGAAATCAGTATATTGAAGAGATATCTGCACTTCCATTTTTACTGCAGCATTATTCACAATAACCAATATTTGGAAGCAACCTAAGTGTCCATTAACAAATGAATGAACAAAGAAAATATGGTAACTATACACAATCTCAGCCAAAACAAGAAGGAGATCCTGTCATTTGGAACAACATAGATGAAACTGGAGGTCATTATGTTATGTGAAATAGCACAGAAAGACATATTTTGCATGTTATCACTTATTTGTGGGAGCTAAAAAAAAATTTAAAGCAATTAAACTCATAGAGATATAGAGTAGAATGATGGTTACCAGTATCTGGGAAGGGTAGTTTGCAGGGTTGGGGAGTGGGGGTGGTTAGTGTGTACAAAAATATAGCTAAAATGAATAAGAACTAGTGTTTGGTATCACAACAGGGTGACTATAGTCAACAATACCTTATTGTACATTTAAAAATAACTAACAGAGTATAATTGGATTGTTTTTAACACCAAAGAAAAATGCTTGAGGTGATGAATACCCCATTTACCCTGATGTGATTATTACACATTGAAGCCTGTGTCACAATATCCCATGTACCCCATAAATATATATACCTACTATGTACCCACAAAAATTAAAAATGAAAAAATATAATAATAAGTTTTAAATGGTAATATTTGGGGTAATCAACACGATTTCTCTGAAAAAAAAGTTAAATAGGTATGATTAGGCCAGGTACAGTGGCTCATGCCTGTAATCCCAGTGCTTTAGGAGGTCAAGGCAGGAGGATTGTTTGAGAACAGTAATTAGAGACTGCCCTGGGCAACATAGCAAGACTTTATCTCTACAAAAAAAAATTAGTAAAATAAAACTATTAATATGATAAGTAAGAGCTTTAATGGAAAAGGGAACATATGCAAGAACAGAGGCAGGGATAATACAAGCAGAAACATGGAAATCCTAAGAAAGAATCAAAATGAAATGCTAAAAATAAAAAATACTGTAACAGACATGAAAAATGTCTTTGACAGGCTCATCAGCAGACAGGACACAGCTGAGAAGCTGAGAAAAGAATCAGTATGCTTGAAGATATGTCAATAGAAACTTCCAAAAATAGAAGAAAAAAAAAAACCTTCCAAAAGTAAGAAAGAGAAAGAAACAAGATGAAAAGATGAAATAGAATACTCAAAAACTGTGGAACAATTATAAAACACAGGTCCACAAAACTCAAAGACCACCCACTACAATAAATATCAACACATCCACATATAGGAATATCATAAGCAAACTTCAGAAAACAAAGACGAACTCAAAATCTTGGAGAAATAAAACAGAAATAAAAAAGACCTTACCTATAAATAAACAATGATTAAGAATTACATCATGCTTCTCTTCAGCAATCATGCATGCAAGAAGAAAGTGGAGTGCACATTTAAAGTTCTGAAAGAACCAAAAATAAATTCTTTTTATTTTTTGGAGATGGAGTCTCACTCTCAGTCTCAGCTCACTGCAACCTCTGCCTCCCGGGTTTGAGCTATTCTCCTGCCTCAGCCTCCCAAGTAGCTGGGATTACAGACATCCGCCACCACACCTGGCTAATTTTTGTATTTTTAGTAGAGGCGAGGTTTCACCCTGTTGACCAGGCTGGTCTTGAACTCCTGACCTCAGGTGATCCTCTCACCGTGGCCTCCCAAAGTGCTGAGATTACAGGCATGAGCCACTACGCCCAGCACCCACCAACATAGAATTCTGTACCTAGCGAAATTATTCTTCAAAAGTGAAAGAGAAATAAAGGTTTTCTCAAGCAAAACTGAGGCATTTGTCTTGCAAGAAATGTTAAATGGAATTTTGTGGTGCCCATCCTTCAAGATGGCCTCCAATGATTCTTGCCTCCTGGTACATATGCCATTGTGTAGTCTCTTTTCTTAAGTGCATAGGTCTTCAGACCGAGAGAAACTGTACTTGAGGAACTATACAGAAGGAACTTCACCTGCCCCCAGGCCTAATTTAGATGAGATTTTGGACTTCAAGCTAATGCCATTATAGAATGAGACTTTGGGGAGACTTGTTAGGAGAATGAGTAAATTTTGCATGTGGGAGGGACATTAATTATTGGCAGCCGGAGGATGGACTGAGGTAGCCAGGTTCCAAGATGATCCTCAATGATACTAGCTCCCTTATGTTGTCCTCTCCACACTGAGGAGAACTGACCCATGCAATCAATAAGATAGTTCAGGAATGTTGGAGGGTAACTTCCAATGCTAGGTCATAAATGACAAATGACATTGCAGCCTCCACCTTGCTGTCTCCTAGATCACTTGCTGTAGTGGACATAAGCTTCCATGTTGTGAGGATATTCAAGAAGCTCTACCAAGAGGTTTATATGGCAAGGAGCTAATGCTGCCAATTGCCAGTATCAGCTTGCCATCCATGTGAGTGAACCATCTTGGAGAAGAATATTCTACCCCCAACATCAAGCCATCAGAAGACTATAGACCCAGGAAATATCTTGACTGCCAACCTCATGAGAGATCCCAACTCAGAACTACCCAGATACGGTGCTTCTGAATCCCTGATTCACTGAAGCTGAGAGACAATAAATATTTGTTGTTGTTTTAAACTACTAAACCATGGGGTAATTAGTTATGCAGCAATAGGTAATGAATTCAGATTTCAATAAAAATTCTAGGACATTTAGCAACCACATCGTCCAAATTATACAAAATAAAGGTACATGAAAATCTAATTTGACTTTGAAAAAGATTAGTAAAATAGAGAAATTTCTTTCCCAAGTACTAATACAATCTAGAAAGCAATGGTAATAAATACAGCATGTAATTATACAGAAACAACAACATAATGGAATAGAATAAAAATTCAGAAAGTAAAAATAATGTCTAGTAAAGGTAGCACTATAAATCAATAGAGAAAAGAAACTAATTTCCAGAGAGCATTAGGAAAACTAGCTCAACATATAGAGAAGAGTAAAATAAGTCATGTGATATACACACATGAATTCCATTTGGAATAAAATGTTCAACTTAAAAGGCAATTTTTAAAAACTAATAATGGAAAATGAAGGAAACATATGAGTGAGCTTAGGGCTAGAAAGACTTCTTAAGAAGGACCTCAAAGCACAAAATACTAAGTCCCCCAAAATGATGGGTTTAATTACTCAAAATTAAGAATTTCTGCTTGCAAAGGATACCATAAGCAAAATTAATGACAGACTAGAGAAGATATTTGCTATATTTAAAGCCTACTAAGGAATTAATATTTAGCAGGTATAAGGAACACCTGCAAATTAACAAGGAAAAAGCAGGAAACCTCAATGGAAAAATGGATAGAGGATATACGTAGGCAAATCCTTTAAAGGGAAGCCTAATGGCAAGTAAGTATTAAAATCCAAGAAATGTGCTAGTAATCAGAGAGATGACAATTGCAACAACATTGAGATATGATTTAATATCCATCAGATGCACATAAACTTGAAAATCCAGAGGAAATGGATAAATTCCTGGAAAGACACTGCCTCCCAAGTTTGAACCAGGAAGAAACAGTAATCCTGAACAGACCAATAAGGAGTAGTGAAATTGAATCAGGAATAAAAAAAAAACCTTACCAAACAAAAAAAAGTCCTAGACCAGGTGGATTCACAGCCAAATTCTACCAGATATGCAAAGAAGGGCTGGTACCAATCCTACTGACACTACTCAAAAAAATTAAGGAGGAGAAATTCCTCAACTCATTCCATGAAACTGATATCATCCTGATACCAAAATCTGGCACAGACACAACAGAAAAAGAAAACTACAGGCCAATAACCCTGATTAGCATAGATGCAAAAATCCTCAACAAAATTCTAGCAAACCAAATACAGCAGCATGTCAAAAAGTTAATTCACTGTGATCAAGTGGGCTTTATTCCTGGAATGCAAGGATGGTTTAATTTATGCAAATCAATAAATGTGATTCACCGCATAAACAGAATTAAAAACAAAACCCATATGATCATCTTAATAGATGAAATAAATGCATTCAATAAAATCCGACATCCCTTCATGATAAAAAACCCTCAGCATAATAAGAAACATACCTCAAAATAGTAAGAGCTGTCTACAACAAAACCACAGCCAAAAACATGGGCAAAAATTGGAAGTCTTTCCCCTTAAGGAAAAAGATGGCCTGGTGCAGTGACTCACGCCTGTAATCCCAGCACTTTGGGAGGCTGAGGTGGGCAGATTACCTGAGGTCAGGAGTTCAAGACCAGCCAGGCCAACATGGTGAAACCCCATCTCTACTAAAAATACAAAAATTAGCTGGACATGGTGGCAGGTGCCTGTAATCCCAGCTACTCAGAGGGCTAAGACAGGAGAATCTCTTGAACCTGGAGGCAGAGGTTGCAGTGAGCGGAGATCACGCAGGTTACAGTGAGCTGAGATTGTACCACTGCACTCCAGCCTGGGCAACAAAGAGCAAAACTCCATCTCAAAAAAAGAAAAAAAAAAGAACTGGAAAAAGACAAGGATATCCATTCTATCCACTCTCACCACTCCTATTCAACATAATGCTGAAAGTCCTAGCTAGAGCAATCAGGTAAGAGAAAGAAATAAAAGGTATCCAAATAGGAAAAGAGGAAGTTAAATTTTCTCTCTTCACTGACAATATAATTGTATACCTAGAAAACTCTAGAGATTCTGCCAAAGGACTCCTAGACCTGATAAACAACTTCAGCAAAGTCTCAGGATACAAAATCAACATACAAAAATCAGTAACATTTCTATATACCAATAACATTTAAGCTGACAGCCAAGTCAAGAATGCAATCCCATTTACAATAGCCACACACACACACAAAAAATACCTAGGAATACATCTAAGCATAAAAGTGAAAGATCTCTGCAAATGGAACTACAACACACTGCTGAAAGAAATCATAAATGACACAAACAAATGGAAAAGAATTTCATGCTCATGGGTTGGAAGAATCAACATTGTTAAAATGGCCATACTTCCCAAAACAACCTACAGATTGAATGCTATTCCTACCAAATTACCAACATCATCTTTCACAGAAGTGAAAAAAACTATTCTAAAATTCATATGGAACCAAAAAAAATGAAAGAAAAATATTAGCAACTCAACAACAACAAAAAAATGGGCAAAGCAGACAGTCAATTTCAGAGAGAAGGGAAATTAAAAAGCCAATTACCTAAAGAAATGAGTCTTAATCTTGAAGATAATTAGAAATGTAAGTTTTCTTTTAAAAGTATAAGTAGATACTATTTCCACCCAATTGTAATATCAATCAAACTTTTGTGAAAATGGGAGGACTTTCTCCTGGAGATAATTTTGTTGTATTTGATAAAATTAAAAATATGTGTGCTACGTACAACTATATCCCTATTTATTTGTGTTCCAGGATATGTGAAGAAAGACATTAACTATAGCGTATTTTTAAGAGTGAAGACTGGAACAATCTAAGCATCCAGCAATAAGGAAATTGACAAATAAAATGTGGTATATTCATGTTATGAGTTTCTATAAAACAACTAAAAGAAATGAACTCTACCTGGGCACGGTGGCTCAAGCCTGTAATCCCAGCACTTTTGGGAAGATCACCTGAGGTCAGGGGTTCGAGACCAGCCTGACCAACATGGAGAAACCCTGTCTCTATTAAAAATACAAAATTAGCCAGGCATGGTGGCACACGCCTGTAATCCCAGCTCCTTGGCAGGCTGAGGCGAGAGAATCGCTTGAACCCAGAAGGCAGAGGTTGCAGTGAGCCGAGATTGCGCCATTGTACTCTAGCCTGGGCAACAAGAGTGAAACTCTGTCTCAAAAAAAAAAAAAAAAAAGGATTCCATCTAATCTATATTAAACAAATTTCAAATGTATAATACTGTATTAAAAAATTACAAAATGATAGGTACAATATGCTATCACGTACATAAATTACAGCATAAGATATACTATATTTGTCTGTAAATATAAATAAGTAAAAGTATTTTAAAAACTGGACAGGAAATACACTAAACTCTTCCTAGGGGAAGCTTTGAGTGAAGGGCAGAAAGGTGAATGAGACTGAGTGTTGGATTAGTTACCTAGATCTTAAGCTTAAACAATAATGTTTTAGCCCTTAAAAAAAACTAAGTTATGATTTTAAAATTTGTTATTTCTATATGAGAAGAATGAAAGTTTTTGTTACACTATTCTTAATATTTTTCTGGGTTTTTAAAATGTCTTAAAATTAAAAGAAAAATATTTTTCACTCCAGCCCCATTAAATAAATTTACAAATATTTTCAAAATATAAACTTGAATTAAGGACGTTAGCTATTGTGTCTGCATATCTCAATGCAGTTCTGAATATTTACAGGGTATACTGTATAGTAAAAATGAGGAAAATAGTCTATGACATGACTCTAACAAGAGTAGTATATATACTTTCCTTAGTAGGCAGATGCTTGAGCAAATTGTAATATGATTTGAGCTGTATTTTTAGAAGTATTCATCTTGAAAACTTGTGTAAAGGAAAGTGAAATGGAGAAATAATTTTGGATTCTATTAAAGGAGTCTAGGCCAGAAGTAGTGTTAGTATTAATAAATGATAACAAGTAATAAACATGGAAGGAAAAGAGTAAATCTGTTTTCTCTCTCAGCCTCCTTTACTATCGTATCAAAGCACTAACGCTACTTTAAAAATGTTGATTAAGTGCAAGATACATTATGTCAATTCTTAACTCTTCAATGGAAATGTTCTCATTAATTTTGAGAATTAAACAATTAGTTTTTGTAAACTGTCCATAGATAAATTTTAAGCCATTCAAGTATGAATTTGACATTGCTATTTTGTATATTAATCTACCATGACCAAAATATGAGAGGTTTGTAACCCATAGTATTTACAAAATTAACATCTACTGCTCTTAGATTTAGACATTTATAACAAAAAACTTTTTAAAACAAGATATATTGAACTATAACTTATCACATGCCAGTCACTGTAGTAGCATTTTCTGTATATTTTTCTATTTAATCTTTACTTCAGCATAGCAAGGTAGACATTATATTATATCCCCAATCAACTGGGACCTGAGGCTCGGAGATGTGAAATACCTTGCCCAAGTTCAGACTGAAGCTAGTAAGTGGTGATGCTGATATGCAAACCCAGACCTAATTCCAAATTGTATGCTCTTTCCACTACCATCCTAATCTCTTCCGCTGGCCAACATCATTTATTTATCTCATAAATGAAATCCCAAGTTCCAAGTGGTGTGAATGTTGACAAGACTATTGTTATTAAAACATCTTTATTCTTTCAAAATAGGGAGTTATTTTTATTTAAAATGTTTTTATAAATAATTTTGATAGGTTATACTATCTGTTTTAGAGCCTTTAAGAACAGCTATTTAAGTTTTTTAAACCCTAGTTCTCAAAAGGAGGTTAACAATACTATTTATCTCACAAGACTGTTTTATTAATGAAGACACTTTTAATTACTGTCATAACTTACTAATGGAGATTAAATGAGATAAAACATATAAAGTGTTTAGCAAAGTGTCTGATATATAGTTGGTGTTCAATAAATATTAGCAGTTATTATTTTTTATTATATTTTATAAGTATTTTATTATTGGGACAGTGCAAGTCTTTGATAAGAAACCCAAAATATCTATAACCTTCTACAGCACAAGAGGATTATATCCTTGGTACTCAATATACAATCATGGAGCATCCATAATCTTAATTTCAAATGTATCTACAAAAACATTACCTCTCTTCATCAAATTAACAACATGAGAATCATCTAACCAGTCAACTAAACACTGGAATCATACACAGTACTTTAATTTTATAACAATTAATTTTTTAGGTTAGTCTGACATCTAGTGGAATTATCATAGTCATTCAAAAGATTTAAAATACATACTTTAAAAAAACTAACAATATTCTATTAAGTAAAAGATCAATATCTAATGTAATCTTTAAAATAAAAAAGGAAAAGAAATTTGAGTAGTGCCTATGTGTCAGGTACTTCCATGAACCTTATCTCATTCATTTGTTCAGAGTAAGTATTTAGTGCCTGCTATGTGCTAGGCTTGTATTACATAAAACATTTTTTAAAGCAAATATGATTTCTGACCTTTTTGAGCTTATAGATTAGTAGGGATTAAATTACACAAATTATTATATAAATGAATATAAATTGTGTTTAGAGACATGAAGGACTTACAAGGGAATCACTAATTTAGTACGGAGTTTAGGAAGGGCCTCTCTAAGAAAGTGATGAGCCAACTCCTAAATAATAAGCAGCAAGAGAGATTTAAGGCAGCAGGAATAGCATAGGTGAAGGTCCTGAGGTGGGAAAAGATTTGTTACCTAAAGGAATTTAAATAAGGGCAGTGTGGTTACAGTTGTGAATAAGGGAGACAGCTGTACTAGATGAGGTGAGGAAGGTAGGTGGCAGTAGGTTAAACAGGGCCTTGTGAAAGTGTTGGCCATTTTGGGGATTCATGATTTTATCACTTTATGATAGGTATAATAGAAATCATTTGAAGTACAGTCATCCCTTAGTATCCACAGCGGATTGGTTCTAGGACGCCACTTTTCCCCCTTGAATGCTCAAACCCCTTATATAAAATGGCATAGTATTTACATGTGCCATACCTATACATATCCTTTAAAGAGATGATACGTTAAATCATTGCTAGATTACTTATAATACCTAATACAATGTAAATGCTGTATAGTTAGTATACTGTGTTGGTTTTCATTTGTATTGTTTTTATTGTTATGTTGTTGTCTTTAATTATTCCTTTGTTCCAAATATTTTCTATACCTGGTTGGTTGAATCTGTGCTTTCAGAGCCCATGGATATGAAGGACCAATTGTGGTTAAACAAGGAGAGATAATGAGGTATATCGTTTTTTAAAACACTCTGGCTCCTATGCAGAAATGAAATGTAAGAGGATGAACATGAATGTAGGGAGAAAAATTAGGACCATTTAGGAGAGTATTTCAATAGTCCCAACAACAGATGGTTTTGGCTCAGACTATCATGGTTGCTGTCCGTAGATTCAGATCTTAGTGATGAATTGAATGTTGGGAGGGAGGTAGGGATGAGGAGCCAGAGAGCATTGAAAATAGTCCCAGATTTTGATCTTGAACAACTGAGTCGATGGAGGTATTAAGATGAGTAAGAGGGGAGAAATAATATCTTTAAGGATAAGATTAAGCTTTTTTATTTTTAAAATTTTATTTATTATTTTTTAACACAACATCTTGCTCTGTTGCCCAGGCTGCAGTGCAGTGGTGCAATCTCAGCTCACTGCAACCTCCGCCGCCTGGGCCTGGCTAAGTTTTGTATTTCTTGTACACATCATGTTGCCCAGGCTGGTCTCAAACTCCTGCATTCAAGCAGCCTCCACCTGCCTCAGCCTCCCAAAGTACTAGCATGAGCCGCCATGCTTGGCCCAAGCTTTTATTATCAAAGAATAACTGAGACATTTGGTTATTTATATGCAAATTTTTTTCACATATAGGGAAACATTCATTATACTGTTGTCAAGGAACAAGGGCAAATGCTTCACTTCTGAAGAAAAAAACTGCAGTCTGGAAAGACTGAGTCTTGTTTGCACATTTTTCAAGGTAAACTGATTAGCTGGCAGCAAAGAGGTCAGTCTAGGCAGTCTGTCCTTGTGAAGGTTGTCCAGGCATAACAAAGAAGACAATTTCAAGTGTATTGGATTATTCCCAAAACCTGCAAGTTTACTGAGGAGCATAGTGGAATAGACTGTCCTAGGATTATGTCTATCAAGACCCTTCCATTCTCCACCTTCGTTGAGCCAGGCCTGCATCATTTCACTCATCAGTATTTCTCAACTCCCTCCTTTTGGTCAAAACAAACTCCAAAAGATGCAAATTTTACAATGAAAGGTTCAGTACCTTTTGACTTAATATTATCCACCTGATATCAACCTAAAATAATCAATGTGAAATCTTTAGATTCCATTCATTGTTCTAGGTGACTAGAGAAGCCAGGACAAACCATACAGGGTCTACAGGCCAGGTTACAGATTTTGTTCTTTATCCTAAGACTAATGAGACATCACTAAAGGATTGAAATCAATAGAGTAACTTGATGAGAATCTTTATTTTAAATTTTCTAAAAGTTTTTATGGTATTTATTAGACAATTGGAAAATTGCTCTCTGGATATTTTCTAACATTAAGGAACTGTTGTTAATTTTATGTGTGATAACGGTTTTGTGGTTACGTTTAACCAAACAAAAGAGTTCTTATCTTTTAAAGATGTACATGGAGAAATGTTAATAGATGAAATGAAAACTGGAAGTCATCTGTGTATAAATAGATACATGTAAATAGAGACAATTTTCTGTTTTAGAGTGAGAAGAGTTATGAAATGTATCTTGAGGAACTTCGTCAATTAAAGGCCAGAAAGATGAGGATGAGCAAAGAAACCAGACTATCTATTGAAAGGTAGAAGGAAAATCAGAGAAGTGTTGTCATGGAAACCAAAGAAAGAGAGGTTTCAAGAAAGAAATAATGCATACAAAGTTAACGCATTAACACAGCACCTGGAATATGGCAAACATTCAACAAATACTGTGTTTATTATGAGGATGATTGAGAAGCAAGTGGTACAGAATATCAAGTGAAGGTAAAAGGTCAAGATGGTAATCACCGGTATCTTAAAGAGAGTAATTTCTATGGAGTGGTAGGATAGGAGCAGAAACTACATTGGAATGTTTCAAGGGTAAATGGGAGGTCCAGATATTGAGACAATAATTGGAGATAATTTTTTCAAGATGTTTCACAGATGTGGGAAGGAGATAAACAAGAAAGTGGCTAAAATAGGGTTGTGATAGTAAGTAGAAGCAGTATTTGTGTTTGTCACAATTTTGGGGAGGAGAAGTTTAAAAATAGGAGAGACTGGCCAGGCGCGGTGGCTCACGCCTGTAATCCCAGCACTTTGGGAGACCAAGGCAGGTGGATCACGAGGTCAGAAGATTGAGACCATCCTGGCTAACATGGTGAAGCGCTGTCTCTACTAAAAACACAAAAAATTAGCTGGGCATGGTGGCGGATGCCTATAGTTTCAGCTACTCAGGAAGCTGAGGCAGGAGAACAGCGTGATCCCAGGAGGCAGAGCTTGCAGTGAGCCGAGATCACACCACTGCACTCCAGCCTGGGCGACAGAGCGAGACTCAGTCTCAAAAAAAAAAAAAGAAAGAGAAGGAGAGACTGAAATGCCAGTAAAAATTCTGTAGAAAGGGAGAATATGAAAATATAAAAGGGAAAAGGGATAAACATATGTGTTTTAAGAAGGTGGGAGACATAGGATCCAGAACACAGAAGGAAAGGACTGTTCTTTGATGGACAGAAAGACATCTGTTTTATTGTAACAGGAGAGAAGGAGAAATGATACGAGCAAATGTAAGAAGGTTGAAAAGGTTCTGTTTTCATTCTCCCTTACCTGGGAAGAAATTTCTTTGGAGTATTTCTCAGAGCCCTTTTAGTGTCCAAATCTGTGGAATTTCCTGTTCTTATTGTCTTGTGCAATATTTTATATTATAGATCATTACTTTTAAAAAACTCGCTCCTTTTAAAAATATATTTCAAGCAGACAAAACAGTCTAAAAATAATATAATAAATGCCCACGTATACTAGCTTAAAAGATACAAAAGAAGTGTCAATTCCTTTCTCTTTCTCTCATAAATAATTATGTTGAATTAGGTGTTTATCATTCCCACACTTGTTTTTATACTTTTATTAATTACATGTATCATATCTGTATCAATAGTATATAATATACATGACTACAGATATAATAAATATAAATATATCTTTAAGCAATGTAGAATATTGGCTGAACTATTTTAGTTTTCAATGTCAGTCAGTCTATAAGAGGTAAATCTTTTCAGTCTGAAAAGTGCCATAATTTGGTACTCTTAATTGATAGTTTAGTGGGCATCAAATTCTAGGTTTATAAGTTTATTAGTTTTTCCTTAGCTCTATGAGGATACTATTTCCTTAACTTCTGGCTCTTAGTATTATTCTTGAGAAATCTATTATTGCTCTATTGCTGACCTAATTATTTCTTTGTAGGTAATCTATCTTTTATATCTGATTTCTTTCTAGATTTTATCTTCGTCATTACAGCACTACAATTCACTGCTTTCACAATTTCAGTGTGCCTCAGATGTACTTCTTTTTATTTATTCTGCTTCAGATTCTTTGTGAGACAGTCTTTCATCAATTTGGGGAAATTATTAACCGTTATCTCATCAAACTTGTCTCTCTCTCATTCTCCTTTCTTATCTTGCTTTCTGAAAATCTTGTTAGATAATGTATTGAAGGTTCTCATTCTATCCTCATTTTTCTTAATCTCTATTTTTCATTCCCTATTTCTCCATACTGTCTTCTATATAATTTCCTCAGAACTATCTTGCATTTACTAATCTCCCTTCATCAGTATCTAATATGCTGTTAGTTAGTCCATTAAGTTTTCATTTTAATGACTTTATTTTAAATGTATAGATGTTCAATTTTTTCTTTAAATTGAATTTTTTTTTAATACTTTAAGTTCTAGGGTACATGTGCACAATGTGCAGGTTTGTTACATATATATACATGTGCCATGTTGGTGCGCTGCACCCATTAACTCATCATTTACATTAGGTATATCTCCTAATGCTATCCTTCCCCCCACCCCTTCCCCACAATAGGACCCAGTGTGTGATGTTCCCCTTCCTGTGTCCAAGTGATCCCATTGTTCAATTCCCACCTATGAGTGAGAACATGCGGTATTTGGTTTTCTGTTCTTGTGATAGTTTGCTGAGAATGATGGTTTCCAGCTGCATCCATGTCCCTACAAAGGACACGAACTCATCCTTTTTTATGGCTGTATAGTATTCAATGGTGTATATGTGCCACATTTTCTTAATCCAGTCTGTCACTGATGGACATTTGGGTTGATTCCAAGTCTTTGCTATTGTGAATAGTGCCATAATAAACATACGTGTGCATGTGTCTTTATAGCAGCATGACTTATAACCCTTTGGGTATATCCCCAGTAATGGGATGGCTGGGTCAAATGGTATTTCTAGTTCTAGATCCTTGAAGAATCGCCACACTGTTTTCCACAATGGTTGAACTAGTTTACAGTCCCACCAACAGTGTAAAAGTGTTCCTACCTATTTCTCCACATCCTCTCCAGCACCTGTTGTTTCCTGATTTTTTAATGATGGCCATTCTAACTGGTGTGAGATGGTATCTCATTGTGGTTTTGATTTGCATTTCTCTGATGGCAAGTGATGATGAGCATTTTTTCATGTGTCTGTTGGCTATATGAATGTCTTCTTTTGAGAAGTGTCTATTCATATCCTTTGCCCACTTTTTGATGGGGTTGTTTTTTTCTTGTAAATTTGATTGAGTTCTTTATAGGTTCTGGATATTAGCCCTTTGTCAGATGAATACATTGCAAAAATTTTCTCCCATTCTGTAGGTTGCCTGTTCATGCTGGTGGTAGTTTCTTTTGCTGTGCAGAAGCTCTTTAGTTTAATTAGATCCCATTTGTCGATTTTGGCTTTTGTTGCTGTTGCTTTTTGTGTTTTAGACATGAAGTCCTTGCCCATGCCTATGTCCTGAATGGTATTGCCTAGGTTTTCTTCTAGGGTTTTTATGGTTTTAGGTCTAACATTTAAGTCTCTAATCCATCTTGAATTAATTTTCATATAAGGAGTAAGGAAAGGATCCAGTTTCAGCTTTCTAATTATGGCTAGCCAATTTTCCCAGCACTATTTATTAAATAGGGAATCCTTTCCCCATTTCTTGTTTTTGTCAGGTTTGTCGAAGATCAGATGGCTGTAGATGTGTGGTATTATTTCTGAGGACTCTGTTCTGTTCCATTGGTCTATATCTCTGTTTTAGTACCAGTACCATGCTGTTTTGGTTGCTGTAGCCTTGTAGTATAGTTTTTTCATTTTGTTTTGTTTTGTTTTTTGGTTTTAAGGAGTGGAGAGTTTAATAGGCCAGGAAGAAGGGAGAAGGCAGAAGAAAGAATCTCCCCTGTACAGAGACCAAGGGTGGGGAGGCTCCAAAGCCAAGAGAGGAAACCCCAAGTACAATGGACACCAGTCAGGTATATATGCAGAGGCTGGAGGAGCTGGTATCTGATTTGCATAGGGCTCAGGAGATTGGTTTGACTAGGCATGTCATTCACATAGCCCACTAAAAAGCTGGTCCTCCCATCCTAGGCTTTTAATATGCAAATGTACGGCACCATGATGTTCTACACAAGTGGGGATACATGGGGGCAGCCATGTTGCCAGGAACAAGTGGGGCAAGGGCAAGAAGGCCACAGGAATTACCATGTTTGGGTGGACCATTTCTAATAGCCTGCATTTGCATATCAAAGGTTGCCTGCCTTGCTCTAAGAGGAGGGGCTTTACAAGAAACATTTCCAGAGATACTTTAAAAAATGAAAACTTCCCAAGGAACCCTTTTCCTCTCTATTTGCCTAAAATAATTTCTTAATAACTCCTACAACATTCCTCCCCACCAGGGAGAGGTCACAGTAATTGCTGTTAGGGGGTTTGGAGCAACGACTTCTTCTGGCTACTTGCTGAAAAGGGGCATCGAATGGGGAAGAGCAGCTAGGGCTCCTCCTGGGGTGGATCTAAGGGTCCTCAGAAGAATAGCATGTCCATGTGGGGTTCAGTTTGCAGCACCATTTGGAGTTTGATTGCTTCTAGGTGAGAAGAAACAATTCGAGTTATAGTATTGAGTATACAGGGTCCAAATATCAAAACAAGACATATAAGCAAGAGAGGGCTTAATAAAGGGCTTAACCAATTCCATAAAGAAGATGGGAATTTATTAAAGAGGGATTGTAGTAATCCAGGGCTGAAGCTGGCATTTTCCCTGAGCCTGTCAATAATTTTGATTTGATCTTTAAGTAACTGTAGATTTTTCTCTACTTTACTAGAGGTGTTAATCATCACTAAACCCAATAAAAAGTCCTAGCAAATTCAGTAATAGTAAAAATTTTATGCTTCCTTTTTGTCAGTAACTATTATTCCTGCTATAAGGATAATAATTAAGCAAAATACAACAGCAACGGAAACTCTGTTCAATATTTCAGTTAGATGGTGCTACCATGTATAACCCTATTGCAAATAATAGAGTGAGTATAGCAGTTCCCACAAGTGTGGTGTAGTAGATAATTTCCACATACAATTTTACTTGCCAAGAGATAGAATTTCCCTTTGGCGGTCTGTGAAGCTTTGGTTTTATTTTCCCAAACAAAGAAACCTCCAGGTTATGGGTACCCTACTTACTTTCATTACCTGGCAGAATTTGCAGTATAATTGCCCAAAACTAGTATATTGATTCAGATTTTTACATTACCCATCCCTTTTTATTTCTTCCAAGCTACAGAAGATTACTACTTTATTCACAGGAATAAGAAGGATTAGTTTAAAATGTAGGCAAAAATCTTAAAAACAATTGAGACTAGGATTTAATGACAAATGTATGATAAGCTTTGGAGCAAAATTTTTCTCTCCAGTTCTCATTTTTAGTAAAAACTAATTATGAATAAACTTTAGTCTTATACTTGGCTTGATTATTTGCATGAAGTGCAGTAAGAATGGTTATTTCTACATAGGTCTTTTGGATTGGCTTTGATGAAACTCTGTTCCACAAGGAATCTTAGATAAGACCTTTAAAGTCGAGCCCAGACATGGATTTGTGTCCTCAAATACCTGTGAGTTGGGTGACCCTCTCTTCGTGAGGTCCCAAGATAAACTCGGAGCTTCCAGACCTGTTAGAAAGTGACATTCTTTATTGACCACAGGTTAGAAACCCTGTGCAGGGACTGTATAGACAAGGTATGAGGCCAGTTCTTCAAGGGGCTCTTATTGACTCTGCACATCAAGCTTGATTCCTAAAAGGGAAACACACCGTTTCAGCCAAAGCCTTGGTAAAATAACCAGTTTATCCAATTGTGTCCTGCTGACAAAGAAAAATGGATTCTTATTGCACCGATGCAAACAACTATATTGCCACAAGTTAAGAATACTTACAGGTAGTCTCCAAATTTTAGAGGAACCAGGTGAAGAAAAATGAACATGCTCCAAATTTTGTTTACAGTAGTATACCTTATTCAATTATTAACGGCCATAACTAGTTTAAACTAGTTTCCTTGACTCTGAAAAACAAAACAAGGATCAGCAATATTCCAAGCAAAAGTTGAAAAGGTTGCTTAAACGTTTTGAATGCAGTCCACTTAGTTAACTCTTGTTTTGCTTAAGAGTTGTGAACATGTCAGTTCTGTAACTGTCTTTATTTTTACAGTGTCTTGCTACTTTCCTCAGGTTTTAATCTTCCTTCACTTTTCATTCTATGTATCTTCTATTTGAAATCTTATTTATCACAGCTATGCAAATGACTCCAAAGTCTCTATCTTTAACCCAGTGTTCTCTCCCAAGCTTTAATCACATATTTCCAGTTGCTTTCTAGACGTTATTAGATGTCTTATAACTCATGCTGTGAAGTTTATCTGACTACTCAAATAATGTATCCATTCTGTGACTTATGATGACACTCACCTCACTTGATACTTGGCAATAGCCGGTGTAGGTTCTCTTTGCATGTGAATAAGACTGCATGTCTCTGAGTACAGGAATCATGTTTTGTGCTTCTTAGAAGACTTCTGGATATCTTTAACCCTACCACGACCACTTGAATACTTCCCAAGCCAGTCTTTCTTAGATTCAACTTTCCATGTCATCTCACATATGCTCATCATTTAACGAAAAAGATTATAACTTACATTGCTGTCCTTCATGGAATTTAGCATAGGAGTTGCTCATAGTAGGTTTTTGTTAGACGATCAGATTGGTAAGTAACCGGCAAGTGGATCCTTTTAAGTTTTTCCTTGGTAACTTAAGAGCTTAAACTTATACCACATAATTTGGTGACGTTGTCTCCTTACTCCCATACCTCAAAGCGTCAGTAAATAAACAGGTATTTATCTTTCAGGACAAGAAGCTAATTGCTAGTATGAGTCATATTAACCTAAATTCTAACAACATGGGCCAACCTGTTATTTTACTTTTCGTTTTAGTCTTCATCTCAAGTCACAAGGTAGTATCAGTAACTAAAGCATAAAATAAAATTATAGTCAAGCTTTATTTTCAAGTGGAATGAATATTCAGTCCTCAAAGTAAAAACATGGGCATAATGGGCAAGAAGCTCTTTGAAAGAGAATAGCATTGCCAGTAGCCTAGCACTTTTATTCAGGACTAAAGAGTGTGGTGAACTAAATGATTCCAGGATCTTAAGTGTAATAGGAAAGAAATTGTGTCATTCTGAGATGAGGAGAAGTTTGGTTTGTTGGCTAACATCTATGGCAAGGCAGGCAGATTGTGTCAAAGGCTCGGTTGTTTTGTTTTGCTCTATTTTTCATCCGAAATGGAAAGAGATTTACCCATTATATCAATCGTTAAACATGAAATACTACATAAAATTAATTAGATTCCTTACACATATTGGGGGGAGAAGAGACTGTTTTGTTTTTCTCCTTTTCTCTGCCTTTTATACAATGTATACATTCCTGTTGTAAAACACAAAGGCAGATTTTCAGTATACGGGATTAAATATGAACTTTCCTCTTTACCTTCCCAGTCCTTTTCCTCTCCCCAGTCTTTCTCTATATGTACAATTCTGTATCAGTGTGAAAGTGTGGATATATATTTATATCATTTCATAATAAAATGGAATCACACTGTAGGTATATTGTATGACTTTCTTTTTTCTCTTAACAATATAATTTAGAATTTTTTCCATTTCAGTACAGATTTGTCTCCATAATTCTTTCACGTTGTGAATGCACTATACTTCGTAAAACCATTTTCTTACTGATTAACATTTCCAACTCTTTGGTATAAAAACAGTATTGCACAAAAGGCTTGTATACTTATCTTTGTACAAATATGCTTTAGATAGATTCCTATAAGCAGAATTGCTGGGTCAAATTTTAATTTTAATTAATATGCCAAATTACCCTTCAAAATATCCTTATCGATGTGCACTTCCTCAAATAGTGTTTGGGAATGCTTGTTTTCCTACATACTCCAATAACACTGGACATTACTGGCGACTCACTGCTTAACTGAAAGTAAAAATAATAAAAGCCATGTAAGTTGGTAGAGAGACAAAGACAAGATGAAGGAAAAAAATAAGTTCTAATTACCTCATCTTTAACATGGTAAGTTAATAGATGATGTCCAAGATTAAAACAGGTGGTTTAGAAAAAAGAAAAAGGGAGAAAACCTCACATAAAATGACTCCAAGAAGGGTCTTGTAGGATCTAATACCTCTGTGGGAAAGACATAACATGAGGTTTATTCATTTTTTACTTGTCTTTTATTTCTGCTAAATTTAAATTAATTGAATTTAATACCTTTTATAACTTTCTCTTTTTCTTCTTCCTCTGTGTATGTCTCTCTCTCACTCAATTTTCATTGTATTTACACACATAAACAGATATCACTGGCTATTTCTGGATAGTGGTACTTGGATTGCTGGCTGCTTTCTTCTTTGTCCCTTTCTATGCTGTTTGAATATTTTAATGAGTATCCATCATGTTTATTAAATCAATAAAGGTTTTACTCTGAAATCCAAAAATAAAAACATGAAAGAAATGTTATACGTGTGTGTATATACACATACATCCACATGTTGAAAATCCAAGAAGTACAGAAAGATACAAAATAAAATGTGAAAGCTTCCTATCCTTCCCACTCCTTACCTCATATCTTCTCCCCAAAGATAACTACTATATGTAGTGTCTTAAAATTACTTTTAACAAGTTATGCATATACAAAGTACTTACATACACATAGAACACATATTCCTTTTTATTTACACTAAATCACCCATACACTGTTCCATACACTTTTTTATTAATATGGTATCTTGGAAATCTTTATACATCAGCACTTACAGACACACATGTCTGCTGCTGTTCTTTGAGGCCCCATTCATATATAGTATTTTCAGTACATCTATGAGTCGTGAATTCCAGAAGACCAATGAGAGTACAAGGTAAATGGTTTTTTAAAACTGCCAACCACTTATGCTGAACAAATGACAGAAGGAAAAGGCAACCCATAGTTTCTCCTCCTTTCAGTCCTTCCTTACTCATCATCAGCATGCCGAAGGTAGAGTATTGGCGGCATATGCACATATCAAGAAATAAAAATTTTAAAATTTGAGTTAGTTTCGTGCTGCATTTCCACTCTTTTAGTAAGAACAAAATATATATGCATGCATGTACTATGAAATACAATTTCAATGATGATACATCTTAAATGCTGTTACATTTGTTTTTTATCTTTTTTTAATTTCAATAGGTTTTGGGGTAATAGGTGGGGTTTGGCTACATGAATAAGTTCTATAATGGTGATTTCTGAGATTTTGGTGCACCTGTTACCCGAGCAATGTACACTGTATCCAATGTGTAGTCTTTTATGCCCCACCCCCACACCAACCCTTTCCCCCAAGCCCCCAAAATCCACTGAAACATTTTTATGCCTTTATGTCCTCATAGATTAGCTCCCACTTATGAGTGAGAACGTACCATGCTTGGTTTTCCATTCCTGAGTTACTTCACTCAGAATAACAGTCTCTAATTCCATCCAGGTTGCTATGAATGCCATTATTTCATTCCTTTTTATGGCTGAGTAGTATTCCATGGTATATATACCACATTTTCTTTATCCACTTATTGACTGATGGGCATTTGAGCTGGTTACATATTTTTGCAAGTGCGAATTGTGCTGCTATAAACATGCATCTGCAAGCATCTTTTTTGTATAATGACCTTTTTTCCTCTGGGTAGATACCCAGTAGTGGGATTGCTGGATCAAATGGTACACCTACTTTTAGTTCTTTAAGGAATCTCCACACTGTTTTCCATAGTGGTTGTACTAGTTTGCATTCCCACCAGCAGTGTAAAAGTGTTCCCTTTTCACCACATCCATGCCAACATCTACTTTTTTTTTTTTAATTATGGCCATTCTTGCAGGAGTAAGGTGGTATTGCATTGTGGTTTTGATTTGCATTTCCCTGATAATTAGTGATGTCCAGAAATGTCCTTATATTTGCTTTAAAACTGGCATTGTAGGGCTGGGCACGGTGGCTCATGCCTGTAATCACAGGACTTTGCGAGGCTGAGGCAGGCAGATCACAGAGTTCGAGACCACCCTGGGCAACATGGTGAAAACCTGTCTCTACCAAAAATACAAAAATTAGCTGGGCATGGTAGCAAGCACCTGTAATCCCAGCTACTTGGGAGGCTGAGGCAGGAGAATCACTTGAACTCGGGAGGCAGAGGTTGCAGTGAACCGAGATTGTGCCACTGCACTCCAGCCTGGGCAACAGAGTGAGACTCCATCTCAAAAAATAAAACAAAACAAAATAAAATAAAATAAAATAAAATAAAATAAAACTGTTATTGTACAACATGAAGATATATGGTAAAATTCATTCTAATAACTTAAATTATAATCTTTTCTTTGTTTAGAATGACATTAAACAGCAAACAAAAAATAATATGACAAGTCAAAAGAGAATCACAAAATAAAGGAAAAAGTTTTATTTTCATACTTTTAACAGCACTTTCCTTTTGCTCTTGAACAAAGGGCTCCATACTTCTGTTTTGCATTGGTCCCTGCAAATTACATAAGTGGCCCCATTCATCAATCTAAAAACTGAAAGGAAGTTTCAGTGAGCATGGGAGACTTTCAATTCTTGCCTTACAGCAGCATGGCAGACATTGACAGTTGCTTACCCTATAACTATTCTCTTTCTGCCTTGCTAACAGAAACCCCATTTTGTTCAGGATGACAATAAGTGCTGTCTAAAAAATAAAGAAAGATTTAAAAATAAAATACTAATTTCTATTATGATTGTGTACTTTCAACTGAATTTATATGTATCGATACATATAGATAGATAGATAGATATGCATTTTTGACATGGATTTTTTTAAAGATATAAAAAATTAAAATACTTTATTTTTTAACAGAGCACATTTCCTTAATCAGTCTCTAATGCATTTATGGAGAACTAAACGACCCAATTCTAGCTAATGAGATGTAAACCAAAGTTTACTGCGTGGGGTTTATGAAAAACCTGTTTTCTTGATTTAAGGAGTAAGAAGCAGACTCAGTTGACATGTACCTTTGCGTTTACTTTTCATCCTTTTTCTGCCTTAAAAACATATTTAATGCCTAGAATTACAGGCCATCTTGAGACATGAGGATGAAAGCTACCTGATAAGAATAGAAAAACAAAAACACAGAGGACTGCCTACCTCTGAACTTCTTAGAGGGTGAGAAAATAAATCAGGATTTGGGTAAGTCACTACAGTTAGGTTTCTGTTACCTGAGCTGAACACAACCAATCCTTAACCAATACAGACTAGATAACATGAAAACTCTTCTACTACAAATACTTAGAAATGCTGGGTAAAGAGCAGCAAAATAAATAAATAAATTAATAATAATGCATACTTGAGCTTACAAAAAAAAAAGACAGGGAAATATTCAGGTGGCAGAAATAAAAAAATAAACTAGACACCAGGGTCTTGAACACACAATATGACCTCGTCTGGAGTGGGGAAAGGATTGAATGAGGATGGTGCTTGAATGTTTAAATCCATGTGGGGATAAATGGATTTTTAAAATGTGATATATGTATACAATGGAAAACTATTCGGCCTCTAAAAAGAAGGAAATCCTGTCATTTGTGTCAACACAGATGAATCTTAAAGACATTATGCTAAATGAAATAAGCCAGGCACAGAAAGATGAATATTGCATGATCTCACTTAAATGTGGAATCTAAAAAAGTTGAACTCAATAGAAGCAAAGAGTGGAATGGTGGTTAGCAAGCGCTGGGAGAGAGTGAGGGAGCTGGATGACGTTGGTCAAAGGATATACAATTTCAGTTACATAGGAGGAATAAGTTCAAGAGATCTATTGTACAACATAGTGACTGTAGTTAACAACATGTTGTATTCTTCACAATCACTAAGAACTGACTTTAAGTGTTCTCACCATAAAAATAAGTATGCGAGGTAATGTATATGTTAAGTCACTCAATTTAGCCATTCCAAGATGTATACATATTACAAATCAGGTTGTATACAATACAGTATATACAATTTTCATTTGTCAATTTTCATTAATTATTATTATTTTTTAAGATGGAGTTTCGCTCTTGTTGCCCAGGCTGGAATGCAATGGCGTGATCTCGGCTTACTGCAACCTCCGCCTCCTGGGTTCAAGTGATTCTCCTGCCTCAGCCTCCCAAGTAGCTGGGATTACAGGCACCCACCACCACACCCGGCTAATTTTTGTATTTTTATTAGAGACAGGATTTCACCATGTTGGCCAGGCTGGTCTCGAACTCCTGACCTCAAGTTATCCACCCACCTCAGCCTCCCAAAGTGCTAGGATTACAGGTGTGAGCCACTGCGCCCGGCCTTTATAATTTTTAAAAATACATGGTAACTTGTGATAAGACCATGGGCCCTTGGTGCAATCAGAAATCAGTTAAGTGTGAGCACACCCTGTCCCCCAACTTCATAACCTCACACACACACACACGTTAAAACCCATGAAATTCTGTACCCTCAATGAAATGGTAGACTAGATAAAACTCACTCCCTGGCATAGCAAGAAGCTTTTCTGTCATGGCACAAGCTCTGAAAGAGAAAAAAAAAAAAAAAAAAAAACCAAGGCAGATCTATCTCCCTTGAGAATTTGAATCATAGTTTGTACTCCCACTGATCTGGGTTCAAATTTATAATATCTGAATGATCTTAGAACTTCCAAGCCAAGAAAGAAATTCATATAAAAATTGCTCACTAGCCAGTGATAACCTTACGGGTCTCTGACAGAAGAAACATTTTTTTTCTACATCACTAAAAATGAGCCATAAAAAAAAAAAAAAAAACATGAAAAGGAATCAATGTACAAAGCAAAAGGAATCAATCCACAAAGAATAAAAGTCATCAAATATACAAATATAAGTGTTAGACCCCTAAATGCAAAAGGATTTATCTATATGATACCATTTATGCAGTTTAAAAATATAACATAGTAGTACCCTTTATAGATAACATACAAATTCAGTGAAAGTACAAAAACAATAGATATTAATCATACCAATTTAAAAATAGTGGCTAACTCTGGGCAAGGAATAGTGTCAAGAAAAGCCTGAAGAATTGATCCAGACTGAAGGAGAACTGAGCAACATGCCAACTGGATGCAGCACATGATCTTTCTTGGCTGGGATGTTTTTGCTGTAAAGACATTGGAATAATTGGCAAAGTTTGAGTGGGGTTTCTAGGCAAAGGGTACACAGAAGTTTTTGTACTATTCTTGCAACAGTTTTCTTAGTTTGTAAATTGTTTCAAGTTAAAAAAAATTGTTTTTAAAAAGAGGATAAAAATGAGAAATAGGAAACAGTTTCAGAGAAGAAATTGCCAGAATAGATCAATTGGTGGTGGGAAATAAGAGGAAATAATCAAAGGGGACTCTGATTTCTGGCTTAGGTGATTTGGTGTGTATGATTCAATTTATCAATATAGGAAACCCAAGAAAAGAATTTTCAGGAAAAGCAAACTACAACAGACTTGCCACTGGAAATATTGAATCTATGGATAAATAGGTAGTTGGAAATGGAGGTTGGGGGTGATGGTGTCACAAAAGAGCTTAGCACTGTAAACATCTTGATTTGATTACTTTCTTCACTTACTAAATCATTTGGGAATTCACTATGTTTCCAGTGCAAACCATAAAATATATAAAAATAAATAGGAAATGGACACTGCCCTTAAGGGACTCATATCTGGTAAGAGAAATAGAATCAATCTGTAGGCAAAGGGTAGAGAGTGATGGAGCAAGTTCTAGAGGGTGACAAGTTAGTTCTCAACCTTGGTCACTCATTAAAAACACCAAGAGGAACTCCTAAAACATCCCAATGCCCAGTCTGCACTCTAGGACTGGATCCAGGCATCAGTGGTTGCTTAAACTCTCCAGGTGATGCCAATGTGCAGCCAAGATTAAGGGATCAGTGGCTCTACTCAGAACACCTGAGGCAACTATTCCTTTGAAACATTTGGCAATGATGGAGGAAAGAGTGTGGAGAGAACAGGAGGTGGAAATAAGGAAATTTGATTCAAGAGGCTTCTACCAAACAGAGTGATGATTTATACTTTCTCTGTAAAGAAAGCGAATCAGCTGGGCGCGGAGGCTCACACCTGTAATCCCAGCACTTTGGGAGGCTGAGGCAGGCGGATCACTTGAGGCCAGCAGTTCGAGACCAGCCTGGCCCACATGGTGAAACTCTTGTCTCTACTAAAGATATAAAAAACTAGCCGGGCGTAGTGATGCATGCTTGTAATCCCAGCTACTTGGGAGGCTGAGGCAGGAGAATCTTTGAACCCAGGAGGCAGAGGTTGCAGTGAGCTGAGATCACACCATTGCACTCCAGCCTGGGTGGCAGAGCAAAACTGTCTCAAAAAAAAAAAAAAAAAAAAAAAAAAAAGGTATCAAAGGCTAAGAATAAGGATATATGAAAATAAGGTAAGTGTTTTATGGAGAATGGGGAAACAGGATTACAGCTACAGAGCGTGCAAAAGAAAGAAGTAACATTGTTGTTTTTCCAAGCCTGGGAAGATGGAAACACTTGAGGATGAGGATTCAGGTACACCACCGTGTCCACCATTAAAGGGGAAATTTATTATTATTATTATTATTATTATTATTATTATTATTATTATTATTTTTGACACAGCGAGGGTTTTTACATTCCCAGACCAGGGTGAAAAATCCGCTGTGATCCAACAAAGCCCCTACTCTGTGCTTGGCAGCCAATCAGCCACTGTGGGATGGTGACCTGAGAGTCCCGGACCTCATCCTGATGCCCCCATCTGGAGACTCTCGGGACACAGCAGGTGTGGCGTCTGGGATGTACTTTATTGGACAGTGGTGGCCCAAGTTTTGGTCTGGAAGCACTGGGGCTCTGGACTCCGGCACTGAGTTTGAGGAGGCCCGGAGTTCAGGGCTGTTTGGAGCGAGACCACAAGCGGCTGGTGAGGGAGCCGAGGAAGAGGTTCTGCTTCTTGGACTTGGAGAGCTCGGCCAGGCGCCGCTGCTCCTCCTGCTCTAGCCGGCTTTGCGGGCTGTTTGAAAGCTGCCAGCGGATCATCCTCCAGGGCGTAGTGCTCCAGTATGTTTCGAACGTCCTCCACACAGTTCAGTGCAATAGTCTTGAGGAAGGCAGACAGGTCCAACAAGACCCGGTCATCAGGGTTGCCGTCCCAGGGCTGCAGGACGACGCCATTATAGGGCTGCAGGCGGAAGGCTTCCTTCTTGCAGTTCACAACTACTACTCGAGCTGGGTCCCGATTCAGACATGAAATGTCCTTAACATGGTGTCCATTCATGTATCTTGTGGCTTCCCGGAATAGGCGGTAGGAGATGAAGCCGTGGGGGTCCACGCTATCAATGAGTGGAAACGTAGTCATGCCAGTCTCTGACGTAAAGATGACAATTTCATATAAAGGGGTGAGCTGCTGGAACAAGGTCTCGATGCCTGGGCGCTTCTTAAACCTCCAGCCAGTGGCCAGCGACCACTCAGGATGCAAGAGGACGCCGGTGAGCTCCAAAACGAGCGTGTAGGGTGGCTGGTAGTACGGCTCCTGCAGTGGGTCTGGGAGAAGGCAAGGGCCGGTGGGCTTGATGATCATCTGTCTATAATCTTTGAAATATTTGTATGTCCGGCGCAACTACTGTACCAGAATTGGATCATTGTGGAACTCATGAGGAATCTTGGCACCATTTTCGTCCACTGGGTTGTTTCCAAAGATACAGACGACGCTCACGGTCCTACCAGCTCCAAGCAGCCCAGCAAGCCAGAGCGCAACTTTTTTGGCATAGCTGGGACCCTCTGAGCCTGGCTGCTGCTGTGGCCCTTGTGCCTTAGTGCCCCCGCGTCTCCCGATCTCTGCGGCCTGATCTGGGGCCCGGAGGGGCGGCGTCGCCAACCTCGTGCACAGTCCCAGCGAGCCGAGTCGGAGCCCGCTCCGCAAGCGCCAGAACAGCGCTGCTGAGGCAGCCATCTTGCCAAGGGGAAATTCTTCAATGGGGGTCACGGCGGTGTGATCCTTTTATAGAGACGAGCATAGGTTACGGCAAATATACCTACTTTAAAAACAGCGCTCTGGGAAGAGGGTAAGTGCTTTTCCACATAAAGACCTAAAATAGACAATAAATGAGAAATAGGATTTTTTTATTATAAACTTATTTTTCCATATTTCTGGAAAATTAGAGACATGGAGTATTTCAAAGCTGGGAGATTCCATTATATTGGAGTTACCTTAGAGAGGGGGCTGTTTCTGCCACCACAACAAAGAATGAAACAACACAAATATTTACGTTTTCTTCTTGTCCTCATAATGCTTTTACTGCACTCGTCTTTTCACATCTATTGCATCTGTGACTGTGGTTTCAGTGAAACACGGAAGCCTGAATGTGAGCTCATTTCATTGCCTGCTGCACAACCACACAAAACAGAGAGAGCATTTTCTTATTCTTGAAATATGATAGCAACGTCTCCTTCCATGCTTGTACCTGTTTTAATTCCTTTCAAGCAGAGGCTGTATCGTGAAGCATGCTTAAGAAGTTAATTGGAATGACAGGATTTGGAACGGATGTCACATCATATTCTCATTTGTTATTAAAATTAGTCACGCTTAATTGTTAAGGGCTATGCTGTGTCGCTCGCCATCTTTGTGTCCTCCACCTGGCACTTTGCTTTCACACAGTAGGCACGTAGTGTTGAGGTCCTGGAAGGTTGTCAAGTAACCGACCGGGAGCTTGAGGGCAGGACACTGTCTTGTTCAGCGTGGTATCTCCGACACTCGATTCAGTGCCTGGCACACAGGAGGTATTCAGTTATGCTAAATGAATGAGCAACCGGCTCGGTGGAGGACAGTAAATCCAACCCTATTCCGCAAACGTTCGCTGTGCGGCATCCAGGCCTCAGGGACCAAGTGTGTCGCGCGGTGCCATACTGTGACGGACCTGTCAGTTCAAATTTCCAGATATTGTAATTCTATGCTGTAATTCCTATATTTACTCTTAAAACAAAAAGAGAAATGTGCGTCGCGTTCGCTCTGGGTTCTCGGAGGTTAAGTGCAAGCACGCAGAGGCGCCGAGACCCTGCGGCTCTCCCTCGCCGCTTCCTCCACAGGAGCCGGGCGGAGCTCCCAGCGCGTCCCGGGGCTGCGCCGCCGCAATCCTCAAGGGGTCGCTGTTCCCGCGATAACCTCGAGAAAGGCTCCACCCCGCGGCCCGCGCTCGCTTCCCCCTTGGGGCCCGGCTCTACACTGCCGGGTTGCCGGTCCATCTCCGGCTAGCCCACGGGGCCCATCGTCGACGTTAGCGGCCGCTCTCCGGACCGACTGACCCATCCTTGGAGCCGCCGCCGCGGGCGCTCGTTCTCCTCCCTCGCCCCGCCTTCATCCACCCCTTTCACGGAAACGACAGCTGCGGCGGCGGGGCTGGCGCCGCCTCCCTCCACCTACCACGTCTGCCCTCGCCGCTGTAGCCCTGCGTCCCAGCCCGGCCGCGGCGCCTCCGCCTCGCCGCCGCTAGGTCAGCCGGCTCCGCCGGGCTGCCGCCCAGGATGAACATCATGGACTTCAACGTGAAGAAGCTGGCGGCCGACGCAGGCACCTTCCTCAGTCGCGCCGTGCAGGTACCCTCGTGCTGGGGGGAAAAGGGGTGGCGGCGCCAGGGAAGGTTGAGGGAGGGGACCCCAGCCCGACGCAGCGCCCCTGGCCTCGCCGACCACCCAGCGGGCCTGCTGCAGCCAGAGGCCTAGGAGATGGGCGCGGCCTGGTCCCCTCCCCGGGCCCGGCGGCGGTTTTCTGTCCCGCTCCTGCCCAACCGCCGCTCCACGGGAAGCGAGGCGGGGTGGGGCCGGCCGGGAGCTTCCTCCCACCCCAGCACCACACTAAGGCTGCACTGTCCGCCTTTAATCCCACGACGCCAGTGCTCCACCCCGGGGCTGGCGGAGGCTTACGAGTCCGTTGGGGTAATCGAGACACTGGCCATTGCTGCACAACCCCCCACCCTTTCCTTTCGTCTCTCACTCTCCCCTCCGAGTCCAAGAAGGGAGTTTCCTTTTCCTGTCCTTCAACCCAGAGAGCTGCCAACACAGTTTCCTCCGGCCCTCTTTCTCCCTGAAAGGACTGTCCTGGGCTTGGCAGCCCGCGGGGGAAATGGAGATCACCAGTTGGCGTTGAGGCTTTGCCAAGACCACGAGAAACCTAGGGTTGGGGGGTTCTCACTCTTTTTCAAAATGGGAAGCACCGGCTGTAGATCAAGGAGAGATGCGGGGAAATTTTTATGGCTATAGTCACACTAGTATGTTTCAAATACACTTTAAGGGAAGAAGTTGACCACCTCTCGATATTCTGCAATCAAGGAAGTGTCAGTACTAAGGAACTTGGGCCGTTTCCCACAGTCATCACCCACATTATGCCAACTCAGTAAATCTGTGAACAGATGTAAATTTCACAACATGAATTGTAAACAATCTGTTGTTTAAGTTAATGGCATAGTCACGGTAGCAACAACTTTCGCTTTTGTAAAAAGAAAACAAAAATAATTTTCTAATATGCATACCAAATTGGTGCTGAAATGTAAATCTGTTCTGTGGCTTTACTACTTTCCTTGCCTTTGCCCCAATTTTGTTGGCACAGTTGATCCTACATTGCACTATCCCTGGCAAAAGAATAGTAGAGCTAGAGCAAGGTGATAGCTGCCTGTATTATGAAAAACCTGTCAAGCACTTCGCAATGCATTTGACATATCTCCAGTCTTTTCCATAACTTTGCCAGATAGATGTTATTAACCCCTTTTTTATATGTGAGGAAGCACCCTTACTGAGGTTAAGAAACTTACACAGCTAGTAAATAACCAGGTGCTGTCTGACCTAGTACTCCAAGCTGCTTTTTCTTCCGGGATAAGCATTCCAGATTTAAGATAGCTAGAATAATAGAATGTTGTGGCCTAGAGAGACCTTAAAAATCATCTGGTACAATCTGAGCATTTCCATATCAACAAGCAAGTAACACTTTAGAGATGGGAAATTCCTTCTAGCTTTTGATTTCTAAGTTCTAAAATCTGCATGGTGAGTAATAAGCTAGCTGCCTTAATCCTTTTCTTCCCTTCCTTCCCTAAAATATGATATATTGTAAAGACATTGAACCTTTATAGTTAAAATAATGTTTTGATTTAAATTCACTAGCTTCTAATAGTTCAAAGACAAGGTGCAAGAAAAATGAGTGATTGAGGGTCTGAAATGAATTCTGATGTGTGAGACACTTGTACACTTTTAACATTGACTGCAATAGAGGACTAGAGCCTGTGGTTTTTTTTTTTGTCCTAGTGCTTATTACCTGTAATTCTAGATGCTTATGAGGATTTGACACTATATAATACTACTCTTTTAAATACAGTTAAATATGTTTCAGACATATAATTCACACCCCTTAAAGAGGACACATTTACTAGAATTTAGTCTGATTTAAATTGTGGATAGACTCGATTTAAAAAATTAAATCTAGCAAAGCTCTCAAAATGTGTACTTCCCAAAGAATTTTAATTCCTTGTTTCAAATTCCTTAGGAAAAAGTTTTAAAATTTTTGCTAATCTGTTAGCCATCAAATAATTTTCTTTTCAGTCTTAAATATTTAAGTGTCTACTGCATGTCTGCTTGCGGCTACTATGGGCACTGGTGATACAGCAGTGAATAAAATCAGCAAAGTGTCTGCCCTCCTGAAGCTTACATTGTAGCAGAAGATAAGCTTGTAAATACATCAGGTGGTGATAAAAATCATGGCCAGAAGAATAGAATAACGGCAGGGATGGTGGTTGTTAACATCTTTATTAGTATTTTCTAACATTAGTATTGTGGTATAGATAGGATGGTCAGGGCAAGTCTTTCTAATAGGATGAAATTCAGGAGACCTCAAGGAAGAGACAGACCTAATTTTTTTGGAATAAAAGTATTTCAGGCAGCAGGAAGTAGTACAAAGACTGAAGTTACAGGGGCATTAAAGAGACCAGTGAAGGAACTGTGGACATAATACAGGTAAAAGGCGATTGTAACTTAGATTACAGTGGTAGCAGTGAAGATTCCAAATTATCCAGTGAAGGTTCCAAATTATCCAGTATTGGCTGTTGGATTGGCTGAGAGAAAGATGAGTCAAGGATGACTCCAAGGTTTTGGCTTGAGCCATTCATTAAGGGAAAAATTTTTGGAGAAACAGGATCCTTTAATGTGTCCGCAGCTGTTAGAGATACATACTGAAATATTTATGGATAAACTTATACCATATCCGAGATTTGGTTTTTGTAGGTTTTTTTTGTGTTTTATTTTTTATTTATTTTGAGACGGAGTTTCGCTCTTGTTGCCCAGGCTGGAGTGCAACGGCGCAATCTCGGCTTATTGCAACCTTTACCTCCCCAGTTCAAGCGAATCTCGTATCTCGTCTTTCAAGTAGCTGGAATTACAGGCATGCACCACCACGCCAAGCTAATTTTGCATTTTTAATAGAGATGGATTTTCACCATGTTGGTCAGGCTGGTCTTGAACTCCTGACCTCAGGTGATCCACCTCCTTCAGCCTCCCAAAGTGCTGGGATTACAGGCGTGAGTCACCACACCAGTTGAGATTAGCTTTTGAATATTTCAGAAGAAAAAAAAAAACAGAGGTCACTGAAACAACATTAACAGAATGTTGATAGTTGTGGAAGGTTGGTTATGGGTTCATGAGGTTTCATTGTACTGTTACACTTTTGTATGTTTGACATTTTCCACAATACTTTTTTAAAGATAAAATTTGTAAGAAAAAAAAGGATGCTTCTAAAACAGAACGTGTGAAATTTCGAATGCTATGTGGTGGTTTTCAACAAAACACTGCTTTCTCATCTCAGTATTTATTTCATCCCTGAGTTTCTATATTAAATTGGATTGACATCAGTATAATGCCAAAGTACCAAGTTGCATGCTAAGAATAGCTTAAGAGCTATGCCAGTATCTCTTTATAAGCAGTAAGAATAGTAGAGAATTAAACGTTCATGTTTATAAATAATAATTTTCATTCAAATCAAATTGTACCCTAAGGAATATGCCAATCTTTGGTTGGCCAATGCCATACATTGTTTTCCATTTTACTTAAAAATTCCTAAGTTAAAAATTAAACATGTTTCTTGTTTTAAAAAAAGGTCAGATCAAACTAGTAAAGCACATAGATGAGTCCCATCACCGTTCCACTTCCCTCCTTTTAAAATTTGTTTTTAAGCCTTGGTACTTTAAAAAGAATGTTAAACTAGAATGTATAAATGAGTAGGAATGTTTATTCTTAACTAGCCCATTTGGGTGCTTCTTTTTAAGTACCTCAAGATGGTAAAATACAAAAGTATCAGGTAATTCACCCTTGCTTAATTGTTATTTTACTAGAGTTTTAAATGCCATTTGTTCTTAGAATCCATCTTTTTAGTCCAAACTTCTTAGTCGAGCATTAAATACTCCCTTACAATCTGGTTCTTTCTCTCACTTATATAAACACTGCATTCCAAATTATTTTTTAATTTCCAAAATATCTTGTACTTATTTTAGGCTTTTGTTCATATAGTTAAACTCCTCTTAAGTGTCCTGTCTGCTTATTCTTTCCTTTCCTTAAGATACAACTTTATTCATCTCCAAAATGGAGAGAGTAAAAAAAAAATTAAAAAATAAAAGTAAAATACAGAAACTTTTTTGAAGATATAGCTTTAAATCCATCTCAGCTAATAAGGCTTCTTAGACCACAAGAGCTTGCTGTGAAATCCTGAATCATTTTCAATTCCGAATGAATAGGTGGCACTTTTCTTCTAATGAACTATTGTGTTAGATCTCTTGGAACTCTAAAATTCTGTTACTCTTTCACATCATTAATAAGTTTGTATGTGCTAAGGCATCAACTCTGTTTCTTATTCCCCTCTCACAACATCTAACATGGTTCATTTTAACTTTTATGTCATTTTAGCCAGGCAAATTACTATCCATATGTGAAGTTTAATCTTTGAAGGGCAACAATAAGCATGTTAAATAACAGTATCTTTATTAGAATTTTCTAACATTGTGTTTGCTGACCTTGAAATTAACTAATACCAGTATAAAATAATAAACCATTCAACCTGTATTTAAATTGAGTACCTCCTAGGTGCTTGGTGTTGAAAGATACAAAGCTGAATGAGACCCTGTTCCTGCCCTCAAAGACTTCATAGTAATAATCTCAAATTTGTCATAAATATTCTTTGTAGTAAATAGCCATTTTGTGAATAACTCTTTATTTGATAAATCTTTCAAGTGGATAAAGGAACAAGAGATGTGTTTTTAATTCAGAATTCTTACTGAAGCAAAACTTTGCTCACCATCATTAAAATAAGGGCATAGACTTTCTAAAAAGAATTTTTCAAATCAAATTACTTAGGGAGTTCATTTTAAATTTTCTAACACTTCCTCTAAACTGATTATTAAAGTCATGCTGTGAATTTCATGAACACCACCTATTTTCTAAGGAATATAGTTTTTAAAATATAGTTTTAACCTTGGCCTTGATCTCCCATTTATTTCGGCAAGTGTCATGGTGTGTCTAAGCTAAGGATGTAAAGATGAATATGATGTTGCCATTAACTAGCTCCTGTCAGACCATCGCTGGAGTTCCAGCTTGGCCAAATAACTCTGTCAAGCGCTTCTGAAATCCTATTTCTTTTATAGAATTCACACTGTGACAACTTCACCATGTTTCTTAAATTCTAATAAATAAAATATGTCACATTCGAAATCCATACATTTTCTTGTTACATAAAAACTTTGCATGTTTAGTGTTACTTAAAACTGTTTTCATATCCTTTGGTGCTATTTGCATTATTTTAGTTAAGTAGATAGAAGATAGTTTGTTAACCTGATGTTAAAATTCACACTTATGTACTACATGAGTAAGGTAATTAGAAAATCTATAAATACTTTTTTTTTTTTTTTTTTTTTTTTTGCGACAGTCTCACCTTACTGCCCAGGCTGGAGTGCAGTGGCATGATCTTGGCTCACTGCAACCTCCACTTACCAGGTTCAAGTGATCCTCCTGCCTCAGCCCCCCTAGTAGCTGGGATTACAGGCATATGCCACCATGCCCAGCTCAATTTTGTATTTTTAGTAGAGACGGGGTTTCACCATGTTGGCCAGGCTGGTCTCGAACTCCTGACCTCAGGTGATCCACCTGCCTTGGCCTCCCAAAGTGCAGGGATTACAGGCATGAGCCACCACACCCGGCCTTTCTTGAAAGTGTTTTTAAAGTAATGACAGAGCTACAAATTAATCCTAAAGTCTTAACCGCACCCAATTGATGTACTCCTAGTTGCTTTGCTACTATATTTAAAATGTTCAAACACCTAAGTCAATTTCTTTAATGTTCTTTGGAGACCAACTTACTGAAAGAACCTCGACACAGATAATGTATTTGAAGCAAAACTCCAGCACAGTGAAGTAGCAGTAATAACAGCTGACATTCCTAAATGGGCAAAAGAAGAAAGTAAAGTAATGCAACATGCACTAAATCAAGTGATACATATTTAAATAATTATGAATGAGTTTAGAACAGCGGTTCTCAGTCTTGGCTGCACTTAAAATACTTGGGGAATCTTTGTAAATGCCAATATATGAGCTGCACCCCAGTCCAATTAAATTAGAATCTTAGGGGTTGGATCAGACCAGACATCAGTGTTTTCTAAGGCTGTCTCAAGTAATTCTAAAGAACAGCCAAAATTGAGAACCAATGGAGAAAGATCCACTTTGCAGTTTACTAATACATTATTCAGAGTCTGAGTTACATATTTTCCAAGAAATTTAAATTTCTTTTAGAATATTACTCTTTAGTAATACTGGTGATTAGAGTTTGCGTTAAATAGATGTCTTTGATCACACCTATTTTACTTGCAGTGTTGTTTTTTTTTTTTTCCCCTAAAAGTAGAGTTTGGAATCCAGGCTCCTTATTTAATAATGTGGGTATATGTGCCTATCCTGTAGTAAAAGAAGGATTACAGTGCCTGGTATAATGTAGCCAACTCAAAGACAATTCTTTCTGCAAAGCAATATTTAGAGAAAATATATAAAAGAGAGGTGATTAAACTTTCTGTTCTTATGTCACTTTGCTGTATTACAAATGAAATATGAAAAAATTATGTATCAAATTATATTTTAGAAAACATTGAGTTTAATAACTTATTAAGAAGATGACTTGTTTACAGTTTGCCTTTTATTTTAGGTTGTTTACACAAAAGTTCTTAATTATTAAACTATACTGCCATCTATTCATTAAAAGATATGCTTAAAATCAACTAGTTTCTGATTAATACCTATTATCAAGAGATTACAAAATTAGTAATGATTTTGAACTTGAGATGTTGCAAACTAAAATTTTTATGGGTTAATTTACAATTTTTTAGTAACTTAGGATCTTTTTTTAAAAGAAATAATAGGTCTTTTGCCCTTCTGAAAAGAGTACCATTACTGTAATTTTGTTTTGTGTCAAGGCAGTATTCTAGTAGATCATAAAATCCTTGAGGGCAAGAAGCACATCATATGCTGATCATCTTGCAGTAGAAGAAAATATATATAAGCCATAAATATTTTTGATTAGTAGTTTAAATATTAATTTAGTTGAGATAACTCATAATGTCTGTAGTAGATGCATTATTTACAATGCTTTAGAGAAAATGTATTAAATATTGTATTTGTTATCTTAATACAGTGTACTTCTAATTATGGAAAAATCCTTTTGCTTCCACAATGATAAAATTGTGGGGAATATCATGTATTTTACAATTATATATTTAAGTAATAAGATTTAAATTTATAATTTCAATTTTAAAATGTGATAGAATTAGCAATGTCCTTATTTTGTGTCTTCCTCCGCTTTATTCATTCATGATAGGATTTAATTTACTTTTAATTTTGGTGAGTAATTATTGAATATCTTGTAGGAAGCAGAACTGATCTGGAGGAGAAAGCTGTCCAGAGTGATGTGAACAGACATAGGAGAAAGGAAGCACAGAATATGATTGGATAATAGTAATAAGAATAGAAAATACTAATTTTGGAAATCAGCAAGTATTTACTGGAAGGGTAGTATAGTATGATAAGACTATGACTCAAACAGATGTGACACTGAATCCCAACGCTGACACCTTGGACAAAGTGTTTAATCACCCTGAGCCTCAATTTATTAATCTCTACAATTATTCTTACCTATATTTTAAGATTCTTTCTAGTATTTGATGTAGAATGCACAGCTTAGTTAATGGAATTTTTGAACATACACTACGCCTTGACACAGAAGTATAAGAAAGATGTAAATGGTCTTGTTGAAAAAATAAAACATTAAAAAAAGATATTAGAAAATAAGACTATATATAATGTGCTGAAATGTGAAACGTAGAAACATTGTCATGTGACCCTTCCCACAGTACTGCTATTTTCCAAACAGGTTTTCTGTAATCAGACTATCTCACTCATGTGTAAGGGTTCCATATATCTTCTGAACTAGGATAGTTAAAAAAAAGAAGAAGAAAAAACCTACTAATTGTATATGTTTGTAGAATCTTTATCAGTTTACATATTTTCTTTCTTCCTCAGACTCATACAAATAAATCACTTCGTGCAAATACCCATCTTTGCTCTGTTATACTTTCATACTGTTTTTCACTAAAAGAATATTTATTTAATGAGACACCTGGGAGGCAGTATCATGAGAGTCACAAAGAAAATATTAAATAATTAAGCAAACAGTCCTTTTCATCTGAAGATTGAAATGTTTTATTTTCCAAATAATTAACTTTCTAATTGCTGATTTTTCTGAAATACTGTCAGGAGAAAACTTGCCCTGAACCCCAGTTTGTATCAGATAAATTCAGTGACTATTTTATTTTATATTTATTTATTTTATTATTAACTTATTAATTAGAGATAGGATCTTGCTCTGTCACCCAGAATGGAGTGCAGTGGAGTGCAGCTGGGACTACAGGTGTGCACCACCATGCCTGGCTAATTTTTTGTATTTTTTTGTAGAGACATGGTTTTGCCATGTTGCCTAGGCTGGTCTAGAACTCCTGAGCTCAAGTGATCTGCCCGCCTCAGGCTCCCAAAGTGCTGGGATTACAGGCGGGGGCCCCTGCTCCTGACCATAAGTACTGCTTTTAAATTATTGATGTGTTGATTTTTCTATTAATTTATTATTGGTTATTAACTGTAAGTTAAGGATTTCTACAGATAAATTAATATTTAATATGTGTGAGGATGATGCAAATGAGCTTAAAGAAGTTGTGCAACTGGAAGATAAATCATCAGGACTATACACTCTTTCCTTGGATCTTAACGTGGTTCATATCATTCAGTCACAGGTCGTTTGTTACCTACTCAGAGATACTGTTTCTCTAACTACCCCCATCTCACACTTCTCAAACTCTTGCTCCCCTGTCTAGGCCCAAGTTGCCCATCCCTCCCCCACTAAAGCCTTCCATGATTCTCCTGCTCTCCCTGAAGAATGAATTCTTTTTCTGTACTTGGATTTTTTATGTCATTCAGAAACAATAAAACCAACCATGTTGGTCCTCTTTACTGTCTTCGTGTCTTTATATCCTTATTTATCTATTGTCTGCCTTTGCTGTTAAAATGTAAGCTTCCTAAGAACAGAAACCTTGTCTGTTTTGTTGGCTGCTGAAACCCATGTATTTACAAGAGTGCCTAGAACATATGTAGGTGCTTAGTAAGTTGAAGTATTTGTTGAAGGAATAAACAAAATGAACAAACAAGTGGATAAACTTGCTTATTAAAGGGAAATTTATGCATGCAGTTTCAATTTTTAAGGTGCTAAATAATTTTTTTTAGATCATTCTTTATAGGTGATGTTCACCTGAGTGAAAGGTATTCCCTTTCTTCCCTTCCTATTGGTCGCTGTATCTGGGAGTTATTTTATCTAGCCATTGGTGGTAGACTTTGAACACGTAAAAGTCTAGTAGGAGGTCTGTTGCTTAGAATCTCCAGGGATCTGTAAAGACTACAGGGTTCTCTCCTAAGAATAAGGTTGCATAGTTTATCCAGCTGACCTTGGGATCAGGGTTTGCTTTTGCTCAGTGCCCAATCCTCCAGCTACACTGCAAGTTTATGGGCTTAGGCAGTAGCTTTGGAACTGTTATATTTGGTTCCACCCACTGGGTCAGGGGCTGGCTATAGACCATTCTCAATAAGACCCAAGGCTTTACAAAAGCTATTTAAGCTGTTATTTCTAGCCCCTAAAGAGGGAGCCTCAGTGGAGATTGTAACCAGAAGTCTAAGAATAGAATTCTAGAGGACCCTTCAGCTCAAGGTGCTGATAATAACCTGAAAGTATTAAACCAAGAAGAAAGATACTGAAAGAAACAATAAAACTCAGAAAATAGAGTAGCAAAAGAGATTTTTAAGAAACAAAAGGAGAAAAAGGCAAGGTGAACACTTTTGTCAGCCATAAGTGAGTCATTACTGAGCACAGAATTAGTGCTAGTGATATACCTGTGTTAAGATGGGAGAAAGCCACATATTCTAGGGGAAAATAATGCATGATAAACAGCTTGAGTCATCACCTCTAATGTTTAATTAAAAGTATCCAGAAGGCTCTAGATCTACACAGAATGCTTTTACTTCTTTATTATTGTATAGGCAATGCTACCTTTTCTCAAATACCAGTATATTCAATAATAAAAAGTGATTGTTGAGTATGTTTAACCACATTTTATGGTTAAAAGATGTCTTCATAGTATGAATAGGATATGTTCCAAAAGTTAGTCTATAAATAAATTGCTGGAACATATCCTCAGCAGCTTTATAAATGACAGGTTTTATGGTATGTTCTGGGAAACTATCTAACTAGGTGTTATTAAAGAGCTAATAAGACATAAACTACAATAAACATTAACAGCTCTTTTAAAACTTAGTAATTACAAGGCACCAAAGTGATTTGCATACACAATCACACTTAATCCCCCAAACACTATAAAATATGTATTGTCTCTCTTTTGTAATAGAGGGTACTAAAGAAAAAATATTCAATACATTGCTCAGGTCACACAGCAAGCAACGATGTTAAGATTTGAATTCAGATCCAACTGACTCAAAGCTCTTACTCCTTACCATTAATCGTAGTCTACCTAGAATAGGTAGTTGAAATAGTTACACGCTTTATATACCAAGAAGTACACTTAGGTTTTCTATAGAATTCATACCATACATTTTAGCAGAACTAAGGGTATGTGATGACTGTAAGGTAAGGTCATCCACAAAAGAGGTATGGATAAATTACATAGGAGCAAAAAAAGTATTCATAAGCAGTGGCTTACAAAGCTGGAGTATGATTATTTGTATGTTTAGGATTGTTTAGCTTTGAATTTGCTTTTTACTTATTGATATGGTTCCCTAAAATTTATTTGCAGTATATTTAATTTTTGTTTTACAACCAATAACAGTTCACAGAAGAAAAGCTTGGCCAGGCTGAGAAGACAGAATTGGATGCTCACTTAGAGAACCTCCTTAGCAAAGCTGAATGTACCAAAATATGGACAGAAAAAATAATGAAACAAACTGAAGTGTTATTGCAGCCAAATCCAAGTAAGAAACTCTACCTCTTGTGTACCTTAAGTACTATTAGTGGGTTTTTTAATGTTAAAAAAAAAGTTTTAATGGCCATCTGAAAACATAGGATTTTTTTATTGTAGCTTCAGGGTCTGTGGGGTTTTTTGTGTGTGCTTTTGTGAAGAGGAAGTGATATAAACAGTTACGTACCTAACAAATTTTAAAATGACATTTTTTCAGTCTTTTATAGAATCCTTATAAAAAATCTCACTTTTAGGCAGTGACTTTGAATTTTAAGATTTATGAGGAGGTGTGTATATAAATATGTTTTCCTTTTTCATCTAGGGAAGAATTGTCCCTAGATAATTAAGACAAAGTTATATAGATGCTTAACTAGGTACCATTTTTTCTGTTTAAGTTTTCGTGTGTGGTTTTTTGTTTTTTTTTTTTTTTTTGAGACAGAGTCTCGCCCTGTCGCCCATGTTAGAGTGCAATGACACGATCTTGGCTCAGTGCAACCTCCACCTCCCAGGTTCAAGCAATTCTCCTGCCTCAGAGTCCCAAGTAGCTGGGATTACAGGCATATGCCACCGCGCCCAGCTAATTTTTTTTTTTTTTTGTATCTTTAGTAGAAATGGGATTTCACCATGTTGGCCAGGCTAGTCTTGAACTCCTGACCTCGTGATCCACCTGCCTCCCAAAGTGCTGGGATGACAGGCGTAAGCCCCTGTGCCCAGCCTATGTTTAAGTTTTACATTTTCACGTAAATTACTTCGTTTGATTCAAACTACTACTACATTTTCAGATTAGTCAACTCAATAACATTGCAGTTAAGGTGCACAATAATTTTTTAGTGAATGAAACTCATGAGTTAGTATCTTGTCCAAGGCAGCATAGCTAATTAGAAGTGGAAATTGGACTAGAACCTATCAACATCCAGTCTTTTCACTGTGAGCTTTGCATATCAAAACTGAAGAACAAAGGTACAATGTATGCTTTCCTTCTTTTTTTCCCCAATATTTGGGATCATGTTGTGATATGACATATGCTTGCTTTTAGATACTAACTTAAACTCCAAGCACTATACAAATACTAGCAGTCCTCTATCATTTTAGTTAAATGGTAGTGACTTTTTAAATATGCCTTTTGGTTGAAAAACTTAACTGTTAAGTTCTGTGCTCAGTACCTGGGTAACAGGTTCATGTGTACCCCAAACTTCCGCATCATTCAATATACCCAGGTAACAAACCTGCATGTGTACCCCTTGAATCTAAAATAAAAGTTGGAAATAAACAAACAAAATAAGCTTTTTGCACTTTGAGTGAGTCCTAATGTCCTTGGACACCATGTAATATTTTTTATTCATTTAAGGCCATTTAAATTCTATACTCTGGCACTTTTATCAAAAGTAATGGACATTTTTCCTCTTGTTCTAAACATATTTTTCTGATTGGCAAATAAGCTCATTCACAATTGGTAAACAGGGAAATAAAATACAATTCCCTCCCGCCCCTGTTTTGTGCCAGGAAGTAGTAGTAAGAATTGTTTTTGTTTTTTGTTTGTGCTCTAGGTTTTTTGTTTTGTTTTGTTTTGTTTGAGACAGAGTCTTGCTTTGTCACCCAGGCTGGAGCGCAGTGGTGCGATCTTGGCTCACTGCAACCTCTGCCTCCTGGGTTCAAACAATTCTCCTGCCTCTGCCTCCTGAGGGTCGCTGGGATTACAGGTGTCCACCACCATACCCAGCTAATTTTTGTATTTTTAGTAGAGACAAGGTTTCTCCATGTTGGCCAGGCTGGTCTCGAACTTCCGACCTCAGGTGATCTGCCCACCTCAGCCTCCCAAAGCCTGGGATTACAGGTGTGAGCCACCATGCCCAGCCAATGCTCTGGTTATTAAGTTACACAGGTTTTGAGTGGCCAAACCCAGCTCTCCTTTTCTTGTAATTCCTGTGTTGTTTTCAATGTATGATGATCTGGAAATGGGTTTTTCAAAAATATGTTATGCAGAAATATATATTACATTGTAGCACAATTGCCTGCATGTTTTAAGATTTTATTGTAACCTATTGAAATTAAATATTTATTAATATACCAAATATTTTATTAACTGAACGAAGTCAACATAAGATTCCGTTTTAAACTTTTGACCAGATAGGTGGAAAAGCAGTCAAAATTAAGAATCAGAGTCAAAACACAAAACTTTTTTTTTTTTTTTTTTTTTTTTTTTTTTTGAGACAGAGTCTCACTCACCCAGGCTGGAGTGCAGTGGCACAGTCTCTGCTCACTGCAAGATGCGTCTCCTAGGTTCAAGTGATTGTCCTGCCTCAGCTTCCTGAGTAGCCGGGATTACAGGCATGCGCTACCATGCCTGGCTAATTTTTTTTTTTTTTTTAGTAGAGACAGCGTTTCACCATGTCAGCCACGCTGGTCCCAAACTCCTGACCTCAGGCAATCCGTCTGCCTCAGCCTCCCAAAGTGCTAGAATTACAGGTGTGAACCACCACACCGGGCCAAAATGAAGTTCTGAAATTTAACTAGTATCTTCTAAATGGTTATGTTTTAAAAAGCTCTTTTTGGTTTTAACTATTTAGAGATATTTGTGCTTTAAAACTTCTGATTTTGTACTAGAAGCTACCACAAAAGCAAGAATTATTGCCATACTCTATTTTAGGTATTATAACTAAGCCTTTTACCAACTCCTGAAGTGTTCTGTTACTGGTTCAGCTCATTTTTGAAATTTTCAGTGCACTGTGTGAAACTTCCACATGCATAGGAATCTATGTGAGGTACTTAGAAGGAACCTATTTGACTTAGCTTCGATTTATACTTAATCAGTTTCTGGAAACTTAAGCCATTTTCTCATTTGTTCCTGAAATACCTCTAGGTTGGACAGCATTGTAAATGTTAATGTCTTTGGTCTTAAGCATTTTGCTAACCAAGTGTTTATTCAGCTTTTATTTTTTCCCCCTTTCCATGTGTTCTAATGTTCTGTTATTGCATTTAACCTTTTGTATTTTAAACTTATTTTTAATGGTGAAATATTTTGAGTGAATGCATGCTCAGACTTGTGTACTTTAAACATAAACTAAAGCCAAGGCATCATATTGCTGATCTGTCTGTAGACTATTCCACGCCTGGATTGTTCTATTCCTTAAGTACCTGTGTCTATATTTAGACTCTAGGCAAGAAAAAGAGAGAGCAAATGCTCATGCTAAAACTGTCAGATGTAAGTCTTTGGTTCTTCCAGGTACTTTATATCTGTATTTTCCTAGCCAGAAATCCTGATTTTGAAATTATGAACATACATTCAG
Organism: Macaca nemestrina; assembly: GCF_043159975.1. Taxonomy (NCBI): domain Eukaryota; kingdom Metazoa; phylum Chordata; class Mammalia; order Primates; family Cercopithecidae; genus Macaca; species Macaca nemestrina. The sequence goes on along the minus strand of NC_092125.1, from coordinate 146,921,222 downwards.
AGTAAAAATTAGAGTTAAAATGCTACAAACAGGGCAAAGACACCTTCAATAAATATTAAGTGAATGAATCAGTCCTTTTCTGGAACTTAAAATCTTGTAGAATACTCAAATAATTATTTTATTTTAAAATGCTTTTGTGCCAAGATATTTTATCAAATTTCTAAAATATAATTTATTAGTTATATAATAGTCTAACATAAAATTTAAAATACATATTTATTAAGATATGTGCTGGAATGAATGCTAACTTTATATTTAGGAGATGATAAATGGCTGCTGATAGGGGAACAAAACAATCTTCTAATTAGTTTTGCTTTTAGAAATCGTTGGTAATTTTAACCTTTCTCCTAGATGCCAGGATAGAAGAATTTGTTTATGAGAAACTGGATAGAAAAGCTCCAAGTCGTATTAACAACCCAGAACTTCTGGGACAATATATGATTGATGCAGGGACTGAGTTTGGCCCAGGAACAGCTTATGGTAAGTAAAAAGCAAAAAGTTCTGTTAAAGGATATCTTTATGTTTAGATAGAGATGTCATTAACATATTAGTAGGCCGGGTGCGTGGCTCACGCCTGTAATCCCAGCACTTTGGGTTGCCAAGGCAGGCAGATCACGAGGTCTGGAGATTGAGACCATCCTGGCTAACACAGTGAAACCCTGTCTCTACTAAAAATAACAAAAAATTAGCCGGGCGTGGTGGCAGACGCCTGTAGACCCAGCTACTTAGGAGGCTGAGGCAGGAAAATGGCGTGAACCTGGGAGGCGGAGCTTGCAGTGAGCCGAGATCGAGCCTCTGCACTCCAGCCTGGGCGACACAGAGAGACTCCGTCTCAAAAAAAAAGCAGTAGAACTGGTTTTAACTTCAAATTTGTTAAAAATTTTCGATGAAGTGAGAAATATAGGCAAATGTATACAGTTAAATTTATTATTTAATATATTTAAGCATATATTTAGTTATTCAGAGAATTCACATCTTTTTTAGTTCTAAAAAGTTAAATGAATTCTTCACTTATTCTCCCAGTGATCTTACAATACCTATGTTGTAATACTTATGATATTGCACTTATTGTTTGCATATGTCTCTTCATTTTTTGAAAAAACTTTCTTAGGGCTTATTTTATGTTAAAGGTACTTGGCACATAATGCTTGAATTAATCAGTGCTTTTGCTATAATTTTGCAATAATGTCAGTAACCAAAAAATACTAACTATTGTTATCTCTGGATGTTTGGATTACATTTCATTTCTATTTTTCTCTTATGTATTTCAACTTTTCTATAGCCATGCATGGTTTAGTTACACTAGCTCTATTAGTTGCTGTACAGACTTTAAATGTATAGCCCTGAAGCTCAAAGTTACACATCTTTATTGTCACTCTGATCTGATTTTCTCATAACATGAGATTTTCGGTAGCTTCTTTTCCTGTTGTTTATGTCTAATAATAATTCTCTTTATACATCTGCAAGATAATGGTCTTTGGGTATGAAATGGTAGGTAGATTAAATTAATTTCTACACATAGTTCTGATTTACAGAATAGTTTATACATTCTAAGATTAAATGAATTTTAAACTTTAGTAGTTATCTTTATATCAGAAAGAAGTAACCTAAATATTGTTGAATGCCACTAATCCATTGACAGGCTTTTTTAGATACACAACTTTGAAACTTCTACATTGTGTTCTTCAAAATCTAATTTTTAAGTCTGAAAATGCTTAGAACTTCAAAATAAAATTATTTCTGAATTTTAACTGTTAATTTTTAGAAATACGTTACACATTAAACAGATGTTTTATTGCCTGCTTGTGCCAGGCTCAGTTAGATGCTGGGATTGTAAAGTTATGTGAAAGAGACCCAGCAGCCCCTTCCTTCACCAGACTGAAGAAGGTTTTAGCAGAGCATGAACATTAGTAAAGGCTTCTAGATTTTCTTCCCTTTTAAATCTGCTTAATCTGTTTGCACCTCTAGTAATTCTAGTGAATGTACTCTGGTTATCAGAATTGGACTTTGTGAACCTATTACCTTATTAGTAATTAATAACTAAAAATTGAGTATCGCAGGCATGGGCTAAGCATTATATAGTATATATATTTACATATTAAGTAAATTTTCATTTATATCCTGCTTTTAAGATAGATTACTTTCATTTTAAAGACAAGGAAACAGGTTTGGAGAAGTTAATAATTAATCCACAGTCACAGCTAGTATAGTAATTCAAGTGAAGATCTATTTGTATCCAGTGAGGGAGCTCTTAACTACTATCCGTATTACCTTCCTTATCAGTCAGATCCAAGCTTATTCTAAAATGAAGGGATTAAGAACCTCGGAGCTAAAGCTTATTCAAAGTAGAACTAAGAATGGAACTCTGATCTTGGGGTCTCCTTTCTTTCTACTCTACTTTCTACCTCTACTTTTCTACTGTACTTACCCTATTTAAGTATCAGAGTATATGTATTGCAAAAGCATGGATTTTTTTTTAACTTAAGATACCAGTATGCACTATTATTTATAGACACTTGAGATGATAACTACAAGGATGTAGAAACAGAGGACAAATTGTGACTTGATCTATTGGAAGCATTATTCTTTTATAAGTATAACCATAGTCACCCCTCGGTATCCATGGGGGATTGGATCCAGGCCCCCCACCCTGAGGATACCAAAATCCATGGATACTCCGGTGTCTTATATAAAATGGCATAGTGTTTGCATATAACCTATGCACATCCTCCCTTGTACTTTAAATCATCTGAATGTAAATGCTGTATAAATAGTTGTTATGCTGTATTTTTTTAGGGAATAATGACAAGGGAGAAAAGTCTGTACATGTTCAGTACAGAGGCAACCATCTTTTTTTTATTTTTTATATATTTATTTTTAAATAGTGACAGGCCCCGCTGTGTTGGCCAGGCTGGCCTTAAACTTCTGGGCTCAAACGATCCTCCTACCTCAGCTTCGAAGTAGCTGGGACTACAAGCACATGCCACCACTGTGCCTGGCTCCTCAGCCATCCTTTTTTTTTTTTTCCCCCCTGAATATTTTTGATCTGTGGTTGGTTGAACCCATGGATGCAGAACCCATAGATATAGAGGGCCGACTACACTATTTGAGCTGTGACCATAAATATTTTGGGGTATATCTGCCTTCTTTAGTCCCATTGGTAGAATTGGTACAATTACCTATACTACAATAGGAAGTTTATCTTTGTCTCCTTCATTTAGACACTTATACTCTTAAATTTACTTTTGAAATAAAACTACCTTAATTACAGTTAATTCTATTTGATTTTACTTACAAGTGACAGCTAACTTTTAAACAAACCAAATTGCTGATTTATCTTACATGATTTTATTTTCTGATATTACCAGACAGCGATTTTTTAAAAATGTTTTTCCTTTGCAGGTAATGCCCTTATTAAATGTGGAGAAACCCAAAAAAGAATTGGAACAGCAGACAGAGAACTGATTCAAACGTCAGCCTTAAATTTTCTTACTCCTTTAAGAAACTTTATAGAAGGAGATTACAAAACAATTGCTGTGAGTTGAAAAGTGTCCGCTTTATTTAGTAAAAGCATTTAGATGTATATTTATACTTTTTAATGAATAATTTGGCCTCTTCATGACTGTGTAGATGTAGTGGATTACAAAATTAAATAATCCAGGTCGGTACATGTTCACCAGAACACAAAATTAAACCAAAATAAAGGACTACTGATACATTTACTCCATTTGTGTGTCCTACAATGTTACTGAGATGCCTTTATCCCTTTTCATTCATTACCAACACTAAAATCTACAGAGAGGTTCCTGGAATGATGATGAAAATACGGTCTAAAATATCACCATAGTATACCATGTAGCTCTTCATTTTTTAGGATTTTAACTTATTTTCTTAGAGATAGAGAATGAAAATTTTCTAAGATTTTTACAAAGCTGCTATTATAAATACTTCAAACTTTAATTTACAAATTTCTTATTACAATATATTATTGAATATTATAGAAACTTTCTATATGTTCACAATGGATTTGTTTCTGTATAAATAAGTATTTGGCCTGAGACAGAAGAACTACGAAGTTAAAGTATGATTTAAAAGATATTAGCAGCCGGGTGCGATGGCTCACGCTTGTAATCCTAGTACTTTGGGAGGCCTAGGTGGGTGGATCACTTGAGGTCAGGAGTTCGAAACCAGCCTGGCCAACATGGTGAAACCCCATCTCTACTAAAAATACGAAAAAATTAGCCAGACGTGGTGGCAGGTGCCTGTAATTCCAGCTACTCGAGAGGCTGAGGCAGGAGAATCGCTTGAACCCTGGAGGCAGAGGTTGCAGTGAGCCAAGATCGCGCCTCTGCACTCCACCCTGGGGGACAGACTAAGACTCCATCTCAAAAAATGTAAAATAAAATATAAAATAAAATAAAATAAAAGTTAGCTTAGTGCAATGAAATTTGACGTATGGAATCTTAAGATTAAAGCAAACTGAATTATAATAAACTTACATATTATACAGAAGCTAGAAATTCCTGAATAATTCTAAGATACTATACTAATGTTTATTCATTATTCTGTAAATTTGAAATTCCATTTTGGAGTGGTTGGGTTGCATTTGGTGCTATGACACATTAAGTGCAGCCTGCCCAATCCTTGAGGTGTAGGACACCAGGCATCGAGGAACCTCGCCCCAGGCCTATGCTTCCTTCTTTCTAGGCACCTTCTGGATAATCTGTAACAATTTGAAACAGTTTTTCAATCTGGCCACTAATGACATTTTGGGCTTCAGGATTCCTTGTAGAGATAGACTTGTGGAATGTTTGGCAACATTTCTGGCTTCTGGCTAGCAGAAGCCAGTAACATCCCTCCACCAGTTTTGACAACCAAAAAGGTATTGCCAAATGTTCCCGAGGCGGGATAGGATCACAAAATATTAAAACTGATATTCCTTTGTTTCCATCATTGCCTGCCATCTTTCCCAGACATTTATGATGTTTCAATTATTTTAAAATTTAAAACAAGTAACAAGGGGATGGAAGGGAGGCCAGATACCTGAATGGTAACTTTATAGCCAAGTTTGTAATCATAGATCTTTATCAAATGATACATACGTTTACTAGGGAATAATACTTTAAATGTGTATGCTCTTACAAAATTTTAGCATCTTTAGCCTTTATTTTTTCTTTTCTATATTTATAGAAAGAAAGGAAACTATTGCAAAATAAGAGACTGGATTTGGATGCTGCAAAAACGAGACTAAAAAAGGCAAAAGCTGCAGAAACTAGAAATTCAGTAAGTAAATAGAAAAATATTTTTGATTAATAACTTTAAGATTTGTAAAATATTTTGCTAATATACCATGAAAGATACAGACTATTAACTTTAGGGTCTTGTTTTTGTGCTCTCTAAACAAATTTATCAGAACTTAATACATCCAAATCAGTGCAAAGTAGTCATATCGAAAAGGTGATATTCATGGCCAGGCACAGTGGCTCATGCCTGTTATCCCAGCATTTTGGGAGGCTGAGGCAGGCCGATGGCTTGAGCCCAGGAGTTTGAGACCAGCCTGGGCAACATGACACAGCCCCGTCTCTCTACAGAAAGTACAAAAATGAACGGACATAGTGGCACCCACCTGTAGTCCCAGCTACTCAGGAGGCTGAGATGAGAGAATCTCTTGAGCATGGGAGGTGGAGGTTGCAGTGAGCCAAGTTTGCACCACTGCACTCCAGCCTGGGCAACAGAGCCAGACCCTGTCTTTAAAATAAAAAAATATATATATATATGTGTATATGTATATATGTGTGTGTATGTGTGTATATATGTATATGTTTATATATGTATGTATATGTATGTATATACACACACACGTGATATTTAGCTGTACAGCTGCTGCTAAGAAACAAAAATTATGGTAGCTCTTAATGTTGTGTCATGTTTTTTTAAATATCCTCAGTGGTGACAAGTATTTTTGGAGATAGATTTATTATAATTGGAAATAGCAAAAAAGATAGTAATTAAGATGAGACTCAAGTTTGAGAATACTTGTATTTGACTTAAACATTAGTTCACTTCCCTTTCCACACACTGCTCAAACTAACTAAAAGAATGTTTACCAAGAATAGTTCCAAAACCATTCAAACGAACAGTGGTAGTATGGACTTTCAGGCAACGATGTTGAGTGAGAGGAAACTCATTTGGATAAATAAATTGTAGTATATATTCCAGAAAATCTCAGAATATTGAGTAGGTATACATTAAATATAATAATTAAATTTTTCTTTAAATATTTATAAGCTTTTTAGTTAATCCAAGTTATACTGTCTATATTGTCATTCCAGAATTTGAAAACATCAGATTTGAATTGTAATAACTTTAAAATAGTACAAAATAAGCCACGTATGAATTTTTTAGAAGAAGCTAATAAATTAATACTTAATTTGAGCTTTGGTATATTACCCCGCCTTCTGTTTTGAAGTCACTACCACTGCCAACATCAAGAATCACTGCCTTCATGAGCATACTACCACAGTGCTGGTACTGTCTTATAGTTCTCTTGTTTGGGGGATAAAAACGTTGAAAATTGGTTTAGAGTGAAATTTAAAACTGATTAACTTGGTATTGGATAGTAATGTCTTATGAGACTACCCCAATACCTTGTATGAGCAGAATAAGTTATTTTTTCTATGTTTTTTTTTTCTTTTTTGGAGACACTGTATTAGTTACTGCTAAAGAAGAGCTATCTTTGATAAGACATTAATTCCAAATTTACTGGCATTTTCACTTCACGGTTTATCATTACATCAGCACCACAAACAGCAAAACTTCCCTAAACAGACTATCTGCAGCATCAGAACTTTGAAAATGAACACTATAGATAGCAGGAGACATTGAATTCTTTTATTAGTTTCTAGTTGCTAATAATGAATTTGAAAAGTAAATTATAAACTCGTTTTTAAAGATAATAATTTCATAATCAGGAACAAACTTAAGGATCGTTTGGAAATAAATATTTTAACTGGGACAGAATGTCTTTATTCAAGATGCCTACATGTGCCCAGTGATAATTGTGGAATAAAAATACTGTTACCAAGTTTCAGTACAAAACTTTGTTTAATAAGCACTATTATAGGAATGACAGTCTGTTTTTCTACCTGGAAAAGTTCCGGAAAGCACATATAGATTTAACAGTGTACAAAGTCCTTTAATATTTCTAAATTATTTTACCACTATTAAAATATATAGAACCTAAATATAATAGTAGACCAATTTTGAGAGATGTTTCCCTTTTGAGATATCTGGAAAAGATCTTGGCAATTTTTCTCTGCTGTGTATTTTTGAGGATAAAGGTTTTTTTCCTATGGGAATTTATGTTTAAAGTAAAAGATGATACAAATGATTTTATTCAGTTCAACAATTTTATTTATACACAGCTCTTCTAGAACTTATGTATTACATAAAGCAAAATTTAACTCTAGCCAAATACTGTTTTTTTAGTCTAGACAAAGTTCAATTTCCTGATTTTAATTGTATTTTTCCTCTAGATAACCAACTCGTTTTTCTTCAAACTTTATAGCAGTAAGTCTGAAATACTTTGGGAAGAAAAAGTTCTCTTAGTTTATTATTACATAAAGCCTGGAGGTATGCCTGTATTTGGTGATCCTTTTTTTCCCCCTTGTATTTCTCTTCCATTTACTTGAAGAATCACTAGGAGTTTGGGTTTGCTTTTTTTTCCTTCTTTGATACATTTCCTGGTTCCTAGTTGGCAACTGAAGTGGTTAATCTAACCTTAACTTACTTTGATTTCTCATCTTTATAAATTTCCATGGATTAATTATTTTGTAACTAGTTACTCTGTCAGTAAGGTTTGGGATCTCTCCATATTGGCACTTTTTAAATAATTTACTTACTAGTTTCTTGTGACTTTTTTTGAGTTCTATGTTTACTAGATGCTAATTTTGTACAGGGTACTCTACTGAGGAGTTCATAGATAAATGATGTAAAATATCTGCTGCTCTCAGTTCACTATATGGTATAACAGATCAAACTTTTTGATGATTTAGCCCTATCAGTAAAGAATTTCTGCTTGTATCTAATATTGCTGTTTTATCAGTTAGCATATTGAAGAATGGTAAAGCAACATCAAAGGCATTTCTCAGAAATATACCAATTAAGCAGAAAGCCAACTTTAATGTTTCACAATGAACAAAAACACAGTTTTGAAAAATAGATTGTTTATATGATAAAACATACCAGAGAAGCAAGAACAAAAATAATTACAGGTTGAGTATCCCTAATCCAAAAACCTGAAATCTGAAATGCTCTAAAATATGAAATTCTTTGAGTGCCTTTATGATGCTCAAGAGAAATGCTTATTGGAGCTTTTCACATTAGGGTTGCTCAGCCAGTAAGTATAATGCAAATCCAAAACCAGAAATTTGAAACACTTCTGGTCCCAGGCATTTCACCTAAGGGGTACAAAACTGTAATGCATTTCAATTATAAGGCACCTACATTTACTAATCCAATTTTATCTAATCTAAACTTAAAAATTATTTTACAGTTGTAGTAATGTTAAAGATAAAAATCAGCCGGTTTCAAAGCTCTTCGGTGTTTAGTGGTTTAGGCCTCTGTTATTTTGGGACATCCAAATTTGATGGAAAATATTTCTTTAACATCATACAGCAAACTTAAGCATTTCCACAGCAGTGTAAATCTTTAATCTGTAAACTCAATAAATTTAGAGCACCATCATACAGCCTTTAAGAGCACATGTTTGAATTTAAGGTTTATTAGAAATACAAGGATTGACATGCCTTTAAGACTTCAGAGTATGCCAAGACCTGGCTGAGGCTGATTGAAAGAGAATGTGGTTGAAGGCATCATAAATTCATAAAATAGAAATGATCTTTGAATAGGAAAATTTGGGGTAGGCAGAAGGACTTTCTTAGTGAAAATTTAATAAAAATTGTAGGTAACTGACAGTTTTAAAAATGATACATTTTCCCTAAATGATTCTCATTTAAAGTCAAGCATCGGCCGGGCCGGTGGCTCACGCCTGTAATCCCAGCACTTTGGGAGGCCAAGGCGGGCGGATCACAAGGTCAGGAGATCGAGACCACGGTGAAACCCCGTCTCTACTAAAAATACAAAAAATTAGCCGGGCGCGGTTGTGGGCGCCTGTAGTCCCAGCTACTCGGGAGGCTGAGGCAGGAGAATGGTGTGAACCCGGGAGGCGGAGCTTGCAGTGAGCCGAGATCGCGCCACTGCACTCCAGCCTGGGCAACAGAGCCAGACTCCGTCTCAAAAAAAAAAAAAATAAATAAATAAATAAATAAATAAAGTCAAGCATCAACATATTTTTTTGTTTTGAAAATTTGAATATCGGGGAAAAAAATGAATAGGCACCACTATCTGCAGTTTCATAGAACAATAAATGTAGTGGGGTTTTTTTAAGTAGAAAAAATATTTGATTGGCTCTTTTACTTGTTTAATGTGTTATTTATTGTGCAGAAGTAATTTGTTTCACTGTGTTCATTGGTATAATGTGTTCTTTGTCTCTTACTATGAACTTAAGCAACTAAACTCAGCTCGCCTTGAAGGAGATAACATTATGGTAAATTTCTCTTACATGCTCAACTTCCTGCATGTAAAATGGCTGAAGGTTTGTTGGCCTACTGTGTTTTCTACATCTTGAATAAAGTGCCTTCTCTTGCTATTAGCTGCATGTAAAATTTTGAAATAATTGAAACCATGTATTCATTATCTTTAACAACAAAAATATGAGGAAAAAATACTAGCTGAAGTGATACTGGAACTTTATATAGTGCCTTTTTGCACTGAGTAAAAGATGCTAATTTAAGCTGGCATTTATATTTTCACTTTTGGCAAAGAAAATTAACAAAATATACTTAAAGAAAGGTGTAAGGTAAACACTTTGACTTTGCTGCTCAGTAGCTTCAAGATTTACCTTATTTTCACCCAAACTCAACATAGAATTAATTTCTTCTGCCATTTCAGGCCAAGACAGACCCCATTAGATTAGGTACTCCTGTAACGGCCAGGCTTGTTCTCCATTCAGTGCTAACTCACTTACAAAAGTTTTGGTGGAGTGGTGATAGCCTTGGGAAAGAATAGAGAATGCAGATTGTTTTATGGTATCCAATGTATATGTTGAGCTTAGTTTGAGAAAATGTTTGAACTATTAGAAGTTTTTTATTTTAGTAAAATAGAAAGTTGTAAAATCTGAACATAGCCAACAGTTGTGCACATTAGCCAATAAAAATGTATAGATATAGTGTGTTTTATTTCTAGATATATTACTTCATTAGAAGTATCAACGGATCTGCAGTACAGCTAATAAATTGGCAATTAATTGGCTGCTTTCATTCACTAGCATTAAACTAAAAGCAGGAAAGTAATAGGAAAGATTATTGTACAGAATATATAAAATGCATTTTTGTTTTTGTTTTTTTAAAAACTGTAATTACTGAAGCCCTGGCTGAATTAGGGCTTACCTTAGATAGCAAGAGAATGCATTAATGTGTTTCCATTGTCCTATCTATAGGTAAATGAAAAGGGTGAGAATATTTCAGTCATTGCTAATTTAACATATAAAGCATAGCTTTTCTTTTTGTCTCAGGTAAAAACATAATTAAAAACAATTAACAGGACTTTGTTTCATTAATCATTTGTTTTTACTATTAATGTAACCTACTTATAGTAAAATATATTTACAGCTGGTAATTTTATATTTATTATATCTCCAGCTTATTGTTTCTCTCCAAAAAGGCTGTATCAGCAGCCATTAATCCTTGCTTTGCTTCATTTCCTAAAATTTTATAATTTATACTTAAATGAGAAATTCGAAATCATTTAGTCCAAATCTCTAATTTTCCAGATGAGAATACTGGAGCTAAGAAAAATTAGGTGTTCTCAATTTGGGAAAACTGTTAATTTATAGATTTAGCGTAAGATTTTAGAATTGATAGTAATGATACATATAAAAGTCATACTTACACAGTATGTTAAGCTGTACTGATTTAGTTACTACTGTGTTTAATCTATTAATATTATTCTGAAAAAGAGTATGCCATTTAAACAAGTATTTATATTTATCTATACTAAGTTGTAGAAAATAAATTCCAACTTTCATGCTCTATATTTTTCTCTAATTTTTAATGCTGGCTAGATTTGGGCAGAGGAGGTGACAAAAGTAAGTAAATTATTAAACTACAGAACTATGAAACAAGAATTTAGTTGACATTGATTCAGTAAATATTTATTGGGCAACCACCATGGGTCCAGTCACAGTCTATGTTACTATACCTTATAAAATCTGAAAATGATGGGTATGTGCAGGTCTCTTTAACTAATAGAAGCTCCACCAAGCAGTTGAACAATGCTGCAGAGATGTGGTTTGCACACACACTGATAAATCTTAGATACCTGTACTAAGTGGTCATCTTACAGTTCCTTACTATAGAAGGCAGGCGAAATGCTTGTTAATTATTTTTTTATGACAATTTTTAAAATGTAAAATATAGTTAACACCATGTCCTGTATCTTCAGAGAATGGAATGTATCATATTTCGCACAATGAATTTTTTTTTTTTTTTTTTTTTTTTGAGATGGAGTTTTGCTCTTGTCGCCCAGTCTGGAGTGCAATGGCACAATCACAGCTCACTGCAACCTCTGCCTCCTGGGTTCAACCAATTCTCCTGTCTCAGCCTCCCAAGTAGCTGGGATTACAGGTGCCTGCCACCATGCCTGGCTAATTTTTTGTATTTTTAGTAGCGACAGTTTTTTTCACCATTTTGGCCAGGCTGGTCTCGAACTCCTGAATTCAAGTGATCCACCCACCTTGGCCTCCCAAAGTGCTGGGATTACAGGCATGAGCCACCTCACCCAGCCACAAGTGAATTTTTTAGGTAACTGAAGCTTGTTCTCTCCAGCACCAAAGCTAATTTTTCTCAGTCACATTAGTTGAAAAATCTGTAAAAATGTATTTTACTGCTGCATTAAATATAGGATAGCAAGTATTTGATTTTACTCTAGTTAAGGTCATTATTAACATTTATTATACTGTTAACAATTGAATTTGTTGTTTTTCAACTATGTTGTCTCTTCCCTCAGTATCAGACTTGTTTCTTGTAGAAGTTGTCTGTGACTGCTGCTAGCAGTTCTTCTGTCTGTGTTACCATTTCTAATCGTCTGTGGGCTGGGAAAGCAAGTAATTAAACAACAGTTTAAGGGATAAAATTAGAAACTGTAGTACATGCAGACTTGTTTCAAATGCTTTTTGAAGTCTTCAGAAGCATTTTTCATTTCCTTCTTATGTTAGGGCCTACCAAACTCTGACATCTACATGAGGATAACACTGGGGGCTGAGGACAGGTGATGATTGTGGCCCCTGACAAGTAATAGCTTTATAAACTTTAACTTTTCTTTTCTGGCTTTGTAGGATTGATTATACAGTCTGTTTTATGCATAGGTTGTAGAGCTATTGATTCTATGACTTGGATCTCCAGTATGAAATTCTTACCTTAAGCTCTTATCCCCCTTTGTGAAGTCTGTTCATCAATTTAGTTATGGTTCCACACTGGATTCTGATTTCTTCCTGAACTTCTAGCATGAAAAGGGGCAGAGCAACACAGAAGAGAATATAGGTTGAACAAAAAACCTAGAATGTCTTCCTCTTTGGCGTAAAGATATGCCAGAAAATTTCTGACTTGATTTTGCAGTCTCAGCAAGTTTAGGAAATAAATTGATACAATACATGGGAAGAAACTCATGAAACATATTATATACGTATATATAAAACTAAAGAAACCTATCAAAATGGATTTGAGGGGTTTTTTTCTTCTACACATGTCACTGCTGACATTTTTATAATTAAAATGTATAAATGACCGGGCGCAGCGGCTCATACCTGTAATCCCAGCACTTTGGAAGGCCGAGGGGGGCAGATCACCTGAGGTCAGGAGTTCAAGACCAGCCTGACCGGCAAGGTGAAACCCCACCTCTACTAAAAATAGAAAATTAGCCAGGCGTGGTGTCCCAGCTACTTGGAAGGCTGAGGCAGGAGAATCCCTCGAACTTGGGAGGTGGAGTTTGCAGTGAGCCGAGATCGGCCATTGCACTCCAGCCTAGGCAACAAGAGCAAAACTCTGTCTCAAAAAATAAATAAATAAATGAAAATGTATAAATGTTAAAACTTTATATTCCTGGAGTATTTTAAGATTTTAAGCCATATGAATAGTAGGCAACACTGATCAAGATAGTCACAGCAAATGCCTCAGAAGCATTACCAAAATTTATGGCTTACAGAAAACCCAATCATGATATCATGGGCCAACAGATTCTTGCCCATCTTCCAGTTACGTTTAAAAAAAACTCTTCTAGCTTACCTAACCCATGTTATGCTATCATGTAGTCTAGTAGCAGTTATTTTTAGCAGTAGAAAGTCTCTTCCCTTGAGATTTTTTAGACGACAGAATATCAGCCCTTTCTTATCTATCTTTCTAATGTGGATAATTTTCTTCCAAAGTAAATTGATTATGCTAAACCTAATTTAAATTTTTTTAGCTTCTCAGATCAATTATGAACAGTTATATATGCCAGAAGTATAGATGATTTGGGATATTTGACTATTTGAAGCCACCCAACATGCACTAAAACTTATTCCAGAAATGAGATGCATTTTTCCCTATCATCTACCCTCTCTAAATAAAGTCTAGATTGTACAGAAGGACCTCCTAAGCTTTGTAACATGGTGCCTTTCTTCATGATTAAATTTTACTCAAACCTAGAAAGCTGATCCCTCATCCTTAATGAGATCATTTGATATTTTTTATTCAGTGTACTTAGCATTAAAATATTATTTCCACTTTAGTCTCAATCTTCCTGGTCACCTTAATCTGCTACCTAGTTTTTTTGCTTACACCTTACCTAGAAATAATGTCAACTAGTAGGATTTTTCTGCCATTTCTACTAAAGACCATTAAATCAAACCATACTTTCACAATCAAAGACCTATATGGGACTAGCCTAGTTTACTTATGAAGTGCATTTATTTTTGATTTGCCGTATTTACTTCTGTCACTCAAAGCCTTTTTGTATTCAAGCAGAACAGTAAATAGTGCATGTGTAACATTGATGTGATTGGTTTTCCTTAATGCTCTCCTTAGGAAGAACATTGCTTCTTTTTTTCTTCTGGGACTTTTTTCTACTTCATACTAGCTTCCAAATGAAGCTTACTTTGTCCCTGCTATCAAAAAACCATGGGTTCTGGTTTTAGTCAAGTAAATTCAATTTCGACTTTTGACTTACTAATTCAAGCTTATTGCCATAAGTCCAAGCTAGAGGTCAATTCTTAGTCCCCCCTGCTGGGGTTGTTGCCAGTGGGCTGTTACAGCAACTGATTATCTACTTTGCTGCTGCTTCCTTGTAGACTGGCTTACTAGGTTAACTATTGCTAAGAAAGGGTGAGGAGAGGGAGATGAGGCCTGAAAGAAAAAAGTTCATACCTTGTTGTTGTTTTTTTTTTTACTTTTTATTATGTCTTGGAAATGTCATAAAGCATTTGCATAGGTGGAAAATGCTATTTGTGCTGGAGAGGTAGTCAAACATCATTATAATGATGATGTTACCAATGATAATGCCCAGTGGGAAATAAGCTAACTATTCTGAGTAAGCTGTGAGGTTTTATTTCTCTTTCCCACTTATTAACAACCAACTCTGACTAAAGATTTGAGAAAATGTTTTTTGCCACTATTTGCTATTTTTAGATCTTGTTGATTTTTCAGTGAACTGTTTTGTCACAGCAGTAAAGCCTCTTTTATCAGATGGTTGAAACCAATAGTGGCATACTATTATTTACATCTCTTCCCAGCTCCACAGTATGTGACTTCACCTTAGTAGCTGGAAATCAGCTGTGGTGGTAGTATTTATGTCATGAAAATCTGGATATGAGAGCTTTTTTTTTATTTCTTGGAGAAGAATTTAACAGCATACCACTGATTGAAGTTCAATCATAACTTAAAAAGCTTTTTAAAACCCTAGTGTATCTTAATAGATAGTATTCTGCTTAAGGCATTTTTTATGCATAGTTTGAAAAGAAAATGTAAAAGGAAGACATTTAAAATGTAGGACAAAAAATCCTTTGAATGAACCTAAAAACTGTGGTGCTAGCAACAAGTGTTTGGCAACTAAACGCAAGGTGAAAATCCTATGGCGTCACTCTAAAGTCTTTTGCATTTGAGACTGAAGACTCTTTAACTTCAAAGTAAAAACTATAGTAATAATTGAGAATTTTTTGCAGCAATATTATTTTATACTTGTAAAAGTGGTCATCTTAAAATTTTGTAAAATATTAAAATTTAGCAAAGTTGATACTAGAAAATTTATGAAAATGTCTTGACTTTCTCTTAGTAGTTTTTCTAGGCTCTTAAGAGTGTATTATTAAGCTTTAGTGTAACAGATTCTTTTGAGTCAAGTACTGGAATCAGTTGTCCAGGTGGAGTAATACAGAAAAGCTAAGGTCTAGAAACCAGGGAACCATTTTAGATACAAAGCAGAATTGGGGAATTGCCAGATTATAACTTGAGGTTTGTTTGGGGCATTTTTTTTTTTAACTGTCTAAAATAAATGTGTATAAGATGGACTGAGTCTTCTGAAGAGATTCTAAAACTATATTCTTATTTAAGTCTGAACAGGAATTAAGAATAACTCAAAGTGAATTTGATCGTCAAGCAGAGATTACCAGACTTCTGCTAGAGGGAATCAGCAGTACACATGTGAGTATTCATTCATTGAAAATTCATCTGGAACAAGACTTTGGTAGTCCTAAGGCAATTTTGGGAGGAAAAACTGAACTTCTCAGTCATTCATCAAGGAAATTTAAATTGTTACTTTCCAATATATCCGAAGAAATATTTAAAATTTTTGTTTATATCTTATCACCTAGTTCTCCCACCCTCATTAAATATACAGTTGGTGTTTATTGGCTAAGCAGAGTTTGCTAGTGTACTGTTCACCAAGGCCAATCTTAATAATAAGCCTTGTAGTAAAATGTTAGATACTGGTGAGTCTACCTCAGTACAATATTGTGGTCTGTCTCCCCCTTGCATTTGCCATTTAAGTTGACTATAGAGATAAGAACTGACTATAATTTTCCTTCACAGGCCCATCACCTTCGCTGTCTGAATGACTTTGTAGAAGCCCAGATGACTTACTACGCACAGTGTTACCAGTATATGTTAGACCTCCAGAAACAACTGGGAAGGTGATAATTTACTTTTCACATGTAAAGAGGAGAAATTCAAATTTTTGCATATGAACTAATAGTAGGGACCAAGATTAGAGGAATTAAAAGCTCTTACTAGCATTCTTAGAAATAGTTTCTTTTTTTTTTTAGGAAAGTCATTATCAGATTTCTGAGGTAACAGAATATTTTGAGCTCTTCTGGCACAGAGGCATGTTAACAGGGATGAGAAAAAAAAAAGTGAATACCTTTTCAGTGCTGTAAGGTTAAAAGTGTTTCAAAGTTCACTTTTTTCCTGCTACTAATACTTTTTGCTATTGGTTGAGGAAGATATAATTCAATTGACAGTTACCCTTAAAGATAAACTAATTTATACTTACTCATTACTCATTTGTTTACTATATTGAAAAAAAGAAAAGTTTTAGAATATTTCGTAAGACCTCATATCTACCGATGTGATTATTTTGAATATGATAATATACTTTAAAAGCAAAATGATAGTATGTAAAACACATAGCTCAGTCATTCATTCATCAAATATTTATTGACTGTCTGCCATGTGCCAAGCACTGTTACATATTCTGGGGTAATATCAGCAAACAAAACAAGCAAAGATGCTTGCCTTTATGGAGCTCACATTATAAGGTGACACTGAAAATAAAATAATGTTTAGGGCAAACATGGTCTCTGCTCTCGCAATACTTAGCCTAGGTAGAAATACAAAGCAAGCCATTGGTAGTCAGGCCATGTAGTTGGCAGAAAAATAGAAGGTGCCTGGTACTATGAAGGCATCTAACTGTGACTGAGGTACATCTAGCAGAGTTTCCCAGGTGAAGTTATCTTGGTAGGAATAATCTAGATGAAAAAAGGGACAGGGATGAATATTCTAAGCAAGGAAGAATATGTATATAAAAAAGCCACGAGAGAGAGAGTAGGGCAAGTTCAGGGAACTGACAGTAGTCCATTCAGGCTGGAGCATAGTGTTCAAGAATGGAATGGTAGATGAATCTAGAGGAGTTAAGCAAGGTCATACCATGAATGGCCTTTAAAGTAAGTTGTTGTAAGGAGTTTGGAATTTATATAGTGAGGAACCATTAAAACAGGGGAGCGATATGTAGCATTTGAAGGAAGAATATCAAAAAATCGTTTCAGGGGATAAGGTAAATAAAGTTACTTTGGTGTTTGTTTCTGCACATTAACACTTCAAAACTTGGCCTATAACAAAATTGGGCACATCCATGAAACCAATTTTGAACCTCAAAAATGAATTGCAGCCTAGTCATTAGTTATTTTAATACGATATACAGGAGCATTTACATATCTGTATATTTGAGGTTTTTTTAGTGGTAATATCTCAAGGCAGAACACCATTGTATCTTCACATCATTATAACTGTTTTAAGCCCAAGAAGCCTTAGTAATTTTTTCCACTTTATCCTGAAACTCTGGAAGTGCAGCATAGGGGTTGCTTATACTTGCATTCTACTTAAAGCCACCCTATGCTTAGGACTCGGCCATTTAAACAAAATCCAGTTATTACGTTATTACTGCACTTTGAGATAAACTCCAGCAATACAAAGTAAAACCAGTGCTACTATTCTAGAAGAGAAAGTCTAGCTTATCTCTCCACCCTCAATTATATTATTGCTAATGACCAATGACACTGGGGGAAGTTTTTAAGATAATACATGGAAATATTCAAATATAGAACTTCACAAATCATCCAGCTCCACACTAACACATTCAAAAGCTATTTATGAAGAACAGAACCAGATTGTATCGTTAATAGTTGCAGTAACAGTACCAACAGGTAGTAGAAGTAACTGAATAACAGCAATCACTTTGGCTGAGCCTAAGTTGTGCATAGGTGCTCTACCAGACACCTCATGTATATTATTAACTTTATAATCCTCACCACCAAATGAGGTAGGTACTATTATTATCCATATTTTAAAGATGAGAAAGCAGAAGTACTAGTCACAAGATTAGCAATTTTTTTTTTTTTTTTTTGAGACGGAGTCTGGCTCTGTTGCCCAGGCTGGAGTGCAATGGCACGATCTCAGCTCACTGCAAGCTCCGCCTCCCGGGTTTACGCCATTCTCCTGCCTCAGCCTCCCAAGTAGCTGGGACTACAGGCGCCCGCCACCTTGCCCGGCTAGTTTTTTGTATTTTTTAGTAGAGACGGGGTTTCACCGGGTTAGCCAGGATGGTCTCGATCTTCTGACCTCGTGATCCGCCCGTCTCGGCCTCCCAAAGTGCTGGGATTACAGGCTTGAGCCACCGCGCCCGGCCGATTAGCAATTTTTTTAACAATTGGAAGGCTTTTACATATCACGCTCCAGTGGCTTAATTGACATTTTTGTAGAATGAGTAATTGGTATGATTTTTTAATGTATCAATAAAAGTTCTTAGAAGGCAAAAGTGGCCTTTCAGTTCATTTTTTAAATCTTAACTCTGCAAAATTGACATAGGTAGACTTCAGTGGCTAATCAAAGGCTAAAATCATACTAGTAGATTTGAAAGTAAAATATGGTTAGAGAACTAAAAAAGCTATGTGTATATACATACTCATATAAGTAGAGCTTTTTCTTACCTTCAGAAATGTATGTATTTAATCTCTGCTGAAGAACTGAGTTCACTGAGGAAGGGATACTAGGAGAGATGGTTAATTTTAGAGAGGAAAAGCTATATTTAAAACTATTTCTTCTTATCATTAAAACCCTTTATCCATCAGAGAAACATTTGCTTTTCATTTTTAAAATGCACTGTTCCAGATGTGGAGAATATAGTATATAAATAAAATAACCAAAATTCCTGCCTTCCTGGAATCTACATTCTATATGGAGGCAGAAGGGAGCAGAAAAGCAATATGTATATAAATTATATAGTATATTAGAAGGTGAAAATGGTGTACCGAAAAACATAGCAGGAAGCTACTTTGGTCTGAGTAGAGAAAGATGTGAGAAAGCACGCATGCAGGCATCTGAGAGATGCTCCAGGAAGAGGGTGCAGCGAATACAAAAACCCTGAGAGCGTGACATAGCTGGTATGGTCAAGGAACGGCAAGGAGGGCTTGGCTAGAGACGAATAGAGGAAATGTGGAGCCAAAACATATAGGGCTTTGACTTTGGTCTTTACTCAGAGATGAGGAGCCTTTGGAAATTTTGAGCTGAGGAGTGACATAATTTTAGGCTTTAACAGAATCATTCTGGCTGCCACATTGAGGATAGGTGTTGGGTGGAAGCTGACAGATCTGTTTCAAACTTACTGCAATAATGTAGTGAGTAATTCAGTCAGAAGTTGGCAGTGGCTTGGATCGGGGTAATTGTGGTAGATAGGATGGAAGTGGTCAGGTCCTGTGGGTGGTTTTTTTTTTTTTTTCTTTTTTTTTTGAGACGGAGTCTCACTGTGTTGCCCAGACTCGAGTGCAATGGCACAATCTCTGCTCACTACAAGCTCCTCCTCCTGGGTTCACACCATTCTCCTGCCTCAGCCTCCCAAGTACCTGGGACTACAGGCACCCGCCACCACACCCGGCTAATTTTTTGTATTTTTGGTAGAGACAGGGTTTCACTGTGTTAGCCAGGATGGTCTCGATCTCCTGACCTCGTGATCCACCCGTCTCAGTCTCCCAATGTGCTGGGATTACAGGTGTGACTATGGGTGTATTTTAAAGTCAGAAGCATTTGCTTGACAGACTGTATGTATGTATATTGAACACAAAGATGTCAAGAATTATTGCAAGGTTTTGTTTTGTTTCATTTTGTTTTTAAGATGGAGTTTCACTCTTCCAGCCCAAGCTGGAGTGCAGTGGCGCAATATCGGCTCACTGCAACCTCTGCCTCCTGGGTTCAAGGGATTCCCCTAACTCAGCCTCCCAAGTAGCTATGATTACAGGTGTGGCCACCATACCCAGCTAATTTTTTGCATTTTTAGTAGAAAAGGGGTTTCACCATGTTAGCCAGGCTGGTCTTGAACTCCTGGCCTCAGGCAATCCACCCGCCTCAACCTCCCAAAGTGCTGGGATTATAGGCATGAGCCACCGCGCCAGTCTGCAAGTTTTTGACCTGAAGGAATAGGGAGTTGTGGTTAGTTAAAATGGGGATTGCCAGAGGCGGCAAAGATTTCAGGGATGGAGGTGTGGGAAGTATGTCAGTTACATTAGAAGCCCAGTTTTAAATATGTTAAGTTTGAGATGTCTGTTAAACATTTAAGTGGAGGTATCCAATTTTAGGATATGCAGGTCGGACTTGGATTGGGGGCGGGGTGAATTAGAAAAATTAGAGAGTTGTCAGCATATCAAAGATATTTAAATCTGTGAGACTAGATAAACCCTCGAAGAAGTAAGTATAGAGAAAAGAGGAGGATCAGGGACTGAGCCCTGAAGTACTCTAGCATGGAGAGTTGAGGAACAAGGCAAGGAGGATGATAAGGAGTGAGGCAGTGAGGTAAAATGGAAACTAAGAGTATGGCCTGGAAGTCAAGTGAACAACATGTGTGAAAGTGGGAGAGAACGGTCACTGCATAGGTCAAGTGAGAGGAGGACTGGGAATTGACCATTGGATTTAGGAACATTAACGTCATTGCTAACCTTGACGAGTGGTTTTGGTGAAACAGTAGGCACAAAGTAATGTTTGTAATGTAAGAGACTGGGAGGAGAGGAATTGTGACTGTAAGTTTAGGTAGATCTTTCAAGAAGTTTTGGTGTAAAGAGGAACAGAGGAATGAGGCAGTAGCCAGAGGAGAAAGGGGTGTCTAGCAATTTTTTGCTTGTTTTTTAAGATAGGAGAAATAAGGACATGTTTGTAAGCTGATGGGAATGATACAGTAGATGGAGAAAATATGATAATGTGGGAGGGGAAAGGGAAGAATTGGTAGAGTGATATCCTAGATAGGCAAAAAGGAATGAGATTTTGTGCACATGTGGAGGAATTGACATCAGGAGCATAGACAGCTCATTAAAGAGTTTCCTGGCCGGGCACAGTGGCTCATGCCTGTAATCCCAGCACTTTGGGAGGTCAAGGTGGGCGGATCTCTTGAGCTCAGGAGTTTGAGATCAGCCTGGGCAATATGGCAAAACCCTGTCTCTACAAAAAATACAAAAATTAACTCGGTGTGGAGGTGCATGCCTGTAGTCCCAGCTACTCAAGAAGCTGAGGCGAGAGAATTCTTTGCTTAAGCCCGGGAGGCAGAGGTTGCAGTGAGCCGAGATTGCACCACCGTGCTACACCTGGGCAAAAGGAGTGAACTCCTGTATCAAAAAAAAAAGAGTTCCTGATTGTTCTTTTGTGGCTCATGCCTGTAATCCCAACACTTTGGGTGACCAAGGCAGGTGGATCATGAGGTCAGGGGTTCAAGACCAGCCTGACCAACATGGTAAAACCCCGTCTCTACTAAAGATACAAAAATTAGCTGGGCGTGGTGGTGGGCGCCTGTAATCCCAGCTACTCAGGAGGCTGAGGCAGGAGAATCGCTTGAACCTGGGAGACAGAGGTTGCAGTGAGCCGAGATTGTGCCACTGCACTCCAGCCTGGGCAACAGAGCGAGACTCCGTCTGGGGAAAAAAAGGAAGCAAACTCATCAGCTGAGTGTAATGGTTATGGGGAGAACTGGTGAAATTTTGAGGATGGGCAAGAGGGTATGAAATAGTCATCAGGGGAATGGAAAGTGAAAGTGAATGGACTAGAGAAATGTTGTATCATTGCCTGGTGGCATGTGGACGCACTTGAGGTTCCTAATCATAAATTGAATGTAAAACAAAGCTTTTCTGTGTTTCTCCTGTTAAAGTAGATGCATGGATACCGAGCAGGTAAATAGGTTTTTACCAAATGAGTACAATGAAGGGAGAGGCATAAGAAATGAGAGCATATGTAAGGGGTTATTATAATATGGACATGAAGGTGTTGGTAGGATCATAGACCCTGGTAGGCTTGTTGATGTGAGAGCACTTGAAAGAAAAAGGCGATGGTCAAAGAATGGGATAGTAGAAACTATTATTATTGGAAGGGTTGTGGTTACTGGAATTGGTAAGATCTAGATGTGACTGTGGGAATGGGTGGCTGAACTAGGATCAGGTATAAAGTCAATAGAAGAGTTCGAGGATCTAAGAGGCTAAAGTGTTGGAAGAACTGTCCATATGGATACTAAAGTCACCAAGAATTAAGATACAATGTCAAGTGAGCCAGGTGCTAAAATCTTCTAGAAATGAAAGTAGGGGAATGAGGCATCTTTAGGTGATTACAACAAGAGATACTGGGTATCTCTTTAAGTGATGGGAATGATACAATAGATGGAGAAAATATAATGTGGGAAGGAAAGATAATATGTTAAAATATGATAATATGATAAAATACGATACTGTGGGAGGGAAAGATAATGTAGTATAGTCGAATAACATGAAGTTGAAGGATTGGCCAGAATTGTTTACAGAAAAGAGTCTAAATAACAGTGATGAAGAACATAAGACTCTTCCATTGACCTCTAGGTTCAGTGATAAAAGAGGAGTATGGGAGATAAACACTAGCACAGGAGGATGAAGGGAAGGTTTAGAGAAGAGGTTAAGGATACAGGGAATTTTACTGATGCCTGAAATGATTTCCAGATGGTATAGTGGTCATGAAGAGAAAAAGGGGACTTTTCTAGTTTAATGAATTGATTAAAACTTAACAACGAATTTTCGTAGATAATTTTTTAGCTTAGAAATGGTTGAATTAGAATGATGTCAGACCAGCTATTTTCTACTGTTTTCTATTTAGTATTATTGGGGAAACTAGCCTTAAAATAAACTGAAAATTCTAATTATCTTCAAATTATTTATGAGCACATTAATCACAAAAATCACTGATTTCTAATAAAAATTTTTCTAAAAAATAGAAATGAACTTGTAAAATGTGTCCTATTCTACCATTGAGTCTTCGATTTCATTGAGATAATTAGCAGTCATATTATTTGAATGTCTACCTTCTCACTGTATGTCCTTAAGGGAATAGTATCATTTCATCGTTATGTCTTCTGCTTCTCATAGTCATGCTGAACATGTAGATACAAATAAATAATACTTACATATAAATGACAATAAATATTTTATTTGAATAGGAAAATATGAATGGACCAGTTTATGAAAAAAGGGTTTAGTTATTCAAATATTTCTCAAAGAATTAAGTTGAAAAAGCCTCATACTTGTAGTATCTAATATTTAAGTAGTTTTTCATCAATATTTTTATTTAATAATTCATAAAGAAAAAATTAAGAAAACATTCTAATGGAAGCTTTTGGGCAGTGCTTTCAAAATAAACCATAATAAACCATCTATTTTTCCTGGGGAAAAAAATACAGCCATTAATTTTAAGTTAATATTACAAGGACAGTTTTGAAACAAACTTTCAAGGATTTATATTTGAATACCACCTGAGTTGTCTCTAGTATAATTGGCCCAAGAGGGAAAAGGAAGATAGATACACTCTGTCATTGTAGTAGTATCTGTAAATCTTTTCCAATGTGAAGTTTGGTAGAAAGTAAACAGCGCCACCAAGTGGTGGTATTAAGGAACTTTAGTCACTTGGAAATAGATAATTCACTGTTTTCTTTTCAACAGTTTTCCATCCAATTATCTTAGTAACAACAATCAGACTTCTGTGGCACCTGTACCATCAGTTTTACCAAATGCGATTGGTTCTTCCGCCATGGCTTCAACAAGTGGCCTAGTAATCACCTCTCCTTCCAACCTCAGTGACCTTAAGGAGTGTAGTGGCAGCAGAAAGGCCAGGGTTCTCTATGATTATGATGCAGCAAACAGTACTGAATTATCACTTCTGGCAGATGAGGTGAGTATTGTGGGTATGAGAAGGAAAATATATCAGGAATTGACATACCTTCTAATATTATAACAAAATGCAAATTCCTCATTAGTTATTTGGAAACAGTTTCATAGATTACAGATAGTTATATTAACATAAAATTTTAATTAATATTCTTTAATGTAATAGAATATCATAGAAATATTTAAAACTTTTAACTGCCAAATAACTTGAAGATGTATAAAACTCCCTCCAATAAAATCCTTTATCTAGGCCAGACATGGTGGCTTACACCTGTAATCTCAGCACTTTTGGAAGGCCAAGGCAGGGTGATCACTTGAGGCCAGGAGTTCGAGACCAGCCTGGGCAACATAGCGACACCTCATCTCTATAAAAAATATGAAAAATTAGCTGGGCATGGTGGTGTGCGCCTGTAGTCCCAGCTACTCAGGAGGCTAAGGTGGGAGGATCGTTTGAACACGGGAGGTCAAGGCTGCAGTGAGCCATGATCATGCTACTGCACTACAGCCTGGGCAACAGAATGAGACCCTGCCTCAAAAAAAATAGTAACAAGTAAATCCTTTGTTTTTCAGCACAATTGATGATAATGTTTAAAGTCCTTTTGGTGAATAATTTAAACAGATTAAATACAAATCTGATTGTTTTTCTACATGTTTATTTTTTAATGTAGTTAATGACTGGAAGTATTTTATTTTGCAGGTGATCACTGTGTTCAGTGTTGTTGGAATGGATTCAGACTGGCTGATGGGGGAAAGGGGAAACCAGAAGGGCAAGGTGCCAATTACCTACTTAGAACTGCTCAATTAAATAGGTGGACTATGGAAAGGTTACCCATCATGACATTGTATTTATATACAATTAACTCTAAATAAAGCAGGTTAAGTATCTTCCATGTTAATGTGTTAAGAGACTGAAAATAGCAGCCATCAGAAACCGGCCTTTCTGCCGATAAAGTTGCATGGTAAATATTTCATTACAGAATTCATGTTAGAGCTTTCATGCCAAGAATGTTTTCTTACAAAATTCTCTTTTTATTGAGGTTTCACTAATAAGCAGCTTCTACTTTTGAGCCTCAACTTAAAGCAGAACTGTTTTCTACTGGATTTTTCATTAACAGCAAGCTTTTTCTTTTATGTAAAATAAATCTATTGTGAATTGATATCAGTGACTCATTTATTAGGTATAATTAATAGCCAAAGAATAAAATTAGAATTTATTTTAAACTTTCGGTCTTAAAAAGAGCTGTAGGATATAAACCTCTTTTGTGAAAAGTAGAATTTTCTGAATACTTTCATAGACAAAAACGCAATTATACTATGTTTACCTGGTTTTCCAGCAGAAATCAAATAATCAATACTATGTTTTGATGGGTTATTTTGAGAGTTGTTTGGTTTTTTAAACACTACAGAATGGTTTCTTTTAAATTTAAGAACAACTAGTTCTTGAAAAGCAATACCATATTTCTCAGATAAATTTGTTGTTAAGGTTCTAGAAAGTCTAGGACAAATTTACTTCATTAAACATAAAGTTTTTAAGATTATTCAATTGGCACAATTTAATGCATAATTGGGATTGGATCCATTAATAACATACTGTGGTACAGTAAAGAGAATTTGTTCTTATTGAACAACAAATTTGTATAAAAATATGGAATGATGCAACTACATTATAAATTGTATACGAACAAAATAAATTTTGGGTCACTCCGAGCTTACTATTAAAACATTGAAAACTTATTAATGAACACAGGCTATCTTGATGAGGATCTCTGGTTATGAAACACATACTAATGAAATTATTAGTGACACATTGGAAGCTAGAAAATTGCTGTTTGGGCCATTGCTATAAATCAGCAAATTGGCAGATTTTTTCCATGGTAAGATTTCTGTTCTCATTCATTCATTCAACAAACATTTGTTGAGGGCCAGATACTGTGCTGGTCAACTGGGGATATTATCCTGAACAATATGCACACAGTTCTTGCCCCCACAGAGCTTAAAGACCATTAAAGGATACAGAAACTTAAACAAGCAATTGTCCTATAATAGGATTAGTGTTGTGATGGGGAAGATACAGGGTACTGTATTTGGGAGTCACATAACTCCAATTTTGGGAGTGGGAGATGGTTTGGGGAAGAACTGGTCCAGATAAAGAGATGTGTAACCAAGACAGCATAGCACATTCTGTCAACTAAAGTAATTTACTCTAACTTAAGCATGAAGTACAGAAGTATAGTTCGTTTATTGAGGGAATGTTAAGCTATTAAAATGATACTTTTTGGTACTTTAAAAAAAATGAACACTTAAACACCATTTTAAAATTTTGTGTTAAGAGCTCCTAATAAGAGCTTGGTAAACATGTTGACAATTTAACTCACAGTCTCAACTTTAAAAGTAGTTGTTACCCTTTTATTTCTGTGTCATAAGACAAATTCTTCTGCAGCAGTGTTATAGTTGTACAAGATGTTTTGACTCACTCTGAACTGCCATATTCTTAAACCCTCAAAAGCTGCTCAAGCTGGTCAGTTTTCTATAAAACCAAGTAAATGAAATTTTCTCTCCCTTGAGAAAGGAAGTTCTGCAGCCTAGAGTACCATCTATTATGTTCTATAAGTCCAGATTTAGGCTTTGAAAGATCATACCAAAACTTCAGGTTGACTTAAACAGCAACTGTAAATTAGGTTTATGGGAAATATAGTAATACAGGGGAAAGAATATCGGTAATGGAGTGAAATGGTCCTGGGTTCAAATCCAGTCTTCCTCACATACTGTGCTTTTTAAGCTTCAACTCAGATGTGTAACTGCCTTTTCCTTACCAGTAAAATGAGGACAATAATTATGACACCCTAGAGTGGTTGTGAAGATTAAATAGCAAATGTTATCTTGTATTTCAGGTGCTTTTTAGGGAAAGTCTTGGCACATAGTAAACACATCCTGTAAATACCAGTTTCCCCTTCTTAGCCGCTGTGGCACTCTAACCTACCAAGTCTATAGGTCTTGCATATCGCTGTGTACCGGAGATACCTCTTTTACATCTGGGCTCTGTTTACTCTCTCTCAGTCCTATCCTCCACCCTCTTTAAATCAGACCCCAAGTTTAACCTTCCCTCAGTCAGTATAAATCATTTTTCAGAACTTGCAGCTTTCCATCAAGTGAAAGTTGATTTTAATTACCCAGTAATGTACAGAAGCCCTCAATAATGTTAAGCTTCAAAGGCTTCTGGTACATTTGTCTACCACAGAACTACCACAATGTATGTGCTTGTTCTTAGGTTTATTGCTTTTTATTTTAATGGGGTTTGGTTGTTTGGGTTTTATTTTGGTTTTGGCTTAACGTCAAGTTTAGTTTTTACTCAAGTAAAGGCCTGTGAAGTTTCTTAGGCGTGGAAGAAAAAGCTTGGAAAGCCTATTCATGGTGCAATTCAGAATTGTTTAAGTTCTGTGCCACTGAGCTTAATCTAAAAGTATAGTGACATGTAAAGCATGCACATATGAATGAAAAACTAAAATAATTGTAGGCTCTTCTACAAATGGAAAAAAAAGATTGGATTGTGTCTACCTTTTTCCTCAAAGTAATCTAACCTAAAAGGTCATGGTGTTAAAACTTTTTATGGTGCTAATCAGAAAAGTTCATGTTACAAGAAATCGGGTCTCAAAAATGGGAATGTGCCTCCTCACTCTGCGTCACATGGGAAATAAATCCTGAGGCCAGGATCACCAGTGGGGTAGAGCCATCTTCGTAGTCTCTTGGTATCCTCCCCCTGAACAAAGAACAAAGTGAGACTGGGAAGCTAGTGTTGGGAAAACATTTCTGTGGTAAATTGTGGAGTAGAGAAGACAATGGAGGGCAAGGCAAAAACCCACAGACTTGTTTACCGATAGAGGCCCCACTCACCTCCATGCTGACAGAATTTCCCAAACACCTGAAATTTTGAAATATTGCCCTACTATATAGCACTTTAAGCCTCGATGAGGTGCCGTAATGGAGAGATAGCTTCATAGCTTAGCCTATAGCCAACTTTACCTCAGGACCTCTGGATAAGATGAAGTGGCTTTCACCTCATGTGAGTCTCAAATGCTGGAGAGGGAGTTCCACAACCACCCATGCCTTTTCTCCCATATTATGCTCATTAGAAAGTCTACTCAGGGCTGGGTGCAGTGGTTCATGCCTGTAATCCCAGCACTTTGGAGGCTGAGGCGAGTGGATCACCTGAGGTCAGGAGTTCGAGACCAGCCTGGCCAACATGGGGAAACCCTGTCTCTACTAAAAATACAAAAATTAGCCAGGCGTGGTGGCATGCACCTGTAATTCCAGCTACTCGGGAGGCTGAAGCAGGAGAATCATTCGAACCCCAGAGGCAGAGGCTGCAGTGAGCCAAGATTGTGCCACTGTACTCCAACCTGGGCGATAGAGTAAGACTCTGTCTCAAGGAAAAACTAAAAAGAAAAAAAGTCTACTCAATAGAGCAGTGATTCGCAAAGTGCGAGACCCCGGACCGGCACTATTGGCATCTCCTGGAGACTTGTTTAAAATGCTAATTATTATTTTCAAGAACTTTCTACCTTCATTTGTACTTTTTTGTTTTCAAGGGCTCATAGAATTAGTCTTCCATGTGACAGCTTTTTAAATATTTTAAGACAAAAACTGAGTCTTCTAATCTTAATTGTGTTCTAGCAGTAGTCATTGTAATTATAGTTATTTTTATAATTTATTTTTTAGTGTATATCACTCTGGAATGTAGGTTCCCTGAGATAAAAACTATAATTCTTTTTATGCCAGTTACATTCCCAACTCTTAGCACAAGACCTAGGACATAGTATGAACTCAATAAATATTTGTTGAATGAAAGAAAAATGCAAATTTTTAAGCCTTTTCAGAGACCTACTGAATCAAACTCTGAGAGTGGAGCCCAGCAATCTGTTGTAAAAGCTATTTGAGTAATACTGTTGCACTCTAAAGCTTGAGAACCACTGCAATAGAACTAAGAGAACATGCATTTCACCTTTAGGCCTATTCTCTGACATCACTTGAAAAATCCGCTCTGCCTTCTGTAACCGTTACCAACAACATTGTCCTGTCCATGTAGGGGAAACTTCTGGGCTATATTACAAGTGGGTATGAAGGTATAAGGATATACACAGTGGGAAGTATTGCTTAGAATGCCAGTACTTGTTTGCTGTAGAAGGTTTCTAGGAATGGATTGCTTAATCTAAGCACTACCACCGTCCACGTTTTCACTTAACACAGTGCCTTTTAATTGGTGACTAACATCAAAACATCTTAACAAACCGTTAAAACAGTATCAGAAACCACGTGTACATCCCTGTGCCTCTTAGATTGCTAAGTTCTGCTCTCGTTCTTACTTCAAAGGACACTTTTTAAAGAATTGTTAATGCTTTTTTATAATACAAGTCATAGCCATGTTGGCAAAAAGAAGAAAGATTTGGTGAGAAAGAAAAATCACTGAAAATTCCATCATCCAGGGAGAACCACTGTTATTTAAGTATATGGCCTTCCAGACTTTTCTGTGCATTTATAGATTTTTTTAATGGGATCAAAGTGTACATACTGTTTTATAACTTTTTTTCACTCAACAATACCATGACTGTCTTGCTGTATCAAGTATATTTCTACATCTCTTAATGGCTGCATGATATTCTATCATATGTGCCACATTTTATTAAACTACTGTTGAATTTTTAGGTTTCCAACTTTCATTAATAAAGTGCTTTAAAGAACATTGTCTTGATAAATCTCATATGTGTTCATATTTTCTGAAGATAAATACTTTGAAGTGGAATTGCTAGTGAAGAGGGTATGCCAGTTTTTAAAAGCTTTTGTTACTGCCATGTTGCCCCCTAGAAAACTTTAAGCAATTTATACTTTTATCAGCAGTATATGAGAGAATACGGTTTCTTTTGGAGGGCTTCCAACTAGAATGTTCTTGGAGTCTTTGGTTTAAAAATAAAGGGTAAGAGGGAGATTAAAAGATCCTGCAAAATTAAAAGACCAGTCTTAAATTTTTCTTAAATTATGATATTTACTGTTCTTCTCTCTTTATCATATATTTTGTGTTGCTTTGGAAATGTTTGTAGTACTAGTTGCCTCTTGCTTTTATTCAGTCTCCTGGAAGCATTATTACCTTTCTGATGCTTGCAGAGACAGTAGAATAATAATCTTAAGTAGACTTGAATCTTGAAGTATCTTTAATGCAGGTTTACTGTTTATGGATTTAGGGAATGTAGCCCTAGTGGGGAAAGTAGGATTTTGGAAGGTAGGCAGAACAGTGGCTCTCCCACTTGTTTGCCTGGCCTTTTGTGAGTCATTAAACCTCTCCCACTTTGAGCCTGCTTACTCATCTCTAGAATGAGGATAATATAAACCTACCTTGTAGCATTGAAAGGATTAACCACTCGTGGCTGGCACCTAGTGGATGATAATATAGCTTACTAGGATTTATAGATAAGTATGTTAGAGCAGTTGCTATTGTCAACCTCTGGAGTATCACTGCCATTGCCAAAGAAAATCTTCCTTGAAAGCTGTCACAGTGAATGGGCATTGTCTTGTATGTCCTTATACCTACACAATCCTCATTCTTAGGGAATCCGGCTCATTTTTTCCAGTCAGGTATTCAAGTAATCTAACCGATAAAACTCTCAGACAAGATGTATAGTGGAAGATTTCAACATTACCATGCTTAACAACAGTATACGAAAGTGGTAATCACAGTCTTTTCAAGTGGTGAGCCTTGCCAAACTGCCCCTTCTGATACTCCCCCACCCTTGGCCCACAGCTGATCTTAGTGCTTCCGGGGGCTGTACCTCTACGTGGGAGCCTGACACAGGACAGGCGACTCAGCTCAGTAACGGTGTTGTTAATTAGCTAAGTCTCAGTCGCATCTCCAGGACTGGAGATCACAGAATTGATTCATCTATAGTGAGAGAAATTTATTTAAAGAAGTATCTGAATTATAAAAGTTGCTTAGCAGTATTCAAAAAGATAGATGGACCAGGGTTGAACTGCAGTAATCATAGCAAAACCCCAGGGACCAACCCATTTTAATACTTGGATGAACCATAATACATTTAAATTAACATCTGTTTGTTGATTATAACTCAAACTACTCAACCAATAAAGAATTAGTAGTAAGATAACTTAAAGGGGTTGTCAGTAAGGAAGGCTATACAGGAGGCTTCAGGCTTACGAAACAAGATGAACAACTAATTGGAAGTGAGAAGAGATGGACTACCATTATAAACAACTTTTCAGAGTCTGATGCACCAGGGTTTGGGACACATGTTTCTGCTTAGTCTCATGTTCTAGTAAAGTTCTCTGAAGCTTGACCTGTAGTAGGCAGTTCCCGACAACCAGGCATTTTGACACCTGCTTGCCTTTTCTATATAGTTTATTGTGTTCAGCTTCACCTGAAGATCCTCATTTGTCAAGAATAAACTCAAACACTCATTCCTCTATGAAGAGATTCTGGATTCTGCAGGCAGAATTGCATACACACACACAACTATGACATGCATTGCCTTGGATCACAATTACTTGCCAACTTAGTTCCAGAACAGGATTTTGTGTCCCCTGACTCCTAGCACACCTAAAGCTGAGTTTTGGCAAGCCCATAGCTTGCTTACAGCGTTGTGTTTACAAAAAAATCAATGATTCAGATTTGGTGCTATTATGTGTATTTGCCCTAAGAAACATTGGCTCTTTCGGACATCAGTATTACAGAAAGCACATATCTACTTTGCTTGGAGAGTAATCCCCACAATCTATCATCATGGTTATTACCTCATTGGCTCTGGTTAATTCTACAGTGCTCATCACTGACTCGTACTTTGCAAAACAATAATTTGTTACAGCTTGGACTTTTGCTGGCCACATCTATACTTCAGATTTAGGGTCAGTCACCTCAAGGTTGGATTGGGGTATTTCCATTGTTGAGCTTTTCTATATAGATGTCTTCTGTAAAATGGACTAAATTGCCTTCCTTTCTCCTTTTCTTGCCTCTTTTCCACCTTGCCTTTTTCCCATTTCTATACATTCTCCCTCTCCCTTCTTTCAAAAAATTTACATGAGAAAATGTATAATAGAAGATCTTGCTCAATTGATATTTGTGAATGACAACTCTGACCCAGATTTCTGAGAACCAAAGAAGGATGTATGATCCGGCTTCAGATTGACTGTTCGCATATAGAAACACGCTGGTTGCTCAGGAGACAGCTACTCATAAAGAAGCACTCATCAAGAGAGCACTGAGACACCAACACCAAAGCAGAGTTAAGAGGCCAGAGTGCTGGCACTGATTCATGGATTAAATCTTATGTGGCTGCTGCATTGAAGTTTTCATCAAACTGAGAGTATAAATAGGCACAAAATTACTCACATTGACGCCCGGAAACACAATGTCGCTGAGGCTTGGCCTGTCAGATCATCAGCAAGTGGAGGATTCCCCTCCCCTGCGTATGTTTTAGAATCTCCAGAGACACATCCACAAGTCAATCCTCTTCTTTCTAGCTGCTAGTAAAGAGGGGCCTTCTATCCCAGCTCATACTCCTAACCTAATTGCCTCAAAAACTTTCTGCAGTCACTGCCAGTGAATCAGGTTTAGTTGGTAAAATTGGAAGGTCACCACTGGCATCTGATAGAGCATTCTACAGAAGTGGGTATGGAATGCTGTTTTAATTCATATAGTTTAACTGGAGGCAATAAGGTTGCTCATCAAGATTCAAAATCTTACCTCAGTTACATGTCAAGAGTTTTCCTCACTGATACAACAGGGGCCCACTGCCTAGGCAACCACGCGATGACAAGTATGTTACCCAGACGTGCTTCTTGCTGACTTCTAACCCGCCCCCTTCTTCAATGCTACCTATAGCCCACAGTGCTTGGCTCGCTGCTGCCTCAAACAGAAAGTCAGAGCTCTGTGGCATGAGAGCCATTTCTTCCCTATTAACGCTCAATTGCAGACTTCCCAGAAAGCACAGCTCTCTTAAGGGCAAGGGCTCTTTAAATTTACACACACACAGCCAATTCTCCCAGGAGAAAGCCCTCACCAGATTGTGTGGTGAAGATAAATTCCACTGCTGGACACTTTGCAGTCCCGGAACCAAGGCTCCCCTTTGTCCCATAGCTCCCCTTGGTGTCAGGGAGCTGCTCACCTGCCTATTTCTACCTTCATGATAAAGTCCCTTTTAAGGGCTGTGTTACTTTATCCCACACTCTGGCATTGATTGGTACCATCTCATGACATCTATATGCTTTAATATATTTGGAGCCCAGTGTTAGGAGTAATAGAGTCCTACTCTATTCCTAAGCTATAAAATGTTACTATTACTATTCTGCCCAGAATGTTTTATTGCAAAACCACCTAGCACAGAAATTGACTATAGACTTTGGAATCAAAGAAGCAAATTTTCAAATCTCAACTCTACCATCTTATTAGCTGTGTGTTCAGTAAGTGATACAACCTTAACCTGTTTCTTCATCTGCAAAATACAGATTAAAATGCTTACCTCCTGGGTTTGTAGTAAACAGTACTTCTCAGACCAGCAGCATCAGCATCACCTAGAAATTTATTAGACATGCACTCTCAGGCAG
Source organism: Macaca nemestrina (assembly GCF_043159975.1). NCBI lineage: Eukaryota > Metazoa > Chordata > Mammalia > Primates > Cercopithecidae > Macaca > Macaca nemestrina. The sequence goes on along the minus strand of NC_092125.1, from coordinate 146,887,546 downwards.
CTACTGAATCAGAAACCCTAAGGATGGGGCAAAGCAATTTGTGTTTTAACAAGCCCTCTTGTGATTTGATGCATGCAAAGTTGGTGAAACACCAGTTGCGAGGATTAAAAGAAATAAAGCACATAAGTGCTAGACTCAGTAACTGGCATATAGTAAATACTTAACAATTTCTAACTATTATTATTGTCACTATTAGAATTTCTAAAGTAATGAATGAACTACATACTTTTCGGGCAAAGTTTCATATATATTTCTCATAACAAAGCTTTTCATAGACGTTTGGCAGCTGAAGGCTGGAGGCTAAGATCTCAAGAATATGGAGTACAAATCCTTATACTTTAACCAATCATGTAGAAAATGAGTTTAAATTCTTTTCACCAAAAAGTAACTGAAATCTATATAGAAAGTCACTGTGCCTCTGCAAAAAGAAAAAAAAAAAAAAAAAACAGTACTTGGAGAAAGGGTCAAGATTTTTCTCAGAAAACAGTCAGGGTCTGCTTCTACACATAGAAAAATGGGACAATTGAAGCTTCAATAATGGAGCTGCCAGCCCCATTATTGCCACAACTATTGCCACATCATAGAATATCACCATGATCATATTTACCCGAAGTTTTTCAAAGCATATGCTTCCAATTGCATTGTGTGACTATAAAACAATTTCTATCATACACTCAATAAAATGACCAGCTTCATTTCATGTAACTTCCTGATGAATGCCTCAAGATAAATTTGTTTTATAATAACCCTAGGAAACTAAATGAATTTACCTTCTATCCAGGCTGTTTGAATGTAAATCAATTACATGTCACAGAAGACTGAAATGATTGTGGTTTTAGAATCGTCCATAAGCCATTCTTTCTGAGAGCATTTACCCAGCAAGTCCAGTAGAAATTAAATTTGTGGTTGTGTACCTTCAGGCAAATTATTCACTTAATTTCTCAGCCCCACAGATTTTTGTATCTGTAAAATAAAAGGATTGAACCAGATGATCTCTAAGATCCATCCAGCTCTTGCATTGTACCATGTTCTAAACAAGCCAAAGTTGTTCATGTTTTAATTAACTGTGAATTAACTTGAACAGCATGCACAGTTCTACTGGCAGCTCGTTGATGGGGTTGTTTTCTTTATATTTTAGAGTATAAAGCTCTTCAGTCTGAACTTTCTAGAAAAGGCTGAATAACACTTTGTGAGAAACTTTTTAGAAATCCCTCTCTACCTGGGCTGACTTAGACCTCAAAAGGACGAACTTTGTGCTCAGACGTTCTAGTGGATTCTAATGAGTATATATGAACAGTGGCACTCACAGTCTTAGGCATCATTGGGCTTTCACATCCCCTTGGAAAAAGTTGCTAACACTTATTGAGCACTTTATGTGCTTTACCTTCTTGAAACCTGTCAAGAAAGTATATTTTCCCCATTCTACAGACAAGAAAACAAAATTTAGAGAGCCGCACAGCTAGAGAAATGGCAAAGAAGTCTCATTGCTTGCCTTCCCAACTCCAAAGCCCAAGCTCTTAATCAGTGTGGAACACAGACACCTATTTTTGGAGTGTGCCGCCTAAATATGGTCAATGGCCCATTATTTTCTGCACTCTTCCCAGGTTAGTAACTTTCCTTGGGGCAGAAAAAGTATTGCTCTTAACATAAAGTAGCTATAAACTGCTACTTAACCAACTAAAGAAACCTACAAAGGTTGTCAAGCCAAGCAGGGAGCTGCCAGTCCCATCACTGCCACAGCTGAAAGTGCAGAGAAATCAGTGTTGGTTTAAGTCAGAGCTGCTCAAAATGCAGGCCCCAGAATCTGTCAGGGGTGGACTCTGCCGTCCTGTGGTTCAATAAGCTCTCCAGGTGATTCTGATGCACATGTTTGAGAGTCACTTGTTTACATATAGCAGAGAAGCCACCTGTCTCTCACCTCAAAGCTGACTCACCTGCAAAAACAATGAAAGAGGGTAATGACAGGCCCCCCCAAAATTACTCCAAGCTATCAAATTTAACTAAAACGTAATATCATTTAACTGACTCTATGCAATAAATAGAGCATTCATTAATGAGTAATTTGGTAAGCACATGAGCATGCTCAGGATATAATTTTTCCAGGAACAGGGAAAAGAGCCCATGGATTGGAAGTTTATTTTGAAATTCAGCTGTAAGGGAATATGTTCTGCGTATCTTTCTTTTATCAAGGTAAGAAAGTGATATAATTTTATTGTTTCTTTCTAGCCAGTGTCTCAGTTTCCACTGAGGAGTTTATATACCCTATTCGGCAGGACAAGAGCACATTATTTTAAAAAATAGATGCCAATCATTGGCATTTACCACATGCCAGTCACTGTGTGGGGTGATTTACACATTCTCTAATTTCATTCTTGCAACAATGCTATGAGGTAGAGATTGTCCTTCCTCTGCAGATGAGAAAACCAAAGTTTAGATAGAGACATTAAGCGTAAATCTGCTGAGCTCATTTCAAGGCTCCTCAGTCTCTAGAGAAAATAGATTTCCTGAGTTACATCTCCCTTTTCTTTTTTCTCTTGATACTAATGCATCATTCCTTTACCCCAAGACTGTCAGGCACAGGAAGCCAGCACTCTAGACCTCCCTTCATGGCCCATTCCCACTTTCCCTTTGACTCCCAGCATGATGCCCACTCTAGCTAATTTTAAGACCATTTTCTGCAAACTTGAGCTCCCCAACACCCAGATAGCTGAGCTAGGTGGGCTGCTGAGACTAAAGGATCTATGGGTCCTGGGGAAAAAGAATGCCCTGGAGGAAAAAGAAGAAGGGCAGTAGGTAGCAGAAGGCATGGCTTGGATGGGGGAATTGTGTCAACAGTGATACTGACCATGAACACACTGAACAACCAGCAAAGAGAATGGCTGATAATATGACTGTTCAATGGAGGAACTAAGGAAAATATGGTCATATTTGTAAATAGTTTATCAATTTTGTTTCACTGCCATACAGCGCAACAACTAGGGTGCATATTATTAAATGAGTTGGATTAACTTTCTGGGTTTGGATTATTTTGCTGGAATAGTGACTTCTTTATTACTGTGACAATGCTATACTATAGAGTTTACTGAACACACAGCAAAACTATCTGTTCACTACTTCAGAACTGGAGAGATCACTGGTCATATCTATATTTCCCTAATTTGGATAACACATATCCACCAATGGTGCATACATTCCAATGCAAAATGCAAAAACAATGATCTGAGTTTGGTAATAAACCCAGAAACTTGTTAAGCTCTTATCAGCCATGTGTCTGTATAAAAAACCACCTGGCTGCAGTTGAAAGATAACCTTCTATTTTCAGTCATTCGCTATATTTGCGGTAGCTTCACATCACTGATCACAGGGACTACAGTAATGGGCAGGGTGGCTGAGCAGGGATTCCTTTGCCTGTCTTCCCCAGTCCGTTCCCCAGTTCCTCTCTCCCAAAAGTCCTATCAGCAGAGACCTTGCAACCTGAGGCAAAAAGTGAAAGAATAAAAGCCGCAGTAACTTAAATACTTGCTGCATATCAGACACTGTGCTTAAAGTGATTTACATTCATTATCTCATTTTAACAACCTGAGAGTTGGGTACGACTCTTATCTGTGTTTTACAAAAGCGGAAGTGAAGGCTCTTAAATCACATAGCCTGGTAGAGTGGCAGAGCCTGGGCTTTGACCCAGGCCTCCCTAATTCCAAAAGACTTGCTCTCGGTATCTACAGAGGACTCCACAATGCACTATTATACCACTTAACTTGGCCAATGGCCAGTGTTTAAAATGGATAGGAGCAGAGACTTACCCTTTCTGTAACCAAGGTAGAGTACAGCCTCTGAAATACAGCTGAGCAAACAACTCAAGCACAGTTTGGTGTTCCTGCCCAGTGGGTGCTATTCCAGGAACTGATATCCCTTCCTTCATGTTCCTTAAACCCATGTGGCACCCACTATTATGGTATTGACAATGGGCTGAGAAGCCCCTTCTCAGTGTAAGCAGGGACTCTTTCTAACCTCATCCCTGGTATAGGAAATGAGCACGTCTTCTGTTCTGTCTCCAGTCTACCCAGCTCTATCAGTAACTTGTCCAAAGGTTCTTTGGAAAGTCAGCTGATTGGAACACAGAGTACATTTTATATAATACAAATGGTAATACCAAAGCCTACTTAATCTGTAATGTGCCGGAAAATTGATGGTGCAGCCGAACCCAGAACAGTGCAGAGTTGTTGAAGACCCCTAAATTTCTCCAAGCCCAGGCTTTTCTATGATCCTCTAGTTCCAGGGCAGTAACCAACATGTAGTAGGACACAATAATAGCTCGTGTTTTCTGAGCACTTACCATGTGATTGATGGCGCTGTACACGCATGATCTCACTGGACCCCGACAGCAGCTCTAGGCAGTAAGCACAATTGTTAGCCTCAAGTAACTGAGGCGTAGAGAAGTTAAGTGACTTCCCAAGGTCACAGAGTTGATAAGTGATAGAAGCAGGATTAGAACCCAGGCAGTCTGGATCCAAAGTCAGTGTGACCAACCGCCCGTGGACCTTTAGTTGCCTGAAAACTGGCAAGAGGACCCGAGGCTGGGCAGAGGCTCTGCTGTGTAGGCAGCTCCCACAATGCACACATGGAAATCACACACACAAGCAGGTAGGGAGTGGGCTGGACAGGAGCTCTGGTGAATCCCTCCACCAAGGTGAAGGAGAGTATGACAGAGACATCCACACATGCTTCAGTGCCTCTAGAAGAGGAAGAGGTCCGTGAACAGGAAGGTGTGTCCATGGGGTGGGCCAGGGAGATGACAGGAGAACAAACAGCTTGCTCCTTCTCCACAGTTTCTACTGCTGCTCTGAGGCATGACCTTGGGCAAGTTCATCCCCTTCCTCTTAAAGGGAGGGCCATAATAGTTCCCAACTCTAGAGTCTTTGTGGGGATTGAGTGAAATAATTCACTTTGTATGGTGCCTGGTGCCCACTCACTGAGAACATCCTCTTGTGATTAGGACCATTATCATTACACCACAATGTCATCTGACTCTGAACACAGCCAAAGCCCATGAAAAAGCCCTTCACAATTGGCCTTGCTAAGACAGGCTTGAGGGGAAGGAGGTTTCCCCCCTACACTAGGATGCAGGGTTGAACGGCAGCCACGGGAGCCCTCCTCCCTTGCCTGGGGAAAGTTCCAGTCTCCTTTCCCCACCAAGCCCTTACTAGCACCACCAACAAGATGCATAATGAACTGGCTTGAGTCCCACCTCTTCATTTCCACTTCTCTACTCTCAGCAGCTAGGGCTAAGAAGCTGTGAAATGAAGGAATGCCCATTGGCAAGAGGAAAGTGGTTGCCAAGTCAAGCAGGCCCTGAATAGTCAGCCTGGAGAACTGGCCATAATTTACTATAAAACAGTCTCTCCTGGTGATGAGGGGTAGGGCAAGAACGGAGGAGAGAAAACAGATGCCCCTTGAAGTTTTTCACCAAAAATCTAATGAGCCATGACTTATGAATGCGATGGTGTTTTGCAATCCACACTGCAGTTCTTCATGATGTCTAGGTCCAGAGCCAGCTCTCTTCTGAGAGGAGGGTTGCTATCTTTACCACCACTGGCGAAACAAAAACAAACAAAACTAAAGGCAAGATGGTTGGGTCCTAAACTTAACATTTGGTTTCCCCATTTCTGTTATATATTAGCTGAGGAGGCTTTTGGAAAACCCAACAAAGACATTATATGTAAATCAATAACAATTTTCGTTTTATGTTCAAACCATGAACACTGACTAGCTAATTTTCATGGCATCCCTATAAGTGAGTTTTATGATCCTGCTCCAATTCAATTCTTCAATACTGTAATAGCTTAGATGATTTTTTAATGAATTTCCATAAAATGATTTTTGCCAGCACCTTACATTTTCATCAGATTTTCTTGTCGTAGCTGGATACGGCTGGCACAGAGAGTTAAGTGTTGTGAAATGGAGCAGACAGACAAGGATGGAGACTCAAACAAGGCATTGGCATGGGCCAACGTGGAGGGCTGCAGGGAGCAGGCAAGGGGGCATGACCCAGCTAGAAGTGCCTGGGAGAACAGCCTGGTGGTTGTCAGCACAACCTACAAAAGCAATAGCATAGATTAAAAAGCAGGAGCCCAGGCAAAGATCTTAACAGCTGAGGATATAGGACATGTGACCGCTGTAGAGGATTGTCCCCAAAAAGTGGGTAGACATACCCCTTACTCTGATCTCTATGAGAGGAGTGTCCTCGGCTACCCCGTTGATGATGAGCTCTGCCACGTGCCTTTCTTGGTCCTATGGGATGTTAGTAGGCATGATAGGCAGAGGCCTGTGATATGTTTGCGCAGTTGGGCTTGCCCTCTTGGGCTTCCGCCAGCACCATGAGAAATGTCTGCCCTGGTAGCACTAGTTCAAACAGGATGAGAGACCTGTGGAGCAGACCTGGACCACACCCGCAGCTTAGAGCAAGCCAAGGTAAACACATTTATCAAGCATATTACTAATGCCTTCTCATCCTTCTAGTTGCAACTTACATGTCACTGTCTCAGAGGTCCCTGTCTGACTCTCCTCCAGGCTAAATTATGCCCCGGTGTTAATTGTGTTTCAATGAAAGAAAAGAATTAATTAGGAAGAATTATTTGCTTATATGTTTGTTTCTTCCATTAAATTACATTCCTTGAAATCAAGGAGCATATCTTATATGCTTAATATATTCTAGAGACTGTGGACTGTGCTAGAGCTCAATGAAGACTATTAGGCACTTAGTAAATATTTGTAGAATGAAATATAGAAAGCACTCCTGGAGGATGAGGCCACAACTACTACAGTGATGACATAGAGCTCTTCTTTCAAGGAGCTTTGCATCTACAGGGCCAGACCATCAGCCACTGCACAGTGATAGGCTAGAGCTACTTAAATCCTTTCTCCCTGTGGTCAGAATTGACCTGAGAGACGGAGACAAGGTGTCCAGTTAGCTATTGCCATGGAACAAATTATGACAAAATTTAGTAGCATCAAGGAACAATTACTTTTACTGTCTCTCAAGGTTTCTGTGGATCAGGAATTTGGAAAGAACTTAGCTGGGTCGTTCTGGTTCAGGGTTTCTAATGAGACTGTAGTCAGGTGGTAGCTGGAGAAGCTGAAGGCTGGCCATACATCTCTTTATTCCTGTGATCTCAGGGCTGCTTCCTGTGGTCTCTCTGCACAGGTGAGTTGGGCTTCTTCCTAGCATGGCAGCCTCAGGGTGGTTGGACCACTTTCATGGTGGCACAGGACTCAAGTGCAGGTTTTACAGCAAGCAAAGTGGAAGTTGTATCACCTTTTTCTTTTTAATGTGGTTAAAATCATGTAACATTATCTGGGCATGGTGGCTCATGTCTATAATCCCAGCACTTTAGGAGGCCGAGGTGGGCAGATCACCTGAGGTCAGGAGTTCAAGGCCAGCCTGACCAACATGGTGAAAGCCCATCTCTACTAAAAATACAAAAACTAGCCGGGCATGGTGGTGGACGCCTGTAATCCCAGCTACACAGGAGGCTGATGCAGGTGAATTGCTTGAACCCAGGAGGCAGAAGCTGCAGTGAGCTGAGATCATGCCTCTGCACTCTAGGCTGGGTGACAGAGTGAGACTCCACCTCAAAAAAAAAAAAAAAAAGTAACACAAAATCTTCCATCTTAACCATGTTTTAGTGTATGATTCACTAGTGTTATGTACATTGACATTGTTAGGCATCCAATCTCCAGAAATTTTACATCTTGCAAAACTGAAACTCTATGCCCATTAAACAACAACTCCCCATTTTCCTCTCTCCCAAGCCCCTGGAAACCACTGTTCTACTTTCTGTTTGTATGTATTTGACTATTTTAGATACTTCATAGAAGCGGAATTATGCAGCATCTGTCTTTCTGTGACTGGTCCACTTCATCCAGCACAAGGTCCCTCTGAGGTTCACCCATGCTGCAGCACGTGACAGAATATCCTTTTGAAGGCTGAATATTATTCCATTGTGTGTATATGCCATATTTTCTTTATTCATCTGTTGATGGACATTTGGGGTGCTTCCACCTGTTGACTATTGTGAATAATACTGCTATGAATACAGGTGTGCAAATATCTGTTCAATTCTCTGCTTGTTGCATCACTTTTTATGACTTAGCCTCAGAAGTCACAAAATAATACTTCTTTCAATGTCAGAAACCCACCCATATTTAAAGTGAGGGAGCAGAGGTCCCACCTCTTGAGGTGAGGTGCATCAAAGCCACATTCTAAGAGGAGCATGTGGAGTAGAAGATACTGTTATAGCCATCTTTGGAAAATACAACCTTCCACGCAAAGATCCAGCTAGAAATGGAGGGGAGCAGTGGGAGGAATTAGGGAAGTGTTGTCAACCTTCAGAGGTTGGCATTCAGACATCTGCCATACAAATGAAGGCCATAGGCAAAGACCTTGCTGGCCACCAGGCTGCATCTTATACAAAATAGCACTCCACCACTTTCTATCTCCTTACCCTGCCTTATTCTTCATTCTTATTCTGATACCTTCTCCTCAGTACTTAATTGTCCAATTGCTTATTATATGTCCCTCTCCACTAGAATATAAATTCCAAAAGAACAAGAACTTTGTCTTTTGCTGCCATATACCAGAGTCTAGCATGGTAGCTGACACAGGGTAGGCACTCGGTAAAATTTCATTAAATGAATGAATGGATTCGAGAACGATGAAAATTTGATTTAAGTTCTGTGTTACTAAGTGGAACCAGGGTCATCTGGTGTAGTCAGACAAACCTGCATGTAACTCCTAGTCTCACCCCTTACTGTCTGTGTAGCCTTCAAGAAGCTATTTAAGAAGAGAAAAGGGTGGGTAGCAAGGTAGCTGATGCTGAAACTCATCATCAGTATAGTCACGGCCAATAGAAACTTGGGGTCAAGTGATAGAATATTGACCAAGGGACCCCTCAGAACCCGTGAAGTCCTGAAGTCCACCTCCCTCATTCAGGAGAGGAGAAAGCTGAGGCCCAGGGAAGTGATTATTCCTACCCAAGACCACACAGAGGCAAGACTAAAACTGGGGATCCGAAGTCCTCTGACTCATCAAACGATTGGGTCCATCAAAACTCGAGGTTGCAAGTGATAGAAATGTATCCCAATAACTAGCCCAGGCACAAGGAGAAGTTTAAGCCCTCCCGTGTTTTCTCATGAGTGCGGCAGATGCCCTTGTTGCCCTGCATCTCATCCCCTCACCCACACCTGCAGCTGTGATGAATAGCGTCACTTCGAGTGGACCCTGCCTCTGTTCTTCCACCACAAGACTTTCTCGAAAAGCACAGGAGCCCACTCAGCCCACACTCATGTTCAGCCAGAAAGAGAGAGTAGTCAAAGCCCCCAAGGACAATTCTCAACCAAAGAAGAACAGGAGCCATTAGGCAAATGCCCCAACCTTCCCTCCTATGGGTGGACAATTCTGGAGGCTTCAATGGTCCCTGCAGAGTTGAGCCCCTTTAGCCTAAAGCAGTGACCTTGACAATGCACACTTGATTGACTGTTTCCTTTTCCTTGTGCATTCTCCCTATCTCCTCACACCTGCTTGCTGGGATCTCCTCACAAATACCTACCTTCCTCTGTAAGTCCTTGACTTGGGCTCTGCTTTAGGAAAAACCTAAACTAAGAGGTCAGTCTATTGGTGATGTAGCAAAAAATAGAATATGTCTTAGTTATGCAGATATTGATCATTAGGGATATAGAAGGTAGAGGTTGACTGAGATTACATAAATAGTGCCTAACCCCAATGCCTAACCATCATAGATGCTTACTCAATGTTACCATAGTTTATCTATTCTAAGACGCACCTGTCTTTCACATTTCAACATTTCTAAAAACAAGATATACCTTAAAATCAGCGAGATCTTACAACTATAATTGGCAGTATTTTTTTCTTCATTGGGGATATATAAATATTGGATGCATCTTGCAATCATTGTCATTTTAGAGTCTTAGGTATTTTATAGTTCTCACTCAGTTTCTTCCTGCACTGTGAATCAGGGAAATGAAATGAATCGTCAAAGTACGAAGGCACTGTGTGGAACAGAGCTAGTCAAAAGACCCATATTTCCCTAAAGCATGATAAACCGGAAACTCCCCCAGCCAAGAGGAAAAGAGACTAGGGGAGTCTCAAGGTCATCCAGGTATACGTTGAGATTCCACTCCAAGCAAATCAACAGAGACTGTGCTTCGTTCATCCTTAGCACCTGAGCACCTGGCTCAAGGTAGAGTCTAGAAAATGTTTGTGTACAGAAACAAAGTGAGTGGGATACCGAGATGGTCTGTCCTGCCCATCCCGGAAGCTCACTTAGGAGGTGGAACAGGTAGGGCAAAGAATGGGGGGCACCTTTGGAACACCAGGAATATCAGTGTGCTGGTCCAACTAAAGAGAGTGAGCCAGTCCTTCGGTATGGCCTCTCACACCAGGGAGAGGCTCTGACTTGAATGGGTACATGCTGGGGGCTACAGACCACACAGGGTGTAGCTAACTCGCATTCACTTCATCGTCTACCCTTTTTTCTCACTTCATATGGCTCTAAGGGCTCCCCACACAGGGCTCCCAGTACCTTTGTCTTTCTCCTTCTGGTTTGCAGCCTTTTCCCTTCACAGGTTTATCTGATGACCACAAGCACTTTAGAGTCTAGCCTTTAAACTTTTTTCTTCCATCAACACAGTCACTCTGTGTCCCATCTGTTTAGGCTAAGACCACTCCATAACAAACCTTATGGATGCATCTGGCATTCAAGGTTGATAATGACTTACCCCTGTGAAGAACCTTTATATCTTAGGGACATTCTATGCCTTAAGTTCATAATGACAAACATATGCTAAGTGTTCCTTAGTGAACTCACAGGGGCACTGCAGGACATTTTAAATTTTTTCAAGGGAAGCCCAGACACATCTGTCAGACCCTAAACAAATACTACTATTAAGTTATTTGGACTTACTTAGTAAACAAAAGAGTTAGATGTTTATTTTGGCTTGTTTCATGAAAGAAGTATTGAGACACTAAATGTGCTATAAAATAAAAAAAGTTTGGGAACTTATTTTCTTTTTTTTTTTTTTCTTTAAATGAGATAGGATCTCGCTCTGCTGCCCAGGCTGGAGTGCAGTGGCAAAATCATAGCTCACTGCAGCCTCCACCTCCCAGACTTAAGTGATCCTCCCACCTCAGCCTCCCAAGTAGCTTGCACTACAGACATGCACCACCATGCCTGGCTAATTTTTTATTTTTATTTTTGGAGAGAAGGGGTCTCACCTCTGTTCCCCAGGCCAATCTCAAACTCTTAGGCTCAAAGAATCCTCCCACCTCAGCATTCCAAACTGCTTGGATTACAGGTGTGAGGCACTGTGCCTGGACAAGTTTGGGAACTTCTACCTTAAACCAAAAAAGTAAGGGTAGCATTTGGAGCACCATAAAAGGCCTTGGGAAAATAATCGATGGGCCAAAGAACCCCTTCAGGAGCCCTAACTCACACCATGTAGGTAGGTGTCACTCTTCCTGTGGGTCAAGATCCCCAGCCTTGTCACCAAATCCCTAGTCCCATCTGAGGTGACACCTAACTTCAGGATTATTTGTCCCAAAAAGTGCAATCTGACCATGACCCCATAAACAAAAAGGCATGTGCTTAGGAATTACGCACTTCAGTGGTAAGAGCTGGTAAGAGCCTGCCCTTTCAGCCCTTCTTATTGCAGGAAGGAGCAGGAAGCAGCAGGATCCAAGATCCATTTCCATATGGCCTGGCCTTCCCAGACCATGTTAAATGACCTCCCCTTTTCTTCTACTATGCAAATCCCATCTTTTCTTTAAGATCCAGGTATATAACATAGATATTATGTTTATTCTGAATCTGAATTCTTCACTAAAATATAAGCTCCATGAAGGCAGGGACTTCATTTTTTCACAACCGTATAACCAGTACCTATAAGAATGCCTGCTGGCCGGGCGTCGTGGCTCAAGCCTGTAATCCCAACACTTTGGGAGGCCGAGACGGGCGGATCATGAGGTCAGGAGATCGAGACCATCCTGGCTAACCCAGTGAAACCCCGTCTCTACTAAAAAAATACAAAAAAAAAAAAACTAGCCGGGCGAGGTGGCAGGCGCCTGTAGTCCCAGCTGCTCGGGAGGCTGAGGCAGGAGAATGGTGAGAACCCAGGAGGCGGAGCTTGCAGTGAGCTGAGATCCGGCCACTGCACTCCAGCCTGGGCGACGGAGCGAGACTCCGTCTCAAAAAAAAAAAAAAAAAAAAAAAAAAAAAAAAAGAATGCCTGCTACAAAGTAGGCACTCAGTAAATATACTGAATAAATGAACTATAGTCCATGAAAGAATTAAGCCTTAATGTCCCATTTATTCACTATGTGAATTAACTTTTCTACTATGCTTCATGAATGGCACTAGCTATGTACCATTCTTGGAAGAATTGAGAAGATAGTCATTCAAATCAATTTCTGTGTACTATGGTTCAGGTGAGGAACCATTGTTGAGAAAGCCTGAGTTCATGAGCAAATTAATGGATAAAAAGACCTACTTCCTCCAGGTAACCTCCTCTCATCATCCCATCCACATGATGTTGTAACTCTCCCTGGATCTATTAACTATGTCTTGGATTGGAAATGGTTAAGAGTAAAAGGCTCCTGCTTAATGACCAGTGTGCACTTAGGGATGCTCAACCATCCCTGCACGGTGACTTCTGGGACCCCACAGTGAATGGTTCTGTAAGCAGATCCAGCCTTTCAAAGGTTTCACGAAAGAACACTCCCACAATGGAGGCTGCAGTCTGAGTACTGTCTGGTACTGATAAGACTGCCTGGGAATGCCCTGTCCTATCCCTTCCCCAAATCAAAAGCTCTTTGAAAGGCAGCCAAGCATTTAAGACCAACCAAGCAGTACTAAGTGCATTATCTTGTCTAAGCAAAGCATGAGAAGTAAATTAAGATCCCTGTTGACCTCACTGACTTAAAAAAGAAAAAACAAAAACTCTGCTTTTACCTAATATATGATCATGGCCTTAAAGAGAATCTCCTCCCTTCCATTAAAATTGTATTTAGCCTAAGGAGATTCAGTGCCCTCTGCAGTGTTATTTCTTTTTTAAATAGTTTCAACTTTTATTTAGATATGGGGGCACATGTGCAAGTGTGTTACATGGGTATATCATGTGATGCTGAGGTTTGTGATACAGATGATCCTGTCACCCAGATACTGAACATAATACGCAACAGTTAGTTTTTCAGCCTTTGCTCCCTCCCTCCCCCATATTAGACTCTAGTGTCTATTATTGCCAGCTTTATGTACTCAATATTTAGCTCCCACTAATAAATAAGAACATGTGACATTTGGTTTTCTGTTCTGGTGTTAATTTGCTTAGGATAATGGCCTCCAGCTCCATCCATGTTGCTGCAGAGGACATCATCTCATCCTTTTCTATGGCTAGATAGTATTCCATGGTGTATATATATCACATTTTCTTTATTCAATCCACTGTTGATGGGCATCTAGGTTGGTTCCCTGCTGTTGTGAATAGCGCTGTGATGAACATACGAGTGTGCGTGTCTTTTGGTACAATGATTTGTTTTCTTTTGGATATATACTCAATAATGGGATTCCTGGGTTGAATGGTGGTTCTGTTTTAAGTTCTTCAAGAAATCTCCAAACTGCTTTCCCCAGTGGTTGAACTAATTTACATTCCCATCAACAGTGTATGAGCATTCCTTTTTCTCCACAGCCTTACCAGTATCTATTATTTTTTTGACTTTTTAGTAATAGCCATTCTAATAGGTGTGAGATGAAATCTCATCGTGGTTTTGATTTGCATTTCTCTAATGATTAGTGGTGTTGACCGTTTTTTCATATTTGTATGTCTTCTTTACAGAAATATTCATGTCTTTTGTCCACTTTTTAATGGGGTTGTTTTTCACCTGTTACATTGTTTAAATTCCTTATAGATTCTGTATATTGGACCTTTGTTGGCTGCACAGTTTATGAATATTTTCTCCCATTCTATAAGTTATCTATTTATTCTGTTGATAATTTCTTTTGTTGTTCAGAAGCTCTTTTGTTTAACTAGGTCCCACTTGTCAATTTTTTGTTTTGTTGCAATTATTTTTGAGACCTTAGTCAGAAATTCTTTCCTAAGGCTGATGTCCAGAATGGTGTTTCCTAGGTTTCCTTCTACAATTCTAGAATATAGAATCCATAAAATATAGATTGAGGTCTTATATGTAAATCTTTAATCCATCTTGAGTTAGTTTGTATATGGTGAAAGGAAAGGGTCCAGTTTCATTCTTCTGCTGGGGTCCAGCTATCCCCAGCACCATTTATTGAATAGGGAGTTCTTTCCCCATTGCTTATTTTTGTCAATTTGGTTGAAGATCAGATAGTGGTAGGTGTGCAGCTTTATTTCTGGGTTCTGTATTCTGTTCCGTTGGTCTATGTGTCTGTTCTTGCACCAGTAGAATGCTGTTTTGTTTATTGCAGCTTTAGAGTATAGTTTGAAGTTGGGTAGTCTGATGCCTCCTGCAGTGTCATTTTATAAGGACAATTCTGTTTCAACTTTCTCTGGTCATTTCTAAACCAATTAATAGCAACAGGAATGGGATTACTATAATTAGCTTAGACTTATTGACTCTATCCTAGGAACAGGGGATGAAGTCTCTTAAATCATATGAGGAAAAGGTAGATACCTGAAAAGAAAATGAGTGTTCTCTTAGCTGGGAAGCATGGCATGGACTGACTATGCAATTAGTATGCATCATGAAAGACTTCATAGACAGTACAGACTTTTAAGGTAAAGATAACAACTTTAATGTTGACCACATTCAATACTAAATGTAAAAAAAAAAAAAAAAAAAAAAACTATCATTATCTCTGGCCTGCTTTTTCAGATGTTCTCTGCCACCTGCAGTGACCCAGTGGTTAAAAGAAGAAAAAAAACCTAGTTGTTTCCTTGAAGTGTTGCTTTTTAACTACTGCATATCATTTATGTGTGATTTATGTATCCGACTTCGTGCACATAACAGCACAGTGGAAATCAGTGACAAATAAATAGTGATTATACACCAGATCGAAAGTACAAAAGCTATGGGCAAAGCATGATAGCTGGACAGAGAAGAAAGTATTTACTTTCAACTGGAGGGATTGGGGGATGACTCCATTGAAGAGGTGGAGTTTAAGCTGTTATCAGCAGGAGTGGCAAGCATTTCATCCTGCAGGGATGATGGAGGCAAGAAGCACAAGGAAGAAAGCGTAAGGAATGTTTCTGTATAGGAGTAGAAAAGTGTGTTCGTTTTCTGTTACTGTGCTAACAAATTGCCACAAACTTGGTGGCTTAAAGAATACAAATGTTTTGTATTACAGTTCTGTAGGTCAGAAATCTGACTTGGGTCACACTGAGCTAAAATCAAGGTGATGGCAGGGCTGCATTCCTTTCTGGAGGCTCTGAGGGAGAATCCATTTATTTGACTTTTCCAGGTTTTAAAGACTGCTTGCATTCCTTGACTTGTGGCCCCCTTCCTACTTCTTCAAAACCAGCAACAGTGTATTGAATGCTTTTCCTGTTGCCATCTCTGGTTCTCTGTTTCTAAGGACTTGTGTGATTAGATTGAGTCCTGGACAATCCAGTGTAATAGTCCTATCTCAAATCCTTAACCTTAATGACAGTTGCAAAATTGCTTTTCCAATTGTAAGGTAACATATTCATAGGGTGGATTAGAAATGGATATCTTCAGGGGCCACTATTCTGTCTACCACAGGAAGGAGAGCAGCTGGCTCAAGAACTGGCCCAGCAGATGAATTAAGGAGTGTGGAAGGAGATGGAGGTAAAATTTCTACATTTGTTATACTTCTGGGTCTAGAATTTTTTGATAATGGAACTTTCTACACTTTCAATGCATATTCCTTTCATCCTGTAGATCTGATTGTTTAGCCTAGAGCTTCCTCAGAAACCATATGTTACTTGTGTGCTTCCCCTTTCCAGCTCAGTAATACAAAAAAGAAGTATTCCCTCCGCCAGCACTACCCCTCTGTCAATTAGAATAGGTTAAATTTTTCTGTGATAATTAACAGTCTCCAATTCTCAGTTGCTTAAGACAGCAAAAGCTTATTTCTTACTAATGCAACATGTCCACCACAGGTTGACTAACAAGCTCTGCTCCAAATCTCCTCACTCCAGATCCCAGACTGATAGAGCAGCCACTATTTCAAACATCACCAGGTGCCACAGCAGAGGGAATGAAAGTTCTAGAGGGTCTTACATCAGCTTTTATATGCCCCAGCCTGGAAGTGACACACATCAATTCTACCCACATCTTATTGCCCTGAACGCTTCACATGACTCCACCCGCATGAAAGGTCCAAGAAGTATAAGCTTATCATGTACACACAGGCAAAGAGCTAGAAATGTGTGAGCAGCATTAATGATGCTACAACCCCCTACTTTAATTTTTATATGAATGGTACCCATATTCTTCCAATGTCTTGGTGACCTTTTTAACTGAACTCTTACAGTCAATCAAATGTTAAGTCCTGTCCAGGCATGATGGCACACACCTGTAGTCCTGGCTACTCAGGAGGCTGAGACAAGAGGAACTGCACTTCAACCTGGGCAACATAGCAAGACTCCAAAAAAGGAAGGAAAGAGAGGGAGGGAGGGAGGGAGGGATGGATGGAAGGAAAGAAGGAAGGAGGGAAGGAAGGAAGGAAGGAAGCAAAGAAGGAAGGAAGGAGGGAAAGAGAATGAAAGGGAAAAAATGGAAAGAAAGAAAGCAAGAAAGAGACAAAAATATGTCATGTCCACTCTTGCTTCAACGTGTCTCTCCCATCAATCCTTTATTTTCCACTAGCACTATCACTATTTAGTTCAAGCATAAAAGTATACAGTACTTCATTTTCCAAACTTTTTCACTATGATCCATAGTAAGAAAAGCATTTTACATTGAGACAAAGTACAAACACACACACACACATGCACACACACACACACACACACAACTGAAAAGTTACTAAAGTTACTCTGTTCTATTCTCTTTTTATAATGCTGGTTATGATTCATGTATTACCAATAGGATGGATGGATGGATGGATGGATGAGAGATGGAGGAATAGACAGATGACAGATAGATAGATAGATAGATAGATAGATAGATAGATAGATAGATAAAGAGGGATCGATTAGAGAAATTGGCGTATGTGATTATGGAGGCTGAGAAGGTCTGTGACAGGCCATCTGCAAACTGGAGAACCAGGAAAGCTGGTAACATGGCTCAGGCCAACTCTGAAGGCCTCAGAACCAATGAAGCCAATGGTGTAACTGACAGTTTGAGGCCCAAGGCCTAAGAACCTAGGGGTCCTAAGAAACTAGGGGGCCATTCTGGTACAAATTCCAGAGTCCAAAGGCCAGAGAACCTGAAGTTCTAATGTCCAAAATCAGGAGAAGGATGTTTCTGTTCCAGAAAAGAGAAAGTGAGAGAACAAATTCATGTTTCCTCTACCTTTTTGTTCTATCTGGACCCTCAGCTGATTGGATGAGGGTGGATCTTCATTACTCAGTCCACTGATTCAAATGCCAATCTCTTCCAGAAACACCCTTACAGACATACACAGAAACAAAGCATTGCCAGCTATCTGGACATGCCTTAATCATAAGCCACTAACGAGTTGTGACCTACAGTTCAATAGACAACAAAGTAAAATTCCTATGTACTTTAGAACTAAACCCGCTTCAGAAATGACTTCACAACTCACTACTTAAACAAATTTAGGCATCATCTCCTCAGTTTTCAGACTACAACAGTGTTTCCTATCCCACAGGTGAGAATTAGCTTGATGACTAAAAGTCCTTGGTACCTAAAACTACATAGCAGTATTAGTCCTTTTTTCCTAGTTTGTCCCTCTTCACCTTTCTTTTGGATTTCTTTTGTTCATTTTTTCATTCATTAATAAAAAGTTTATTAAGATCCCATTGCTTGAGGGGAAATGTGCTAGGCACTGGGGCTATAAAGATAAGTAAGACATAATTCATGTTCTTGAAAAGTTTACGGACTAATAGAGGAGACCAGTTGTAAACAAATGATTGCCATGATATGGCAATCCTATAGCAAAAGAATGGAAATGACTTTATCGGGATTCGAAGAACACACCCTGAGAGAAGATGAGAGAGATTAACATTGATTAAACTCTGCTTTGTTCATGTGGCTTAAAATCTAGATTTCCCTATGGGGCTTTTAAAGCTTTTTATAACCTGTCTTATTGCATGTTTGATCTGCCCTCTTTCTACTCCCCAGCAAGTGAGATACTAAATTTTTTCGGGCTAAGACGTGACCAACATTATTGTATCTGCCATTCCAATGGTTGTTGTCCTGAGACTAAGCTGGTCACATTACCATCTCTCCACTCATGTTTGGTACAGCCTCGAAGTCCTTGCATATCCTGTTGACACTGAATAAATAACCAGACAGCCTTTCTCTGCCTTTTCACTTTGAACCATCTTACCATCCTCTAAAACCCAGCTCAGTTCTAGCACTTCAAGAAACCTCCTCAAATTGCTCCAGCCTAGACTAGCCCTCTAAGAATCTCTAATGCAGTTGTCAAATTTTCTTGCATATTTCCTTAAATTTTTTTGAAAAATAATCTGTGCGCACTCTACACAATTTTAAACTAAAAAAATGTTAATTATAAGCTTAATTCCCAACATGTTCTATGATGCATACAGGCTCTGAATATATACTTTTTGTCAAAATCTTGGAATTTTATACTAAGATCAATTTATAGGCAGCATCCACCATAGAACTTGGCAAACCCAGTCATTGTCAAACCAATAATCTAAATCAGACTTACTTTGTGTCAGAAAAAGTCTTACTTCATTTTTCAACTCAAATAAGCATACTTATGCTCATCCATGGGACAATCATCTCACTTTTAAATTCTAATTCAAAGATGAATGGGTGGATAGACGGATGGATGGATGGAAGAATGGATGGATAAGCCCTCAGAATCTTGCCAAGAGTTTCTCTCTTGATAATAATGAAAAGTTCCCTTCAATATTTCCTTCTGGCACCCATGTGACTCGCCTCAGGAGCGATTCATCCTGGAATTCCATCCTGGAATTGTTCCTTTGCTTAGTGCCCTGGGCAATCCACATTAATAGGACTTAGGATGGATGAGAGGTTTGTCTCTCATTAATCAAAAAAAAAAAAAAAGATTTTTTTAAAAGGAGGTGAGAAGAACCAATCAATCACAGACTTGGCAGATCAATCTTAGGAAAAAGTACAGTTGGAAATTGAGAATATAAAAATTAATTTCCTTACAAGTAATTTAAGGGCCTCATGGAAAGTCATTTGTACTCCTCCAAAGGGTAGGCATTCCCTTTGGGTTGAAGACTGCTGCCCGGAGGTCCCCACAGGGAGGCCCAAAGTCTAATTCCGCACATGGACTTGTGTGAGTCTAAGCATTAGAGCTTGCCAGCCTTCTGACCCACTGCTTAGTTTTAGGAGACTCCTTCAAGGTCATGTACTCAATTCCTCTCAGCTTTATGTCACCTGTTCATTGTGGCCTATTTTCATTTTATTCCTTAAGAAGTTCTAAATTTCTCTCTTTTTTTTTAAATTAAATAACCACTTTCATGCTAGTTTTCTGTGACTATGTAATTGTAGTTTAGTTTATGTAATCATTTTTAGTTAAAATTTCTTATTGATACATAATTGTACATATTTATGAGGTACATGTGATATTTTGATAGATGCACACAATGTATAATTATTAAATTAGGGTATTTAGGATATCCATCACCTCAAACATTTACCATTTCTTTGTGTTGGGAACATTTCAAATCTCTTCTAGCTATTTTGAAATGTACAATAAATTACATTAACTATAGTCACCCTACTGTGAACACTACTGTGAATGGCTATCAAATACTACAACTTATGCCTTCTCTTTAACTCCAATTTCTTGAATGAAGAGGCTGTGAAAACTTATTTTAGCTTCGAGTCTCCTCCTCCTCTCTTAAAAAAATTCCTGGCCTGGGCATCTTTTTCCTGGTTGAAAGGTGTCTAGATAACCACCTTGGTAGTTTCGGGTGGATTGGTGAACACAGAAACTGGATTTGCAGTTGGATAGTCTTACATAAACCTGTGGGAATGCCTGAGTAACTTTTCTCCCCCACAAAGACCACGCATCCCTCTGTAGGGATAGGAGTATTTCTGGTAAAATATGCTTCTAGTTGCAGGTTGATTTTCAGCCTGCCATTTTATAAAGTCCTCCTAGACTTGCTGGAAACATGGAAAATGCTGTATCTGCTCTAGTCTACAGCAGTACGACACCAAGCAGTCCACTGAGTTCAGTTCAGCCACAGTTATTACACTTTGTGCACCTACTAAACAAAAGAAAAACAGAGGATTTCTGTCTTTGAAGAGCTCACAGATTACAGGTAAATCCAGGGTATAGACATATAATCGCAGTTATCATGGCTGCCAGGCTAACCACCTTCCCAGGGACTTAGGCTGCTGAAAGTCTTAGAAAAGGACTGTAAAATCTCCTAACATCTGAAAGTGGCTAAAAGAGGTATTAGGAGTTGATCACTTGGCTCCACTCTCTGGGACTTGCCCAGCACCAGCCACCATGACAAGCATCCAAGTTAAATTCTCACTTCAAAATCTAATACCTGCTTGAAGAATTTCCCAGTTGCCTCTTAGCTTTGCTTCATGGCACATTCTTGGTAAATCAAAATTCTAAACAAATGTATCCTGTCAACAAGGGACCATTTACCACTCCATAAATCAACCCAGATTTTTCATCCTGCTCTACTGTATGTGATGAGTAAAGTATTCTAAGTGATCTTTGAAGCATTTGATCTCTTTCTTGAGAGAGGCAGCTTTGGGGCACGATTCCCAATCTTCTGGGGCAGGCAGGTGCTCTCAGACTTTGGTTCTGAAGTAATGGTGATAGCTGTAGTCTTCACTGCGCTATAGGTCAGTTGACAGGGAGGTTGCTCTCCTTCCACCCTGGGGCTCTTGGTTACCCTTGAAGGAGAGGAAGTAAAAATCTTCTTATTTTAATGACCTAATCAGAGGGGCTGAATCAAAATACCACTTGGCAATGCCTTGGTACATGATTCTCTAAGGCTCACATGAAGGAAAGGATAAATAGTTTGTACTTTCTATCTAAATAAACATTTTCTGAAGTCACAGCACAAAGAGTAGACTACAAGTGCTAATATCCATGGATATCATATACAAAACAAGATTAGTACCTGAGCTCAGGAGGGAGTATTTGTACTTAAAACACCTAAAACATCAAATGAATGAGTCAGAACTTTAGCCTTCATTCTATCTGCCTTTCTAAAACACATCTCTGACTTCTCCGGGTAAACTTGATCTGATTCAAACTGGAAACAAGGTATCTTCTGGCCAAGATCTTCTCCTTCTTTGAGATTAAACAGTCTGAAAGGAAAAATGGGATTTTCCCTATTTTAAGAGAATAAACATGTGTCTCTGAGGGGAAGAGAAAATGAAAACATTCTATCAACTAGCACAGCACATTGAGGAACAGCCAGGTGCAAGCTCAGGGCAACAAGACACATTTTCTCATTCTCCTTCACTGCCACCGTCCTTTCCCAAACCCTGCACTCCCTCTCCCCAACTCCATCCCCATTAAAAAACAGCAACAAACCACTCTGATTAATGACTAAAGAATAAGAGCAGGTGTACAATCTTTATACATTTTAGATTTAGATCAAATTCACTCTTCTCAATTCCTCTTCCTAAAGCCCCACGGATAATCCTTTGCCATCTGCCCCTCCTCCCCTTTCCTTTCTGAGGCTGCTAATGAAAGTGCAGTGGACAGGACTGAAGAAGGACTTGAGCTGGCTCTCTCTGATGGACCCCTAGCTATCTCGTGCCCCCGCTTCCTGCTGGCAGAAAGCAATGCAAAGTGACTGCTGTAGGAGCAGCTGCTAAAGCTCATTTCCCTCCCCCGACGCCTGTCACATTCTTGGGCAATATTTCAGAAGCTTACTCATCCTGCCACTCACTTCCCCCGCCCCCATACCCCTGCCCCCAAACAAGACATTAGGAAGGAAACATGAGAGATTTTATTTTAGCCTAATTGAGCAATAGCCCTTACTTCATCTTGAGTAAGATAAATGGGCTGTCCAACTTCACTTCTCACTTTATCTGTAATGAGGTTTTTCTCTCTCAACTGTTTACCAAAGTATTAAAAAGCACTTTGTAGCGCCGGCTGGCATATTCCATCAAAGAGAGTCAATAGAACAGATGAAGACATATGAGAAAGTCAGGAGATAAGGTACCTTTTACGAAAGTTCAGATTCCAGACCTATTAAAAAGAACCGCTTCCCCCTCTGTGAATTCAGGGACAAAGAAACAACCTTTTCCTCTTTGGCAGTGAGGTGGTTTTTCATAGCGTAGGACAGCACCTGGCAGGTTTTCCCAGAGTCTGACCGAGGTGAATAATTAACTGTAGTCATTAATGTCCAGGTGGTAAGAAACTGCCAGAATTGTAAGATCCTAATAGGCCATTAACATCTCTATACTGGATGCACTTTTGTGGACTCTTCCTCTCACCAGCAGCGATGAAACGCTGTTCTGTTCTTGCTCAGGTTCTGTCTCCGGCTATTCTGGAAGAGTCAGTCACATTCAGATGTTAAAAGGTACAAGATAGGCAGTCCAAGGAGCAGACCCTGCTCAGGATTTTGACACTAAATGCTGTGTGACCTTAAACGAGTCACTAAATCTCACCACTATATAATTTCTTCCCTTACAAAGTAGGCAGGAACTATCTCATGCTGATAAGTGTTCGGGTAGGAGATCTGTTTGATATATTGAGATTTTTACCTAAGAATTAAGTATGGATATTTTGTTGCATTATAGCCTCAGTCCTGTTTGTAACTGTCATTCAACAACGTAAGGGCCTACTATGCCTGTACTTGTGGTAGGGAGGAAGACAAAACATAAACCTGAAAAGTGAAATAAAAGGCACAGCCCTATTGGAATGGGAAGCCACATTTCTACTCCTCATTCAAAACCTCATGAAATATCTCTCCCTGACTGCCTCCCCAGCTATCCTGGCAAACAGTGCATTCCATAGAAGATCAGGGCCTTTATCACCTTGTGCAGTCATCTGTCTTTTCAACCTCCTCTGCCAGCCTGTTATCTTCTAAAAGAAAGGACAGTGTCCTATTCATTTCCTTATACCCCCATCCCTAGCATAGTTCCTGAAATATGGTAAGGCATGCAATATTTCTACATAAGTGGATGGAATGAATAAATAAATGCCAAATACAGACCATAAGATCCAAAAGAGAGGCAGCCATGGTAGATAGAGCCCTGAAATAGGCGCCAGAAGACCAGGGTGCAAATCATCAATTTACTATTCCATGAAAGTCTGACTTTGGGCTCTCTGTGACCCACATCTAAAAAGTGCTAATGCCCAAACCGGACAGAGTGATTGTGGGAATTAGGTAACATGCTCTAAACAAAATTTAGCTCCCTTATCTTGTACTCCTTTTCCCTAAATAGTTGGAATACAGCACTGGAGTCCAAGTTGCAACCAAGGTGCAACTACAAGTTTCTAGGTTATCCAAGAAGAAAGAAGTTGTAAACCACAGGAGTAGATGAATTCTCAAGGAGAAAATGAAGAGAAAGAGGCTAACAATAATATTCACAAGAATCCCACAATTACAGGGCTGCAGAGATCATGAGCTAAAGAAGACTGAAGAAAGAGGCTACTGTGTCATGCATCTAATTCAAGAACAGTATGGTGAAATCTACGGAATGTCATAACAAGTTCCAGGAAATAAAAGACTAATTCATTATCCATGATTATTTTGGCTTCTAGACCTTAAATTTGGGTCATTATTTAAAGCTCTTCTAGTTGGATGACCATAAAAATTCTCAATGCTGGCCAGGCGCGGTGGCTCACGCCTGTAATCCCAGCACTTTGGGAGGCCGAGGTGGGCGGATCACAAGGTCAGGAGATTGAGACCACAGTGAAACCCCATCTCTACTAAAAATACAAAAAATTAGCCGGGCGTGGCCGGGCGCGGTGGCTCAAGCCTGTAATCCTAGCACTTTGGGAGGCCGAGACGGGCGGATCACGAGGTCAGGAGATCGAGACCATCCTGGCTAACACGGTGAAACCCCGTCTCTACTAAAAATACAAAAAATTAGCCGGGCGAGGTGGCGGGCGCCTGTAGTCCCAGCTACACGGGAGGCTGAGGCAGGAGAATGGCGTAAACCCGGGAGGCGGAGCTTGCAGTGAGCTGAGATCTGGCCACTGCACTCCAGCCCGGGCGACAGAGCGAGACTCCGTCTCAACAAAAAAAAAAAAAAAAAAAAAAAAAAAATTAGCCGGGCGTGGTGGTGGGCGCCTGTAGTCCCAGCTACTCAGGAGGCTGAGGCAGGAAAATGGTGTGAACCCGGGAGGTGGAGCTTGCAGTGAGCCGAGATCACGCCACTGCACTCCAGCCTGGGCGACAGAGCGAGACTCCGTCTCAAAAAAAAAAAAAAAAAAAAAAAAAAAAAATTTCTCACTGCATTTTCAACAGTTTAACAAAAATGGAAGACAAATTTTATGAAAGGAAATGGAACTTACGAATATATCCTTTTTCTCTTTTTTCCTTTCCTTTTTTTTTTTTTTTTTTTTTTGAGACAGGGTCTCAGTCTGTCATCCAGGCTGGAGTGCGGTGACATGTTCATGGCTCAGTGCAGTCTCAACCTCCGAGACTCAAGCAATCCTTTCACTTCAGCCCTGCACATAGCTGGGACTACAGGCACGCACCACCATGCACCACTAGTTTTTGTAGAGACGGGGTTATACCATGCTGTCCAGGCTGGTGTGGAACTCCTGAGCTCAAGCGACCCACCCACATCAGCCTCCGAAAGTGTTGGGATTACAGGCATGAGCCACCACGACCGGCCAAACATCCTTTTTAAAATGAGTCATATGAAGGCTTTTTAGGCCCAGGCATGGTGGTGCATGCCTGTAATTCTAGCTACTCAGGAGGCTGAGGCAGGAGAATCACTTGAACCCAGGAGGTGGAGATTGCAGTGAGCCAAGATTGCACCACTACACTCCAGCCTGGGTGACACAGTGAGACTCCATCTCAAAAAAAAAAAAAAAAGACTCTGTCATGCCTTCCCTGTGTTTCCTTACCATTGATTTTTTGTTTTTAAGGTTGAATAGCATTTCACTAGAAACAGACCCCCATTCACTATTACTTAATCCAGACACTTTTTTTTTTGTTTTTTTTTTACTTCTTATAATTAATTTAAATAAAAATCCAATAAATTAAGAGCTCCTTCAGAGCAAGAACTGTGCTTATGTAGCTTAATATTTCGATCAACCCAAGGCCTGGCAGATAGTTGTATCCAGCTACATTTCTTTCTCCATGTCCTTCAGGAAGTCCTGTCTAACTCTCTGAAAGCCAGACCTCCTGGGTCTGCAACTTCCCATGGTCTCTAACTGGGCAACCAATATTTTTAGTAAAACCATTACTAGTTCCTACCATGTTCCTTCTGGCTCAGAG
This sequence comes from Macaca nemestrina, assembly GCF_043159975.1. NCBI lineage: Eukaryota > Metazoa > Chordata > Mammalia > Primates > Cercopithecidae > Macaca > Macaca nemestrina. Next base: position 146,861,977 of record NC_092125.1, on the reverse strand, counting down.
AGATGCCACTTTCTTTTCTTAATTTTCACAAAACATCTATTGTTTAATCCCGCCAAGCTTTTAAGTAGCTTAATACCTATAGAAATAGTCAAGAAATATGTTTAAGAACTAGGCTTACTTCTAGGCTTTACAAGACTGAAGCCATGTGTTTCTGGGATTTGTTTTCTTACTTTTCCTCATGTGAGTCAGGGTGGACCTAATCCCATCATTCCTTACAGTTACATGCTCATCCTGGGCTTGCCCCCATGTCTGAGCAGGAGGCATCAGCACACAGGCAGTTAAAAATGATGTGTGAAGAGAAGAGAACCCACAGCACCTTGTTCTCCGGAGACCTCTCCTGGGGTGAGGTGGCCATAGGGATGAGTGAAGACAGTGGTTTCATAGTTCTCTCACTTCCATTCTCTGATTCTGCTGCAGAGTTATCCCAAGGCTTGGCTTGATCCCTAGATTCAGCCCATTAGCAACCCATGGACACACTGAGTCTCACACCCTAAGCAGAGCTCTCAAAGGCAGGCACAGAGTCAGGCACTTAAGTCAGGCCTCTTTGGGCAGCCAAAGAGTCTCATGACCTAACAATTTCAGGCCTATCCTGGAGGGCCTAGTCAGCATAGGCAGGGAATGACTTTTTTCTGATCGCAGGCTCTACCTTGTTTTTCTTTTGGAAGTAGAAAGAATCATGTTCTGGTTACCTTCCAAAGATCAGAAACCATCATGACTGACATTTATACCAAGTGCAGTTTATAACACACTTTTGCAATGAATTCCCACAATAACTTCCATTTTTCAGTTGCAAAAATGGCTGCACTACAAAGTCAATTGACCTACCCAAAATCACCTAACTGGTAAGTGGCCATGTAACAAACTCTGGTATGTTTGACTCCTGATGGCCTTGCTCCTCCCATTGCACTACCCACATTGCTGTCTGTTCAACAAGTATTTATCAAGCCCTGATGATGCCAGGCCCCCGGCCAAGTTCCACGATATACTAGTGAACAAGCAATAGAGCTTTCACTTACACAGGGAAGACAGAGAGTCAATAAACACATGCTGAGAAGAACAATTACCACACAGTGGTTAAAAGTTTAGGTTCTGAACCAGATGCCTGTGTTTGAATTTATACAGTTTTGTTTTATCTTAAGGAAGTTAATTAGGTTTTCTATGTCTTAACTTCTTCATGGGGATATAATATTACTATCAATCTTACAGGTTTTGAGGACCAAATGAGTTAATATGTGTTAGTGCTCATAATCGGTGCCCAATATGAGTCATGATAACAGGAAGCTCTGGCCGGGCGCGGTGGCTCAAGCCTGTAATCCCAGCACTTTGGGAGGCCGAGATGGGCGGATCACGAGGTCGGGAGATCGAGACCATCCTGGCTAACACGGTGAAACCCCGTCTCTACTAAAAAGTACAAAAAACTAGCCGGGCGAGGTGGCGGGCGCCTGTAGTCCCAGCTACTCGGGAGGCTGAGGCAGGAGAATGGCGTGAACCCGGGAGGCGGAGCTTGCAGTGAGCTGAGATCCGGCCACTGCACTCCAGCCTGGGCGACAGAGTGAGACTCCGTCTCAAAAAAAAAAAAAAAAAAAAGATAACAGGAAGCTCTGAAAGAAATGGGGTCTCTTACCCTATGGGAATGTGGATGGGGTAGGGATTGGTGAGGTTTAAGAAAGGTTTCCTGAAATCAATGTAGTCTAATCTGAGGCCTGAAGGATGAGTAGGAGTAAGGTCTGTGGAGGCTGAGTGCATGTGAGACAGAGAATATTGAGAGGTGTGGAGGCAAGTGTAGGGTGGAAGAAAGAGCTGGCAGAGAACAGCGCGTGCATAGGATCCATCAGACTGTAAACTGAGCCCATAGTTGCCACATCTCAGCGCTGGCTCCATTCCCAGATCTTACTAAAACACTTGTCAGGGTAAAGGGTGGGGAGTTTATCAGAAAGAGAAAACTTAAGGCTTTTAGCCTCTGTCTTATCTCAGTGTCTCCTGCTCCTTCTCCCTCTCACTTTCTCAGCAACATACAATGGGAAGAGCACCAAACTCCAAAGGTAACACTGGACTGATGCGCTGTGGCTCCATTTCCTACACCCATGACCCTGGGCATTCCATGTTTTCTCCAGGTCTCAGATTCCTTCTCTGTAAAAAGTGGTAACACCAATTCTTCCTTCAAGTACTCATAAAATATGGAAGTTGCACAAACCTACTCAGGTTGAACTCTCAACTTTGTTATTGTGTGACCTACAGTAAGCTACTTAACCATTCTGAACTTTAGTTTTCTCATCTGTAAAATGGGAATGATAAGAATAATGTCTCCTTGGGCTTATCTCCCCAACTTTTTATTTTGAAAAATAATTTTATAATAAGTTTAAAGAATACCTTTATAACCTTTATATAGATTCACCAACTGTTGACATTTTGTCATATATTTGTTCATCTCCTGTATATGTGTGTATTATGACATTGTGATATTTCTGCCCTAAATATTCCAAGATAAATCTCCTAAGAACAAGGAAATTCTTCTACATATCTACCATACCATTATTACACCTAAAACATTTACCATTATTTAAAAATACCATCTAATAAGCAGCATATATCCAAAGTTACTCAATTATCTTCAAAATGACTTTATGGCATTTTTAAAAACTCAGAATCTAATCAAGCTTCATGGACCACATTACCTATTATATCTCTTTTGTCTCTTTTAACACTTTCCCTGGTTATTTTTTTTTGGTGGGACGAGGAGGTTCATTACATTGGTATTTTGGAAGGATTTATGCTAGTTGTATTCAAATTGTCCCCAGATTTATATGATTATTTCCTCATTATTAGATTTAGGTAAAATGTTCTTGGCAAAAAGACTGCATAGGTGATGGAGTTACAGCAGCAAGATGGTAGAATGGGAAGCCCCAAACCTTATTCCCCCATGGAGACACTGATTTAACAACAACATACTGTCCAAAGCCTTTGTGAAAACTTCAGAAACAGTTCGGAAGTTGCAATATCCCAGGCAAGCTCAAAACCAAAAACACCACATCCAAATGGTTAAGAAGAACCATTTCATTTCAATTGCATCAGCCTTTCCCCCACGTTGGCACAGTGTATTGTAATTGGGAAAAAGTATACAGCTTACACCTTCTCCCTTGGGAAAGAAAGAGAAGATTGGAACATGTGTCCAACATTCTGGCTTTCTAGATGGCTGGCCTACGGTCTGATTTCTATCTACCTGACCCAGAGTACTAACCAAATAAGCATATGTTGGGTACCTGAGGGCCACAGAGAACAAAGTAGAAATCATCAGCTTGACACAATGCCAGTCAGTCTGCAATATTCCAGACAAACACCAGAGGGAACAAGATACTACAAACTCCTTTTTAAAAAGTAAACAGGGCGGGAGCGGTGGCTCACACCTGTAATCCCAGCACTTTGGGAGGCCGAGGCATGTGTTTTTCGGGGTCAGGAGTTCAAGAACAGCTTGGCCAACATGGTGAAACCCCGTCTCTACTAAAAATACAAAAAAAAAAAAAAAATTAGCCGGGCACAGTGGCAAGCACCTGTGATCCCAGCTACTCAGGAGGCTGAGGCAGGAGAATAGCTTGAACCCGGGAGGTGGAGGCTGCAGTGAGCCAAGATCGTGCCATTGCACTCCAGCCTGGGCAACAATAGCAAAACTCCATCTGAAGAAAAAAAAAAAACAAACAAGTGAGCAAACTTCTCTAATTGTAAAACTATACAAACAAACTGAGAGAAGATATAACCCCACAAAAGGTTTCAGAGACCCCAGAATTGCTAGCCAGAATGATTGGTAAGGTTCTTCCCGAGTCACAATTCCCTGCACCCCTGCCAGCCCCCACTCCAAAAAACAGCACACAAAGAAACAGGCAACATGGTGCAATATATAGACACATATATATAAATATATATATATATATACACTCATATATAAATATATATACACATATATAAATATATATATAAATAATTCAAAATAATCTTTAAGAAGCTCAATGCTCAAGAAGACACAGATAGACAACTAAATAAAATCAGGAAAACTACACATGAACAAAATGAGAAAATCAACAAAGAGAAACTATAAACAAGAAACAAACGAAAATTCTGGTGCTGAAAAATACAATAATAGAGTTCAAAATTCTGTCAACAAATGACTCGATCAAGCAGATAAAAGAATCAGTGAACTCACAGATCACTGGAAACTATCAAGTCAGAGGAACAAAAAGAAAAATGAATGAAAAAAAGTGAAGAAAGCCTAAACAGCTATATAACACCATTAAGTGGACTAATATACATATGAGAGTCTCAAAGAGAGAAAAAGGTAGAGAGCTTATTTGAAGAAATAATTGCCAAAAACTTCCCACATCTGAGGAAGGAAATAGACATGCAAATTCAAGGAGCTCAAAGAATTTCAAATAAGAAGAATATGGCTGGGTGCGGTGGCTCAAGCCTGTAATCCCAGCACTTTGGGAGGCCGAGACGGGCGGATCACAAGGTCAGGAGATTGAGACCATCCTGGCTAACATGGTGAAACCCCGTCTCTACTAAAAAAATACAAAAAACTAGCCGAGCGAGGTAGCAGGCGCCTGTAGTCCCAGCTACTCAGGAGGCTGAGGCAGGAGAATGGCGTGAACCCGGAAGGCGGAGCTTGCAGTGAGCCGAGATCCGGCCACTGCACTCCAGCCTGGGTGACAGAGCAAGACTCCGTCTCAAAAAAAAAAAAAAAAAAAAGAAGAAGAATATGAAGAGGCCCACACTAAGTGACATTGTAATCAAACTGTCAAAAGTCAGAGTCAAAGAGAGACTCTTGAAAGCAGCAAGAGAAAAGCAACTGGTCAAATACCAGCTACCTCTCATAAGATTTTCAGCAACTTTATCAGCAAAAACATTACAAGCCAGAAGTGAGTGAAATAATATATTCAAAGTGCTGAAACAGTCTGGCATGGTGGCTCATGCCTATAATCCCAGCACTTTGGGAGGCCAAGGCAGGAGGACTGCTTGAGCCCAGGAGGCTGAGACCAACCTGGACAACATGGTGAGATCCCATCTCTATAAAAATTTTTTTAAATTGCTGGTTATGTTGGTACATGCTTGTGGTCCCAACTACTGAAGAAGCTGAGGTGGGAGGATCATTTGAGCCCAGAGGTCAAGGCTGCAGTGAGCCATGTTTACACCACTACAATCCAGCAAGTGAGCAACAGAGCAAGCAAGACCTTGTCTCAAAAAAAAAAGTGCTGAAAGGAAAAAATAAACAAACTACCAGCCAAGGATACAATATTCCCAAGAAACTGTCCTTCAAAAATTAAGGAGAAATAAGTATTTTCACAGATAAACAAAAGCTGAAGGAGTTCATCACCATTAGATATGCCTTACAAAAATTGCTAAAGGGAATCCCTCAAGTTGAAATGAAAGAGCACTAGACAGAAACATAAGAATAGGAAAATATAAAGATGATAATCCTTTTGGTCAAATATTGATGAAAAGAGAGCAGATGCTGACATACTTTTATCAGGCACAATATAATTTCATAAAGAAAAAAATATTATGTAAGGATAAAGGGTGATTTCACCAGGAAGATATAACAATTAAAAATGCACCTAACCACAGAGCACACAAATATATAAAGCAAATATTGACAGAATCGAAGAGAGATAAAGTAAAACAATATCAGTATATTTCAATTTCCCACTTTTTTATTATTATTATTATACTTTAAATTCTAGGGTACATGTGCACAATGTGCAGGTTTGTTACATATGTATACATGTGCCATGTTGGTGTGCTGCACCCATTAACTCGTCATTTACATTAGGTGTATCTCCTAATGCTATCCCTCCCCCCACCCCCTCTCCACAATAGGACCCAGTGTGTGATGTTCCCCCCCTTCCTGTGTCCAAGTGAATCTCATTGTTCAATTCCCACCTATGAGTGAGAACATGCAGTATTTGGTTTTCTGTTCTTGCGATAGTTTGCTGAGAATGATGGTTTCCAGCTGCATCCATGTCCCTACAAAGGACACGAACTCATCCTCTTTTATGGCTGCATAGTATTCCATGGTGTGTATGTGCCACATTTTCTTAATCCAGTCTGTCACTGATGGACATTTGGGTTGATTCCACATCTTTGCTATTGTGAATAGTGCCGCAATAAACATATGTGTGCATGTGTCAGTTTCCCACTTTCAATAATGGATTAAATCAACCAGACAGAAGATCAGTAAGAAAACAGATGACCTTCACACCTGTAATCCCAACACTTTGGGAGGCCGAGGCAGGCAGATCAGGAGGTCTGGAGATCGAGGCCATCCTGGCTAACATGGTGAAATAACATCTCTATTAAAAATACAAAAAAGCCGGGCGTGGTGGCGGGCACCTGTAGTCCCAGCTACTTGGGAGGCTGAGGCAGGAGAATGGTGTGAACCTGGGAGGCAGAGCTTGCAGTGAGCCGAGATTGTGCCACCGCACTCCAGCCTGGGCGACAGAGCGAGATTCCATCTCAGAAAGAAAACAGATGACTTGACCAACACCAAAGACCAATGGGATGTGACAGACATATACCAAATGTTCTAACCAACAGCAGCAGAATACACAGTCTTCTCAGAAATACATACAAAATTTTTTAGTATAGATTGCATATTAGGCCACAAAACAAGTATAAGGAAATTTAATACCAAATATTTTTTCCAACCAATTATTTTTTCTAACCACAATGAAATGAAACTAGAAATTAACAGCAGAAGGAAAACTGGAAATTATATAAATATATGGAAATTAACCAACACACTCTTGAACAACCGATGAATCAAAGAACACCTCCCAAGGGAAATTAGAAAATACCTTGAGATAAATAAAAATGAAAACACAACATGCCACAACTTAACGGATGCAGCAAAAATAGTACCAAGAGGGAAGTTTATAGTGGTAAATGCCTACATTTAAAAAAGAAAGATCTCAAATCAACAACCTAACTTTACAACTCAAAGGACTAAGAAAAGAGCAAACTAAACACAAAGCTACCCAACGGAAGGAAATAAATAAAAATTAGCACATAAATAACAAGACAGGAAACAGAAAACAACAGAAAAAAATCAATAAAACTAAGAGTTGGTTTTTTGGAAAAAATACAAAATTGACAAACCTTTAATTAGAATAACTATGAAAAAATAGAGAAGACTCAAATGAAAATCAGAAAAATAAGATGTTATATCTAATGCCACAGAAATAAAGCAGATCATAAGACACTACTATGAACAATTGTATGCCAACAAACGGAATAACCTAGAAAAAAACAGATGACTTCTAGGAACTTATGATCTACCAAGATTGAATGATAAAGAAAGAAAAAGTTGAACAGATCTGTCAATAGTAATAAGGTTGACTTAGCAGTCAAAAACCCGTAAACAAAGAAAAACCCAGGATCAGATAGATGGCTTTACTGGAGGAGCAACAAATATTTAAGGGAAAGTTAACATCAATTCTTCCCAAACTCTTCCAACAAATTAAAGAGGAGGGAACATTTTCTTTTTTATTTTGTCTTTTTATTTTTTTTATTTTTTTGAGACAGAGTCTCGCTTTTCCACCCGGCCTGGAGTGCAGTGGCGTGATCTCGGTAGAGAAGGGAACATTTTCAAATTCATTTTATCAGGCTAATATTACTTGATACCAAAATCAGACAAAGATACTAAAAGAAAGGAAAACTACAAATATGCACAATAAATATTAATGCAAAAATCATCAACAAAATACTTGCAAACTGAATCCAGTAACACATTAAAAGTATTACACATCATGACCAAATGAGATTTGTAGAATATAAAAATGGTTCAACATATGAAAATCATCAATATAATGCACCATGTTAACAGAACGAAGAGCAAAAAACCACATGATCATCTCAATTGATGCAGGAAAAGCATCTGACAAAATTCAATAACTTTCATGATTAAAAACCACTCAAAAACTAGGAATTGAAAGAAATTAGCTCAACATAATAAAGACCATATATGAAAAGCCCACAACTAACATTGTATTCAAAGGTGAATAAATGAAAGCTTTCTCACTAAGATCAGGATTAAGGAAAGGATGCCCACTCCTGTCACTTCTAGTCAACATAGTAGTGCAAGTCCTATCCAGAGAAATCAAGCAAGAAAAAGGATTATGAAGTACATGAATTGGAAAAATAAAAAGAAGTGTAATTATTTCTGTTCATAGAAGACATGATTTTATCTGCAGAAAATCCTAATGATTTCAACAAGAAAAAACTGCTAAAACTATTAAACTAATTTAGTAAAGTTGTAGGATACAAAATCAACACACCAAAATAAATTGTGTTTCTATACACTACCAATGAACAATCTGAAAAGTAAATTAAGGAAAGAATACCATCTATGATAGCATCAAAAGGAATAAAATGCTTAGGAATGAACTTAACCAGGGAGGTGAAAGACTTGTACACTGAAAACTACAAAACATTACTGAAAGAAATGAAAAACACAAATAAATTGAAAAACATGCTGTCTTCATGGGATAGGAGAATACATTGAATCTGTAGATTGTTCTGGGTAGCTGTTATACCCAGACCGTTTGTTCCCCAAAGAAGACCACCAGAGTCCAGAGTCAAAGCCAAGCAGCAAGGATCTTTTACTACAAGTTCGAACTTGGTCCCTCCATTCCACAGCATACAAGAGGGCCCCGAACAATGCGAGTGCTTGCTTTTTATAGCCCGATGTAAACAGGATATGTAAAGTTACAGAGGAACAAGGTAATTCTCTCGGTTACAGCATTACAATTGGTTAATATTATACATTTAGCATTTTTTATTGGTTCCCGCTGTGTCCTTATCGGAGATTTTCCAGGTGGTGTTTTTCTGAAGTTTGAAAGAAATACGGAGGAATGTGTTTGTGCTGGGCTCAGTAAGTTGAGAGATATATGGTGGGTTGTGTTTGTGCTGGGCTCAGGGAGTTAGGAGATATATGGAGGAATGTGCCTGGTTTCTTTTCATAGCATGGACATTTTAATATTGCTAAACCAATAATGTTAACAATATTAAAATGTCCACACTACCTAGAGCATGCTACAGATTCAATGTAATCTCTATCAAAATCCCCATGGCATTATTTTGCAGAAATAAAAAAAGTTCTCAAACTCCTATGGAATCTCAAAGGACTCCACAGCCAAAACAATATTGAAAAAGAAAAACAAAGCTGGAGGCCTCACACTTTGATTTCAGAAAATATTTTTAAGCTACAAAAATCAAAACAGCTGGGTATGGTGACACACGCCTGTAATCTCAGCACTTTGGGAGGCCGAGGTGGGCAGATCACGAGGTCAGGAGATTGAGATCATCCTGGCTAACACAGTGAAACCCCATCTCTACTAAAAATACAAAAAATTGGCTGGGTGTGGTGGCGGGCGCCTGTAGTCCCAGCTACTCGGAAGGCTGAGACAGGAGAATGGCGTGAATTCACGAGGCGGAGCTTGCAGTGAGCCAAGATCGCGCCACCACACTCCAGCCTGGGTGACAAAGCGAGACTCCATTTCAAAAAAAAAAAAAAAATCAAAATGGTATGATACTGACATAAAAACAGACATAATGAACAATGGAACAGAATAGAGAACCCAGAAATAAACCCTAACATATATGGTCAAATGATCTTTGACAAGGGTGCCAAGTATACATAATTAGGAAAGGATAGTCTCTTTAGCAAATGATGCCAGGAAAACTGGATATCCATATGCAAAAGGATGAATTTGTACTCTTATGATATGGTTTGGATGTTTGTCCCCTCCAAATCTCATGTTGAAATGTAATCCCCAGTGTTGGAGGTAGGGCCTGGTGAGAGGTGTTTGGATAATGAAAGCAGATCCTTTATGAATGGCTCAGCACCACCCCCTTGGTCATGAATGAGTTCTCTGACCTCACACGATAGATGATTGTTTAAAAGCATGTGGTTGTTTAAAAGCATGAGGCAGGAGAATGGTGTGAACCTGGGAGGCAGAGCTTGCAGTGAGCCAAAATCGTGCTACTGCACTCCAGCCTGGGTGACAGAGTGAGACTCCATCTCAAAAAAAAAAAAAAAAGGCATGTGGCATCTCTCTCACTCCTGCTTTTGCCATGTGACACCGCCTGCTCCTCCTTTGCCTTCCACCATGATTATAAGCTTCCTGAGGCCCTAACCAGAAGCAGATGCCAGCACCACACTTCTTCCTGTACAGTCAACAGAACCATAAGCCAATAAATCTCTTTTATTTATAAATTAACCCAGCCTTAGAAATTCCTTTATAGTAACACAAAATGGATGAATACACTTTACACTATATACAAAAATTAACTTAAAATGTATTAAAGACTTGCATGTAAGATATGAAACTATAAAACTCCAAGAAGAAAAAAATATATAAGGAAAAAGATTTATGACATTGGATTTAATAAAAATCTCTTGGATGTGACACGAAAAGCATAAGCAACAAAAGAAAGAATAGACAAATGGAACTACATCAAACTTTAAAACTTCTGCTAGCAAAGAAAACAATCAACAAAGTGAAAAGGCAACCAACAGAATGGAAGAAAATATTTTCAAACCATGTATTGGACAGGGGGTTAAGAGCCAGAATATATAAAACACTCCTTCAACTCAACAAAAACAAATAATTCAATCTTAAGATGGACAAAGGACTTGAATAGATATTTTTCCAAAAAGTTACACAAATGGCCAAGAAGCATATGAAGAGATGCTCAGTATTACTAATTATCAGGAAAATGCAAACAAAATTACAATGAGGTATCTCACACCGATTAGAATGGTTGCTATTACAAAAACAGAAAATAGCATGTGTTGACAAGGATGTAGAGAAACTGGAGTACTTGTGCACTTTGGGAATTCAAAATGTTGCAACTGTTATGGAAAACAGTATGGAGGTTCATCACAAAGTTGAAAATAGAATTACTATCTGATCTGGTAATTCTACTTCTGGGTATATATCAAAAAGAATTAAAAATGGGATGTCAGAGAGTTATTTGCACATCCATGTTCATGGCAGCATTATTCATAATAGCCAAGAAGTGGAGCAATCTAAATGCCCATCACTGACAGATTAATGAATTTAAAAAAATTTGGTATATACATACAATGGAAAATTATTCAGTCTTAAAAAGGAATGTTATTTTATCATATGCTGCAGCATGGATGAGCCTTGGGACATTATGCTGGGTGAAGTGGGCCAATTGGAGGATGGATACTGATGGTTCCACTTAGGTGAGGTATCTAGAGCAGTCAAGCTCTTAGAAACAAAAGGTAGAATAGTGGTTGCTAAAGGTTGAGGAGAGGGAAAAGAGGAAAGTTGTTTGTAAATATACAGGTTGGTTTTGCAAGATAAAAAACGTTCTACATATCTGTTGCACAACAATGTACATATAGTTAATGCTATTGTACTGTACACTTGGGAGTGGTTGAGATGGTAAATTTGTGTTGTGTGTTGTTTACCATTTTGAAAAAGAAACACTGCATGGGTGATATGTACTTCCCTTTGAACCACATCAGAAATCATATGATGCCAGATTACCACGTTATTTGTGATTCATTGTTTATTTAGCTTGTTTTTAGGATTCAGTGAGTTAAGAAAGGGAAAGAACAGTACAGTGGCAGTCAACCATGCAGTAAGAGACAACTGTTATAGTGATGACGATTTTTTGTTGAACGGCCTTCCCTGTGTGAAACTCCTTGTTTCTTTCTTCCGTCACTGTGGTATAGGCTTCTCAGGAGAACTGCCCACAATCTTGTGGTTGTATCTGTCAAAGTCTCTAGTTTTTAGTCTGCGCATAAAGGCTCTGAATCATTCCGGTAACAAGATAACAGCATGTTCCCAGAATAAAGATCTCTGAACTATCTTTGGAGTTAGTCTGACCACTTCCCTATGGGAATAATTGATCTAGTAATGTCCTCATTTATCTGAATGCTGAGTAATTTTTTTTAACATGAAGCAATCAGTCTTTCTTAGCCATCTAAATTTAGAATCAAAGACTTCATCAGGGCTAGAAATAGGAGATTTCTTCATTCCCTCAATCAGCAAACATATCAAGAACTGACCAGGCGCTGGCACAAAGACATAGTCTTTACCCCAGAAGCTTGCTGTCTCATGAGGGAGACAGGCTTCCAAGCTGGCCCTCACAGAGGAGTGCAATGCTGAGGGCAGTTCCGTATGCACGTCATGGAGCTGCGGTACCGGGGCGGGGGACACAGGAAAGGTTTGTGCCCAAGTCAAGAACCATCACTCACACCACTGTGCTCAGATTTGGTCCTTGTGTGACTTCTTTCTATCCCCTATTTAAGTAAACAGATTCACACAGGAAATAGACTAAAATAAATAATATCCAGTTAGCTGAAAGACCACTCACAGAAGTGAAAGAGTTGAATTATGTAGGTGCCATGAAAATCGGCAATAGAGAATGGGAAGGAAGAGCACAGACCCTGAAGTCAACTGAACTGTCCAACTTTACTGCTCTCTTAACCTTTCTGTGCTTCAGTTTCCTCATCCGTAAAATGAGACAATAATGGTACCCACTCACAGGGCTGTTGGGGGGTTACATGAGGTTCTATGATAAAACACTTTCCCCTAGCAAGCATGAGCGATACCAATGTTAGTTGATCTTTTCATTATTTGGGTATAGACATAGTCTTTTTTTTTTTTCTTGTCAACCAGGCTGGAGTGCAGTGGTGTAACTCCGGCTCACTGCAGCCTCATCCTTCCATGCCTGAGCAATCCTCCCACCTCAGCCTCTTAAGTAGCTGGGACTACAGGAACACACCACCATGACTGGCTAATTTTTTTCTATTTTTGTAGAGCTGAGGTCTTACTATGCTGCCCAGGCTGGTCTAAAACTCCTGGGCTCAAGTGATCCTCCTGCCTTGGCCTCCCAAAATGCTGGGAGTATAGGTGTGAGCCCAGCCCAGACATGATCTTTAATTTATATATAATTTAAAATATAGTAGTAAGGCCCTGGCTTCCTATGGGGGCAGCTGGAGAATTTCTCCTGCTAAAACTCAGAGGCAGCCAACGCCTGTGTAGACAGCCATGGCAGATTTCCCCAATGGCAGAATTTGAGTCATTTTATACTTGATTCATGGATGATTTGGGCCTAATTTGCTGGTCTTTATTATCCCCTGTGGTTGAAGACAAAATTACTTTCCTCATACACCCCAGAAACCCAATTTAGTGGCTTTATTCTCCTCTGGAGTTGCATTTACAAAAATCTCACCATCATACTTTTCTAATTTAGTCCAGATTTCCTTGTGGTACTGTAATTTTGTTTTATCAAATTTTGCTTCAAATAGGTAGACATGCACCAGAACCTGGATATCTTTTAGCTATTTGATTGTTCTGGTAATGAGGTTTGACCAGAAAAGAACTTGCTAGGCCATATTTAAAAATCACAGATGTTATGGAATCACGGTGTGGAGAAAAGAAAGCAAATAAACTATTTTCTAAAATAATTTTAGGCCATGCACAGTGGTTCATGCCTGTAATCCCAGCACTTTGGGAGGCCACGGTGGGCAGATCGCTTGAGGTCAGGAGTTTGTGACCAGCTTGGCCAACATGGTGAAACTCCGTCTCTACTAAAAACACAAAAATTAGCTGGGCAAGATGGTGCACACCTGTAATCCCAGCTACTCGGGAGGTTGAGGCAGGAGAATCCCAGGAGGTGGAGGTTGCAGTGTGTGCTGAGATGGCGCCATTGCACTCCAGCCTGGGTGACAAGAGCTAGATTTCATCTCAAAACAAAGGAAAAAAAAAAGGATTTTAAACATCACAGATCTGAGAAGGCACTTAAAATTATGTCAAGTCCATCACATTGCCTAAATGGTGCTCTCATCTTTTAGAAACTTTATCAGAAAAACTAGTAAGTTGGACTTCATCAAAATTAACAATTTCTGGTCTTCAAAAGACACTATGACACTATACTGTATCTGATAGAGGACTTGTATTCAGAATATATAAAGAACTTGTAAAAATATATAAAGAACTTGTAAAAATAAACAACCCAGTTTTGTTTTGTTTTTACTGAGACAGTGTCTCACTCTGTCACCCAGGTTGGAGTGCAGTGGCGCGATACAACCCAGTTTTTAAAATGGGCAAAAGATTTGAACAGGCACTTCATATACACACACACACACACACATATACACACACACACAAAATATACACAAAGGTATACAAATATACACACACACACAAATGGTAAGTAAGCATAGGAAAAGATGGTCATCATCTGTAATCATTAGAAAAATGCAAATTAAAACCCAGTGTGCTACTACTACACATCTATTAGAATGTCCAAAATTAAAAAGAGTGACCATATCAACTGTTGATGAGGAGTTAAATTGGAAGCCTCATACATTGCTGGTGAGAATATAAAATAGTACAATCTCTTTAGAAAGCAGTTTGGCCATTTCTTTAAAAATTTAATATATTCTGGGCCAGGTGCAGTGGCTCATGCTCATAGTCCCAGCACTTTGGGAGGCAGAGGCAGGTGGATCACTTGAGGCCAGGAGTTTAAGACTAGCCTGGCCAACATGGTGAAACTCCACCTCTACAAAAAATACAAAAATTAGCTGGGCATGGTGGTGCATGGCTGTAGTCCCAGCTACTTGAGAGGCTGAGGCACGAGAATGGCTTGAACCTGGGAGGTGGACGTTGCAGTCAGTCAAGATTGTGCCACTACACTCCAGCCTGAGTGACAGAGTGAGACCCTGTCTCCAGAAAAAAATAATTACTATTATATATTCCTTCCACATGATCCAGCCATTAATTCCTGGGTATTTACTCAAGAGATCTGAAAGCGTACGTCCATACAAAGACTTGTACATGACTGTTTATAATAACTTCAGTTATAATAATCAAAAACCCAACCACCACAATGCCTATTAACAGGTGAATAGACAAACTGTGGTATAGCCATAACCCTACATTGACGCATTATTATGTTATAGAAGTGTATATATATGTCAAAGCTTTTCAAATTGTATACTTTAACCGCGTGCAATTCATTATATGGCATTTGTATTCCACAAATGGAACATTATTCAGCAATAAAAAGAATAAACTATTGGTAAGTACAACAACATCTTCTAAAAGAAGTCAGACAAAAAAAAAAAGAATACAGAATGCATTATTTCATTTATATAAAACTCTAGAAAACATCACTAATCTTTAGTGACAGAAAGCCAATCAGTAGATCCCTGGGGATGGGGAAAAGTGAGTGTGGGAAGAACTGGCCCTGGAGATAAATGATTACAAAGTGTCAGAATTGGGGTTGATAATCCTGATTGTGGTGATGCACTTTTTTTATAAAACCTTTTTTAAATAGGCTTTCTTTTTAGAGCAGTTTTGTGTTCACAGCAAAATTGAGAGGAAGGTAGAGACATTTCCCAGGAAGGTAGAGAGATTTCCCACACCACCAGCACACACACACATGCATATCCTGCTGGGCTATTAATCTCCCCCCCAGTTGTAAGAAATGCACCGCTCTGCATCTCCCCATTCACAGCGGTGCATTTCTTACAACTGATAACCCTACATGGACACGTCATTATGGTGATGGACTTTTTACAAGTGTATACATATGTCAAAGCTTCTCCAATTATATGCTTTAACCATGTGCAATTCATTATATGGCAATTACACCTCAATAAAGCTGTTTTTAAGAAGAAAAATTATCAGAGGGCTTACACCATTTCAATTGGATAATGGGCTTCACTGTTTTCGTTAATACTCAGTCTCTTTTACCTAATATCTAATTTACTATGCACCACAAATACAAATAAACTCATTGCATATTTTTCTCTTTTTTATATTTCTGGTATTACCCTCAGCAGTTAGTAACTACAGTTCTAGAAATCTGTTTCCACCCTCATAATACATCTCAACAGCTGCCCGTGGGTGGAGGCTACCCAAGCCCCATAGCAACTGCTCAAACAGCTGAAGGAAGCTTTAGGGTGGAGAGTGGGGCCAGGCCAGAGTCAGTGAGAGCCACAGGCAGGGAGAGTGGCATGCACCTGCCACGGGACACCTGGCTGACACACAGCCGTGGGTACAGGTAGGGAGGACTTACACACACAAAAACCTCATGTTTGATGGCATTTCAGCTCCTTCTCTCTCCTGTCCTATTGACCTCTTAGACTTTGTAACCTTTTGGGAGCCAGTTGCATTTATCTGTCTGCCGTGCCGGAGACTTGCTCACAGACAAGGGTTGGTTAGCAAGCCTGTCCCTTTGTTCCTGAGAGGCAGAGAAAGAATCTTTGACCCTGGTTTCTAAGCACAGTAAACAAAGGCCTTCTTGGCTGCCAGTAAGCTCAAAGTGCTCATTAAGCAAGTAGTTTTCTGGCCAGTGGTTGAAATGACATCATGCTTCCTCCTGGAATCCAACTAGAGATAAAAATCAGGTCATTCAATTTACAAAGAGAGAACGCTCCCTTCTGCTGCCAGCACTGAGGGCTGCTGGCTTTCAAAGAGATCAAGGGAAAGAAGAGCCTATTTGAACCCAGGCTTTGAGATGGTCTCTGAAACTACCTCCACTTAATTCCTCATAATATGCAAAGAAATTCCACTCCAAATGTCCTCATGTCAGACAGCAGCTTAACTTTGATGATTTTTCAAACTGAGTGTTTAACCAGATGTGGCAGTGAGCAGGTAGGTCTTATTAGCTGATAATGGAATAGGCCTTCAGGCTCTCTAAACATAAGAGGATGGAAGAAATGGATTATCTTCATCTTTTGACACCACTGATCAAAATTTGAAGTGGGGAAGAAAAAGGTATTGTGGTCTTAAAGATGTCCATTGAGATTCTTTTCAGAAAAAAAAAAATTAAGTACATTTTTCAGAGGACAGTGATCTATGCCCTGTGTTATATTTTCTTTATCTCCTTTCCTTCCTTCCTTCCTTTCCATCCTCTCTTTTTTGCTTTCTTTCTCTTTCCTTCTTTCTCTCCCTTTCTTTCTTTCTCTTTCTTTTCTTTCTCTCTCTCTCTCTTTCTTTCTTTCCTTTTTAAGGCCACTATAGGGCTAGTTAAAACAACCAATAGTCAGCAATTTTCTAAAAATCCAAATGAGGGCTGGGTGCGGTGGCTCACACCTATAATCCCAGCACTTTGGGAGGCCAAGGCAAGTGGATCACTTGAGGTCAGGAGTTTGAGACAAGCCTGGCCAACATGGCAAAACTCGTCTCTACTAAAAATGCAAAAATTAGCTGGGCATGGTGACAGGCGCTTGTAAGCCCAGCTACTCGGGAGGCTGAGACAGGACAATCGTTTGAACCTGGGAAGTGAAGGTTGTGATGAGCCAGCTGAGATGGCGCCACTGCACTCCAGCCTGGGCAACAAGAGTGAAACTTTTGTCTCAAAACACAAATAAAATTAAAAATAAAATGAACCGACCAAGCATGGTGACTCATGCCTGTAATCCTAGCACTTTGGAAGGCTGAGGCAGGTGGATCACCTGAGGTAAGGAGTTCGAGACCAGCCTGGCCAACATGGTGAAACCCTGTTTCTATTAAAAATACAATTATTAGCTGGATGTGGTGGCGGGAGCCTGTAATTCCAGCTACTCAGGAGGCTGAGGTAGGAGAATCACTCGTACCCAGGGGACGGAGGTTGCAGTGACCCAAGATTGTACCACTTCACTCCAGCCTGGGTGAAAGATTGAGACTCTGTCCTGACCCCACCCAAAACAAATTAATGAATCTAATATAACAGATGTTTTCCTAAAGATTCTTTCCCAGTAAGGAAAATATGGACACATCTGTAACCAGTTTGCAGATCCAGAATTTCTGGATAATTTCATCAAAATACTAGATACATTTAATAAAAACTAAAACAGAAAACAAAACTCCTACATGATAGTTTGTTTTGATAATTTACGTTGTTTTATTCAATATCAAAATGTGCTGCATTTGTAATTTTTAAAATGTCTTTAAAACATATTTTGTTGTTCCAAACAAGTGAAATGAGTGTTTCAAAATACAAACACACACACATTTCACAACTTACTGATCTGCACTAAGAATGTCACATTCATTAGCCCACAGATTACTTATAAGCCATCATAAAAGTCTCCTTTTGGCCAGGCATGGTGGCTCACATCTGTAATCCCAGCACTTTGGGAGGCCAAGGCGGGCAGATCACCAGAGGTCGGGAGTTCGAGATCAGCCTGGTTAATATGGTGAAACCCCGTCTCTACTAAATATACAAAATTAGCCAGGCATGGTGGCACGCACCTGGAATCCCAGCTACTCAGGAGACTGAGGCAGGAGAATCACTTTAATCCGGGAGTCAGAGGTTACGGTGAGCCAGGATCGTGCCACTGTACTCCAGCCTGGGAGAAAGAGTGAGACTTAGTCTCAAAAAAAAAAAAAAAAAAAAAAACCAGTATCTGTTGCTCCAAAAATTATTCCAAACTTGGAAACAAGAAAGACAGACAACTGGGTGACCTTGGATCATGCTAAGCCCCATCTAATGTGAGTAGGGTCTAATATTGTTTGACTTACTAGTACTAATTAACCAGGGACCCAGACCCTTTCTGGTCTATAAAATTACAGTTCATCTCTGTAGAAAACTGGTAAGTTATAATATTTGTTCCTCCAAGTGATAACATAACTCAAAGGTTATGATGTAATTCCCCTGTAGGGCATTAAGCAGTTTTACATCTAATTTAGCAGTCTTATTTCAGCATTCCTTTTTTCACTGACTATATACATTGAATCAGCTTTGTTATCCTGCCAGTTCCCTCATAAATAAATTCAATAAAACCTTGACACATGCATCTATTTGTATGAGAATTATCTTTTATAGCAGTTTGGGAATTATGCTTTGATAATCTATCAGCATGTAGCAGAATATGAAATAGCAGAATGATCCCATTTTAAACAAATGAGTCTGTCTAGTTTGGTTTCACAAGAAGTAGACCCTAGGACATAGATCTGAGTAGAATAGCTTATTTTAGAGGTACAGGGAAGGGAAGTGAGGAAGTGACAGAGAGAATGGAAGGCAGCCACCAAAGGGTGGTCATTAAGCCTGCTACCATCCTGGGCAGCGATGGAGCTCAATCCACAGGGAAACTGCAAGACAGAGTAGAAAATATGTGTGTCAGAATTATCCCACTCAAACTGCGGAGAGCTCGGATATCTATACACCAATTCCTGTAAGTATTAATTGAGGACTGCTCCTGGGTATTAACAATTCCCCAGCACTTCCTGCCACCTACATGGCAGCTTTTCTCAATGCTGGAGAAAGTTCTTGTGCATGAAGAGACAGACACAAGTCATGGGAAATCTTGGCGTTTACTGAAATGTTAGCTCCAAGGGATACAAACAGGATACTCAAGACCTTTTTTAAAAAATAAATAAATAAATAAAACATTCCCCATTTAGTGGGAAATAATGTTATACTCAAGATCACAGAACCCAAGTTCAATGCACCAACTTCCTCATGAAACAAAGGAACTCTTTTTTTTTTTTTTTGAGACGGAATTTCACTCTTACTGCCCAGGCTGGAGTGCAATGGCATAATCTGGGCTCACCGCAACCTCTGCCTCCTGGGTTCAAGCGATTCTCCTGCCTCTCAGCCTCCCAAGTAGCTGGGATTACAGGTACCCACCACCACGCCCAACTAATTTTTGTATTTTTAGTAGAGATGGGGTTTCTCCATGTTGGTCAGGCTGGTCTTGAACTCCCAACTTCAGGTGATCCATCTGCCTCAGCCTCCCAAAGTGCTGGGATTACAGGCGTGAGTCACCACGACCAGCCTAGGAACTCTTTTTCCTATGATAAAATATCCAGATTTGATTCTTCATCAAAGGAGTTTTCCTCAAGATTAGACAACTGCAAAGTAATCAGAGCATAAGGCAGCTGCTTTTCTAAAATAAATCTCTATTTCCAGACACTTGAGGGGTCTTGAGTAGTACATTTGCCATCAGAAGTAAATGTATTAACTATATATGACGGTAAATGATCTTTTTGCAACGTGAATGGAAATTTCTGGTCAAATATTTCATTATGTCTTCTTTAAGGTATATTTAGAACATTTTATAATTAAATAGAAGCCTTTACAAAGTATTGGCCTAAATCCTAAATTACTTTCAAAAGTATTGATTTAATGTGAGAAAAAAAAAAAAAAAAAAAAAACCCTGGCCGGACGCAGTGGCTCACGCCTCTAATCCCAGCACTTTGGGAGGCTGAAGCAGGTAGATTGCCTGAGATCAGAAGACCAGCCTGGCCAACGTGGTGAAACACCGTCTCTACTAAAAATACAAAAAACTAGCCGGGCGTGGTGGCAGGTGCCTGTAATCCCAGCTACTCAGGGGGCAGAGGCAGGAGAATTGCTTGAACCCAGGAGGCAGAGGCTGCAGTGAGCCAAGATCACAACATCACACTCCAGCCTGGGGGACAAGAGTGAGACTTCGTCTCACCAAAAGAAAAAAAAAAAGAAACCAAAACCAAAAAAAACCACTAACAAATATTTTTCACCCTACAAGAGAATTTCTTGGCCTGGTACCGTGGCTCACGCTTGTAATCCCAGCACTTTGGGAGGCCGAGGCAGGCAGATCACGAGGTTGAGAGATCAAGACCATCCTGGCCAATATGGTGAAAACCTGTCTCTACTAAAAATACAAAAATTAGCTGGGTGTGGTGCCGGGCACCTGTAACCTCAGCTACTCGGGATGCTGAGGCAGGAGAATTGCTTGAACCTGGGAAGCGGAGGTTGCAATTAGCCGAGATTGCGCCACTGCACTCTGGCCTGGCGATAGAGCAAGACTCTGTCCCAAAAAACAAAAATCAGCCAGGTATGGTGGTGGATGCCTGTAATCTCAGCTACTCGAGAGGCTGAAACAAGAGAATTGCTTGAACCTGGGAAGCAGAGATCGTGCCACTGCACTCCAGCCTGGGCAACAGAGCAAGATTCCATCTTTAAAAAAAAAAACACACACACACAAGGAAGACTATGAGGCAGGAGAATTGCTTGAACTCAGTGATTCGAAATTGTGCTACTGCACTCCAGCCTGGGCAGTGGAGCAAGATTCCATCTCAAAAATAAATAAACAAAAAATAAAAGGAGAACTTCTAGATACCAAAAAAGAAGGAAAACTATGGACCACACCATATGATTTATAAAATGGAAACTTCTACGTTCCTAGATTGCTAAAAAGCCCATTGTGAGCCTGGGGGAACTTTATGAAGGGTCCGGCTCAGTTGTGCTGCTCTGCGGCCTCTGGAAGACCCACGCTGAGGCCACATCGGCATGGTAGTGTCCTGTGCACCCAGAAAGTGAGCAAAAATACCTCCCCTCAAGTGACATGGGCTCAAAATTAAAAATACTTCAACTCAAATACTTGCTCAGAATGTTCTGTCTGCTGAACACCAGATTATCTGGGTCAAAACCCAAGCCTCCAGCTTATAACTAGAAAATGAGTGTTCCTCAGAGTTCTACCCAAATCACAAGAGCATGATCTCCCACACCACCTTATTTGCATCGCTACTTGCACATCCGCAAACACATATACTGCAACCAGAACTCAGGACTTCCCCTTAAGTCCCTTCTTCTCTCCCCATGTATTCCCGAAATGGGAACTCCATGTAGGCCCATGCCACACTGTCAGTTGCAGGTGCCCACAGCAGCCACCGTGTTCTTCTGCCTGGCTCCCACTCCATTTTGTGTGAGCAGCTGTCATCAGCCTCACCCCCTCCCAAGTCTTACGGAGAATCACTAGAAAATAATTCCTGTAGTTTCTTCTAACCAAAGACACCAAGTTGGGAAGAATATCTATACCATCTATACCATTCATCACTCCTCCTCCTACTTTTTTTTTTTCTCCTCCTCCTCCTCTCTTTCTTTCTCAGCCTGCTCCTCTCAACCTGGCCCTCAACCATAACTCTTCTCTCCTTCCTGATTTACAGAGCTCAAGTTTCTTGGCACATCAGGGGATGCAAAGAGTTACAAATGGCAGTGGGAGAAAGGGCCTTTAATACATCTTTCAGCGGTGCTGACCTGCAGCCAGAATTTACCAGCTCTTCCTCTGTTCTAGTGCCATTGATCACCAAAGCAACAAGAAATATCTGAACTAGAGGCAGCCACTCCAGTTTATCTGATTTCTGTGTTGCTATTGTTCAACAAAAATCCTAATACAAATCAAGCACTGTGTAATGTGGGTGTCCTAAGACCAACACAACTCTTTTCTTCTTCTTACTATTACTACCTTAGTTCGGATCACCAACACCCCCCCCCCCCACCTAAATTACCTCAATGCCTCCATTTTCCCCAATCCCAACATATTCTCTGTATTGTTCCCAGAATAATCTGTCCAACGAAACATCTGATGGTGTCAATGTTGTAAAGAAAAACACGTTCTCTTTTAAAATCTTTAATACATTCCCTCAGAACTCACAGCAAAGTTCCAACATGGTGAAGCTTACAAGACGCTTTGTGATCTAACTTCTGCTCATTTTCCCAGGCTCGTCTCTTGTCCCTGGCCTCCCTGGAGATCTCCAGATATGCCCCCTTCTCTCTACTCATGCTTCTCACAATTACAGGAATACACTCTTCTCATCCCTTCATCTGTTAATTCTCATTAGTCTTCAAAGTCTCAGCCTAGACATGAATTCCTGTAGGAAGCTTCCTCTAACTCAAGGCTGGGTCAGAGCCCCTCCTGGAGTTGACACCTTTGGAAGTATCTAATCAGCCCATGAGCCACACTTCCCTCTTCAAAAACTGAGCCTCACTTGCCCACTTCCCCAATTTACAGTCACTGTCCCCAGAGCCATGTTTTTACTATGACCTTGCCAATTAGACCAGGGTTAAACCCTTCATTGAAGGGGTCCAAATTAGAATTCCCTCCCCAAGAATTTGGCACAGGGACAGGCCATCCAGCTTCCTGGTCAGGCTTCAACATGTAAACCCAGGAAGGAGCTGTGGGGTGTTCATATCCCTCTGTGGGGACAAAGAAGCATGAGGCCAGTCTGCAGAGAAGAGTGCAGCCCACCAGCAGAGAAAGACGACTTCTGGGGCTCCCCATGACTCTCCAGTTCCTGGTTCTGTAATAGTCCTATTCTGACATACTGCTACATTTTTATTTTTTTAAATCCTCTCTTTTGTTTAAGAGACCTCAGTTGTTTTTTCTCTAAGTCGAAGTCTTAATACATCCTTCCTGTGCTCATTTACCACATGCTTCAATGGCCTGTTCACTAGTTTGTATCTTTCATTGGCAGTTGTAACCTCCTTAAGTACAAATGTTGTATTCACTATTAATATATCTCACACACACTATTCAGTACACCATAGGTATTCAAAAATTGTTTATTGAATTAAGGTCATAGTGAATACTTACTGCATGCTGATGATGTACCAGGCAGTACTGTATTCACTCACTCAATTCTCACAATAAGAAAAAGTAATTACTGTTTTATTTTGGGGATGGACTCTCGCTGTATTGCCCAGGTTGGAATGCAATGGCACCATCTCGGCTGACTGAAACCTCCGCCTCCCGGTTTCAAGCAATTCTGCCTCACCCTCCCCAGTAGCTGTGATTACAAGCGCACTCCACCACTCTCAGCAGATTTTTGTATTTTTAGCAGGGACAAGGTTTCACCATCCTGGCCAGGCTGGTCTTGAACTTCTGACCTCGTGATCCACCTGCCTCAGCCTCTCAAACTGCTAGGATTACAGGCATGAGGCACAGCGCCCAGCCCTAATTACTATGTTTTTTATACCTACTTTACAAATCAGAAAATTAAGGTGCAGAAAAGTTACTAGCCCAAGATCACAAAACTAGCAAATGGAATTTAAGTCTACACAATTTAAGTGGGATTTAAGACAAGCTGAGAATTAAGCGTATGCAATCTGACTCCAGAGACCACGCTCTTAAGGAGGCCTCACCCTGGTTAATAGAAGTAAGAAAGAAGGGATGCAGGTAATAGTACCTTTTCCTGAGTAGCTTATAGCATTCTTTTCTATCTTTCATATGGTTTGTCATGGTTTTGTGACACCCATTTGGTACCGTATCTTATGCAGTCATGCTGGGTCCGGAATTGGTGTGTTCTTCGTCTCACTCACTTCAAGAATGAAGCCGCGGACCCTCCCGATGAGTGTTACAGTTCTTAAAAATAGTGTGTGCGGAGTTTACTCCTCCTGATGCTCTGATGTGCACAGAGTTTCTTCTTTCTGGTTGGTTCCTGGTCTCGCTGACTTCAGAAGTGACGCTACAGACATTCGGGGTGAGTGTTACAGCTCACAAAAACAGCGCAGACCCAAAGAGTGAGAAGCAGCGACACTTACTACACACCACAAAAAAAACAAATCTTCACCTTGCTGCTGCTGCCGAGGGTGGCTTGCTTTTATTCCCTTATTTGGCCCCACCCATATCCTGCTGATTGGTCCATTTTACAGAAAGCTGATTGGTCCATTTTACAGAGCACTGATTGGTCCATTTTACAGAGAGCTGATTGGTCCGTTTTGACAGAGTGCTGATTGGTGTGTTTACAAACCTTTAGCTAGACACAGAGTGCTGATTGGTGTGTTTACAATCCTTTAGCTGGACACAAAAGTTCTCCAAGTCCCCACCCAATTAGCTAGACACAGAGCGCTGATTGGTGCATTTACAATCCTTTAGCTAGACAGAAAAGTTCTCCAAGTCCCCACCTGACCCAGAAGCCCAGCTGGCTTCACCTCTCAATGTCTGATATCTATATTCTTCTTCTGTGTCACTCTAGTTATCCTATAAAAATGTCTCATCTTCCTAGCTATATTGGAAGCTCTTTCTCTGAGGTTAGGGACTGAGAAGTACACGTCTCACTATTGCCCTTACATTGGTTAAGGTGCTTTTATTTGCAAATAACAAAAATCCCAACTAAGACTGATTCAGATAATCAAGACATTTTATAGATGTTTGCACTGAAAGGTCCAAAGGCTAGCCTAAGGTAAGGATTGATTCATGACTTCAGATCACCAAGGATCTTGTTTCCTTTCTTCCCCCATTTCTGCCTTCCTCCTAAAGATGACTTTTGGAGTGGTCCTCCAAAAATATCTGCCAACAGCAATCAAGACCCTTTTCTTCTTTACTCTTATTTAGCATAAAAGAAAGAGAACTGGCCGAGAGTGGTGGCTCACGCCTGTAATGCCAGCACTTTGGGAGGTTGAGGCGGGTGGATCACCTGAGGTCGGGAGTTCGAGACCAGCCTGACCAACATGGAGAAACCCTGTCTCGACTAAAAATACAAAATTAGCCGGGCGTGGTGGCGCATGCCTGTAATCCTAGCTACTCGGGCGGCAGAGGCAGGAGAATCACTCGAACCTGGGAGGCAGAGGTTGTGGTGAGCCGATATCATGCCATTGCACTCCACCCTGGGCAACAAGAGCGAGACTGTCAAAAAAAAAAAAAAAAAAAAAATGAAAGAGGACACTTGTTTCGATATTCCTAGCAAATTATTATGATTTACTTCAAAAGACATACCCAGTAATTACTGAATCAATCACCATGACTGTGTGTGTGTGTGTGTGTGTGTGTGTGTGTCAGAGAGAGACAGAGACAGAGACAGAGACAGAGAGAGAGAGAGAGAGATGGGTTCATCGGTTTAGCCCAAGACACCTGATGGGCCACATAGAATGAGCTCCTAGAATAATGTGTGGTGTTCAAACCAAAATGGAAGTGGGGGAGAAGCGGGACATAGAACCTCAGGATTGGCAGAGGCTTTGAAAGTTGGTCAGTACAGCCCCTCTTATAATGCTTCTACCTCCTAGAATAATCATTTTCTTTGAACAATTCAATTTTTAGAATACTGATATCTGAATCTAGACCCTAGTGGTAGGTTCAAGTTCACTTAGAATAAGCCTAATCTCTTCTCCATGAGAATGCTTTTCTCATTGGAGCATGGCTGTCCTGCTTTCCTTCAGCGGTTCCAAGTGGCAGGGTTTCACACTCTTTCACCACCTGCTTATTGCACAGAAGCCCCCAGGAAGCCCTGATGTTGGGAAAACTGGGAGCTCCCAATATAATGAGCTTCCTTGATGACCCTGGCCACTCCCACTGCTCTGGGGCCAGTTCGTGTAGGGAGCAGGAACAGTTGTTTCTCTCTACGGTGGCCCATGAGGCCCTGTCTGAGGCTGCTGATCTTCCTACTGCAACACGTCAGGGCTGGCAAGCGTTGAGCTTTCGGAAGCATATCTGTGAGTATTTTTCCCTCTAACTCGATTTCTTGCTCTCTGGAGAAAAAGGAAGATGTGACCACAGTTCTTTCTTTTGTTGACACCCTGGAACAGATAGAAATGTCTAGCTGTTACAGAGAGTAATCTAAGGAAAGAAAGCCTTTTGTGGCTTCAGAGCCATTTGCAGAGGGCATGAGTGTTAACACACACCGCTTAGATTCAAAAGCCCAATTTGGTCCTCAATTAGCTTCTCAGGATTGTTTCTCCTCCCATGAGCGTTTCCTTGGCTACAGTTGGAGAGAAGAGAAAAAGTAAAAAAGGGAAAAAAAACGCATAGCCTCAGAGTGCCGTGCAGTGCAGGGAAAGCAAAGTTCACCAGGAGAGGGGGCAGCTGTCTGCCAGGGGTGCCTGGAGCCGCTATTGATTTGCCAATGAGATTCCCTGGCTGGAAGCTGAACTTATTTTGGGTTCCAAAGCAGGCAAGAAGAGGAAAGAATGGGAGTTATCAGGCTAAATGAGACAGCAAAGGAGGTGTGTTTTGTTTGAAGCACCCTCACTCTTGCTTTTTAAAAACTGAAATACAACTGTTGAAGACAAGAATGAGGTGCTAGGGCCTAGTTCTTTGTTCTTTTTTTTTTTTTTTTTTTTTTTGAGATGGAATCTTGCTCTGTTGCCCAGGCTAGAGTTCAGTGGCGCGATCTCAGCTCACTGTAACCTCCTCCTCCCAGGTTCAAGCGATTCTCCTCCCTCAGTCCCCTGAGTAGCTGGGATTACAGGTGCCCAGCTAATTTTTATATTTTCAGTAGAGACAGGGTTTCACCATCTTGACCAGGCTGGTCTTGAACTCCTGACCTCGTGATCCATCTGCCTCAGCCTCCCAAAGTGCTGGGATTACAGGTGTGAGCCACTGCGCCCAACCAACGAGGTGCTAGTTCTAACGCCGAGCAGCAGAAGGCAGGGCTCCTCCTGTTTCACAGTGTGGAAAGCAATGAGACGGGGCCTGCCTTCTTGGTCCTGAGCATATTCAGCTCATTGGCTTTTTGGAAGGGGAAACTGAGGCATTTCGCACCAGTCAGTCTGCTGCTTAGGATTCACAAGCCAAAGCATTCCATCTTGAAGCAAACGATGACAGGGTTCTGGATGGCATCATGCTCTTTAGGAAGTTCTAGTGCCCAAACGTAGGCCCTCCTTCACTGAAGGCAGAAAATTGGATTTTGTGTATGTGTGTCTGGGTTGGGGGGTGTTGGTGATACTGTTCCCATCACCACCACTTTACTGTATTTGACGCCTCCTCCCAGAGCCTTCACTCACTGTTCTGGAAGTGCCCATTTCTCCCTCTTTGGCCTTGATTGCATTTAGCATCCTAGCAGCTGAACTACAATTTTCTAATTATTAGGCTGATAAAAAAGTAATTGCAGTTTTTGCAATTACTTTTAATATTTCTCTTCACAAAACCTGTACGCTTTTGGAAGGGAGGGGCTGACACTTTTGAGCACTCTCCATGGACCAGGCCTAGGGGCAGGTAGTTTTACGTCCACTTCTGTGAGATATTTACACCTACCTATATTTTACAGATGAGGAAAGTTCAAGTTGTTCACCCAAGACCCCAGAGCAAATAGGTGTAGAGCCAGGATCCTTACCCAACCCTCTCTCTGCTACGCCAGCAGGCATTATCTCATATTTGTTACATTACCATCAGCATGTGTTAGGTTTGGAGTAATAGTCACTGATTTTTAAACAGTACTTTTTAGTTTTTAATTTTTTTTAGAGATGGGTCACACTCTGTGGTGCAGGCTGGAGTGCAGTGGTGCGATCATAGCTCATTGCAACCTCAGACTCCCCTGGGCTCAAGCAGTCCCTCCACCTCAGCCTCCCAAATAGCTAAGATTGCATGTGCACACCACCAAACCCAGCTTATTTATTTATTTATTTAATTTCTGGTATTCTCGTTCACTTGGTTACATTTGTATAAAGTTCTGATTGCTGGTTGCTCAGATAACAAGTGACAAGGCAGAATTCTTTAAAGCATTAAAGTTCCTTAAACCTAAAGCTAAATCTTGAATACATTATTGAATTATTTAATATCCTGATGGCAAAAGATTGATAGCTGCACATTTGGCATGTTTTGTTTTTTGGATTTTATTTTTCATTGCAGATTTATCTGGCAGTGTAACAGTAAATTTTGTAAACTTGCATCAGGTTTATGAATAAAGAACCACTGAAAAATTTAAAAACAAACAAACAAAAAAACAAGTTTCTCTGTTGCCCAGGCTGGTCTCCAACTCCTGGCTTCAAGAAATCCTCCTGCCTCAGCCTCCCAAGTAGTTGGGATTACAGGCACAAACCACCTTACCAGTTCACTGCTTATTAGCTTCATGTTTACCATGTCTATCTGAAATCTGATTTGAAATTAATTAAGAATATTTATAAATGGAAGAGCATGAGAAATAATTTTTACAATGTCTGTCTTAGACAGTTCAGGCTACTACTATAATAGAATACAATACACTGGGTGGCTTAAACAACAAACTTTTTTTCTCACAGTTCTGGAAGTTGGAAAGTCTGGCAGCAAGTCACTGGCAGTAGGGGATCTCTTCCTGGTTTGCAGACGGCCACCTTCTCATCATATCCTCACATGGCAGAGGTAGGTGAGAGCCAAGCTCTTGCATCTCTACTTAGAAAGGCACTGATCCCACTCATGAGGGTTTCATCCTCATGACCTAATTACCTCCCAAAAGCCCTACCTCCTAACATTATCACACTGGTGATTAGGTTTGTTTTTGTTTTTTGAGACAGAGTCTTGTTTTGTCGCCTAGGCTGGAGTGCACTGGTGCGATCTCGGCTCACTGCAACCTCTGCCTCCCAGGTTCAAGCGATTCTCCTGCCTCAGCTGCCCGAGTAGCTGGGACTACAGGTGCGCGACACCACACTCAGCTAATTTTTGTATTTTTTAGTACAGACAGGGTTTCCCCATGTTGGTCATGTCGGTCTTGAACTCCTGGCCTCGTGATCCACCCACCTCAGCCTCCCAAAGTGCTGGGATTACAGGCATGAGCCACCGCGCCCGGCCTTGTTTTTTTTTTTTTTTTTTAGAGAGAGTCTCGCTCTGTCACCCAGGCTGGAGTGGAGTGCAGTGGCGTGATCCTGGCTCACAGCAACCTCCACCTCCTGAGTTCAAGCCTCAGCCTCCCGAGTAGCTGGGACTACAGGCACGTGCCACCATGTCCAGCTAATTTTTTGTATTTTTAGTAGAGACAGAGTTTCACCGTGTTAGCCAGGATGGTCTTAATCTCCTGACCTCATGATACGCCTGCATTAGGTTTTAAGATATAAATTTGGGAAGGATACACTCAGTCCATAACAATGTCTAATGATATCTTGTAACTCATTTCATATTATTTACTTGTCTTGATAAACTACATGCTAGTGTATTTCCAGTTCCATAGATGAAGATAGACTTCCATCTCCAATCTCCATCTTCTCTTAAGCCTTTATTTCAGTTGTACCTGTGAGTAATGGAAATGGCTCTTAACTCATTCTTCTTTGAAAATAATGGACATACAGTAGTTTTGCCACTATGTCAACAGACATATATTCTCTCTCTCTGTCTGCGTGTGCGCGCGCACGCGCATGTGTATGTGTGTGCATCCAGAACTTCAAAAGCAGTTATTATCGGCCATGCTGGGGGCTTCACCTTGATGTTGACTCAGACGTAAGTACTGTTGCTCCATTTAGCAGTTGGAGAAACTGAAGCTCAGATGATTTTGACTTGCTCAAGGTCACATAGCTAGGAAGAGGTCACACTGAGGCACAGACCAGGTCTGATGACAAAGTCATGCTCTTAACCACTGCATATACTGCTGCCTCATTTCCCACAGCAGCGGTCAGCAGCTTCTTAAGAAGAAAGAGACTAAGAAGGGTCAAAGATAAGGGATAGCATAACAAATAGAAGCGGTTGACAGACAGTATTTTTAAGATTGGGGGAGTATAGAAAAACATTTCCCACATGTAAAACTATAAAATGACTTTCTGCATATTAAACCTTGTGCAAATAGTTTTGTGACAGCAGTGACTGATGGAAAACACATTAACATGGAGAACAAGCAGCAAGTTAATAATCTGAATTTTAAAGGGCTTTTTTTTCTGACAGATCAGAATCATCTTATAAATTTTTAAGAAATGTGAATAGGTGTCTGACATGAACGATTAAAGGGGAACTATTTAGTATTGCAAAATGAATTAAACCTCTAAAATGTCACCACGCAATTATGAGTAGAGGCAAAACTGCTAAAACTGGAGTAATAAATTGGGAAATTGCCACTTCCAAAAAGAAAAGGAAAATTTTGAAAGTTATTCTACAAACAAAATGCTCTTAATGGGGATGGGCCTGGAAGGCAGGGGTCTAAGCCTTAAGGGTAGGCATTGATAGGATGTGCAAACTGAGCCTCCTAACAGGCACTGTGGTCTGGCAGAAGGAAGGGAACAGCATCGTGATTGGAACCATGGCTTCCTCTTTCTCTTTCTCCTCCCGTGACTCCAGCTGTGCTCTTCCTTCTAGACATGCAATTTCTGTTGAGCACATTCACTGTTTCTCATGGGTGTGATGGCTCCATCATCATATATTTAATAGTTTTCCAAAATCAATACCTCTTCAATGTAGTGCTTTTGAAATCATAGTTCTCCACTGAAAAGTACTCATCATGGTACGTACTTGATAACAACTTCACCCACCAGGGAACATATTATAAAGCGGGCTTGAGAGCATGGTTATAACACAGGGTGTCCATTTTCTTCATCTGCAGCTAATTCTATGGTGTGGAAATACTGCTGACACCAAGAACTTCATTCTGTAATTTAGAACAGAAAAAAAAAAATCCCAACTATCCGTATTTCTTAGGAAAGCATGTTAGGAAGGAACATAGGGCTTATTCACAGTTCTGAACTCATTGTGAGGGGCAAAAATTACAGATATTTGTTAAATGTCATAATTTTTCTTTCCTCAAATGGTTATTCTTCATGGACGTGAATTTACTCAAATATTTGATGGAAAAGGAAACTGCGGTATTTCAGGCTGACAGTTTGAAGGAGTCTGGGAACTGGAGGGTTTGAATTCAACTCTAGTGAAATAAATGCCATGGTGGTTGATTGGGAGAGTATTTAAAACCTTCTCATACTGATTACCTCTTGTTGTCCTCTCCCAGATACCTCTCTGAAGACGGAGCTTGTCCAGTTTTGGACGGATGGTTTAACAAATTATCAACTAGCTACATAGTAGGAGGCCATTCAAAAGGAAGACGTAGGT
Source organism: Macaca nemestrina (assembly GCF_043159975.1). NCBI lineage: Eukaryota > Metazoa > Chordata > Mammalia > Primates > Cercopithecidae > Macaca > Macaca nemestrina. The sequence goes on along the minus strand of NC_092125.1, from coordinate 146,830,488 downwards.
AAGTAGTTTTCACGCCTTTTTAAACCAGCTAAAAATCTTCTGCAGAACCCAAAATCACAGAGGAAAGTAAAGAGAACAGCTTTGCTGTAATCCAAGAGGGGGACCTGAAACGCTGTCCATGTGTTCTCTTGGGTGCTATGGGCCAGACACTTCTATATCCCAAGTTTTCTGGAGCACAGTTTAAAAACCATATTAGCCGGGCGCGGTGGCTCAAGCCTGTAATCCCAGCACTTTGGGAGGCCGAGACGGGCGGATCATGAGGTCAGGAGATCGAGACCATCCTGGCTAACACGGTGAAACCCCATCTCTACTAAAAAACACAAAAAACTGGCCAAGCGAGGTGGCGGGCGCCTGTAGTCCCAGCTACTCGGCAGGCTGAGGCAGGAGAATGGCTTAAACCTGGGAGGCGGAGCTTGCAGTGAGCTGAGATCTGGCCACTGCACTCCAGCCTGGGCGACAGAGCGAGATTCCGTCTCAAAAAAAAAAAAAAAAAAAAAACCATATTATACATCAACATGCAATCAGTGATTTCCTTTAGATGATGAAATTAATCTCTCTTTCATTTTTTCTCTCTGTATTTTTTAAATTTCCACAAAATATATTTTTATAAATAGCAGAAAGTAATAATTTTTTTCAAGCGACATATATCAGGATGCCGAAAAAAGTATAGAACTCAGGTTTCTGACTCTTACTGGGGAACAAATAAGTGACAAAATAAAGTGATCCATTTTGGGCCATGTGAGAACAGAGGATTGTAAGAGTGAGATATTTGGTCTTTCCTAATTCAAAGGCTCATGTTTACTTTTCCTTCACCTGGAGATAGCAGGGATAAACAGATGTTTATTTTAACTCTGCCCTAGATACCTTGCAATAGCTCCCAGTGAATACACTGGCCAAATATGCTCTCCCACTGTTTAAGATTGAAGAACAAGTCTGACTTCATTTTGGGAACTCTTGTTACTTAACCTTATGGGCACTGAGGGTGGTCACTTTTAGGAGAATGATGTAAATTACCTGCAGCATTTCTGCCTGAAACCTGTTCCACCCTTTCTTTTTCTAACATGCCATCATCTCCTTTTAAACTCTGAATCTCTGCCAACTCCTTTGTTCAAGTACTCCTTATTCTAGAGCTGTTTCCTAGGCTGGCTTTCCAGTCTTCCTGATTTCCCAGCAGGCTACAGCCAGACCACATCTATCATTTGATGGAGTTTACACTGATAGTGAGCTCAAAAAGTCAGTGTAAGGCCGGGCACAGTGGCTTATGCCTGTAATCCCAGCACTTTGGGAGGCTGAGGTGGGCGGATCACGAGGTCAGGAGTTCAAGACCAGCCTGGCCAACATAGTGAAACCCTGTCTCTACTAAAAAATACAAAAATTACCCAGGCATGGTGGTGCATAGCTGTAGTCCCAGCTACTCGGGAGGTTGAGGCAGGAGAATCACTTGAACCTGGTAGGTGGAGGTTGCAGTGAGCCGAAATCGCGCCACTGTACTCCAGTCTGGGTGACAGAGCAAGACTCTGTCTCGGGGGGCGGGGGGGGAAGAAGTCAGTGTGATGGGGTCATCCCAAGAGCAAATAACCCACTAGTTATAAAAGTACCTACTTTGGAGTCAAGCAGTCAGACCAAAATCTCTGCTCTGCCATTTCTATGCTGCATGACTTCTGCCAAATTACTTAATCTCTGTAAGACTCAAGTTTTTCATTTAAAAAATAAGAATAATAAATAAAACCTGCCTCACAGCATTGTGTCACAGGCTTCCTATGAGAATTAAATGAAATCATTTATATAGAACACTTGTCACAACTTGTGGCATATTTTTTAAGAACTCAAATGATAGCTATTTATTATTATTATTATTATATGCTTAATATTTCTATTCTAGATTCTGGAACAAGGGAGGTGATGACGGTAGGGAGGAAAAGATCATGGACTTGTCCGGGAGACCTCAATTCTACTTGCTCAACCTGTGTGCTGTGAAGTGAAGCTATTGTACTAGATGAGGATCTCACCAGACAGGGTCCCAGTAAGACACAGATGGTGAACTTAATGAGTGAATTAAAAGGAGTTTAATCAAGGGATTATTTACAGAGGTGTGGACAGGGTTAAGGGAGACCATGAAGCATCCAGGGATTCACATCAGCAAGGAGCCACTGCCACCCTTGATCCCCACCTGAAAGGAACAAGGGTAGGGAATGGTGTTCCTAGAAGCTGGTAAGAGTTGGAGCCCTGGAAGAGAGTCAGCCCACAAGAGCTTATAGAGGAATTCAGGCACTACAAAAACCCTAGCCCAGCAGGAAAAAGCAAAGGAATATATTCCAGATTTGTCTCTCCTCTGATTACTAATCACTGATGGTATCTTGCTAGTTAAATCCATCAGAAAACCATGGTATGTGGAAGTCAGTGTGCTGCACAGAGCAGGGCAGAGAAGGGAGGGAGAGTAGGCAGAGAGAGTAACCAGCCTGGCAGATTTATGATTCTGAAAGTCTCAGAAAGTCCGCTACACTGGCCTGGCCAACCTGGCCTGGAAGAATGTGTTAGGTAGGTGCAATGGCTCAGCAATAGATACCCTAACTCCTCCCAGGAAAACTGCGAACCCAAATTGCTGAGCTTAGGTCGGGAAATGGAGATCCCAGATATCCCTTGGGATGTGAACTATGGCTCTAAGAATGATGAGAGGCAGCTTCAAAGAAGCACAACCTAAACTACAAACCAGGCAGACGATCCAACAGAGATGTCAGGCTGAAGGAGCTGAGTAGAGACAGAATTCTGAGAAAAGGATAATGCAGAGCCCTCAAGTAACTAGTGATTGATGATGACGTTTGGAATACAAGTACGGGGCTGGGACTGGGGACTTTCTGAGCTACTAAAGTGCATTTGTCAGAGCTCTTCAAGGACTTCTGTGGTTCAGGAATAGAATAGTATGCAATTCATTTACTTATTAATTAATTACTTAATTCAACAAGTATGTAATTTTTTAAATTGAGATGGGGGGTGCAGTCTCACTATGTTGCCTAGGCTGAACTTGAACTCCTAGGCTCAAGCAATCCTCCCACCTCAGTCTCCTGAGTAGCTGGGACTTCAGGTGTGTACCACCATGCCTGGCTCCAACAAGTATGTACTGAATTATCTTGTCTGTGCTAGGCAGGGGGCCAGGTGCTAAGGCTAGAACAATGAAAAAAACAAACCCTGTCCTGAAGGAGCTCAACTAGATGACTCCTCGAATAGGGTCAACAGCCAATCACAACACAGTATGTATGATGAGTGGTCCTGAGGGATCACAGAAGAAGGACATAACACTAGTCTGGGTGGGTAAGGAGAGCTTCTCAGGGAGGGGATCTCTATGCTGACCCTGAATTCTGAATTAGCCAGAGAGGGCAGGGTCAGAGAGGGAGGTGGGAACAGCTGGAGTAAGCTCCCATGTATTTAGGGGACTGCTAACAGTTCAGTAGAGTAAGTGGGAAGTGACAAAAGTTGAGGCTGGAGGGGTAGGCAGAGGCAGATCCTAATAAGCATTTTTTTGTCAGGGTGAAGACACTAAAGTCAATGGACAGGGAAGTGACATGATCAGATTTGAATTTCAGAAAAATCATTCTGGTTCCAGTGTGAAGGGCAGAGAAAGGGACACTGGGCATAAAATACAGGGAGACCAGTAAAAAGGATGTTTCAACTATCTGAGAGAGAAACCATGATGTTTAGATATGCCTGAACCAGGGAGTACCAGTGGACGTGAGTGAACAGACTCAGACACATTTGGTGGAAAAGCTGGCCAGGCTATGTGGCTGTCAGGATATCAGGATGAGAAAGAGGGAAAACTCTAGCTTGGTCACTGGGTTGCTGCTAATGCCAGTCACTGAGAGTCAAGCTACAGATGAATGAGGCACAGCTGGGTAGAGGGCTATGTGGGAACAGTTTGATAAAGATGTCTCTCTTTTTCGTGAGTCAGCATGCTTCATGTGATTGAGAATAAATCATTAAACAGATTACACTTCATGTTATATTCTGAAAGTTTGTATTACCCCAAAATTCATATGTTGAAATATAACCCCCATGCAAAAATGACTGATATTATTAAGAGGTGGGATCTTTAGGAGGTGTTTAGATCATGAGGGTGGAGCTTTCATGAATGGGATTAGTGCACTTATAAAAGAGGCCCAAGGGAGCTTGTTGGCCCCTTCCACCATGTGAGAATACAATGAGAAGGTGCCATCTATAAAGAAGTGGGCCCTCATCAGACACAAAATCTGCTAGAGCCTTGATTTTGGACTTCCCAGCCTCCAGAACTGTGAGAAATAAATTTCTGTTGTTTATAAGCCATCTAGTTTATGGTATTTTTGTCATAGTAGCCCAAACATACTAAGATACTTCATAAATGTGTTAATGGTATTGCTGGGCTGGGGTCAAGGGAGTGTCTCCATCCTATAAGACTGGGAAACACTGAATTAGATGAAGCTTTTTGTTATCTCAGAACTTCTCAGAGTAATTAATAGCCTAGGGCCTTTGATGTCCTAAACAGGATATCATGTGCTGTATTTATCAAATCTATTTTATCCCCATCCCCCCACACCACCACACAACACCTGTTTATATCCCTTGTAAATGAATTTCTCAGAACAGTGTTATTTAAAGTGTAGCCCAAAGACCAGCTTCAGTCTGCAAACTGTTATAGTCTATGACAAGATAAGTACAGAAGTTGAGACTGTTTAGAAAATTTGAATAGCAATTTTGTGTCTTTGAATCTAATACAAAATCTAGGTTTGTATTTTGTATGTCTGCTTTTTCATCTTATTTTTCTAGTGAGTTATTTCTTTGTATTTTACAAAACTATCAGTTAGCAAAGGATTAAAAGTTAAAAACGATGACGACCACACACACACAGACACACACACACATACACACACAAACAGAAAACAAAAAAAAACAAAGCTGGTCCTTTACCACTGGTGGTTTGAGTGTCTCAGAAGGCCCTATGGAAACATGCTAACTCAGTGGCTCTCAAACATGGCTACCTGTTTTCATATCCTGAGGAACTTATACAGATCTTGGGTTCCACCCCCGGAGAGTAAGACATAATTCATCTGGGAAGCAGCCTGGCACTGGGATTTGGAAAGATCCCTAGATGATTCTAATGTGTACCCAGGTTGAGAATCAGTGTGGCTCAAGGAAAAGCTCAGGTTCCAGGGTGTTCTCGGTTGTACTCTCACACACCTGTACAAGGATCAAGGGGGAATTGGGAGGTGGGGGGGGGTTGGGCCCTGCCTGCACAGAGGAATCGCCAGGACTCTTTAAAATGGACTTAGGCCTGGGCCCCTCCTAAACCAATGAGATCAGAATCTTTGCTCATAGTTTCTGGGCACTGGTATTTTAAATAAATGATTCTAGATCATTCCTAAGGCAGCCAGGGTTGAGAAAGATTGGATTAGGAAGTCTAGTTGCAGATGGAACAGTGTGAAAGTCATCACAATAAAAATGTAGCCATTAATGTTTTTTAAAAAAAAGCCTTGACAGGCTGGGTGCAGTGGTTCGCACCTGTAATCCCAGCACTTTGGGAAGCTGAGGCAAGTACATCACGAAGTCAGGAGTTAGAGACTAGCCTGGCCAACACGGTGAAACCCCGTCTCTACTAAAAATACAAAAATTAGCCAGGTGTGGTGGCACGTGCCTGTAGTCCCAGCTGCTCAGGTGGCTGAGGCGGAAGAATTGCTTGAATCCGGGAGGCAGAAGTTGCAGTGAGCCAAGATTGCACCACTGCACTCCAGCTTGGGCGACAGAGACTCCATCTCAAAAAAAAAAAAAAAAAAAAACCTTGACAAATAGAGCCAAGGAAGGCCATGTAGAGAGGGTTCTCATGCTTGTGTGCCTGATAACAAAAAAGAGTCTGGAAAAAACACAACCTTACACAAAAGCCATCACAACGTTATACGAAAAATATTTCTGCAAGGGCATCTGCCCAACAACTGCCTGTCCAACCTCAAACTGGCATCATCCTTGTTATTGATCTTTGTAGCCAAGGATAATTATTTCAAAACAATTAGGTAATCCTTCTCTTTTTTTCCTTCAAAAACCTTTGTCTTCCTTTACCTCCCTGAATATGTACATGGTTTACTATGCATATTCCCATTGCAGTGATCTATTCCCAAATAAATAGCTTGTCTTTTAGACAGTCTCTCTCTGTAATTTAGGTTGACAACAGTTAAAAATGGAGAAGTCAATTCATTGCTTCCCCCAGGGCCTGGAGTCAGTAGACCTTGGGATTCCAAATTTTTACCTTTTCTGGGTCTACAAAGCCAGGCAGCCGTGGCTGTACCTGGGGTGTTAGGGGTAGAGGGGGCACTCTGGGCCTCACCACAGAGACTAATGAGAGGTTGAAAGGTTCTGGCACCCAAAGTAGCCTCTGAGTTCTTGCACCAGCCTCCTTCCTGCTCCTAGCTGATGCTATAACTTCTGGGAGGAAGTTAAGCACCACTTACACTTATTTTCCACGGAACCAAAGTAACTGAGCGGCAGGTTTTCTGAGAGAAGCAAAAAGGCGTGGCTCTTTATGCCTAAAGTTGTAGCCTTTGTGCTAAGAAACTACTTTCAGCCCTTGTGACAGCTGTATTTCGGCATGTCCATTACTTCCTAATGCGTCCCCTGGAAGAGTCCAGCTGTTTATTTCCATCAGTCACTGAAACAGACGCCTTTTAATTGGGGAAAGCACAAATGCATTAGGACTTTGTGTCTAAAAGGAAGAAAGAGAGAGGAAAGGGGAAACACATGCAGTGTAAACAGTGGCTCTGACATTTGCTGGTAGAAGTTGGGGGGAAATGATTACAGCTATTTAACAAAAATTTGTAGGAGAGTGACGGGACAGGCCTGGAAGCAACTGAATATGCCCATTTTGTTGCCACGCCGCTAAGTATAACAGTGATTTCTCACAATGAAACTCTGGAACATACCATTGTCTTGCCTATGTGACTGTTATGGTCTGAATGCTCGTGACCTCCCAAAATTTGTATGTTGAAACCTAGTCCCCAGTGTGGTAGTATTAAGAGATGGGGTATCTAGGAGGTGATTAGGTCATGAGAGCAAGTCCTCACCAGTGGGACTGGTGCCTTGTGAAAGAGACCTGAGGGAGCTTGTGTGTCCCTCCTGCCATGTAAGGACACAACTATTAATAGAAAGCACCAACTGTGGTGAGAGAAACCTCACCAGACAGCACATCTGCTAGAAACTTGATTGTGAACTTCTCAGCCTCTAGAACTGTGAGCAACACATTTTACTGTTTATAAACTGCTCAGTCTAAAGCATGTTTTGTTATAGCAACATGAGTGGACTAAGACAGTGGCCAACATCAATTTTACCGAATGCTACAGGACAGTAATATTTGAAATTGTCCTGAAGTACAGCTTTGTATTGAAATCCTTAGTTCAAAAAAATCTATTATAAACAATATGAAACTCCAAAACCAAAGAAATGTTTAATAACAACAAAAGCTCAATAAGTAAGATCTCCTTACTCCAGGGCACTCAGCCTTAGAGACATTAAGAAGGTGTCATAATTTGGTTTCTAGTTTGGAAAGCTCACAGATGATTTGGACTATGTAGATACTAGTCATTGTTTATGTCTGTTATGTTATAAACTGTTCAATAGTTGTAATTTTGCTATTGCTGTTTTACACAACTTAATCATTTATCCAAAAACCTCAAGTACTTACAACGTGCTAGGCATAAAACAGCCATCATGTTAGGCCTGGGTTTCAATCCATAAATGAGCAAAGCAGGCATGGTTGTTACCTTCATGGAGTTTTTCTTTTAGTGGAGAAAATAACCATCAAACAAAGAATTTATTATGATAGTGGTAAGAGGTTCATTAAAAATGTACGGGACTGGGTTGGGTGAGATGGCTCACGCCTGTAATCCCAGCACTTTTGGAGGCCGAGGTGGGCGGATCACGTGGTCAGGAGATCGAGACCATCCTGGCCAACATCGTGAAACCTTGTCTATACTAAAAATACAAAAATTAGCTGGGCATGGTGGCACGTGCCTGTAATTCCAGCTACTCAGGAGGCTGAGGCAGGAGAATTGCTTGAACACGGGAGATGGAGGTTGCAGTGAGCCGAGATCGTGCCACTGCACTCCAGCCTGGGCATCAGGGCAAGAATCCGTCTCAAAAAAAAAAAAAAAAAAAAAAAAGAAAAGAAAAAGAAAAAAGAAAGAAAAGAAAAAGAAAAAACAATGTACGTGCTTGGCCGGGTACAGTAGCTCAAAGTGCCTGTAATCCCAGCACTTTGGGAGGCTGAGGCAGGGAGAATTGCTTGAACCTGGGAGGCAGAGATTGCAGTCAGTTGTGCCACTGCACTCCAGCCTGGGTGACAAAGTGAGACTCCGTCTCAAAAAAAAAAAAAAATGGCCGGGCACTGTGGCTCACGCCTGTAATCCCAGCACTTTGGGATGCTGAGGCAGGTGGATCACAAGGTCAGGAGTTCGAGACCAGCCTGACTAATATGGTAAAACCCCATCTCTACTAAAAATACAAAAAAAATTAGCCGGGCGTGGTGGCACATGCCTGTAATCCCAGCTACTCAGGAGGTCGAGGCAGGAGAATTGCTTGAACCTGAGAGGCAGAAGTTGCAGTGAGCCAAGATCTTGCCACTGCACTCCAGCCTGGGCGACAGAGGGAGACAGAGGGTCTCAAAAAAAAGAAAAAGAAAAAAAAAATGTATGTGATTGGTGAGGTGCAATGGCTCATGCCTGTAATCCCAACTGCTTTGGAAGGCTGAGGTGGGAGGACCACTTGAGCCCAGGAGTTTGAGGCTGCAATGAGCTATGATCACACCATGGTACCCCAGCCTGGGTGACAGAGCAAGACTCCATCTCTAAAACTAGACAGTAAAAACTAGGCCAGGTGTGGTGGCTCATGTCTGGAATCCCAGCACTTTGGGAGGCCGAGGTGGGCGGATCACGAGGTCAGGAGTTCGAGACCAGCCTGGCCAACATGGTGAAGCCCCGTCTCTACTAAAAATACAAAAATTAGCCGGACACGGTGATGGATACCTGTAGTCCCAGCTTCTCAGGAGACTGAGGCAGGAGAATCACTTGAACCCAGGAGGCGGAGGTTGCAGGGAGCCGAGATCGTGCCACTGCACTCCAGCCTGAGTGACAGAGCAAGACTCCATCTCAAGAAAAAAAAAAAAAAAAAGAAAGTAAAAACTACAAAAGTACACAATCATCTCTTTGCTTTCCTTCCCTTAGAAAAAAACTTTTGCCTCCCTTTCTCCCTTTCCCTCCCTCTCTCCCTTCCTCCCTCCCTTCCTTCCTCAAAAAACCATTAGGTAGGCCCAAACAAGGCAGGCAGAGTGGAGGAGACAGGCCTGAGCCGAGATAGCCTATACAAGAAGGAGCGGCAGTCCAGCAGGGCCAAAGAGACCAGCTAGAGGCCAGGCGCAGTGGCTCATGCCTATAATTCCAACACCTTGGGAGACCGAGGCGGGCAGATCACTTGAAGTCAGGAGTTTGAGACCAGCCTGGCCAACATGGTAAAAACCTGTCTCCACCAAAAAGTACAAAAATTAGCCAGGCATGGTGGTGTGCACCTGTAGTCCCCAGCTACTTGGGAGACTGAGGCAGGAGAATCGCTAGAACCCAGGAGGCAGAGGTTGCAGTGAGTTGAGATTGTGCCACCACACTCCAGCCTGAGCGACAGAGTGAGACTGTCTCAAAAAAAAAAAAAAAAAAGAGCCGGGCACGGTGGCTCAAGCCTGTAATCCCAGCACTTTGGGAGGCCGAGACGGGCGGATCACGAGGTCAGGAGATTGAGACCATCCTGGCTAACATGGTGAAACCCCGTCTCTACTAAAAATACAAAAAACTAGCTGGGCGAGGTGGCGGGCGCCTGTAGTCCCAGCTACTCGGGAGGCTGAGGCAGGAGAATGGCGTGAACCCGGGAGGCAGAGCTTGCAGTGAGCTGAGATCCTGCCACTGCACTCCAGCCCGGGCGACAGAGCGAGACTCCGTCTCAAAAAAAAAAAAAAAAAAAAAGAAAAAAAAAAAGAGGTCACATACAGGAAGATTGGGCAAATACATAAATATATCAAAGGTTAATCTAAGCCAGATTTCTCACAAGAGAAGCATAAATATGGAAAGAAGAAAACCTTGAACAAACCCTTGGGTGTTGAATTGAAATGAGAAGTATTGAAAACTCTTGGTTTTCAATATATACAAATAGAGAAATAGAGATGTAATGTAATAGAGATGTAATAGAGATGTAAATGTGTGCATATACATACATATACATACAGCTCTGTCAACTGAAAGGAACTGGGAGCCATGAGTACACCTACTATCCAGATGTTGATTTGCAAACCCCTCTCTCCACCAAAAGGAACCAGGCCTCCTTGGAGAAATGGCTGCTTCCAGGATTGGGGCAGGGAAATTACAAGATGAGTCTAGACTATCTATCTTTTCATGGCCAAAAATAAGGAGGTGTTCAAGCAAGATGAGGACATATTAAAAGGACACAAAAGGCAGCTTGAAGGGGCTCCCACTGGTCAAATCTGCAACAATTCATACATCAAAAAATGCCAGTAGTAATAAAGCATAATCTATTGAACCAAATAAGAAACCCATGAGTCCACATTGGTATAAATAAATGAATTACTCAATAAATGGGGAGAAGAGAAACTTCCTTTGTGTATTAGAAAGCCTACTAATAAATGTAAAAGGAGTTATAGAATTAGAAAATCATCATTTAGCATCAGTAATAATTATAGCAATAATTAGGCAGGAAGCATCAAAGGATGCTAAAACTTATGCGTGAAAGTGGGGTAAGTAACAGGAATTTCCACAGTCTCAAAGTTGCAGAGGAGCAGAATCATAGCCCCTCAAAGATGTCTCCATCCAAATCCCCAGAACCTGTGAACATGACAAAAGAGACTTTGTGGGTGTGAGTAAATTAATAATCTGGAGATGGGGAGGTTGTTCAGGTGGGTCTGATGTAATCACAAGGGTCCTTGTGAGTGAAAGAGAGCAGCAAGAGAATCAGAGAAGGAGATGAGATGATGAAAACAGGAGTCAGAGTCTGAGAAAGATTTGAAGATGCAACACTGCTGGCTTTGAGGATGGAGGAAGGGGGCCAAGGAATAGAAGCTGGAGGAAACAAGGAAACAGATTCTCTTCTAGAGCCTCCAGAAGGAACACAGCCCTGCTGACACCTTGATTGTAGCCCAGTGGGACTCCTTTCAGACTTATGACCTTCAGAACTGTAAGATTATTAAAATTGTGTTGTTTTAAGTCACTAAGTTTGTGGTAACAGGTTGCAGAAGCAATAGGAAACTGACACCATTACAAAAGAAAAAAAAGTAACTTCACAGTGGAAAAATCTTGACAAATACTATGTTAGTGAAAGTAACCAAAATTAACACCATCAGAAACAGGCCAATAAGGGTGTACTACCAGATAATATGCAATGAAAACACACAGCATCTGTTATTATTTTAGTCAAAAAATGCATAAACTGAGGCATAAGACAACATCAGACAAGTGCAAATTGAGAGACATTTTACAAAATGCCTGGCATGTAACTTTTTAAAATGTCAAAGTTATGAAGGTCAAGGATAGGGTGGCAACTTACAGATTGAAAGATACTAAAAACAAACAAAAAATGACAACTGGAGCAATGTATGACTCTGGCCTGATTCTTTGCTACAAAGGAGCTACTGAGACAACCGAAAAAATTTAAACAGATACTGGGAGACGGATCAAGGGGAATTCTTTGTACTGTTCTTACAACTTTTCTATGTAGAACTGTTTCCAAAAAAAATTTTTAAGTGGATGATTGTTATGGTAATACGAGTCTTGCGCAAGCTTAATGGATAAAGGATGTCAGAGGATTGGTGGAGATGGGCGGGGGATATGAAACGTGAGGCTGGACAAGACAGCACATTTTAGGATGGAGATAATGGCCTGAGAGTGTTTCTGATTTGACCGGTGAGGCCCTTGTTCCTGAATGGAAATTAGGCTAGACTCGCCTTTGCCTGAGTCCCTTAGCTTTGAAACTTGCCAGGTTGGCCTGTTTGCTAACACTGCCCCCTCAGGTTGCCCCCGAAGGTGCCTCAGAAAACCGTACTGAGGCACAGTTAGAGCCTCATTTAGAAACTCGGAAAATACCAACGTGATGATTATTTCAACTGAATACGGCCAGCAGATGGCAGCAGGCAACTCAGGGAAAGAAAGCGAGAGACCCGGAGATGGGAGGTCCGTGGTTGCTGCTTCAGCTCAGCCAGGAGAGAGCAAAGGCCGACTGGCTCATTGAGTTGGTGGCCATCTTTGAATTAAAGGGTTCCTGCCAGGCAACAGAACCTCGGACGGCCCAACCTTACTCCCTGGACATCATGGCGGAAAGAGGAGGACTGAGGGAAATTTCATTGTGTTTTAAAGAAAAAAACGTTTACTTTTTCCTAATAATATAAAAAAGAAAAAGAGAAGCCATCATTTAATGGAACCTGAATTAGATGCCTCGAGAGTCCCAAACATTAAGAACAGAAAGAGCTGGATTCACAAGTCATGGGGTCCAAAGTGGCATCAAGTATTTCGGACAATGATAATAAAAATAGACCCTCAGTTTATTTACCTGTAAAATGGGAACAGAGGATTTCACAAATCAGATGAGTCAATATATGCAGAGAGTTTGCTTTTTATTATTTATTTTTATGAAACAGGGCCTCACTCTGTCATCCAGGCCGCAGAGAGTTTAGAATAGTGACTGGCATGTGGTCAGTACTTAATAAAACTTACCTGCAATTATTATTATTTACTGAACACTTACTATGGCCCAAGCATTCAGTTAAGTGTTTTATGTATGTTACATTGTGTATTCCTTACAACAGTCTTGTACGATATATTTTATTAACTCAATTAAAAACTTTCAGACTCAGAAAATTTAAATAATTTACACAGGTACCAGATGCCTATTAGGGACACTGTGGATTCAGCAAGAATAAGGACAGACATGATCCCTGTCCTCTTGTAACAACCATCTGTCTAGTTAAGGGTCATACAGCTAGCCAGAGTAGAGTTTGAACCCAGGTGTCTCTTGCTCCTCTTTGGCTGCCTTCCATAATAAAAAGAGTGAATTGGCCGGGTGTGGTCGTTCACACCTGTAATCCCAGCACTTTGGGAGGCCGAGGTGGCCGGATAACGAGGTCAGGAGATCAAGACCATCATGGCCAACACTGTGAAACCCTGTCTCCACTAAAAATACACAAATTAGCTGGGCATGGTGGCTCGTGCCTCTAATCCCAGCTACTCAGGAGGCTGAGGCAGGAGAATCACTTGAACCAAGGAGTTGAAGGTTGTGGTGAGCCGCGATTGTGCCATTACAATCCAGCCCGGCGACAGAGTGAGACTCTGTCTCAAAAAAAAGTGAACTTTTACTGAATACCCATTGTGTGCCAGGAACTTTACATACTATTTAGTTTACATATTCCCCAACCCAATGAAGTAAGAATTATTGTCACCACCATTATACATATGAGGAGATATTAAATGTTTTGCCCAAAGACCATGCCACTAAGGAGCAGGCACACCTGTTATGTATTTGAAGTCCATACTCTTTCCATGGCAACACACTCTAGATGCTTCCTAGGGTCAGAAGTGATCTGCACCAGCATCATCCTCATTCTGTCCACAAGTTACATCAAAGTCCCACCCAGGAAGGTCATGCAATCAAAATGATATATTGGTAGTAAGGATCCTCTGAGATCTTCAGATTCAACTCTTTGAGCAACATTTTTTTTTTTTTGAAACAGAGGTTTGCTCTTGTTGCCCAGGCTGGAGTGCAATGGCGCGATCTCAGCTCGCCACAACCTCTGCCTCCTGGGTTCAAGTGATTCTCCTGCCTCAGCCTCCTGAGTAGCTAGGATTACAGGCATGCGCCACCTCGCCTGGCTAATTTTGTATTTTTGATAGAGACGGGTTTTCTCCATGTTGGTCAGGCTTGTCTCAAACTCCCGACCTCAGGTGATCCGTCCACCGTGGCCTTCCAAACTGCTGGGATTACCCGTGTAAGCCACTGCGCCTGGCCTGAGCAATGTATTTTAAAGTAGACACAGAAATCCCTATCAAAACTGGCACAGCAAACAAAGGGAATTTATTGGTTAAAGTAATAATTGGTTGATTGATGAAATACTCAAGGAATACTTCAGCTTCAGAAATGTCTTCATTGGGAACGAATTTCTCTCTCACTGTATCATTGGATGCTTTTCTTCTGTGCTGGCTCCATGCGTAGTCCATTAGAAAGAGAACTCTCACAGGTGAGTTCTAACTAGATCTTTGCCACATTCAAACACAAATCCTGGGTCTGATTCTCATTGCTCTAAATTGGGTCACATGCTTATCACTGAACCAATCACTTTGGCCAGTTGGGGCCTACCCTTGAAGCTGAAGCTTGTCAACCTCTCTCACACCTGATGAGATTTAACAGCAGGGAGGGGTTATTCTCCAAATACAATTTGGAGTATCTTTCTACTCAAAGGATGAATGATTGTGGTGGTTGAATAACAAAAACGACAGATGTCTCCTACATCTACATTCTAATCAAACTGAACTATTTTGTAGTGTCTGAGGCACATTCTGTACTTTCCTTCTGGCAGGCTGTTGGTCACAGTCTTCTCTTGATTAGTACACATTGTTCTCTTGGAACACTTGATTTCCCCCTTCCAATATCTCCCAACCAATCCTCTCTGGCCTTCACAATTTAAATACTGTCTCCTTATTTCCAATGGATATAATCCCTTCTTTCTCTGAGTGTGAACACCTCTCACAATTCTCTTATCTTCCCGTTATATTTTAGTTATTTGTATATTTGTCTTAACCCAACCAATCCTAAATTTTGAGTTAGATTCCTTATGTTAATGACGAAGATGCTTATAGTCTACAGAGGAAGGAATTATATTTAGAAATTTTAATCAATAGCAAAGATAAATACCTTAGTGAGTTGCTTAAAATCTAAATCAGTAGATTCCAAATGAATGAGCATTTACTGTAATTGGAGACAGATTACATTTTAACAGTAAAATTTATTTTCAGATTAACTGAAGTTAACCACCACATTTCCACTGCAACCCTTACTGAAAGATTTGATACTGGGCCATCTTTAGTGCTGTAAGATATCCCCATATCTAAAAGTGAATCATTCTGGAAATGGGTATTCCTCCTTGAGTGAGTGCAATAGGTAAATTCCTCAGTTATTAGTCTTTCCCTCATGGGTCTGTAAAATCCTTCACACTTATGCTGGACTTTTATCTCTACAGCCAGACACAGTGCTTAGAATATTTCGGGCACTCCATAAATGTTTGTTAAATGAAGGAGTGAAGGAATAAAAGCAACAATGATTGAGAAAAGTATGTGTTTATCCTTTTAGATGTTTTGAAAAACAATCTCCAGATGTTAGTTTATTTTTCTGTCTTTTGCCCACTTCTGCTGAAAAAGGCACTAAAATAATTCCTGATGAAGGGTTTTAGGTCATAGGTTGAAAGAATGCTAGTGCTAAAGGAAATATCCACTGCCCACTGTTCCTGGCAGTTAGCAGACACTAAAGTGGTATGAGAATGGATATAAAAGAAGGATAGGTGACTTTTACTATGCATAAAAACATAAATCCTGAAGTCCTAACAGATTATATAGTCAAGGTTCTGATGGGCCACTTAAAATTGCTAGTTATTTGGGGTCATATGTTGCTGCCACAAAAGTTGGAGTTTAACTGGCATTTATGTCCTTCTTGTAACAAAGGAAAAACAAGTACCTCCGTAAGTCTTTGCCTTAGAGCAAGCAGTCCAATAAGAGACCAAAATACTCACTTGAATCTCTGCATAACAAAATGATCCCAGAGGCTGTCATCCTCAAATATTTAAGAACCCCGTAGAAGAGTTCTTATTTAATTCATGTGAAAACAGGGCAAGGGTGTGTTGTGTGGAGGGGAAGGATGAGCTCTTTAGAAAAGACAGGCCCAAATGTTCCTGTCAAGGGAATTTATCACCCTTATTAGGAAATGACTTTGCTATATGGAAGAGCTCATATTCCTTCGATCAGGGCTGCTTGTTCTATTCTTTCTGACTAATTTCTTGCAGTTACTCAGACTTTCCTGGAATTAAGCTGATTTATTTGAAAGCTGAACACTGCAATCCTGATCTCTAAAACATGCATGGAGCTTCTGCTGGAAAGGTGTTAGATATTATATCTGAGTGTCTAATTATAAGGAGTTTTGGTATTCACTGAACAACCATAGGTGCTAGGAGTAGCAAAGATCCTAACAGTCAACAGCATCTTTACCTGAATATTGAAAGAATATTGCCAATGTGGGATATAATCATAGGCTAAATTCTATAACACAAACTTGAAATGCCATCCCCATTAAAATAGTAGATTAGTGTGGGTTAGAGAATTTGAGGAAGGCCTCAGGAGGACATTCCAGGTAGACAGAATTATTAGGACAAAGACCCAGCACTGTGAATAGGATTTCATTTAATTTAGCAAGTACTGGCCAGCCATGGTAGCTCATGCCTGTAATTCCAGCACTTTGGGAGGCGAAGGCAGGATTGCTTGAGCCTAGGAGTTCAAAACCAGCCTGGGCAAATAGCGAGACCTTGTCTCTAATGTTTAAAAGAAAAATAGGCCGGGCGCGGTGGCTCACGCCTGTAATCCCAGCACTTTGGGAGGCCGAGGTGGGTGGATCACGAGGTCAGGAGATGAGAGACCATCCTGGCTAACACGGTGAAACCCCGTCTCTACTAAAAGTACAAAAAATTAGCCGGGCATGGTGGCGGGTGCCTGTGGTCCCAGCTACTTGGAAGGCTGAGGCAGGAGAATGGTGTGAACTCAGGAGGCGGAGCTTGCAGTGAGCCGAAATCACGCCACTGCACTAACAGCCTGGGAGACAGCGAGACTCCGTCTCAAAAAAAAAAAAAAAAAAAAAAAAAAAAAAAGAAAAAGAAAAACAATTAGGAATTATTAAAAAAAAATAAAAATTGTAGAAACAAGTTTTAAATTTTAAAAAAATTTAATAACTATTGGCCGGGCGCATTGGCTCTCGCCTGTAATCCCAGCACTTTGGGAGGCCGAGGCGGGCAGATCACAAGGTCAGGAGATGGAGACCATCCTGGCTAACACGGTGAAATCCTGTCTCTACTAAAAGTACAAAAAGTTAGCCGGGCGTGGTGGTGGGCGCCTGTAGTCCCAGCTACTCCGGAGGCTGAGGTAGGAGAATGGTGTGAACCTGGGAGGTGGAGCTTGCAGTGAGCTGAGATTGCGCCACTGCACTCCAGCCCGGGCGACGGAGTGAGACTCGTCTCAAAACAATAAAATAAATAAATAAATAAATAAATAAATAAATAAATAATTTAACAAGTATTTATGAAGCAGCTCCTTTGTGCCAGACACTGGACTTAGCCCCGTGAATACAATGGTAATAAGAGAAATACGGTCTCTGCCCCTGCAGCACTTACGGGTTAGTGGGGTATACATGGAACATCAGAGAAGTAGATGGAATATATTTGTGTTGACTGTTAAAAGGCTAGTTGGAGGGAAAGGGCAGGCCAGTGAACTGGAGGAGGATGGATATGACTCGACTGCTTCAAGGGAGCACTTGATGGGAGTGCATGGTATTTTTGTCTGTGGTATAGAGGGGAGCTTGAGGTAGGGGCAAGTGGAGGAATGGACACCAACATGAGTGTGGGAGTGTGGTGGGAAAGCCTGAACTCAGACCTTGTGCTTCCTTCTGTGTCTGTTTTTATCTGGTACTCCTGCAACCTGAGTCCTCTTTAATTAATTAATTAAATAATTAATTTGTTTTTGAGATGGAGTTTCGCTCTTGTTGCCCAGGCTGGAGTGCAATGGCACGATCTTGGCTCACCGCAACCTCCGCCTCCCAAGTTCAAGCGATTCTCCTGCCTCAGCCTCCCAAGTAGCTGGGATTACAGGCATGTGCCACCACGCCCGGCTAATTTTGTATTTTTAGTAGAGACGGGTTTCTCCATGTTGGTCAGGCTGGTCTCGAACTCCTGACCTCAGGTGATTGGCCAGCCTCGGCCTCCCAAAGTGCTGGGATTACAGGCGTGAGCCACCGTGCCCAGCCATTTTTTTTTTCCTCAGACAGGAATTTGGGCAAGATTTTAAAAATCAGTCCTCATTAGTCTTTGCTCCAAGAGAAATTCCTCTGGTGTCTTCATAACAGCTTTCACAAACATGAGAAGTACTGTGTGAGGTTGTGCATCATTTCAAGAATGTTCTCAAGCAAATACTTTCTGATTGTTTTTTATATTGTGTACTCTGTACAAGAAAAAGCACCTTCAGATGTTGGTTTTTCATTCAGATTCTTTATTAAATCAAATTTTCTCATAGGAACGTTGAACTTTAGTGAGAAAAGATGTTAAATAAATACATATTTCTGGTTGCTAAACCTAAGAAAATAATCTTTCAGCATTGCATAGGCAGAGCATAAAGAAATAAGATTTCGGCCGGGCGTGGTGGCTCACGCCTGTAATCCCAGCACTTTGGGAGGCCAAGGCGGGCGGATCACGAGATCAGGAGATCAAGACCATCCTGGCTAACACGGTGAAACCCTGTCTCTACTAAAAATACAAAAAATTAGCCAGGCATGGTGGCGGGCGCCTGTAGTCCCAGCTACTCTGGAAGCTAAGGCAGGAGGATGGCAAGCCCGGGAGGCGGAACTTGCAGTGAGCCGAAATCGCACCACTGCACTCCAGCCTGGGTGACAGAGCAAGACTCCGTCTCAAAAAAAAAAAAAAAAAAAAAAAAAAAAAGTATATCATGTTGGGTGACTTAGGACCCTGAACTCAAATTCAGGAATGATTACTGACATATTCTGCAGAGGTTAAGTGGTACACAAAACACCCTATAAATGGGTCCTGTCCTCAGAGTCTTGGACAAGAAGACCTGGTTTCTGAGAACAGCTCTGTTATTAAAAAGCCATATAGCTTAGTCTATGAAAGTTTTTTGGCCAAGATGGTATTTAAAAAGCTTTTAGTTGTAGGTGCCTTCATATGGGGTATGCATCTTCTCTTTGCCAGAGTCCCCACGCTTACTATTAATTATATCTGACTTTCATGTTACTTGCCTGGCCTAGTCCCTGCTACCATTTGAATTTCTTACACTTGACAGGAGGGGGGACAATGACATTAACCCTGGGACAACTGCAGCATTCCGGGGGTAGGTTCAGGAGTAAGAAGTAACCAATGAAGAAAGATGGAAGGTCACTAGGAAAAAAAATGCTGTTTTGGAAACAAAAGGTCTTTCAATACAGAGGTGAAATTGGTACAGAAAGTTCAAATAGAGGCCTGGCAAGGTGGCTCATGCCTGTAATCCTGGCACTTTGGGAGGCCAAGGCGGGTAGATCACCTGAGGTCAGGAGGTTGAGGCCAGCCTGGCCAACATGGTGAAGCCCTATCTCTACTAAAAATACAAAACATTAGCCGGGTGTGTTGGCACATGCCTGTAATCCCAGCTACTCAGGAGGCTGAGGCAGGAGAATTGCTTCAATCCGGAAGGTGGAGGTTGCGGTGAGCCAAGATCACATCATTGCACTCCAGCCTGGCAACAAAAGCAAGACTCCATCTTAAATAAAAACAAAACAAACAAAAAACAATACAAAGAAAGTTAAAACAGAATAAGAACAAAGGGTTGGCAATTAGGAAATTATTGGTAGCAAAGGAAAGTTTCAGTGGTACAGTTGGGACAAAAACCAGACTGAAATCATATTAAGCAATGTGAGAGGTTCAAATAGGACTAATAACTAGTGTAATTTTGACTATAAAGTCACAATTCAGAGTTGGAATCCAACCCTCCCACTGATGTGTAGCAATCATCACCAAGTTAATGCATTTCCAGAAAACATAAACTTTCAGTGATGAATCTTAGCTATATTGTCATACTGACTCAGGTTGATAGAAGGATCTTAATGGGGTCACTGGGGAATATAAACGAGATGCCAAGTAGAAAACATGTTAATGTCTTGGCACAAGGAAGCCCGAGGTGTTCTAGAAGCCGCTAATGCATTTTACATGATTGCTTAATTTCAGGAAATCCTGACTCACTGCCCCTATAGGGTAAGAAGCAAAGGCTGGTCTCAATTTACAATCCTACACACCAGTTTTGAGTAGAGCTTAGATTATTTCTGGCAGCAATATGTCTGTTCAGTGCCTATTTAAATTTGAAAATGTTTTAGTATATGTATATTTTATTTTCTTTGAGGAAAAGCAGGCTGTATTTGAAATGTTCTGAAAACCACTGTGACTAAATGGGTAAGGTAACGCCTCCTGGCTTAACTTTTGAATGGACGTGGAGTGCCATCATCAAATCTACAGTCAGACCACTGAGCCCTTGAAAGATGGTCCAGGTGAAGCTTGAATAAAGAAAAATAAGAAAACAGTTAGAACTAGCTTGTTAGCATTGGGTGATGAAAGAGGTGGAATGCTACAAATAATGTCACTGAAAATGCACCCATTTTATTATTGAATGTTCCCAATAATGCGTTCATAGTAGTTATTATGAACCCTACTTCATATAGGTGAATAACAGGGACAGGAATAATTAGACAATTTAGCTAAAGTCACATGGTAAACCAGTGAAGATCCAGGGTTCAAATTCAAATAGGATCAGTGTCACTCCAGATTTGTCCTCCATCTACTCCCTCTCCTACCTTCCTCAGCAACGATTCCAAACCTTCCTTACAAGCCCATCATGCAACCCTTAGCTGCTCTCTCAAATTCTGATGAATGGCCTTGTGTCCCACATGGCTGAGAAAGCTGAGGTCCTTCCCTTTATGTGTTATCTGGTTGTGCACACTCTTGCCCATCCTCATCTCTCGTCCCCCAGGCTCTCTTCCTTCCATGTGAAGCCAACCACCCAGGCATTTGACCCATTGCCTCTCCCACACACACATTTTTTTTTTTTTTTTGAGATGGAGTCTCTCCCTATCACCCAGGCTGGAGTACAATGGTTCAATCTCGGCTCACTGCAACCTCCACCTCCCGGGTTCAATCAATTCTCCTGCCTCAGCCTCCCAAGTAGCTGGGACTGCAGGTGCATGCCACTATGCCCAGCTACTTTTTGTATTTTTAGTTGAGAGGGGGTTTCACCATGTTGGCCAGGCTGGTCTTGAACTCCTGACCTCATGATCTGCTTACCTCGGCCTCCCAAAGTGCTGGGATTACAGGTGTGATCCACCATGCCTGGCCTCCCACACACTTTTATTTCTCCTTCTTCACTGGTACCTTCCCCTCAGCTTATCAACATCTCAAGTTTTTCCCAGGTTAAAAAACTCTTCCTTTGATTGTCAAAGCCAATCTGTCTGTTCCCTGTCTTATTCAAATTTATCCAGTTGTCTCTACTTCCCGCCTCCCCATTTCTTTTCAATTCACTTATCTCCCCACTGCCCTGAAATCTGGTTTCTTCTGAAGTGTGTCCCTACACCCCCATCCCAAAATTATATGTGGAAGTCCTAATTTCCAACACCTCAAAATGTGACTATATTGGGAGATAGGGTCTTTTTTATTTTATTTTATTTTTTTGAGACAGAGACTCACTGCGTTGCCAGGGTGGAGTGCAGTGGCACAATCTCAGCTCACTGCAACGTCCGCCCCCGGGGTTCAAGCGATTCTCCTGCCTCAGCCTCAAGAGTAGCTGGGACTACAGGCATGCGCCACCATGCCCAGTTAATTTTTGTATTTTTAGTAGAGACAGGGTTTCACCATGTTGGCCAGGATGGTCTTGATCTCTTGACCTTGTGATCTGCCCACGTTGGCCTCCCAAAGTGCTGGGATTACAGGCGTTAAGCCACTGTGCCCCACCGAGATAGGATCTTTAAAGAGGTAATTAAGTTAAAATGAGTTCACAAGGGTAGGCCCTAATCCAATATGACTGGTGTCTTTATAGGAAGTGATTAGGACACAGATGGACAACCGTGTAAGGCCATGTGAAGACACTGAGAGAAGATGGTTACCTGCATGTCAAGGAGAGAGGCCTCAGAGGAAACCAACACTGCTGGTACCTTAATCTCTGATGTCTAGCCTCCAGAACTGCGAGAATATAAATTCCTGTTGTTTAAGCCACCCAGTCTGTGGTACTTTGTTATGGCAGCACTGACAAACTAATCCAGGCAGTTTGAAAGAGTTCTTACTAAGGTCACTAATGACCTTCCAATTGTAAAAATCTAATGAACATATTTTCAGTCCTTATTTTGCTGGAATTTTCTTCTGTATGTGACATGAAAGACCAATGTATTGGTGTCCCTGATACTCTTTTGGGCTTCTTCATAACCTTTATTTGTTTCCTTTCTTTTCCACAGGTTCTTCTTTCCTTCTCAGACATTGACCTTCTCCTGGATCCAGTGCTACACCACTGCTCTTAACATTCTTCTCTAGGATGATCTCATCCTTTCTTATGGTTTTAATATAGCGGACTCAGAAATTGGAAGGGAGGCTCTAAAATTAGTGTGTAAGGCAAAAATATTGCATGTAAATTTACCCTTGAAAATTCCTTAGAAAAGTACAACAAAGTGGCTTACCTGTTAGTGATGTGAGGAACTGAGATGAAATGAGGGAAGAGACTCATATTTTCCATTGCAAACTCACTTTGGTGCATATGCTGAGTGGGGAAATTATTTTATTTAATTTGTTTTTCTCTCTTTCCATTTTGCCATTTGTGTTTGATTGAATTTGCACAGGTTAAATGTACGTGTGATGAATTACATTGTACTGGCGTACTTGCTTATCCTAAACTTCTCTCTCAGACCTTTCTTCTGAGCTTCAAACACATACAGCAACTTCCACCTGAACGTCTCCCCTTGGAAATCTCAGACTTCATAAGCTCAAATTCAAAAAAGATGCCTTCATTTTTCCCTTAACTGGCCCTTTGTCCTGAATTCTCAGTGTAAGCATCCATGAATCAGTTAAGTCATCCATGATGTTTCCCTTTTCCTCCTCATCGAAAAAAAGAGATTGCAAATAGATCTGTGGGCCATCAAGTTTGGCTTCCATTGAAAGAATTTAAATTTGTTGCCACTATTTAAAAATGAGGATGTTTTGCATTTTTAAATGCCAAATTCTAGATTCTTTTGAAAAACTAGAGTATTTGGTAACATTGGACCCATACTCCAGTATAGCCAAGGTCAGCCAGAAGAGAGAAGCAGCAGCTGTCTTTTATTTTTTTCTTTTTTTTTTTGAGATGGAGTTTTGCTTTGTCACCCAGGCTGCAGTGCAGTGGTGCGATCTCGGCTCACTGCAAACTCCACCTCCCGGGTTCAAGCGATTCTCCCATTCAGCCTCCCAAGTTGCTGGGATTACAGATGTGCACCACCACACCTGGCTAATTTTTGTATGTTTTAGTAGAGATGGGGTTTCACCATGTTGACCGATTGGTCTTAAACCCCGGACCTCAAGTGGTCCACCTGCCTTAGCCTTCCAAAGTGCTAGGATTAAAGGCGTGAGCCACCACACCCAGCTGCAGCTGGGTCTTCTTTAGGTGGGGTATGCCCTGTACATCTGTCACTACTTATAGTCTTTTCTTGTGTCTCTGCACTTGTTTATGTTACCTGACTGGCTTCTACAGGCATTTTAATTTAGAACTCCCAATATACTTTCATATTTATCTTCTCCTTTCAGTCCTTACTGATATCCTGCCCCATCTCCATCATTGCTTTCTTGGGCTACTGAAATAGCCTCCAAACTGGTCCTTCTTCCAATTCATCTGCAGCAAAACCCATTTAAAATACATATCTGATCATGCCACAATGCCACATACTTGCTTGGGAGCCTTCAGTATCTCTCTTCCTACAATGGTGTTTTTCAAAGTACGGTCTAAGGACTTTCTTTTTCTTTTTTTCTTTTCTTTTTTTTTTTTTTTTTTGAGACAGAGTCTCCCTCTGTCACCCAGGCTGGAGTGCAGTGGCGCCATCTCGGCTCACTGCAAGCTCCGCCTCCTGGGTTCACACCATTCTCCTGCCTCAGCCTCCCTAGTAGCTGGGACTGCAGGTGCCCGCCACCACGCCCAGCTAATTTTTTTTTTTGTATTTTTAGTATAGATGGGGTTTCCTCTTGTTAGCCAGGATGGTCTCGATCTCCTGACCTTGCGATCCGCCAGTCTTGGCCTCCCAAAGTGTTGGGATTACAGGTGTGAGCCACCGTGCCCGGCCAGTCTAAGGACTTTCTATATTGCGATTACCTATGGTGCTTGGACAAATGCAGATTACTGTGTGCAACCCAGACTTACTGAACTAGAAGCCCTGGGATTAGGGCCTTAGATTCTGTACTTTTTAGTAACTTTACAGGGAATACTAATATACTCTAAATTTTGAGACCTACTGATCTACTGAGTAGAGCCCTAGCTTCTTAATATGCATTGGTGAGTTCCTGAGAATTCCTTTTTAAATTTAAGCCATATTTAAACATATTAAATTTTGTCCTATAAAGAAAATATGTGATGTGTTACTCGATAAATAATCCCTTAAAAATGTAGTTCTTTTAAAAATTTTTTAGAAAGTATGGGTGACATGATCTTAATGTAGGACAGACTCTAATACCAACAGCTGATAATTCATAGCAGTGGAAGAAGGGTACATTGAGAAGGTCAAAATCCAAATAAATCTTTCAACTCATACTTGTAGAAATCTTAGAGGGCTTCCCCTGGACAAGAGCACACAGATCCAATATACCCAGTGGTCATGAGAAAAATCAACAAAATGCCAAATATTAAAAAGAAAGGGCAGAGGGTCAACCTTTACAGATGACTGGCACCATGAAGTGTAAGATACAGAGGCAAATTTAGATCCCATTCCAGGACAAGGCACAGGGAGGGAAGAAATAAAAGTCAATTGCCAGTGGAAGAAACCACATGGAATTAAAAGAATCCCCAACTGTTGGTACCCTTTTCTCCCAATCATGGCTACTTACCGGTACCATAGTTCTAGGCACAGTCATATCACAATGGAAACCTGAAGATGCCACTGCTTTGCTCTTGGTAGTGATCTATTGAAAATGAACCCAGGAGGTGGAGGTGGTGGTGAGTGAAGAACCTGCCATTGCACTCCAGCCTGGGCAATAAGAGCGAAACTCAGTCTCAACAAAAACAAGAACAAAAACAAAAAACCAAAAACCAAAACAACAACAACAGCAAAAACAACTGAGAACAAATCCTTTAGCATTCTCAAATACACCCACTTAAGAACTGAGGTGTTAGATTATGTTTTTTTTTTCCTAGTTTACAAGTAACTAAGTAATGTCAGACAGGATAAAATATCTTGCTACACTAAGGACAAATGACAGCCATCACTTCCTCCTGTTCCAACAGACAAATAACTCTGTTGAAGAAAATTACCTTAATTTGACAAGAGGTATTTCTTCCAGAGCTATGCTGATTTATTACTTGATAACTTTTCCACTTCTGTTTGCAAATCCATTACAAAACATATTTTCCCCACTCTTGTTCTACCTTTCAGAAACTTCTGAACCAGTCAACATCACTGTTTATACTCAAAAGATACAGGTTTTTTTTTTTTTTTATCTGTTAGTCTCCTCTTGTAAACAGTGTTGGGTGACTCATTTAATCAGCTTTGCGGGTATATACTATGTACAGCTAAATGTAAACATAATCCCATACATTACTGCAAATGGGGACACCACCACCATGTTGGCAATGGCACTTTGGCTAGGTGGCTATGAGGAGGAGACTGTCAAAATTTTGTCCAGTATCACAGACTGATTGTGTTAGTCCATTCTCGGGTTGCTGCAAATAAATACCTGAGACTGGGTAATTTATAAAGAAGCTTAATTGGCTCATGGTTCTGCAGGCTGTACAGGAAGCATGATTCTGGCATCTGCTTGGCTTCTGGGCAGGCTTTAGGAAGCTTATAACTGTGGTGGAAGGTGAAGCAGGAGGAGGCACTTCACATGGCCAGGAGCAGGAGGAAGGGAGAGATGGGGGAGATGCTACGTACATATATTTTTTTTTTTCTTGAGCCAGGGTCTTGCTCTGTTGACCAGGCTGGAATGGAAGTGGTGCAATCTTGGTTCACTGCAGCCTTGACATCTGGGCTCAAGTGATCCTCTCACCTCAGCCTCCAGAGTAGCTGGGACCACAGTCTTGCACCACAACGTCTGGCTATTTTTTTGTATTTTTGGTAGAGATGAGGTTTTGCCATGTTGCCCAGGCTGGTCTTGAACCCCTGGACTCAGGCAATCCACCTGCCGCTGCCTCCAAAAATGCTGGGATTACAGGCTTGTGCCACTATGCCCGGCTGCTACACACTTTTAAACAACCAGATCTCATGATAACTCACTCAGTATCATCAGAACAGCACCAAGGGGATGGTGCTAAACCATTCATGAGAATTTGTCCCCATGATCTAATCACTTCCCACCATGCCCTATCTCCAACATTGGGGATTACAATTGAACATGAGATTTAGGTGGGGACAAAATCCCAAACCCTATCGCTGATAACCTCTGAACATAGGTTGTATACAGAGCCTCTAACAGTCTAGATTTACATTGATCTTTTCCTTGCAAATTTTTATAAGTTCAAGTTAATCATTAATGCACAGAATATACAAAAGGTGAATTCATGTTCTCTAGAGAAACAGAGCCAACAGAATCTCTCTATTTTTTTCCATATCTAAATACATTTTAAGATTTTTTTTTTCTATTTTAAATAATTGGTTCATGCAATTGTGGGGATTGGGAAGTTTGAAGTCTGTACTATAGTCCAGCAGGCTGGAAATGCAGTTAGGAGCTGATGTAGCAGTTTTGAGTCTGAAAACTGGAGGGAGGGCCAGCAAGCTGGAAACTCAAGCAGGGTTTCTATGTTGTAGTCTTGAGGCAGAATTCTTTCCACTTTGGGAAAGCTCAGTCTTTATCCTTAAGGTCTTCAACTGATTGGATGAGGCCTACGTTATAGTGGTAAACTGCTTTTATAAATGTTAATCATGTCTAAAAAGTACCTTCACAGCAACATCTACATTAGTGTTTGACCAACAGTTGGGTACCATGGCCTAGCCACAGTAACACTTCACAAGAGGGAATGTCAAACTATTTAAAACAAAGCACTGGACTCATGAATATGATGCTCATTTACATCACCTACAGATAAGGAGACCAGATATACAGTATTATTGACTTGTGTAGGGAGGGGAGTGGGCAGGTATCCTATACTAGTTCTACTTTAAGGTTGACAGGGTCTTGTGTGAAGATAAGTTAGAGATGTTTATATAGCATTGGAATTTTTTTTTTTTTCTGAGATGGAGTTTCGCTCTTGTCGCCCAGGATGGAGTGCAGTGGTACGATCTTGGTTCACTGCAACCTCTGCCTCCTAGGTTCAAATGATTCTCCTGCCTCAGCCTCCCAAGTAGCTGGGATTTCAAGCGCCTGCCACCATGCCTGGCTAATGCACTTGCCATTTCTGGGCCTAGGCCTTAAGAAATTGGCAGTTTTCACTTTCTGCCTCTTAGGATGCTTACTTTTGGAACCCAGTCACCATGCTGTGAGGAAGCCCAAGCTGCTTAATGAAAAGGAACTGACAGCCAGTGTCAGTGTCAGTGTCAGTTGTGTGAGTAATCCATCTTGGACAGGCATATGCTAGCCCCAGTTGAGCTACTCCAGATAAGGGCTCCTCACTGAGCCCTGCCCAAATTAGATTGTAATGCAAATAAATAATTGCTTTTTAAATTTTTGAGACAGGGTCTCATTGTGTCACATAGTCTGGAGTGCAGTTGTGTGCTTACGGCTCACTGCAGCCTCAACCTTCTGGGCTCAAGTGATCGTCCCACCTCAGCCTCCCGAGTAGCTGGGACTACAGATATGAAACACCAAAACCAGCTAATTTTTAATTTTTTGTAGAGGGGGGGTCTCACTGTGTTGCCCAAGCTGCTTTTGAATTCCTGGGCTCAAGCAATCCTCTCACCTTGGCCTCCCAAAGTGCTGGGATTACAGGTGTGAGCCAATGCCCACCTAATGTTTTAAACCAGGGGTGTCCAACCTTTTGGCTTCTCTGGGCCACATTGGAAGAACTGTCTTGGGCCACACATAAAATATGTCTAATACATAAAATAGTCTAACTATAGTTAATGAGCAAAAAAAAAAAAAATTGCAAAAAAACTCATAATGTTTTAAGAAACTTTATGAATTTATGTTGGGTTGCATTCAAAGCCATCCTGGGCCACAGGTTGGACAGCTTGTTTTATTTATTTGTATTTATTTATTTATTTGAGACGGAGTTTCACTCTTGTCACCTAGGCTGGAGTGCAATGGTGTGATCTCGACTCACTGCAACCTCCACCTCCCGGGTTCAAGTGATTCTCCTGCCTCAGCCTCCCAAGTAGTTGGGATTATAGGCAGGCACCACCATGCCTGGCTAATTTTTGTAGTTTTAGTAGACACAGGGTTTCACCATGTTGGCCAGGCTGGTCTCGAACTCCTGACCTCAGGTGATCCATCCCCCTCAGTCTCCCAAAGTGCTAGGATTATAGGTATGAGCCACCGCGCCCTGCCACAAGCTTGTTTTAAACCATTAGGCTTAAGGGTGTTTCTTAATGCAGCAGTAGAAACTAGACCAGAAGAGGCTTGACTGGGCTCTGGGCTGTGCCTGTGCAGGGTAAAAGGTTGATAGTGTGGATAGGCAAGGGACAGAGCTGGACAAGATTTCATTCTACATGGAGAAGAACTGAATCTTGTATTGTTGGGCTAAAATGAAGAGATATGGACTTAAAGAAGACAAGTTATTCAGGCTGGGTGTGGTGGCTCACACCTGTAACAATCCTAGCACTTTGGTTGGCCGAGGCGGGTGGATCACCTGAGGTTGGGAGTTGGAAACCGGCTTGGCCAACATGGCAAAACTCTACTAAAACTACAAAAATTAGCCAGGCGTGGTGGCAGGCGCCTGTAATCCCAGCTACTTGGGAGGCTGAGGCAGAAGAATTGCTTGAACCCAGGGCAGGGAGGTTGCAGTGAGCTGAGATCGCTTCGTTGCAATCCAGCTTGGCAGCAGAGCGAGACTCTGTCTTAAAAAGAAAAAAAAGATGACGACGAGTTAGTCATTGTTCATAGGAGAAGGTTAGGCAGGAAAATGTAGATATCACATCAGTTTGAGCTATGGGTCAGTATCCAGACATTCAAGTTAGAAGTAGAAACACAATTCAGGCCAGGAGAATAGATTTTAAAATCCGGTATGGCAAATAGGGTAGTCTACATGGGCACATGAGGATTCATGATCTGGGAGATCAGGCAACAGGAATCAGGGAGTTAGGTCAAGTCTGAATGCAGGAAGAGGTAAAACCAGCCCCAAGAACCCTTTGTATTAGTTACAGTGGGGATGGGGACAGAAAGAGTGAAGATCTTAGATAAGAATCAAATTACTCCAAGAATGGAGCTCCATGGTCTTTCAATAAGCCTAGAATTGACACTAGTATTTAGCTCAAAGATGAGGGTGGGGGATAGTGGTAGAATCAATGACCAAGTATGGTGTGAACTAATAGGTACTTACCATTAGTTAACATAACTAGTGAATAAAGATTCTTTAAGCATATTTGAGCATATTAAAATGAACATTGGGATCTCAAAAAATTTAAAATTTATGCTTAGGTTTGTCTTTTTTTTTGTTCTCAAAGTAAGCTGGGGTAGTTTTAAAAAGAAAAGCAAATTGTAGGCCGGGTGCAGTGGCTCATGCCTGTAATCCCAGCACTTTGGGAGGCCAAGGCGCACAAGGCTGAGTTCCAGACCAGCCTGACCAACATGGTGAAACCCCGTCTCTACTAAAAATACAAAAACTAGCCAGGCGTGGTGGCGTGTGCCTGTAGTCCCAGCTACTCAAGAGGCTGAGGCAGGAGAATCGCTTGAACCTGGGAGGCAGAGGTTGCAGTGAGCTGAGATGAGCCATTGTAACTCCAGCCTGGGGGACAGAGTGAGACTCCATCTCAAAAATAAATAAATAAATAAAATTAAAAAGGCAAATTGTAGCTGGAAAGGGTAGTGGGGAAGTGGTGGTTGGGGAATTGGGAAGGGTTAATGGGTATGAAATAAATAGAATAAGACCTAGTATTCGCTAGCACAGCAGGGTGACTACAGTAAAAAGTAATTTATTCATTTATTTATTATTATTATTATTATTGAGATGGAGTCTTGCTCTGTCACCCAGGCTGGAGTGCAGTGGCACCATTTCAGCTCACTGCAATCTCCGCCCATCGGGTTCACGCCATTCTCCTGCCTCAGCCTCCCGAGTAGGTGGGACTACAGGCGTCTGCCACCACGCTCGGCTAATTTTTTGTATTTTAGTAGAGACACGGTTTCCCCATGTTAGCCAGGATGGTCTTGATCTCCTGACCTCGTGATCTGCCTGCCTCGGCCTCCCAAAGTGCTGGGATTACAGGCGTGAGCCACGGCGCCTGGCCAAAAATAATTATTGTACATTTAGAAAGAACTAAGAGTGTAATTGGGTTATTTGTAACACAAAGGATAAATGCTTAAGATGATGTATCGGGTGAAACCCTGCCCCCCCAATATTTATCGTGGGTTCTTTTCTATTTCCTAGGCATCTCAGCTGGTTTAAGAAATAAAGGGAAAGAGCACAAAAGAGAAATTTAAAGCGGGGTGTCCGGGGGAAACATCACACCTCAGCAGGTTCCATGATGCTCCCCGAGCCGTAAAACCAGCAAGTTTTTTTTTTTTTTTTTTTTTTTTTTTTTTTTTTTTTTTTTGAGACGGAGTCTCACGCTGTTGCCCAGGCTGGAGTGCAGTGGCGCGATCTCGGCTCACTGCAAGCTCTGCCTCCCGGGTTCCCGCCATTCTCCTGCCTCAGCCTCCTGAGTAGCTGGGACTACAGGCGCCCGCCACCGCGCCCGGCTAATTTTTTGTATTTTTAGTAGAGACGGGGTTTCACTGTGGTCTCGATCTCCTGACCTTGTGATCCGCCCGCCTCGGCCTCCCAAAGTGCTGGGATTACAGGCTTGAGCCACCGCGCCCAGCCAACCAGCAAGTTTTTATTAGTGATTTTCAAAAGGGGAGGGAGTGCATGAATAGGGTGTGGGTCACAGAGAGCACATACTTCACAAGGTAATAAAATATCACAGGACCAGGCATGGTGGTTCACGCCTATAATCCCAGCACTTTGGGAGGCCGAGGCAGGCGGTTCAGTAGGTCTGGAGATCGAGACGATCCTGGCTAACATGGTGAAACCCTCTCTCTACTAAAAATACAAAAAAATTAGCTGGGCGTGGTGGTGGGTGCCTATAGTCCCAGCTACTTGGGAGGCTGAGGCAGGAGAATGGTGGGAACCTGGGGGGCGGAGCTTGCAGTGAGCTGAGATCATGCCACTGCACTCCAGCCTGGGCAACAGAGCAAGACTGTGTCTCAAAAAAAATAAATAAAATAAAATAAAATAAAATATCACAAAGCAAGTGGAGGCAGGGTGAGATCACAGGACCACAGGACGGGGCAAAATTAAAATTGCTAATGAAGTTTCGGGCACGCATTGTCATTGATAACATCTTATCAGGAGACAGGGTTTGAGAGCAGACAACCTGTCTGACCAAAATTTATTCATCCTAATAAGCCTGGGAGCGCTACAGGAGACCAGGGCTTATTTCATCCCTTTGGCTTTGACCGTAAAAGGCGGTCACCTTAAGGGGGCCGTCTATAGACCTACCCTCAGGGCGCATTGTCTTTCTCAGGGATGTTCCTTGCTGAGAAAAAGAATTCAGCGATATTTCTCCTATTTGCATTTGAAAGAAGAGAAATATGGTTCTACTTCGTCCGGCTTGCCGGCAGTTAGTTCAAGGTCACCTCCCTTGTTCCCTGAACATCGCTGTTATCCTGTTCTTTTTTCAAGATGCCCAGATTTCATATTGTTCAAACATACATGCTCTACAAACAATTTGTGCAGTTAACGCAATCATCACAGGGTCTTGAGGCGACATATATCCTCCTCAGCTTACAAAGAAGATGACAGGGTTAAGAGATTAAAGACAGGCATAGGAAATCATGAGGGTATTGATTGGGGAAGTGGTAAGTGTCCATGAAATCTTCACAATTTATGTTCGGAGACTGCAGTAAAGACAGGCGTAAGACATTATAAAAGTGTTAATTTTGGGGAACTAATAAATGTCCATGAAATCTTCACAATTTATGTTCTTCTGCTGTGGCTTCAGCCGGTCCCTCCATTTGGGGTCCCTGACTTCCCACAACAGTGATGGTTACCCTATTTACCCTGATGTTAATTTCATGCCTGTACCAAAATATCTCACGTAATCCATAAATATATACACCTACTACGTAACCACAAAAATGAAAAGCAAATTGCATACTAGAAGCTCCTAAAGAGGTAATTGGTCATTAATGAAAGCACTAGATAAAGCACTTTGTTTGCATAGGCATAACTGAGTATCTGCTGATTGTTCAAGACCTTTAGAGTTGATCTTATTAGATTCTATCATTCCCCTGCTTAAGGTTTTTTCCATTCTGGTTTTATTCTAAAAGTAACTTAGTATACAGCTAAATTCTCAAGATGGGATGAACCGTATCCTCTTTGCTCACCTTTTCAATCTCGTTTTCCTACCACTCTTTCCCCTGGCTCACTAGGTTCCAGACATGTTGCCCTTCTTTCACGTATGTGGAAGTGCTAGACTTTCACCTAAGTCAGGGTCATTGCACAGGCTCCTCCCTGACTGGAAGACATTTCAGTTTACTTTTTCCCTGGATGGCTTCTGTTCATCTTTTACGCCTGTTTAAATGTTACACCCTTAGACATCTCTAAACTCACTGTGCCCCCTTTGTAATTCTCTCCTAGTAACTTTTCTTCATTGCTTTTCATGTAACTGTAATTGTGTATTTGCGCTTCAGTTGTTCAGTGGTTGCCCCTCCCATTACAATACGACCTCTACCAGATGTGACGACATAATGGATTTTTTCATGACTGAAGCTCGGGAACAGGAAAATGAGTTAAAATCCAATAAAGTGAGAGAAGGCAGAAGAGGCAAATTGAGAAAATTAAAGATACCTTTCAAAGAACTGCAGTCTCACAACCTTTTGGGGGAGGCAAACTGCTTTATTACATCTAAATGGTCCCAGATGATAAGATTGTAAAATAATAAGTCTTTTCTTCATGAGTGATCAAGAAACCCTAGAATGTGCAGAAGTTGAAGCTCTCATACATTGCTGGTGGGAATACAAAATGGTGTAGCCACTTTGGAAAAGTTTGGTAGTTTCTCAAAAAGCTAAACAGCACAACTCAGTAATTCCACTCCTAGGTATCTAAGAGAAATGAAAACATTTGCACACAAAAGTCATACATGAAAGAGTATAGCTGCATTCATAATAGCAAAAACAAAAAAATCCCTAAATGTCTACCAAATAAATAAAATGTGGTATATCCATACAAAGGAATATTGTTCAACTATAAAAAGGAATGAAGTATACGCTATACTGTGGATGAGCCCTGAAGACATGCTAAATGAAAGAGCCCGACAAAAGGCCTAAGTGATTAATTCATTTATATGAACTGTGCATGACAGGGACATCTAGACAGAAAGCAGATTAGTGGTTGCCTAGTGCTGGGGAAGTAGATGTGAGGGTGAGCACTAATAGGCATAGGGTTTTTTGGGGGGATAAAATGTTCTAAATTTAAACTGTGGTGATGGTTGCACAATTCTGAATATACAGGTTGAGCATTCCTAATCTGAAAAATTTGAAATCCAAAGTGCTCCTAAATCTGAACCTTTTTGAGCACCGACATGACACTCAAGGGAAATGCTCACTACAGCATTTCAGATTTTTGGATGAGGAATGTTCAACTGGTAATGCAAATATCTCCAAATCTGAAATTCAAAACACTTCTGGTCCCAAGCATTTTGGATCAGGGATACTCAACCTGTCTTAAAGTCACTGACTTGCACACTCCAAATGGGTGAACTTTTTATGTGAATTGTATCTCAGTAAAAATGTTTAAAAAGATGGTCAGGTGTGGTGGCTCAAGCCTGTAATCCTAGCACTATGGGAGGCCAAGGTGGGCGCAGATCACCTGGAGTCAGGAGTTCAAGACCAGCCTGGCCAACATGGTGAAACCCTGTCTCTACTAAAAATACAAAAATTAGCCAGGCATGGTGGCAGGCATCTGTAATCCCAGCTATTCGGGAGGCTGAGGCAGGGGAATCGCTTGAACTAGGGAGGCAGAGGTTGCAGTGAGCTGAGATTGTGCCATCGCACTCCAGCCTGTGGGACAAGAGCAAGACTTTGTCTCAAAAAAACCAAAAGTAAAACAAAACAAAGTTACAGATGACTCTTGTTACCTATGGTCAAGTCCTTGGAGCCAATGAATTAGTGAATGCTGAACCACTGCTTCCAGGAAAAATACAGAGGTTCCTGGGAACCTCTCATCACTGATTTCCATCCATCAATCAATATGTAACATTGTTTTTATGTTGTTTCTGTTTAAAGACATATTTTATATTAATATATTAAAATTGAATGGCCAATAGCACTATGATTCATGCCTGAATAAAGCTATCTGGAACACATATTTTTTCTGGAAGCTCTTCCTATACTCAGAATACCAGATAGCACTTTATTACTAAGCTTGGGGGTCATTTTAAACAGTAAAACCACCAACAAAAAGCACAAAAATGTGAAATATGTGGCACTAAATACTGTTAAAAGGACACTCATTTGTAGCGAGAGTTGAAACAATGGTGTCACCTTGTTCGACCTCAGCTGGGAACATGTAGATTGGGCACTCAAATATTTGGATGCTCTGTGCATACTGTGAATGACTATGGAAGTGCTGTATTACGGGGTTACAAATGCATTCTAGCAAACAGGTGAATTCAAAAAAGGAATCTGTGAAACATGAGGATAAAGTATATAAAAACCATTTCTACCAAATTTTCTTTTTTTTTTTTAAGTTCTGAATTTCAAGGTCTAAACTTCAACCTCTTCATACAGCCGGATAGATAAAATACAGTATTTGAGATATACGCTTCAGGACTGGGTAAAAGGAAAAGTCTGTTTTAGAGACCTTAATCCTTAGTTTTATTCCTTCAGTATTTCTACATAACCATGTTTCAGGCTGATTCCTGAGTCAAGGGGCAGTTCAAAGGTTAAAGTGTTGTTTACATTTCATCAGCAAAAGTCTATTTTGAATTTTTGATCACAAATGCAGGACCTATCCTCCCCAGAAAGAGTCCTCTGCCACAACAGGGTTTAATTAAAAGGCACTTTAATTTTCAAATAAAAGAAATACTTACATCTGATATGTAAATATAGTTATATCTGAACTCTCTATGTAAGTATATATCTGGTATAAGTTGCTCATATCTGGAATCTGTACTCTTACTTCCCATGTATTTGTAGATGTTTTCATATACTAGCTACTCTGCCAATTTTAACATCTAAAGTTTTGCAGTATTTGCTTTCAAAATTTTATTAATTTTAATTTTAGAATGGCTTTCAAGCCTCAACTCCTCTTAAAACAGACATCAGTTCTTGCTCATAGTTCCTTGTAAGAGGCTTTTGCCAAATTCAGAAATTTAGAGATAATTTAACTCTGTTAGGTTATAAGTAACACAATTTTGGCAGGGGGAGCAGTTATAAGTATCAAATGACTATTACACATCGTGTTTGTGAATATGAATAAGCCTAATCAAATGTCTGATTTTGGCTACAAAACTGTACTTTTTGGATCAGTATTTATACCCCTTTATTGGTAGTCAGCAGTTTTGTTTCTTTAAAAAGATGTTCTTTGATTGGTGAAAAACAATTGGAATTGGCTGATTAACTTGAACTTCCCAATTAAAACAGTGGGGTTTTGGTAGACACTCTTATTCATCAGCTTGAGAACTTGGAAGCACTAAGATACCGTGGCTCTTCAGCCTCTTTGATCTCTCATAATAACTTGAATACAATAGACTTTTTAGGCCTCTCTTCACTTAAAAAAAAAAAAAAAAAAAAAAACTCAATGCCAGATATTCATTCAACTAGCTCTTCCTGCCTAGAAACCAGTCCAATTAGTTCTCTGTGCTAATCGCATAAGTTTTGAAGTTTCATTCTTCAGTCCCACTATTGTTTTGTATGTGGTGGCAACTCTTCTCTTGCTGTTTTTTCCACTGTCTGTAACTGGCTTATTCTTCCTCTTGTTCTGAACTAGTAATAACCAGTGGGGATTGGTGGCACATTTAACCAGGGCCTTGTACTATCAAAACGATGGTCCTCTCCATTGCTATAGGTGATCAAAAGTAGAAGTCTGCCAGCATTTCTTATATTATTTTGATTAGCCAAATTACTTAGGGCTTATATTTGTTATCTTGCTGGCTTAAAAAATATATTTCTTAATTTTAAGAATTACATAACACAAACCGCTAGTAAAGATCTCTATTAAAAATAAATACTTTATAGGCCAGGCTCGGTGGCTCATGCCTGTAATCCCAGCACTTTGGGAGCCCAGGTGGGAGGATCACCTGAGGTCAGGAGTTCAAGACCAGCCTGATCAACATGGAGAAACCCCGTCTCTACTAAAAATACAAAATTAGCTGGGCGTGGTGGCGCATGCCTGTAATCCCAGCTACTCCCGAGGCTAAGGCAGAAGAATCGCTTGAACCCAGGAGGCAGAGGTTGCGGCAAGCTGAGATCATGACATTGCACTCCAGCCTGGGCAACAAGAACAAAACTCCGTCTCAATAAATAAATAAATACATACATACATACACACTTTATAAACATTCTCTGATAGAGCTGCCTTTATAGATTTCCAACTATCCTTCATTTAAAAAATTTAATTCAAAATCAACAGTTAGCGAAGTTTCTAGATTATTGAGAATTTATCCTGAGGTAAAGCCGACAGAATAGAATATCAGACCAATTTGATACATCTTATGAAGAAGTCACTTTGAACCAGACAGAAGGTTAAGCAAAGAAAATTAATTAATATAAAAATTCTATATCATTAAGAGATATTCCTTAAATAACATACCAATGAAAATGTGTTCATAAATGAAAAAACTTTGAAAAATAAAATCAGACAAATATAAAGCACTATTACCAACAATAAGATGTTATAAGTTTTAAATATTACAGCCATTTTTATATTTTTGCTTAAAAAAGGGCTTATATGAAAAAAATGCACTGAAAAACATCATTTTTACACATGAAAGAACAAACCAGAAGAATTCCAAATTCAGATAGATTTTTGAAACTTTTTATTTATATTTTGGTCTTACAAATGATCACTTTTAAATGGACTTTTCTGTAAGAATGTAAAACTCAAAAATTTGCCAAGTATGTATCTGATCCACACAAATCCTTAGGAAGGTTTTCTGTGTAGTCTTCATTAACGCAAATCTTTGTGAATGTTTCACCCTTACTGTAGGATCTTGAATATGTTTTACAATAATGAAGCTACAAAGTTTTTATGCAGTGCATTCATTATAAACTATAAATAACATTTGTATTAAAAAGAAAGCTGCGTAATACAAAAATAGGAGAGACTCTGAGGAGCAGGCAATCTGTTGAGGCTCAGTATATCTTATTTGCTTTGTAGTCTGCTGTCATTTCTTTCAAAGAGCACACAGCACATGAGGCATAGTAATCATCTGTCTTGTTAACCTCTCTAATTTAAAAATCTGTTGTTCGTAAAACTGGACCAATTATCACAAACTATCATTTGCATAATTAACCACAAGTCTGTTACAAAGCATTTTGTTAGTGGTATCAACAAATGCAGGAGGATGGAAATTTATAAAAAATGGGTTTTGTTAAGCTTGCCAACTCCTTAGATATCATGGACTATACTGCCATTTCACGATTTAATTAGATGTTTAATGCCTCAAGTAAAAGACTGATCAATGGAAGCAAGCAAAACTAAATTATTTTGTAGGTGCTGTAATATTTCATTTGATAAGGTAACAAAAGGATAGGACAAAATTTAAGCAAGATTTATATGCGTTCCAACTTTTCACTCAGGAATTCTTCTACACTGTCTGTGTTCCATTTGAGAATGCTTAGTTCTTCAGCAATGTTCCCATTGTCATCCAAAAGCTTTAATATAGGGTCTGAACCACGGACATACTACAAAAAAGAGGGACATCATAATTACTTTCTGTTCAGAAAGAGCCTTCTCAGCCTCAACTAAGACAAAGCAATTCAATTCAGT
This sequence comes from Macaca nemestrina, assembly GCF_043159975.1. Taxonomy (NCBI): domain Eukaryota; kingdom Metazoa; phylum Chordata; class Mammalia; order Primates; family Cercopithecidae; genus Macaca; species Macaca nemestrina. Next base: position 146,792,320 of record NC_092125.1, on the reverse strand, counting down.
TTAAATTAAGTAATTAAAAAAAAGCTTTTAGATATGACAATAAACAAGTCTTAAAGGAAATCTTTAAGGAGAAGAGTTTTACAGGATTTCGGAAAAAAAGGAGAATTTAAAAAATCATTAATTAATTCATTCATTCATGAGAAAGGGTCTTGCTCTGTCACCCAGGCTGCAGTGTAGTGGCACAATCTCAGCTCACTGCAACCTCCGGAGACCTCCTGATTTCAAGCAATCCTCCCACCTCAGCCTCCCTAGGACTACAGGCACGTGAAATTATTTTACTTTGAAAGAGAAAAATACATATTAGTAGCAAGACAGTTTATTTGGGATTTGAGCTTATTATTGAAACTAACAAATATGTAATGCCCACATGATACTCTCAAATGAATTTAAAACTGGATGGAGGCATACAAGTTCAAAATAATTGAGAAAATGATGGTATAAGAGCAATGTTTTAGAGTAGGCTGTGCATATAAATTTTCAGACACAGAAGCAATCACACACTGGATCAGTGTGTGATTTGGCGTAACAAATCTAATGATTTTAGTTGTAATCAGTTTAGAATTAGGCTGGGTTCCCGAAACTTCAAATCCATTAGTTGTGTCCGATATTTCTCCAGAGAGCTCTGAGAAATTCTAATTCTGGGTAAATATGACAACAGCCATTCATTAAGAGATCAAATAATTCAATTTTAAATTAAGTAGCATTGGATAACTAAAAATGTAGTTATGTAGTTCAGCAGTGATGACAGAGTTCTTAGAACTTCTTTCCAGAAATATGCTTCAGTTTATCTAGGGTATTCTGGGGTTGTGAACTCCAAAGATGGAGACTAGCTCTGCTGTGATTATTAACACTTGGTATATTCCCAACCCACTTGTGGAGTTTAGAAAAACAGGCCATCCAGGCTAATGAATCAATATAACATTACTACTTAAACATTTTGGTCAGGTTTTTTTTTTTCTGAGACGGAGTTTCGCTCTTTGCCCACGCTGGAGTGCAATGGCGCCATCTCGGCTCACTGCCACCTCTGCCTCCTGGGTTCAAGCAATTCTCCTGCCTCTGCCTCCCAAGTAGCTGGGATTACAGGCCCCTGCCACCACAACCAGCTAATTTTTGTATTTTTAGTAGAGATGGGGTTTCACCACGTTGGCCAGCTTGGCCTCAAACTCCTGACCTCAGGTTATCTGCCCACCTCGGCCTCCCAAAGTGCTGGGATTACATAGGTGTGAGCCACTGCACCCAGCTTGTCAGGTTACTTCTTAAGTTAAAGATTTTTTTTCTTTTTTGCTTGGATTTGAGATCCCAATATTAAAAAACTGATGCCGGGCGCGGTGGCTCATGCCTGTAATCCCAGCCCTTTGGGAGGCCGAGACGGGCGGATCACAAGGTCAGGAGATCGAGACCATCCTGGCTAACACAGTGAAACCCCGTCTCTACTAAAAATACAAAAAAGGAGCCGGGCGTGGTGGCGGGTGTCTGTAGTCCCAGCTGCTTGGGAGGCTGAGGCAGGAGAATGGCGTGAACCCAGGAGGTGGAGCTTGCAGTGAGCGGAGATCATGCCACTGCATTCCAGCCTGGGTGACAGAGCGAGACGAGTCTCAAAAAACAAACAAACAAACAAACAAACAAACAAACAAAAAACTTACTATAATCCCAAAAGGAAATAAGAAATTAGATAGAATATAGTTTTAAAAATCCTCAACAAAATATTAGCAGTCAAATCCAGCAATGTGTATAAGGAATTATATGCCACTATCAGTTGCAAAACACTTATCTGATAAAGAACTTGTATTCAAAATATACAAAGAACTCTAAAGTTCAGCTTACCAAAAGACAAAAAACAAAAAACCTCAAGTAAAAAGTAGGCAAAAACACACAGACAGACAAACAGGACCACTCAAACTTAAAAACTTCAGTGCATTGAATGAAACAATGAACAGAATGAAAAGACAACCCAGAGAAGGGGAGAAAATATTTGCAAATCATATATATCTGATAAAGGTTTAATATCCAGAATAGATGGAACCTCTACAACTTAACCACCACCACCAAAACCCAATTATAAAATGGGCAAAGGACTTGAATAAACAATGTTCCAAAGAAGATAAACAAATGGTCAACAAAATGTTCAACACCATTTATTTTAAGAAAAATGGAAATCAAAGCCACAATGAGATAGTACGTCATACCTATTAGGATGGCTACTATCAAAAAGCAGAAAATAACAAGTGTTGACAAGGACACAGAGGTATTGGAACACTTGTGCCCTGTTGGTGGGATTGTAAAATGGTGAAGTCATTATAGAAAACAGTATAGAGGTTCCTCAAAAAATTAAAAACAGAATTACCATATGATCCTGCAATTCCGCTTCTTGGAATATAGACTCAAAAGAACTAATGGCCTTGAAGAGGTATCTGCACACCCAAATGTCATAAAAGCATTATTTACAATAGCCAAGGGATGGAAGCAACTCAAATGTCCACTGATTGATGCATGGATAAAGAAAATGTGAGCTGGGCATAGTGGCTCACGACTGTAAATCCCTGTTCTTTGGGAGGCTGAGGCAGGAGGATCGCCTGAGCCCAGGAATACAAGACCAGCTTAGGCAACATAGCAAGACCCCATCTCTATAAAAAATAAAAAAAATTTAGCTGGTCATGTTGGTGTGTACCTGTGGTCCCAGCATCTTGGGAGGCTGAGGTGGTAGGATCGCTTGAGCCTCAGAGGGTGAGGGTGCAGTGAGCTGTGATCACATCACTGTCCTCCAGCCTGGGTGACAGAATAAGACCTTGTCCAAAAAAAAAAACTGTGTATGTATGTGTGTGTGTGCATGTGTGTAGTGGAATACTATACATTCTTAAAAAGGAAGGAAATCCTGTCACATAGTACAACATGGATGAACCTTGATTCACATAAATCAGTCATAAAAGGACAAATACTCCACTCATAGTAAGTATCTGAAGTAGTCAAAACTATAGAAACAGAGAACAGGTAGTTGTCAACGGCTGGCAGGAGGGCGGGGGTGTTGGTGGGCACAGAAAGATTAAGTGTTTAATGGGTGTACAGTTTCAGTTTCACAAGATGAAAAAGTTATAGAGACCTCTTACACAACAATATGAAAATACTTAATACTGGACTGTAGTATACTTAAAAATGGTTAAGACTGTACATGTAATATTTTTTACCACAATTTAAAAAAAGAGAGCAAAAGATCTGAACAGACATCTCATCAAAGACACACAGATGGCAATAAACACATGAAAAGATATGCAAATCATGTATCATTAGGGCACTGCAAATTAAAACAACAATAAAATACCACTACATACTTATTAGAACAACTAAAATCCAAAACAGTGACAAAACCTAAAGCTGGTGAGGATGTGGACCTCTTAATCACTACTGCTAGGGCAAATGTAACATGATGTCATCACTTTGGAAGACAGTTTTGCAGTTTCTCACAAAGTTAAACAATCTTAACTGTATGATCCAGCAATTGCACTCATAGTTACTTACCTCAATGAGCTGAAAACTTCTGTGTACACAGAAATTACACAAAAATATTTATATTAGCTTTACTCAAAATTGCCCAGAATTGGAAACAACCAAGATGTCATTCCACAGGTGAATGGCAAAACTGGTATAACAGAGTAATATTCAGTAATAAGAAGCCAATCTGAAAAGGCTACATATTGTATGGTTCCAAATATGTAACAATCTGGAAAAGGCAAAATTATAGAGATAATAAAAAAATCAGTGGTGGCCAGACGCAGTGGCTCACACCTGTAATATTACCCAGCACTTTGGGAGGCTGAGGCGGGTGATTCACTTGAGGTCAGGAGTTTGAGACCAGCCTGGCCAACATGGCAAAACCCTATCTCTCCTAAAAATACAAAAAAATTAGCTGGGCATGGAGGCATGCTCCTGTAATAAAGCTACTCAGGAGGCTGAGACATGAGAATTGCTTGAACCCAGGAGGTGGAGGTTGCAGTGAACGAAGATGGTGCCACTGCACTCCAGCCTGGGCGACAGAGCAAGACTCCGTCTCAAAAAAAAAAAAAAAAAAGAAAGAGAGAAAATCAGCGGTTGCCAGAGGGTGGGGAAGAGGGAGAGAAATGACCTGAAAGTGTGAAGGATTGGAGATTTCTTAGGGCGGTGAAACTATTCTGTATGATACTGTAATGGTAGATATGTAATATTATGCATTTGGCAAAACTCCTATAATCACATAACGCAAAGAATGAATGCTAATGTGAACTATTAAACTTAATTAATATATCAATATTGATTCATCAATTGTAAGAAATGTACTATACCAATGTAAGATGTTATAACGGGAAAACTGAGGGTGGGGGTGGGGGCCAGGGAGTGTATGGGAATACTCTTTCCTTTGCGTTCAAATTTTCATAAACCTAAAACTGCTCTAAAAAATAAAGTCTATTAAAAAAATTATTTTTCAGTGAAATTAAAAATTTAAATTGATACATAATATCTGTACATGTTTATTGGGAAAATCATTTATTCAAATATCTACTTTAATTATAAAATAAAGAAATTAAGGCTGGAAAAAAGAGATTTCCATTACAATCACCTTACCTTGATTTGTAGTCCTCTGAACAATTTGGGTTTATCACTCCTAACGAAAGCTTATAAAAAAAGAAAAAGATTCAATAGTTCACTTCCAAATCCAAGCTAGCTAAAAAGATTAATATAAAAGTGGAAATAAACTTAACAAATCAAGCATTATATCCTATATGAAAAAAACGAAGAAAATTTAAACATCTATAGATAAATGGAGAGACATACCATATTCTCCAATATTTTAAGACATTAATTGTTTCAAATTAATAGAAATCCCAAATTCCAATAGGATTTTAAGGCTTGACAAAAATGATAGCTCAATTTTAAGAGTAAATGTGTAAGAATAGTCAGGGCAGTTTTTAAAAAGTAAGATATGGAAAGATAATTTGTTCCACTGTTTATTAATACACTATGTGATACAGATACCATAACAGAGAAAAGAATAGAATAGGGAATTAAAAGAGATAAAAATGTCTGGGAGAATTTTTTAATGTGCTAAAGCTATCAAATCAGAGAGAGGGAAAGGGGAAGGGGAGAGGGAAAAAGAGATACATGTTTGCCTGGCGGTGTGCATGGGTTATTCGATAAATACTTCTGAGAAAACTGCCAAACTGTTTAGAAAAAAATAATCGCAGAACTAATAATCAGTCATGATAACTGCTAAAAAGGAGAGGTTAAAAATACTACCAAAGCCTACAGCACAGAGAAAAATATGGAATATAAAATTCTACTCCTAAGTATGACCCAAAAGGAAATGTTTTATAGATACGCCTATGTAAAAATGGAAACATCAGGACAGCAAAACACCACCATAAGCAAATTAAAAAATGACAAACTGAAGAAAATTATCTCAAATATATAAAAGGGCTCTTACAAATAATTAAGAAAAAACACTATGTATAGCAATATGTACAAATATACAAATGGTCAATAAACATTTGAAATAAATGTTCAACTTCACATATAATCGAAGAAATGCCCAAACAATGAGGTACTCACATTCAGAATTACAAAGATTAAAAAGAATACTAAAGGGTAGAGAGGGAACAGGGAGAGGGATTTTGCTGGGAATGAGCTATGGGAGGAATATAAATGGGTACATCCTTCCTGAAGGATATTCAGCAAAATCAACCACGAGTCTTAAAATGTACATAGTTTGTAAACCTGCAAGTACACTTCTGGGACTTTCTTTATTCTGAGGAAATAACTTATAAAAAGTCTTGCTAACCAAGTCTGAAAATCTGGAAATAATTTAAATGTGTAAAATGATATTGGTCAAATAAATTAATATGAACCACATAATCATTAAAAAAATTATGATCTATATTTAGTGACAAAGAAAACTTATACGTGTAAAAAGCAAGGATTTTCCCTGTTTCTTTTTCTTCAATTTGTTTCCTATTGTTGTTTCAAAAAGGTGAATATTTTCATATGCAAATGAAAAAGCCCTAAACAAATCTTAAAATATATACAGTGGTTCAAAAAACATTTACTGTTATTATTTTAATAAAGGCCTATACGTGGGGCATTTATTTGGGAAAGTTTTAAATGAATGTTTTCCCGTTTTGGATGCTATCAATCTATAATTTACCAATTTTCAATAATGATCATGCCTAATTAATTCAAATTAAAAGGTGTGTAATACATTTTCCTTTGTTTCTTTTTTTTTTTTGAGACGGGGTCTCACTTGGCTGAGCGAGGGGTCAGCCTCGGTCTTGCCCAGGCTGGAGTGCAGTGGCGTGATCTCGGCTCACTGCAACCTCTGCTTCCTGGGTTCAAGCGATTCTCCTGCCTGAGCCTCCTGAGTAGCTGGGACTACAGACGCGGGCCACCATGCCCGGCTAATTTTTTGTGTTTTTAGTAGAGACAGGGTTTCACCGTGTTAGCCAGGATGGTCTCGATCTCCTGACCTTGTGATCCGCCTGCCTTGGCCTCCCAAAGTGCTGGGATTATAGGCGTGAGCCACTGCGCCCAGCCTGTAATACATTTTTCTAAAATAAAAGCAATTGTTTCATTTAGATACTTGATCATTCTTAATACCAGTTATTGATCATTTGCATAATTCTCATCTTAGATTTTATAGTGACACACATGCTTTTGAGTTTTTACTTTAGAATTAGATAGCAATAGTGCTATCAGTTTGCTTCATTATGAGAGTCTTCACATATTTGACTCAAATATCTCACCTAATCCTCCCCTACAAAATTTATTTCAAAATAAAACCAATTATGCTATTCTGGCTTATTAAAATATCGTTTTCTATTAACTTTATCCTTTAGGATTTTTCCAGTATTCCGCAAACTCCTGAATCCCCAAACAAAAATGATCTTGTGATTTTTATTGCCTTTTATGCTGTTCTGTTCCTCTGGCAAATGCTATTTGCATGTCTGTGCAAAATACTGTGTAACACGCAGTAACTGTGTCTACATGCCTTCTCTACTACATAAGAAACCTGGTAAAAGGACTATTCTTACATACGTTGTTTTGGATCCATAACAGAGCTTAGCATACTTAATAGTTCACTTATTAAAATGATTTAACAGACTGCAATAAGTGAACAAATTTAAAAGGAATACTAAGATGAGTCACTAATTACTATTTTCATCAGTTCTTTCCTTTTCTCTCTGCTAAACACAGATCCATAGCTTCCTAATTTTGAAAGAGAGGATCTGTTAAATACCTTGTAGCAGCAAATCACATTTTACAGGCAGTAAATAAATCTTTTAACAAATATTTGAGTACTCATTATATACACATGGCATTCGATAAGCTACAGGAGAATATAAGGAAACTGAGTTCTTTAATGTCAATACATCTACAGTCTGCTTAAACAGATCTGCAACAAATAAAAAGAGGTGATCGTAAAAACAATGTCGTTAATTTAACAATTGACAATAAGTACTCTAAGTTCAGAGAAAGGAGATCTTAGTATGTTAGAGTCATAAGTAAACAAGAAACAAAATAAGAACTGAGAATTTATGTTCACTTGAACATAAAACAGTCCTTCTTTTGACATAATTCTAAAGGATTCAAAAGAATTTTATCTCTTACTACTTCAAATTACTCCTAAAATTTGGTATTTCTTAATAGTCAAAATAGCCCCAAAGTCAACTTCAAACTAGTTTTAGTGAAGAAAGTAAACTGAAAAAGTATGATAAAAATGTATGCTAAGAAAGGCAACTGTGCTGGTGGATCTTCAGCCAGGCAGGAAAAACTACAATTCCTCAAGTTCAATGATTTTGGCCTCCATTTTATTACTAAACCTACCACTGTATTTAATTTCTCAATGTAAACATACATCATGGCACAGTTATGAATGAGAAAAAACCCTCTAGATGTTTTACAAATTATAAGCAAAATAAGGATGGTGAATTTTAAAATTGTATAAAAAGATTGGTATTTGAATACATAATATTATTTGTTGTATTCTTGACTTGATCATATTGTAATCACATGTCATGTGCTCTATAGCTGCATGAGTCATTAAATATGCAAATAGCAAATAAAGTCCAGAAAAGAAATAATGGAGCTTAAGGCAACCTTAAAGAGACTTTTTTTTTTCCTTTAAAAGATTCTGGAGGAGGGCAGCTGGAATATTTTACTAATAACTTTCAGTATACAAGAAAAAATACCACCACCATTTACCATCTGGGTTCAGTGAACTCTGTTTATTTTTGTATTTTTAAATGATTTTATGAATAATTTTACAGAAGAATAAAGGGATAGTGAAAAACAAATCTATTTGAAATTTTAATAAGAATTAAGCACATAAATTCAAATATTTATTCCGTATTTTCCTGATTTTGAAGGTAAATATAACCAAAATGAGCAATGTGCTTTCAAGGCAACTAACTGCTCATTGACTATCATGCATGAAATTAGAGCACAGCCACGCTGTAAATATTGATTTCAGATTCCAAATACATTTCTAATAGGCTCTAACTTATTTTTACTCTGGCTCTTTTTGTTTGTTTGTTTTTTTGAGGTATAGTTTTGCTCTTATTGCCCAGGCTGGAATGCAACTGGACGATCTTGGCTCACCACAACCTCCGCCTCCGCGTTCAGGCAATTCTCCGGCCTCAGCCTCCCGAGTAGTTGGGATTACAGGCATGCACCACAACGCCCAGCTAATTTTTTTTTGTATTTTTAGAAAAGACGAGGATTCTCCATGTTGGTGAGGCTGGTCTCGAATTCCCAACCTCAGGTGATCCACCCGCCTCGGCCTTCCAAAGTGCTGGGATTACAGCCGTAAGCCACCGAGGCGGGCAGATCACCCGAGGTCAAGAGTTAGAGACCAGCCTGGTCAACATGGTGAAACCCCGTCTCAATACAAAAATTAGCCAGGCATGGGCTGGGCGCGGTGGCTCACGCCTGTAATCCCAGCACTGTGAGAGGCCGAGGTAGGCGGATCACCAGGTCAGGAGATCCAGACCATCCTGGCTAACACGGTGAAACCCTGTATCTACTAAAAATAGAAAAAAATAGCTGGCCTGGTGGCAGGCGCCCGTAGTCCCGGCTACTCCGGAGGCTGAGGCAGAAGAATGGCGTGAACCTGGCAGGCGGAGCTTGCAGTGTGAGCCAAAGTCGCGCCACTCTGCTCCAGCCTGGGCTACAGTGTGACTCCGTCTAAAAAAAATAAATAAAAAAAATACAAAAATAAAAATAAATAAAAATTAGCCAGGCATGGTGGTGCATGCCTGTAGTTCCAGCTACTTGGGAGCCTGAGGTAGGAGGACTGTTTGAACCTGGGAGGCAGAGGTTGCAGTGAGCCGAGATCCCGTCACCGCACTCTAACCTGGACAACAGAGCGAGACTCCGTCTCAAAGAAACAAAACAAAACAAAACTATTATTTCCTTTCTGACCTTGGTAATATATTGTTTATTCACTCACTCTTGATTTTTGAGAAAATTCATTCAGGATATTGTCAAATGAGGTTTCAGAATCTGAGCTTCTGCTCATACGGAACAATTTTATTATCATTAGAGTCTAGAATAGGACTTTCTAATAGAACTTTCTGAGATAATGGAAATATTCTTCATCTGTTCTTTTTGGCATGGTGGTTACTGAGCATCTGAAATGTAGCTAGTGCATCTACGGAACTGGATGTTTAATTTTATATAATTTAAAAAAATTGGGCCGGGACGGTGGCTCATGTCTATAATCCCAGCACTTTGGGAGGCCGAGGTGGGCAGATAACCTGAGGTCGGGAGTTCGAGACCAGCCTGACCCCATGGAGAAACCCCGTCTCTACTAAAACTACAAAAAATTAGCTGGGTGTGGTGGTGCATGCCTGTAATCCCAGCTACTAGGAAGGCTGAGGTAGGAAAATTGCTTGAACCTGGGAGGTGGAGGTTGTGGTGAGTCAAGATCACACCCACACCATTGCACTCCAGCCTGAACAACAGGAGTAAAACTCCGTCTCAAAAAAAAAAAAAAAAAAAAAAAAAAAAAGAAAATATTTAAAACAGCCATGTTTGGCTACTTGGTCACTCCAGGTCTAAAGTGTTATTTTATCTCTTTGCATTCATTTTCTGATTCATTTAATCATTAGAGGCGTTTCTGTCAATTTTCTTCTCTGCCATTATGGGCAGAAAGCAAAAAAATTTCAAATTCTCAAATGTGTTCAATGAAAGCTTAAAAAAAAAAAAAGACTACAGAAATGGTGTCATACTATGTGGGTCACACAATAAAATCAAAGAATGATTCCCCGCTAATGTTTTTTTTTGCTGTTGTTGTTTAGTAGAGATGGGGCTTCACCATGCTGGTCAGGCTGGTCTCGAATGCCTGACCTCGTGATCCGCCTGCCTTGGCCTCCCAAAGTGGTGGGATTACAGGCGTTGAGTCACCTCGGCCAGCCACCAGTTTGGAGATTTCTAAAGAAAATACAATCACTCTAATTTCCAGAAAATGTTCCTATGTCAATTTAATTATTTGTCACTAATAAAGGCAATTTTGTAAATAACACTCAAAGTGATCAAATAAACAGAAGTAATTTAAAAACAGATTAAATGTTTCAGCTTTTCCCTTAGGATTGTTAGCAACCCATTCATGCTGCCCCCTAGAAGAGCTAAGTTTTGCTATATACACTGCTCAGAATGTCAAGGGACTCTCATAATTCAGAGGCTCTTTAGAGCTAACTTTAAGGAGTATTAAAAGGGATTATTTTTTAAAAAAAGTATTAAGGAGTATTAAAAAAAAAACAACCCCAAAACCCAAACCCACATCTGTTCTCCTCCTTGTTCTATAAAGAGGGTATATGTGGAAATGGGGAGATAATAAGGAAGTATATGTTCTGAGGTTAAAGAAAAATGTTTGAATTATGTTATTTTCAAAATCACAAACACGTGAAAATATAAATGAAAAAAGAGACAAAATATACTCGGACAAAATATAATCCTGTTGATTAGACAGAAATATAGTCATGTTGAAACAGGATTATATTTTGAGATGAAATATCCTGTTGATTAGAGTAAGTACATTCAAATCAGAACATACTCTAAATAACAATGTCATACCATATCCAGAAATGTCAATATAAAGAGAATGGCAACAACAGACAACCTAATTCTCAACTGCGTTCAACAAAAGCTATTGAGTAATCAAAAAAGTATTTCTAAAACAAGAAAACTGGCTGCGTGTGCTGGCTCACGCCTGTAATCCCAGCACTCTGGGAGGCCAAGGCGGGCAAATCACCTGAGGTTAGGAGTTCCAGACCAGCGTGGCCAACATGATGAAACTCCATCTCTATTAAAATACCAAAAAAAACACAAAAGTTAGCTGGGCGTGGTGGCACATGCCTGTAATCCCAGCTACTTGGGAGGCTGAGGCAAGAGAATCGCTGGAACCTGGGAGGTGGAGGTTGAAGTGAGTCGAGATCATGCCACTGCACTCTAGCCTGGGAGACAAAGCGAGACTGTCTCAAAAAAAAAGAAAAAAAAAGAAAAAAAAAAAAATATACTATTATATACATTTGGAGTACAAAATTGTGTCATCCATTAGGACAATTTAGAAGCACTTGAAAACAGAAAAGGACAACTTAAGAGAATTTAGGGAGACTGGAGGAACAAAATGAAGACAAGACAAACTAAAAAAATTATGATTTTTACGAAAAGATGAGAGCTTTTTATGAATGTTTGAATCCTGTAAATTCATCAAGGGCATATAACAAATGGAAACACAGGCTTTTCTCCAGATTCTCAACTGTTAAAGGTGGGGGCATCCCCTGAATTAGAAAACTTTAATAAATCAGTGCATTCATTCCATAAATACTTGAATTCCTCTTAATACTAGGTGCAATGTTACATAGATTTTGGGTATATCAATGATTAAAAAACAAAAAAACAAAACAAAACAAAAACAGAACACAAACTTTGAGCTCTAGCTTGAGAGAGGCAAAAGACCAGTATGCCAAATATAATCTTATGTGGGAGGTGTTCTGGAACATAAAAAGAAGAGTGAAACACTGTTTAAACCACCCAAAAACAATGCTGGAGCCAAATTTTGAATGAACTGGAATTTGCCACAAGAATTGGGAAGGAGCACAAGTTAGCAAGAATTTTCAGTGTGTACAAACACACAGAAGTCAGAGCTCAGAGAATTGCAAATAGTTTTGCATAAACTAGAGATGTGAATCTAGAAATGAGAAACTATGTCATGGCGAGTCTTGTATGTCATTTTGTATGTGACAGAGAACTATAAAGGATTTTAAGCAAGAGAGAGATACAATCAGATTTGTCTTATGAAAAGGGTCTCTACTGGCTGTTGTGTTAAAGAGGTAACGAAGTAAGAAAAGGGAAAAGAGGCAGACTAGATAATAAGTAACTAATCCTTTTGGATAAAGATGTTATGGCCCTGATTGAAAATACAGAAAAGAGAAAGGGACTATGAAGGTTATTACTGAGGGAGAAGAGACACAACATGGTGACTAACTGGATATAAAGTGTAAAAGATCAATCATGATTCCTGTGTTTCATGCTTATGCTTTTGCCTGATCATATTGCCATTTATAGAAATAGGGAAGATGGTATACTTTTAATAGAGAAGAGGATTAATACAGTTTTTGGACATGCTGGGTTTAAAGCCTTTCTATTAAAAATGTGGACCACAGTCTGTAGGGCTGTAAGAAATACAGAATCTCAGGACCCATCCCAGATTTATAGAATTATACTCTGTAGTTTAAGAAGATCCCCAGGTGATTCATATATGTATATTGGTTTAAGGTGCCTATGAAATAATCTAAATGGAAATGTCCCACGGAAGTAAAAAATATAAGAAATACAACTTCTAACAAAATAAAACTTTATGTAAAGATATAGATTGGGAGTCATCAGATAAGTACTGTAATTGAAACTGAGCGAGTGGGACACCATTCGGTAAAGTCAGAAGAGAAGAAAATTTGAAGATAATAGACCCTCACTAACAATAACGTTTGAAGTGCGGGCAGTAAAAGAGATGCTAGAACAGAAGAGAAAGATATGTTGGAAGTAGGAGAAAGCTAGGAGATCATGAAGTCACACAAGTGAAGAGAGTTTCAAATGCTAGGGCCAAGTAAGATTTAGTAGTCAGGAGGTAAAAGGGTAGAAAGAGAAGCACCATTATGGTACTTTGAAAAATGGCTAGAGGTCAATATACAGAATTTTGCATACGAGAAAGGTTGCAGTTATAATATATATTGACTTGAATGTTTTTTTAAAGATGACCAATGTATGAGTATATGAATGTTTGATGGTTCATAATTGAAACTTATTATTAACCAAGCAGCAAATATAAGATACAATAACAATACTTACCAATTAACATCTTCATTACTGGAATAGTGATTGACATACAGTAAGCATCAATACACATTTATAGAATTATGGAATGATTTACTCTGTATTTGCTGGTGCCAGACACATACTAACTGATTTACATGTTATCTCATTAATCCTCAGAACAGCCCTATAAGGTAGATATTAACCTATTATACCTCAACTGTAACCCATTTTATAAACAAGAAAATCAATGAAGATAATGCTAATGGATCAGTATTCTTTCCAGCAAAACTCCAATGTAGCAATGCAACCTTAAGCATGGCTACCAATCAATCGTAGTTGGCATGAGAAGCAGGTTGAGTATCCTTAACTGAAATGCACAGGACTGTGTTTCATTTTTTTGGATGTGGAAATACTTGCATATATAGAATGACATATTTTGGGGATGGGACCCAAATATAAACCTGAAATTCATTTATGTTTCATATACACCTTATACATACAGCCTGAAGGTAATTTTTTGCAGCATTTTTAAAGTTTCATATTTTGGAGCATTCTAGATTTCAGATTTTTAATTATGAGGATGTTCAACTTGTACTACATTACTTCAAAACTCCTTTTTGTGTCTGAAGGTTTATGATTCTAATACAGAGGTTGCCAAACTGAGGCCCATGGGCCAAATCTGTCCTGCTTGCTTTTGTTAATAAAGTTTTACCAGAACACAGTGCATTCGTTTAAGTACTGTCTATGGCTGCTTCCGTGCTCTAACAGCAGAGTTCGATAGTTACAACAGAGCTCATGTTGCCTATAAAGCTGAAAATTTTTACTATCTAGTTCTTTACAGAAAGTTTGCCAAGCCCTACAAAATTAGGGATAAATCACATTACTTTCTGAGAGACAGCTACATTCTTTACACAGAAGACTCAAGCGAGAGAAAAAAAAACATGATTACTTAGGATGTCACCACACGTGAAGTGACAGAATACTAGAATCAACTATGAGAAATTATTATAGACAGGCTTCTATACTTAAGCAACTAGAATAAGGAAAAAAAGGTATTTTAGAAGGCATATTTGGAATTGACTAAGAAATATGATCTGGGATTTTTTTTACACAACTCTGAGTGGTTTAATGTGGGTAAAACATACCAAAATTTAAATTCTTCCTTTTTCTGAAATAATTTAACATTAATTTACTCTTGTTTCATGAAATGGCTAAATTAAGTGATCTTAAAAATTGACAATGTATTATAAGCTAGAGTATAATGAAGATTATCATGATAATCCCAGAAGCTACTTGATGTTGAAGATAAAAAATATGAAGCAGTGGCCGGGTGCAGTCGCTCATGCCTGTAATCCCAGCATTGGGAGGCCAAGGCAGGCAGATCACCTGAGGTCAGGAATTTGAGACCAGCCTGGCCAATGTGGCAAAACCCCATCTCTACTAAATATAAAAAAAATTAGCCATGTGTGGTGGCATGCACCTGTAGTCCCAGCTACTCAGGAGGCTGAGGCAGGAGAATCACTTGAACCCAGGAGGTGGAGGCTGCAGTGAGCTGAAATTGCACCACTACACTCCAGCGTGGGCAACAGTGAAACTCTGTCTCAAAAAAAAAAAAAAAAAAAAAAAAAAGAGAGAGAGAGAAAAGAATATGAGGCAGTGATGACATGAAAGTTAGTTTGGTATTTGTAATTACTGCTTTATAGCAACAATTCTCCATGCTGTATTTCAGAATATCTTTAAGATGGAAATTCTGAGGGTGGGAATTTAATGGTTTTATCACAATTATAACAACTTTTCATGGGCTCAGAAAATACTGATATTATATATAATAATATTAAATACAGTTACACATTATGGAATTAATAATTTTTATTTTAAGCAAGTAGATAATTAAATATTTATACATAGCATTAAAATTCAATTGTTTTCAAAAGGAAAAGACAGTATGATATATGTACCCTAAGGTTTGATAATTTACATAATATGTATTACCGTAGATAATAAAATCTGGTATCATAACTAGGAAGGCTAATCATAGTATCGAAGTTACTCTTGATTCTCACGAAAATCTAAGTTATAAAATGTTGTTTTTAATAAAACAAGTAAGTATAATCAATGCAGCTAAAAATCAATTGCTAAACCTTTCTAGAAATAAGAATGCTCACACTATCATTCAGAGAATGGATACAAAAAAGCCAAAACAACTGTGGTACAATTCTGAGTTTAAGTGTTTGAGGCAAAAACAAAAACAAAAAACAAAAAAAAAAAAACAGTAAGAAATTTTTTCCTCAAGCAAAAGTAGTATCTTCTTTGCTATATTAGAATGTGTTACTCTAACAAAGACTGTTTTTGATTAGATATATATCTGCTTTGGGCCTCATTAAGTGTCCCAAGTCAAACTTCTATATTACGTATCTGTGCCAAATGATCAATATTTTATTATAAACAATTCTAGGTCAGCAATAAAAAGCATGTGCTAATACAGGCAATTTTATAAAATATTAAATCCAAAAAATTCTCTTGCCATTAACTAAATAAGGCAAGAAATCAGGGGAATGTCAGCAAAAATCGAGGTAGAATGAGGTATGTAAATTAAATACTTATCTATGTATTTAAAAAAAAAAAAGAGAAAGCATTATTACCTTCAGACAAGTTCAGTTTCATAAAACTGATTTTCAAAGTGACATGCAAGGACAGAAGACAAAAGCCTTAGTTCAAGCCTTTCTTGGTAATGCAAAGCTCCTCATTATTGTCTGATGTCAACCCAAAGAATATACCTTCACAATTATCCTTTAACATGTTTATCCTTAAAATTCCCTGTAAAGATATATACATATGGCTTTCTCTCTTTTGTATTTCAAATTCTTTGGCAATTACTTCTTTCTTTGGTGATTTGTTATTTTGTACAGGTCTACTCTTAATGCAATTGTTCCACATAAATCAATTCACATTTAAAATACACTACAATGGTGTGCTACTTAAAGAAATTACACTTACATCTGGTAAAGGAAAGGCTCGTGCAAAATTCACACCTGGCAAAGGAAAGGCTCTTCTTTTAAGAAAATAACTCCTTCATGTTTTGTATTTTAAATCTAAATTTTTCTCTTCTTTTTTTTTAGAGACAAAGTCTTGCTCTGTCGCCCAGGCTGGAGTGCAGTGGCGTGATCTTGGCTCACTGCAACCTCCACCTCCCGGGTTCAAGTGATTCACCTGCCTCTGCCTCCCGAATAGCTAGGATTGTAGGCATCCGCCACTGCACCCAGCTACTTTTTGTATTTGTAGTAGAGATAGGGTTTCATCATCTTGGCCAGGCTGGTCTCGAACTCCTGACCTTGTGATCCACCTGCCTTGGCCTCCCAGAGTGCTAGGATTACAGGCGTGAGCCACCATGCCCGGCCTCTAAATTTCATATATTGTTTTCGCTTAAAATAAACATAGCATTCACCAATTACTTTAACAAACCACCTCCATGAAAACAAATGTGAAAAAAATACATATTATTGTTGAGAAAGTATAATCCTAAAAATTCTTATTCCTGGGAATATATAATGAAAACGATTCACATAAAATGTTGATTTTAAATGACTGAACAGCTTACTGGAGTAAATTTTATATACCTTGGACTTGAGGGAACCTTCCCAATTTTCATCCACAAACTTCAAGAATAGCTCCTGCATACAGCTACAAAAGGAAAAACAGGAATTTAAAAAATTTGTATAAATTAAAAATGTACTTATAAAATAAATATAAATTTTCACAGTATAAACACTACAGTTAGCAGATATATAGATCAAAGAAATGTCAAAGCTGGTTAGCTAGACAAGACCATGCAGTTCCGGTCTAACAGAAGAGAAGATGGAGGCCCAAGTATAATAAATGATAGAGGAACTTCCAACCTAATTCAATTACTCTTAAACCTAGTCAAAAAGACTGAAATTTACGGAAATTTAACAATAAACTTTAAATAGGTAAGATATCCTAGGAAGCTCTACAAAATATTAAATATTTCCTACTTTTTTTTTTAGGGTGATAAACTGAATATAGATCTATATCATCCAAGATAGTTACTTAATAAAAATTCTTTCTGGTTGCTTTTAAGTGATCAAAGTTTTAAAATTAAAACAACTGCTACAGAAAGTACTATGTAGAGATATTATAAGAAAAGCAGTAAAATCTCATTATAAAGAACTCAAATGCAAATATTTCCCTTTAATGAAATTTAGCTGAAATGGATTCAATGGTAAATATCTCTTTTCTACAGAACCTGCACATTAACTTTATAGTAAAAGCTCATTATAAAAAACTCAAATGCAAATATTTTATTGCAATGAATTCAGCTGAAATGGATTCAATGGTAAACATCACATTTTTTTGTAGTTGCAGAGCCTGACTATTCTTTTTATAGGGCAGGAATATACTTGGAAATGTTGTGACCATAAGAGAAGGCTGGCAATTTTAAGAACAATCATATCCATTTCATTTCTTCTTGGCTTTTAGATTTGTTTTTTATGGAGGTTCAAGAAAGATGGACTTTACTTTTTCAGGTTCTAAAATTTAATTAAATTTAATTTTTTAACTGAATTTATTTAATTAAAAAAAAATGCCCTATGCATGTTTATTTAAAATAGTTTGGAAAATACAGAAAGGCACAAAGTAGTGATTTAAACACCACCTTAATGTGACCTAAAAAGATAATGATTCTTAACAGTTTGATGACTTTGGGCTAGATCAATTCTTATGTTTTTGGGGAGTCACTGACCCTTCTGAGAAGCTGACAGAATTTTGCTTTAATGCAGGCTGTTCATGGACTCTGAAACCAATGGTGGATTTCAGATTAAGAATTCTGATGATCTCTAAGGTTCACTGCAGCAATAAAACTTTAAGAATAGGTTAATTTGGCTGGGCACGGTGGCTCATGCCTGTAATCGCAGCTCTTAGGGAGGCTGAGGCGGGTGGATCACGAGGTCAAGAGATTGAGAACATCCTGGCCAACAGGGTGAAACCCTGTTTCTACTAAAAATACAAAAATTAGCTGGGTGTGGTGGCAGGTGCCTGTAGTCCCAGCTACTCATGGGGCTGCGGCAGAAGAATCGCTTGAACCCAGGAGGCGGAGGTTGCAGTGAGCCAAGATCACGCCACTGCACTCCAGCCTGGCAACAGAGCAAGACTCTGTCTAAAAAAAAAAAAAAAAAACCTTAATTCTATGCAATAAGTTTCTTTTGAAAAAGATTTGGCTAATCTTGGTTAGAACTCCAGAAAAAAAAATATTGAAAAATATAAGGCCATATTACCAATAAGCTAATGAAGCGATAGTCAACATTACTAGAGATTAGGGAAATGCATATCAAAACCACAATGAAATCCCACTTCACACCACTGAGATAGCTATTATTAAAAAAAAAAAAAGAGATGAGGATGTGGAGAAATTGGAACCCTTGTACACTGCTATTGGGAATGAGAAGTGGTCCAGTGGCTATAGAAAATGGAATTGCAGTTTTTCAAAAAATTAAAAATGGAATTGCCATATGATCTGCGATTCTACTTCTGGGTATATACTCAAAAGAAGTGAAAGCAAGGCATCAAACAGATATTTATATACCCATGTTCATAGCAACATTATTCACAATAGCCAAAAGGTGTTTTCCCACTCATGTGTTCATTAACAGGTGAATGGAAAAACAAAACATGGTACATACATACAACAAAGCATTATTCAGCTTTTAAAAGGAAGGAAATTCTGACTGGGTACAGTGGCTCACGCCTGTAATCCCAGCAATTTGGGAGGCCGAGGCGGGCGGATCATCTGAGGTCAGGAGTTTGAGACCAGCCTGGCCAACATGGTGAAACCCTGTCTCTACTAAAAAATACAAAAATTAGCCAGGTGTGGTGGCAGGTGCCTTAAACCCAGCTACTTGGGAGGCAGAGGCAGGAGAATCGTTTGAACCCAGGAAGCGGAGGTTGCAGTGAGCTGAGATAAAGCCATTGCACTCAAACCTGGGGGACAAGAGCGAGACTTCTCTCAAAAAAAAAAAAAAAAAAAAAAATTCGGACACATATTACAACATAAACGAATCTTATTACAACATTAATGACATCTTGCTAAGTGAAATAAGGCAGTCACAAAAGGACAAATGTTTAAATGAGGTAACTACAGTAGTCAAAAATTCAGATACAGAAAGTAGAATGGTAGTTGTCAGTGGGGGCAAGGAATAGGGAGCTATTGTTTCATGGGTATAAAATTTCAGTTTGGGAAGACTCCGGGGAAAGATGGATAACACGGATGTACAACAATGTGAATGTACTTAATACCATAGCACTGTACACTTAAAAATGGTTAAAACAGTGAATTTTATGTACATTTTACTATAATTAAAAGCATATAAGGCCATATTTAGATTTGGTTATTAGAGTTATCTTTTGCTTATAATCCTTTAGAAATTCTTGGTGGAGATTCTACTACCTTATCTAATAGTATTTCTCTACACCACTGCTTCTTTATACATGATACATGTGGGAAATGATAGTGATTGTACGGAGCACTGGAGTAAAAGGATGAAGCAGCTTTTAACTGCGCAAGACTAGCCTGGGAGCCCTGCTTACCCCAGGCCCCACTTGGTTGTCTCAAGGGCTCAAGGACTCAGTATCTATCTTAGCACATCCATAACCCACTCATGGGAAGCTTGTCTATGCACCACAAAATATGAACTGATTAACCAAAAATATTAGAAACATACCCTTTAATGAGCAGGCAGCTCAGATGTGACCTTTTTCAAAAAAACTTTTGTTGATTTCCTAGTGTCAGGTAGTGATTTTCCTAATAAACTTTCATAGAATTTTGTTCTCACCATAATGTGCATCAAATAGCCTATAACTTGACAGTAGACAGGAAATGTCTTAATTTCCCCCAGAACCAGACACAAAGCTTCTCAACACAGGTGTGCTAAAGGGAGAGAACTATTCATTTAACAAAATTAAATGTCTTTTTTTTCATGACAAAACTTCAAAAATATTTCAAGTTCCTTTGACAAAGTTTGTAGAGCAGTTCCATTCCAGGGTAAAAAAAGAAAATGGATGGAACTCAAAGTTGCAGAACATTATTAAAAGTCAAATTCTAAAAGCATTAATCTGTGTTGTTAGCTGGCATATACACACACACATATATATACACATATATATACATATATACATGCACATACACACATATATATGATCTGTGGTGTTCATAGGAAAATATTTGTTTTGCATGGTGAATAAATAATTTAACTACAGATTGTAGTGAACTTAAAATGCTGTATAATCCTAAGTATCTTTGGCACTACATACAAATTCACACACAATGAAATAGATGCTACTTATAAATAGTAGAAATTCTCTAGTGCATGCAAAAAAGACAAATAAAGTTAATTCCTTGATTTAACCAAGTTCCAACCTCAGTATTTTTACTTTTTAAAGTGACTAGCATAAAAAAATTTTAATCTTCAAACATTTAGGGAAAAATACCATTACAAGAGAAAAATCAAAAGAAGCAAGTCATATAACTTCTAACAGCAAGTTGGTAGGCCTTTTTAAAAATATGAATTAGAGTCTTACTTGTATAGACAATCTAACTCTAGGCCATTATTGTATTAGTACTAGGGAAATATAAGAAATCATTAGGAAAATATGGGAACGATACACAAACTGCATCTTTTCCCTTTGGAGTCTCTATTTCCATGTAACTTATGACTGCCAGATTTTCCTAAACTTCTGATATGGTTCTCTGGGTGGGGGAAGCAGAAATATCTAACTACCTCAACTCTATCACTAATGTGCCTTAGTTGCAACAGGATTTTAGAATATGCTAATTTCCCATTTAAAAAGGTGATTTTTATTCATTAGTCTTCGGAAAAATTCCAGCTCTGTGGTTAGTCGATGTTTTCCCAGTTTAAATATTTTAAGTATTATAGGTACTACATGTTGAACATCCCAAATCTGAAAAAAATCTGAAATCCGAAACACTTCTAGTCCCAAGAATTCCAGATAAGAGCTACTCAACCTGTACTGAGATTAGTAAGGGCTTAAAGTGAGGTTTCACATGTAGAAAAAGGCCACACTATTTCTGTAGCTATCTTTGTTATAATTAAGGTCCAACTAGTTGCTACAAAAATGTTCAGAAAGTTGGTCTATGCTGTTTCTCACCAGATAGCTAGAGTCCAAAATAAGTTCGTTTATAACACTGAACAAAAGTGACACTTGTGAATTACATAAATTTTCTGAATTTCTTAAAAAAGGGCAGTATTTGTTAACTCTTGTGCCATCATCATACCACTACCACTACCACCACCACTACAAATTTATAAACCTGTCCAAGTTAGAAATACTCTACCACTTTCCAGTACGAAGCACTTCAAGTATTTTTGGTGGTAACAATAACCACAGCTCTAAAGAAACATGACCTTAAGAAAACCTTGATAAACTAATTATTTAGGTTGAGTCAAACTAAGTATCAAATTTTCACACGGCATGGTATAGTGAAAAGAGTTCAAGTTGTGAAATCAAACATGTATGTGGTCCAGTTCTGGCTCTGCCACTTACAAGCAGTATGCCCCACCTTTGGGTAAGTCATCCATTGAGCTTCAGTTTACTGTTTGAACAAAAGGGTTATTTACTTCCTTCCAGAGTTGCTACAAGAAGTCACCAAAAAAAGCGAAAAGCCTGGATTTTTTAGATGCTCAATACATAACATCTGTTATTATAACCTTAATACTTCCACAGTATTGGTTAAGTTCAAGTTGTGTACGTGAAGCCATTTTCATGTCTACTTAATAGAATTTTCAGTTCAGGGACTATTCAGGGATATCATTCATCGTTCGCCTGTAATGAAAACGGCCACTCCAAATTTTCTCAAGCTTTCAAATTCAAACTACCTTAGAGGAGAGTTCTCAACCCTGATAGTACAATAGAATCACCTGGAAATATTTTGAAAATTACTCATCCCTAAAACCTACCCTAGATAAACTAAATTAGGATATCTGGGGGCGAGATCCATGCATCAGTATTTTTAATTACTACTAATAGTACTTTAATGATTGTAATGGGCAGGCAGGGATGAGGAACACTGCCTTATACTATATTATATTAATAGGACAAAAATTGCAAAATGGTAAAACAGTACGCTTTTTGCTCAACAGATTAACCACATTAATCTGAAAAGGTAAACCATATAAACATTGACTGAAGAAAGACAAATGTTACAGTACTTTTTTTTTTTTTTCCTTTCCTTATGAGGTACTGCTTGTAGCTATTGATTCTCCTTTTGGAAACTCTCTATTTTATTTAAAATCAAAATGTTAGTATTAAAGCAATTCCACAGTACCAACAGAAAAAAGCTTTTAAGATATTTTAAAAACTGTAATTAAACTTGGTTTTTATCCTCCTAAAGTGCTACTTTTGTTTATATTAAAAGAAGTTTTTCAAACCTTGTGAATATAACCATTAGCATAATAATTACGAATGCTATGTAGCAATATGAAGAAAATGCTGTTAGGTGAATAAAAGCAAACATTTTTACTGCTGAAGAGAATTCATATGTGAGGAGTAACTGTATTTTATACGTCTATTGAAGGTTTGTCCTTAAATAAAATGAAGGGATTTTAAAATAAGGAAGCATGGCTATAGTATGATAAAAGCTGAGCACTGTATTATTTAGATATTCCAATGAAAAATCAATTATCATACACTCAAGTATAAATGAGTCACCTTTCCAAACACTAATAGTATCCAGTATAATTTTAAAAAATCGTACAGCGGAAACATACATCATACAGAAATTATTTTTAGTAAAATTTGGTCAGCAAATTCTCAGGGAAAATGTTATCACCTAAACCATGTTTGGTGATCTACTGGTGTTTTAAATTTGTTGTTCATCATCAGGTCTTCCCCATATTTTCTTTTCTTTTTTTTTTTTTTTTTTTTGAGACGGAGTCTCGCTCTGTCGCCCAGGCTGGAGTGCAGTGGCCGGATCTCAGCTCACTGCAAGCTCCGCCTCCCGGGTTCACGCCATTCTCCTGCCTCAGCCTCCCGAGTAGCTGGGACTACAGGCGCCCACAACCGCGCCCGGCTAATTTTTTGTATTTTTAGTAGAGACGGGGTTTCACCGTGGTCTCGATCTCCTGACCTTGTGATCCGCCCGCCTCGGCCTCCCAAAGTGCTGGGATTACAGGCGTGAGCCACCGCGCCCGGCCCATATTTTCTGATTAATGACACTTTCATACTCACTTTGAGTGATGGCATTCTTACTTAGAAACAATGGATGAATACTGAGGATTAGGGGGAAAAAATCAGCATAATTTTAACAAACAAACTATATATTTAAACAAATATAATTTTTCAATACTATACTTGAGATAAAACTACTATTCATCTTGGAGTGCTTTTTACTAAATTCTGAAAAAATACAAAGCAATGATTTTATGCCTAAGGAAACTCACTAAGTTTAAAACTTATTTTACTATACCATTAAAGTGTTATTCCTTTTTGTATCTTTAGTTTCTGCCTTGAGACTGAGAAGAAAAGTTATAAAACAAGCAAGTAACATCTACCTTAATTTAAACTAGGCTCTACAGATGCTAAGAATACACTGGAGGAATCTTTCCATAAAGACACAATGTTGAACTAAAAAAATCAATGAAAATATACAAAAAAAAAAAAAACCTAAAATATGAAAATGACATCAATGCATTTATATCAGACCATTCTAACTACGAAATCTGAGGGAAAAAAGGATTGTTTCTTTCAATATGGTGATGACAAACAGGAGTTCTAATAGAATTTACATATACACCTAAAACAAGGGGTAAGACTGTAATGATGAGACTCTCATTAAGAAAAAAAAATGGTAGCCCCCACCCCTATGTATACTTTAGCTACAAGTATGAATGATCCAGGGTCATCACTTGGGAACAATGCGTTCAATTCTGTCAATACTTAGGAAATACCGCATTATGAAAAAAAAGTAACTTGAGAAAATGAGAATGTGGCCACTATACTTTCTGAGATCCAAATAACCAAAGAATTGGTAAAAATGACTCAAAGCTGCCAGGGGCGGTGGTTCACGCTTGTAATCCCAGCACTCTGGGAGGCCGAGGTGGGTGGATCACCTGAGGTCAGGAGACCAGCCTGGCTAACATGGTGAAACCCCGACTCCATAAAAATACAAAAATTAGCCGGGCATGGTGGCGGGTGCCTGTAATCCCAGCTGCTGGGCAGGCTGAGGTGGGAGAATCACTTGAACCCGGGAGGTGGTGGTCGCAGTGAGCTGAGATCACGCCACTACACTCCTCCAGCCTGGGCAACAGAGTGAGACTCCATCTCAAAAACAACAACAACAACAACAACAACAACAAAAAGCCCTCAAAGCTTGAATACCGTAAGAAGTGGTTTTAAATAAAACCAGCTAGCCCCTTGGTAATACTAAAAGTATTTTAGAAAATGGAAAACTGAACATGAAGGTCTTAATAATACATGGAAGCAAGGCTGCCTTTCAGAAGAAATCATTTTTTTAAAAAATTTTTTTGTAGCGATGGGGTCTTGCCATGTTGCCCAGGTTGGTCTCAAACTCCTGGACAAAAGTGATCTTTCTGCCTTGGCCTCCCAAAGCGTAGGATTACAGGTGTGAGCCACCGTGCCCTGGCAGAAGAAATAATTTCTTTGCATTACTGCTGATATTATCCCTCCAATACTGAACAACCACTACTTGTCATAAAAAGAGAATAGTTAAGATCAACTTTTTTCTTTTTTGAGACAGAGTGTCGCTCCCGTTGGGCAAGCTACAGTGCAGTGGTGCAATCTCGGCTCACTGCAACCTCTACCTCCTGGGTTCAAGCAATTTTCCTTCCTCAGTCTCCCAAGTAGCTGGGATTACAGGCTTGTACCACCACGCCCGGTTAATTTTTGCCATGTTGGCCAGGCTAGTCTTGAAATCCTGACCTCAGGTGATCCACCCGCCTTGGCCTCCCAAAGTGCTAGGATTACAGGTGTGTCCGGCCAGTTATGATCATCTTTAAGAAAGATTATAAGTATCTGAAAACAACAAGAAACAAAACTACTAGAACAAATTAAATTATGGTATCTCCCTATAGATAGTAATCATCTAATATATCTGAACTTTAAAAAGATACAAAAATAAAGCTATAATAATCCAAGAGTTTCAATATTATACAACATTTAAGAGCAGCAATATAAAACTAGAAAAAAAAAAGAAACGAGGCCATTCCATACATTTAAAATTTTTGCTTTACTCTGTCAATATACTATTTTAGAATTCATTATGGCAGCCAAATAAAATTCATGGCCTTTTAAATTAAAACTTTTTTGTTCAAAAATAAAACTACTGGCTGGGCGCGGTGGCTCATGCCTGTAATCCCAGCATTTTGGGAGGCGGAGCTGGGTGGATCATGAGGTCAGGAGTTCAAGACCAGCCTGGCCAAGATGGTGAAACCCTGTCTTTACTAAAAATACAAAAATCAGCTGGGTGTGGTGGCATGTGCCTGTAATCCCAACTATTCGGGAGGCTGAGACAGGAGAATCACTTGAACCTAGGAGGTGAGGTACTAGTGAGCTGAGATCGCGCCACTGCACTCCAGTCTGGGCAACAGAGCAAGACTCCATCTAAACAAACAAGCAAGCAAGCAAACAAACAAACAAAAAACTATTTACAGCCAAGGGGTATACTTTATTAAAAGTTATTCTGTTGCTGCCCCTTCTCCCATCCATTACTGCCTTAATGGGCAATAATCTTGTAACTAGCTGGTCTCCTGTAGCTCTCTTGTGTTAAGGTTACCAGTTTCTCAAATAAGAACACTAGGAAGCATCCCCAATTACCCCTTTTCTCTCCAATTCAGTGTAATAAATCCAATGAAATAAATTTATTGCCTAAATTGATTTCAAATCTGTCCCTTTTCCATTTTTGCAGCCAATGTGTTGGTTTAAGCCCTTGTATCTTGCCTCTGAAAAATGGCAATTTAAATTATTTTTCTGGCGTAAGTATTCCCCTCGGCCCTATCAACTACTGTTCACACCAATGAAAGTTATTAAAATACAAATCTGATATCGGTTTACTCTTTGTAATCCTTTAATTTTGTCCCCTGCATATAGAATAAAGCTCAACTTCTTATGAAGGTATATAAGGCCCTCTATTATTTGGCCCCTGCTTACCTAATCATCATCTTCTCTTATCATAACCCAGCTATCTGATTTATCTTGGATGGCCATACTCTCATACCTCTGTGCATTTCCACTAACTTTTCATTTTGCGAGAGAAAAGGCCCTCTCGCAACCATTTCCAACTTACTGTATAAGCAAGTGGTGATATTTACCTGACCTGTCAAATGGTTATGCCTTCCAAGAGCTTTCATAGCATACATGCACGTTTTGTTTATAGCATGTATCTCATTGAATTCTTTTAAAAAAATCAATGCATGTGGGCATAATAAAAAACAGTATAAAAGGGTTATAAAACAACAAGTAAACATCTCCTCTGCTTCTACCCTCCACTTAATAACTCTTTTTTTCCATTTGGAGACAGAGCTCACGCTGTTACCCAAGCTGGAGGGAAGTGGTGTGACCATGGATCCACTGCAGCCTCGACCTCCTGGGCTCAAGTGATCCTTCGGTAACCTCAGCCTCCCAGATAGCTAGGACCACATGTGTGTGTCATCACACCCAGCTATATATCTATTTTTAAATTTTTTGTAGAGATGGAGGTCTTGGTCTTGCCATTTTGCCCAGGCTGGTCTCAAACTCCTGGCCTCAAGTGATCCTCTCGCCTTTGCCTTCCAAAGTGTTGGGATTACAGGTGTAAGCCATCATGCCTGGTCTACTCATTAACATTTGAACTGTTTTTAGTTCTGTTGGTCACTTCCATAAAGATTAATATGGTTGTATCTATAGTTCATGAGATACCAACTTTAAGAGCTCTATTAGTTCTCCTTTCCTTCCAACTTTCATTTATTTTATTTTTAATTCTTTTAGTGGTTACCTTCGTAACATTAGATATTACATTTTCATCCAACAAACAGAATATCACATCGACTGTGTTCTGGCAGTCCAGTTTCCATGCCTATTTTTTCTTTTTTAGATGGAGTTTTATTCTTGTTGCCCAGGCTGGAGTGCAATGGCACAATCTTGGCTCACTGCAACCTCTACTTCCTGGGTTCAAGCGATTCTCCTGCCTCAGCCTCCCGAGTAGCTGAGATTACAGGCATGCGCCACCATGCCTGGCTAATTTTGCATTTTTAGTAGAGATGGGGGTTTCTCCATGTTGGTCAGGCTGGTCTCCAACATCCAACCTCAGGTGATCCGCCCACCTCAGCCTCCCAAAATGCTGGGATTACAGGCATGAGCCACCACACCCGGCTTCCATGCCTATTTTTTCTACTCCTTGAAGACAAGAGTCTTATTTTTCTTTGATCTTATCCCAGGAAGAAATATTTAGTGTATAAATGGAAAGTTTATTTTGATTCTGAGGTGGTTATGTCTAGGAAATGTAGTTTTAAGGCAGTCTGAATTATTTTAAGGGTTTATTTTTGTTTTGAGCATTATAATCTACAAATGTGGCAGAAAGTTGTAATATGTTTAGATAGAATCTGATCCTAATTTGTAATTATGTAAAAGAACTGACTGCATTTATATTTCATATTAAAAGCAGATATAAACAATTTTAAATATTTTGGGTTCAATTAAATAACTTCATAAAATAAACTTTCAAACTTCTGTTATACAAACACATGAAACATACGTTGATAGCCACTTAATTCACTGTATGACCTCAGGTAAGATCTCTATGCCTAAGACTCAACTATGAAATAAAGATAATAATGGAATTTACCGAGTTGTTGTGAGGTTCTATAAATTAATTCATTTAAAGTGGTTGGAACAGTACTTTCAGATAACAACTTAATGAATGTTAGTAGTTTTTATTTTTTAATTATTTTACTTAATTATTTTACTTAATTAACATTTATGTTATTATTTAGTTTTTTTTTCTTGAGATGGAGTCTCACTCTGTTGCTCAGGCTGGAGTGCAGTGGCGTGATCTCGGTTCACTGCAACCTCCGCCTCCCAGGTTCAAGCGATTCTCCTGCCTCAGCCTCTGGAGTAGCTGAGATTACAGGAGCCTGCCACCATGGCCAGCTAATTTTTTTGTATTTTTAGTAGAGACGGGGTTTCACCATGTTGGCCAGGCTGGTCTCAAGCTCCTGACCTCAGATAATCTGCTCCTCCCGGGTCTCCCAAAGTGCTGGGATTACAGGCGTGAGCCACCGCCACTGGCCTATGTTATTATTTAGTATTACTGCTACTCAGGAGTCTTAGTGATCCTTACATTGAATGTGAACTGTTGCCAAACATTATTCATATGTTTAAAAAAAGCTTCTTTGGGAATAACGCTTTTATATTATAATTAGAATAATATGTTAAAGACATTTAGATTTTTGTTTGCTTTGAAGATATCAGTCCATGTACTGATGCTTACAGACACACAACAAAAGTGAAGCTATTTTAAGCAACTGTGAAATTTCTTTAGCAACTACAATTTCACGCACAGTTAGCTTAACCTCCATTTCATCCTTCTATGTTTTACACATCCGTAGCATTCTCTTTCTGACAGCCTGAAGCTTAAAAGTTGCTATTGTCTTGAATACTGCTGTTTAAGCTGACTTATGAATTACTCTGCAACTGACTACACAATAGCCATGAAAATTGAAAACAACTAAATGTTTTGATGCGTTTTTATCTGAATTAAGAAAAATTATGTGATTTATATAACATGTTATCTCGCTGGGCCTTAAATAAAGCCCAATTTGGGGACATATTCTTGAAAAACACCAAGTGACAGGAGCCATTAAAGTCTGTGGTAAACTGAGAAATAAGGATTTGGTGCTTTTAAATAAAAACTAGTAATGAAATTCTATTAATATTGTTAAGTATAAATGGCAAAAGGGGCCTTCAGAAAGCTAGCCCAGTGTTTTATACGGAACTCATCCAACTTCTTAAAGTAACTCTGTGAAGCAGGTCTTACTATTAACATTTTCAAAATAAAAGGTAAAATAGCATAGAAGTTTAAAAACTTGGGGCTCTAGAATCAAATAGACTTGAGATAAAACCAGGTTTTGGCATCTAATTGCCAGCTAACGGTAGGCAGATTATACCCTAGTTTCCTCTTCTATTAAATAAGGATAATAGTATTTACATTATAGGGTTGTTGTGAGGATTAAATAGATAATGCAGGTAAAACACTTAGCATATAACCAGTGTAAAATAAACACTAAGGTAAAGCAATGTAATTATTATAACAAAACTGAAGCTCCTGGGGTTATTTGCTAGCCCAATCACAAAGTCAGGAAGTAAAGAAGCTGAGATGAAAATTAAACTCTCGGCCGGGGTATGGTGGCTCACGCCACCCATAATCCCAGCACTTTGGGAGCCTGAGGTGGGTAGATCACGAAGTCAGGAGATTGAGACCATCCTGGCCAACATGGTGAGGTGTATTTAGTCTCTACTAAAATACTAAAAAAAAAAAAAAAAAAAAAAAAAAAGTAGCCGGGGACGGTAGTCCCAGCTACTCAGGAGGCTAAGGCAGGGGAATCGCTTGAAGCCGGGAGGCGGAGGTTGCAGGGAGCCAAGATTGCACCACTGTACTATACAGCCTGGTGACAGAGCAAGACTCCGTCTCATAAATAAATAAATAAATAGAAAATTAAACTCTCTCAACAATTCTTATAAAAAGAAAGAGATAAACTTCTAATGAGGTATACATGTTAATTAATATTACTTCTGCACTGTCTCTGGCCTGTTGGAGTGCATGCAAATATCAAGGCAGAGTGTAATACACATAAAAAATGATAATGCTACTATATAAAGCAGGTGACTTAAAATTAGTCCAGTTCCAACTAGGTAATGGAATGGGAAGTGGAGGGCATCCAATTATATTCATAAATTTATGTTATACACTGCTTAGATCCACTTATTCAATTCTAGTATAATAAGATTAATATTGAAGATAAGGATTTTTGTTATTTTCCTATTATCTGAAAAGTAGATCTTTAAATGAAAACAAAAGGCTTTTATCAAATCCCTGACCTGTTGAATTATTTGCCAGAAAAAGTAATGGCATGATTTGCTGATCTGCAGCATATGCTTCTACTGGTATTTTGTGAAGGGGACCAAGATGTTTTAAAACTCAGATAAATCTCTTCTCAACCTGGAAGTCTTTTTTTTTTTTTTTTTAATATTACTTTTAAGCTTTTCTCTTCCCAATTTTTCTTAAACCTTTGAAATCTGTTACCAGGTGATAGGTTTACACATATAAATAAGTAAGAGAAGAATGTTAGTAGAAAAATTTGAAATAATTGCGATTAGTTTGATAGCTTGTTTTGCTTTTTCTAATAAAGTAATTATTTTTATATATTACAAACATATAGCTCAATTTATTTTCTGCTATAATGTTACTTCTAATTTTAAAAATATCATTGTTTCCTCCTGATCTGTCATCTGAATAGTGAAAACCAATAAATATTTTTTTCTAAACTGACTTTAAAATATGAGTCTCCTTCAATTTTCTGACTAGGTTTGTCACAGAAAATTGAGCTCCACCTTGACAACTGGGTGTGTTGGCCTATGCTTGTAATCCCAGTGATTTGGGAGGCCCATGGGGGAGGAGAGCTTGAGGCCAGGAGTTCAAGACCAGCTTGGGCAACATGGTGAGACCTTGTCTCTACAAAAATAGAGAATTAGCTGGGGGTGATGACGCATGTCAATAATCCCAGCTACCTGGTAGGCTGAGGCGGGAGCATCACCTGAGCCCTGGAGTTGGAGGCTGCTGTGAGCTATGACTGCACTACTACATTCCAGCCTGGGCAACAGAGGGAGACCCTATTTCTAAAACAACAACAACAACACAAACAAACGAACAAACAAAAAACTAGAGAAAATTAAGCTCCACTTTAACAACGGTCTTGAGAAATTTTTTTATTAGCACAACCTTTTTTCCTCCAAATGCAATCTTTCATACATTTTAATGTGATCAAAATAGCACACATTTATAAAGTGGAAAATTTGTAGTATTTTCCTCTTAAAATACGTCAATTGAAAGGACTTAAAAATTTGAAACTAGGATTATGTTTGACATAATTTATTTCTGTATTTTGTTTCACACAAGTAGTTATAAATAGTAAAAATTTTCATACTAATTCTGCAAGAAGATATTTCCTCTTGATTCAACTAATCCAGGAGAACTTGAAAGTGGAATAATAGAAAACATTGCTCCAAATTTTTATCACTGGCAAATCTGATCATTTATATTTCATATCTATTTTCTTTTACCCTACGTTGTCAATAGCAATTATTATCATGCTATTCTGAGTTCTCCAAATTTCCTATTCTTTCTTGCTTTTATCATCAGCAAACCAGATTACTATTACTACTATTACTGCTGCTGCTGTCATCACCACCTGCAGCAAGTATTTACCTACTACTTGTTATACGCTAGGCACAATTTTAAGCAATGTATGCATATTAACTTATTTAATCCTCATAATCACCCTAGGAGACAGGAACTATAATTATCCCCAATTTATAGTTATAAAAACAGACACACAGTAATCAGGTAATTTGTCCAAGAACACTCACTGAGTAGCAGAGAATATCTGAATCTAGGCAGTCTTTGTATTTTAATCAAGACTTAACAATAAATTAGGTGGAAATAATTTGTTTATTATTTCACAAAGATAAGTAATTCAACTAAGTGAATTCTTATCTCCAGAGGTGCTCCGGTTTGGTACAAGCTTGACCTTCAGAATAGTAGTTCAGAAATAAGGCAAGTGTAAACACAAAAGACTAAAAATGCTAAAACCAATTAAATCAAAATATTTTGAAGGAGGAAGAAAGAAACCACAAGGACCTTGGGAAACCAAGATCTAAAAAAGAAAAGGTACTAACTAAAGAAATAGGGGGATATAGGCTAGGCACGGGGGCTCACGCCTGTAATCCCAGTACTTTGGGAGGCTGAGGGGAGTGGATCACCTGAGGTCAGCCTGTCCAAGTTGGTGAAACCCCGTCTCTACTAAAAATAAAAAAACTAGCTGGGTGTGGTGGCAGGCAACTGGAATTCCAGCTGCTCGGGAGGCTGAGGCAGAACTGCTTGAACCCACAGGAGAATTGCTTGAACCCGGAGGTTGCAGTGAGCTGAGATATTGCCATTGCATTCCAGCCTGGGCAACAAGAGCAAAACTTTGTCTCAAAGAAAAAAGGGGAGAAGGGAGGGGCAGATATAGTTAGGGAGAAAAAAGTTCTAAAATAATGTCTGAAAGCAGCTGAAATCATTGTTATTAAGAACCTTGAGTAAGGAAATAATTAAAAAAAAAAGCACCTAGCAGCCATAAGCAAGTTCAAGATCACAGAATTTGCAAGATTATAAAAAGATGAGAAAAATAACCCACTTATTTAACCCATTAAAATACCACACATCTTAGAAAATAGTAAGTAGTTCAAAAATTCTAACAGAAAAATATTTATATGTATCCCAAGAAAATCCCAGGAAACAATTTTAATCTCATGGTCATGTACACTTTGAAAAATTATCTATTAAGGTGAGTGGTCACATTGGAATCACTAAAAAGTTGTGCTAAATAATTAACATTATCTCTTTTTAGATAGATTTGGGATGCTTATGGCATCCTTGTAAGTAAAATGTAGAAATGGGAGATCTATATTTGTAGTTAGATAATTATAACCAAAGAGTGTTACCAGTGGATAACTGCCAACATGGAGACAAGTTTCCTTATTCTTTTAGTTTTATAAAAATAGATTTCCGGATGTAAGTGAAATATATGAAAAATATATTTATCAAGTAGCTACAAAGTTAAGTATATTTTCAATATAGCTTTTAAAAAATCACCTTTTCCAACTTGTTTTTAGTAAAAACAGCCTTATTCAAGGGCAAGAACTTATGAAATACTGTGTGCTAAAGGCTGGAGATTTATAAACATTTAAAAAAATCAAAGAGTAGGCTGGGCATGGTGGGTCACGCCTGTAATTCTAGCACTTTGGGAGGCCGAGTTGGGTGGATCACCTGAGGTCAGGAGTTTGAGACCAGCCTAGCCAACATGATGAAACCCCGTCTCTATTAAAAATACAAAAAATGATCTGGGCGTGGTGGCCGGTTCCTGTAATCCCAGCTACTCAGGAGGCTGAGGTAGAACTGCTTGAACCCAGGAGGTGGAGGTTGCAGTGAGCTGAGATTGTGCCATTGCACTCCAACCTGGGCAATAAGAGTGAAACTCTGTACTGGTGGTGGGGGGTAAAATCAAAGAGCGTTACTTTTTGGGAGAGAAAGAAAAGCAAAACAACAGATAAGATATAGTGTAAATCAAAGTATCCCTAAGTGCTTTGGGAATACAAAAGTGTAGCTAACATAACCTGGGAGTGATAGTGGTGGTGTGTAAGGTTGGGGAGAAGTCTAAGAAGATGGGAAAGCTGAGCTAAATCTTCTAAATCATCTAATGTAAAGGTGGTTTACTCTAGTAATTGAGGAATAAAGATATAAAATATCTAGGGGCTTACCTAGTACCTACCTCTGCTCTTTACCTGAGAACTGCTTTATCTGTCTGCTTTCCAATACACCATGCTACACAGCTACTGTGCAGCTAATAGGTTCTTGCGTTATTCCACAACCCTAGCTAATAACTGGTTAGTGATCCAACTAGGACAAATAGCAATCCTTGTCAAAAATATTTTTTGAAAGCCAGTAGTGAGACAAAGAATAAGCAAAAGCAAAAAAGAGGCTGCAAGAGCCTGTCAGTCTCCGATTTTTAGCTGCTCCTTCCTCCCAGGTTACTGCTCAATTGTGGAGTTCAAGAGTCAAAAGATTAACTACTTTCCCTAAACCAGCTAAAATGTTGGACAAGGAAGTTCAAATACAAGATCAATGGGAAGAGTTATACTCAACTGGACTGGGTATCTTTACCCTTCTATCTTAAGACTCAATATATAAAGCTGTAGTCACTTATATTCCTTAGTAAATACTAACTGTATAAAAACAGTACTAAAATTTAAGTAATTTTTGTTTCATTAGTTTACATTTTCTTCAAGCTACAAATTAGTTATGATTTTTACAATAAGTCAACATCCTTACCAATGTCTGTAAACTATACCTGGGTTGTAAGCAAAGCTATTTAAAACAGTAGTAAAATAACTTACCAAAAATCTCATTCTAGCTTGTATTTGAGATGCTGAGTAGGTCTTTTATGATCAAAACTCAAGGGGAGGGAGACCAAATAAAAATAGTGGAAATCAATCAGCAGAATGACAAAGGTTTCAAAGTCATTTTCTGCTTTTATTGGGAATAATTTATGGCAAAAATTTTATGCTTCTGGCTACCAAAGGCTAAATTCACTTTGTTAAAAAAGTGACCATTAGTAAAAATGAGTCTCATCCTTGGATAGACCTATATAAAGCAT
The DNA here is from genome assembly GCF_043159975.1 of Macaca nemestrina. NCBI lineage: Eukaryota > Metazoa > Chordata > Mammalia > Primates > Cercopithecidae > Macaca > Macaca nemestrina. The sequence goes on along the minus strand of NC_092125.1, from coordinate 146,757,491 downwards.
CCAACTAATTAAGAACCAAAAATGAATGTCCTAGTAACATTTTAAAATTATATACAAATAGCTAAAGCATTCTATATAAACTACAACTTTCTCTTCTTCTTCTTTTTTTTTTGAGACAGAATCTCGCTCTGTTGCCCAGGTTAGAGTGCAGTGGTGCCATATGGGCTCACGGTAACCTCTGCTTCCAGGGTTCAAGTGATTCTCCCGAGTAGCTGGGACTACAGGTGCGTGCCACCACACCCAGCTAATTTTTTGTATTTTTAGTAGAGATGGGGTTTCACGGTGTTAGCCAGGATGGTCTCAATCTCCTGACCTCGTGATCCGCCAGCCTCGGCCTCCCAAAGTGCTGAGATTACACGAATGAGCCACTGCACCCAACCTGACTTTTTAAAGAATTTATACTCACAATGATTCCACATGCACAGAGCTATGTTTAAATATATACATCTTTTACGAGACAGGGTCTCCCTCTCCTGCTCAGGCTGGAGTGCAGTGGCATGACCTCAGCTCACTGCAACCTCCGCCTCCCAGGCTCAAGCTATCCTTCCACCTAAGCCTCCTGAGTAGCTGGGACTATAGGTGTACACCACCACACCTGGCTAATTTTTGTATTTTTTGTAGAGACGGGGTTTCACCACGTTGCCCAGACTTAAGTATTTTTAATGTAAGGCACTAGTCTACATATTAGACTTTTACTTTTATTGACAACTAAATTAAACTGTGATTTTAAATTAAGCCTTAAGCCAGAGTTGAGTGACACAGAAAAGTATATATGTTGTATAATCCACGATCGTGTACCAAAAATCCAGAGAACAATACTGCATAGATTAAATCTAGCACTATTTCTATACTTGCATGTGGTTTGCATCTAAATGGGAGGATTGCCCCAACATGCCATACTTTTATATTTCCAGTAATATTTTTTAAGTGTTTTTTGCTATTTTGGTTTCACTAGTCTTACTGAAAAAAGTAAAAAAAAATCACCAGTTTTGTGCAAAGAGTGCTAGTCGATGCTAATAAAAACTACATCTTAGAGATTAGGGGCTAGGAGCAAAGTAAAAAAACACTGGATTCAGTGTAAAAGATGCATTAAGACAGGCTTACTTGTACTGAGATACGATAATCACTCCAGCTTGTAATTAGTTGGGCATATATTAACCAGCAGATCTACTGTTATTGCTGAGCTGCAACTGCTGAAATGTGTTAAGATACAACATATAGCTCCATTAATAATGAAAACTGAGTAGCAATATAATTAATTTTAGAAGTGCGTGGTGCAAGTTTGGTTCTACTAAACTTATACCAAAAAACTGGGGTATTGTGAAGAACTACTAAGGAAAGGCAGTAAGTAAAAATAGCTTTTACAAGCATTTGGTTTACGGTTTCAGCAGATCTGTTATCAAAGAGCAGACCTCTCAATTTACCCAAATCACAAGGGGATGCATATAGTAAACACTGTTTATTATAAAACGCCCTTTGTTCTTCAGTCCTTCTGAGTTTGGTGTTTCAGTGAAAAAGAATGTTGGTTGAATAATGGTACAACCCACAGAATAGCTTAAAGATAAGGAAAGAATGACTCATACAGATTTATTCAGCAATTTGTCCCATGTGAATACCTCAGCAAAAAGAACGGAGGGGCAGCAAAAGGTCTACCAAACTAGTTAAGTTGTATGTCTTAAATCTATTTAAAATCAAGTTTAAAAAACTTGTTTAGATTTTATTTACGTGCAATAAAAAGACTAACTTATGCATAAAGAAATCTTCTCAACACTAAAATGTTTTACTGGTGTATGTGAACCAGTAAAGTGAAAAACATGTAAGGCTTTGCAAGCCATTTTTGAGATACGTGGAATTTCAGGTTCAGATATAGAGAAATCAAGGGTTAAATTTTGGCTGCATACTAACATTTCAAAGCTTGCCTGCTTGTTTTTCTTTTAGAATTCCGAAAATGTACTTACTGTTAAAAATAAACCTTTACTACCAATAATAATAACATATCATTATGTCTGAATGCTTTACAAACCGTAGTACTTCAAAAAGAATTCAGCATGTACAAGTCAAAGATAGTATTTAGAAGGAAACAAAAGAAATATGCTAACATTTTTTCTCACCACAAACACAGGCATCTTACCAATTTAGTTTTAATTGGATATCACAAATGACCTTTACAGTCTACTTTATAATTTAAATAGATCGAAAGGTTTTGATGAAAATATTTAAAAGATGAGCAAGTTCACTATTAATTTGTTTGAACAGCAGGTTTTAAACACAGTAGGTTCACTTGGAGAGACTGGACTACCTATCCTTCTGTTTTCACATGTTGAAGGTGAAGGTAGGTGTCTCAAATTACTAGCAATAGGTGTGTAAAGTAACAGTCCATACACTTTTTAACCAGATTTAATGTTATAATTTATTGTAGACAATTAAGTGCCAGGTATTATGTGCTTTACTTTCATTTCAAGTTTCATCCAACACTGGGTTCTTACTACAAATGAACAAAGGCACCTATTATTTTTTGGCTTCATTTGGCCAGAAGTTAGGAAGACTGGAGAACTATAAGATCTAAGCACGTTATAGGGATTCTACTTCCCCTTTGCTTGACAATCATGGTGGAATGGGATCCTGGTATGCAACCATACTTTTCCTTCATATTTGCTTTGATTGATCTAATAGGCCAGACAAGAAATCAGTTGAGTTTTACTAAAAAGTGTAAAAGCAAGAGGCTTCTTTACACTTAAATTGATTAAGCAACTTACATTTTACCTTATCTCAACTAAACCATCCAATGGAAGGAATATACTAGAAAACAGTACCTTTTTGGTTTCAAATTGTGCTTCCTCCTGACAGCATCCTCTGCAATCAGGATCCAGCTGAAGCAGGTTGAACTGTCCGAGAAGATCACAAGAGCTGCAGAGCAAGTTGCTAGAAAAGCCTAACTCTCTGCATGCCTCTGATGAAAACTCTGCCCCAAAAGCAGAAACCTGAAAATAAAAAATGGGGAAATAAAACACAATTCCATGTTTATATTACAAAGTTTCCCCAAAAGAGAACATGGGGTTGTCAAAAACTAACACATTGAAGACAAGTTACTGAAATGTTTCTTTCGGAGATACATTCTTTTAAATTTAAATTTTTTTTTTGAAATGGGAGTCTTGCTGTTGTCACCAGGCTGGAGGGCAGTGGTGCAATCTCGGCTCACTGCAACCTCTGCCTCCTGGGTTCAAGCGATTCTCCTGCCTCAGCCTCCTGAGTAGCTGGGATTACAGGCGCACGCCACCACACCTAGCTAATTTTTGTATTTTTAGTAGAGACGGGGTTTCACCATGTTGGCCAGGATGGTCTTGATCTCTTGACCTCGTGATCCACCCACCTCCTCAGCCTCCCAAAGTGTTGGGATTACAGGCATGAGCCACCGCACCCAGCAATAAATTCTTTTTTAAACTCTGTAACCTTACACAATAGTCTGGTTTCTCCCACCTCCCCTACAAGCTTTTTTTCTTAAACATCTATCATCTTTCAGCTTAGCTAAAACATGGATTAACAAGAAAAGATATATCATTGTTCATGATGTTTATTACATAAATATTTTCTTAAAGATTTATTGTTTTAAAAAGGAATTTTCTTATAAGAAAAAATAATTTTAGTTTCATTTTAAGAACTCAACATCTGTTCATAAGGGTCTATGGAGTAAGATTAACTATAGGGTTTATCTACAGTCACATTCAGCAGAAGAAGGACAGGAAAGGGGATGGTGTAGGCAACAGCATGCCAGAATTCAAGCTTTTGATTTTAGGTAATAGTGCCACCACTTACAAGATGTGTGACCCTGGGCAAACTATCCTCCCCAAGCTTTCCTCACTCATAAAGTAAGGGGCAATACTTCCTACATAAAACAGATTGCTATGGTTACTTTATATAAATCATTACATTTGGCGGGGCGCGGTGGCTCAACCCTGTAATCCCAGCACTTTGGGAGGCCGAGATGGGCGGATCACGAGGTCAGGAGATCGAGACCATCCTGGCTAACACGGTGAAACCCCGTCTCTACTAAAAAATACAAAAAACTAGCCAGGCGCGGTGGCGGGCGCCTGTAGTCCCAACTACTCGGGAGGCTGAGGCAGGAGAATGGCGTGAACCCGGGAGGCGGAGCTTGCAGTGAGCTGAGATCCGGCCACTGCACTCCAGCCTGGGCGGCAGAGCGAGACTCCGTCTCAAAAAAAAAAAAAAAAATCATTACATTTAATCAGAGATGATTTAATCAATCAGAATGGCTGACAAAAGCAGGCTTTCAACAATATTCTCTTCCCTCATCCATTCTTTTTTATGTATCAGTGAATGTGGTATACCTCCATTTGTCTGAGGCCAATCCCTCTACTTGCTCTTTGGATTCTATCTTCTCTATCTTCACAGATACTTCATTTCATCAATACCTCAACCTTTAGGTATATTTAAGCCCTATGGTCCTAACTGCTCTTCCCACGTTCTGTCATTTCTGAATTGTTACTACAGCTTGGTTTCTATTATTTTTTCCTAACTCCCCAAACTCATTAATATAGCCTGGTTTCTGCTCCTACTACTCCACAAAATTTGCCCAACATTACCAAATGCAAAGGTATTCAAAACTGTTCTGCTTCAACTACCCCGTCCAAAAGCTTGTCCTCCTTTTCTTTTCTCTTCTCTGCATCTCTTAAATGCTATTGTTTCCCACAGTTCTGTTTTTGGCTCTCTCTTAGTTTTACATGCCTTCTATTTATTACTGCATATTTATCCATGGCTTCAGATAAGCATTTATTGAAAACTCTTAAATATTTTTTCTTGAATGTCAGGCTTCCAAAGCCAACAGTCCACTCAACATCACATTTAGGTGTTGAATAAGCATTGCAAGTTCAAAATCTGCAACAGTGAAACTTACTTTTTTCTTAAATCTATTCTTCCTAAGGTATTCAGTATCTCAATAAAATGGCACCATTTCTCTGACAAGCTAGTTGCCCAGATCAGTCATCCTACTGACCTACACTCCATATTCTTCGCCATTCTCACAACCAATTAATATATTTTCATAATTCTCTTAAAGAGCTCTCAAGTCTTTTCCTGCCTCAGTGGCTTAAATGTTCACTGCCAAAGCTACTTCTCATTACTTCCTCAATTCCTCCAGCTATAAGGAATTCCTATAGTACCCTGAAGTATAAAAGCCCTACTCAAACACACTTTTGCTCGTAGTCTCCCCTATATTTAAGATTCTGTTTCCACTTCTTCACCTTGTAATATCCTACTTACTTTCAAGAATCTAATCAGTATGGGTCTTTTAGGAAGCGTTCCTGACAATAAACAAATAAATAAGATCTCAATCATTAGCCACAATTTTCTTCGAGAAAGTTGTGCACAGTTGTAAAACAGTACTGTTCATGACACTGTACTATGTAAATATGACTCCTCAACAATACTATGAACTCTTCGATGGCAAGCATTAAGTTGTTTCTCTGTCTTTCCCTCACTTCTGACAGTTTTCATATACCTGCTGAATACATAAATTGGACAAAGCCACAGCTTCAGGTAGGGAAAATTTCAGATTGACTGCAACTGATTGATCTTCTAGACCAAGGGTCTGCAAACTTTATGCAAAGGGCCAGATAATTATGTTAGGCTTTTGTGGCTATATGGTTTCTGTACATCTATTCAACTCAGCTATGGCAGTGCAAGAACTAGTCACAGATAACACACGAATGAATGAATGAATGAGTGTGTCTGTGTTCCAGTGAAACTTGGTTTTATTTTGCTATTTATGTTAATTCGTTCTACAAAAACAGGGTTGACTGAATTTGGCCCACCAGTTGCAGTGTGTCAATCCTTTTCTAAACTCACGAGGTAGATTAATATCCAGTGGCATTTCCCAATGAAAAGAAAATTTGAGTACTTGTTGGCATATTCACCCAAAATGCTGATTTGATATTTTATACATCTTTAATCCTATCTCTGTAATAATGTCATATGTATATATTTTTCAAAACAGATGAAACATCCCAGCCTAGTGGGAGGGATCTGAGACTTTATTGGTTAATTTGTGTGGTTGATTTCTCTAGTTTAACTATAAGACACTTGCTACTACACTAGTACTTTGGGTAATTTCTCCATCAGTAAAGTGATCTGCCTCATCTATTTCACAGGTTAATTTGAAAATCAAATGTAACAATGAGCAGAATGTGTTTTCCAAAGACAAGGCAATCAATATGTATCAAAGGCTGCATCAATGTGTATACATCATTTCACATGTTTTTACAATGTTAGTCCTCCACTGAGAAGTGGGATCTATGTACCCTCCCCTTGAATCTGGGCAGGGGCCATGGCTGTTTTGAACAACAGAGTTTAAAGGAAGTTATGTGATTCTGAGGGTAGGTCGTAAAAGAGCAAACAGCCTCTGCCTGGCTAGCATTCTTTTTCTAGGAACATCAGCTTTGGAACTTAGCCAATCTGCTGTATAGAAGTCTATACTAGAGAGACAACATGGAAGGGCCCATGTAGAGAGCAACTGAAAACTCCAGCTGACAACCAGTATCAGCTACTAGACATGTGAGTAAACCACCTTCAGATTTCAGGCCCTAATGTTTCAACTGAGGTCTGAGACACCATAGAACAGAAAAGCCATCCCTGCTGTGCCCTGTCAGAATTGCTAACCCTCAGAATTTGAAAGCAAAATAACAAACTGTTTTACACCACTAAATTTTAGGGTAATTCTGTTTTGCAGCCATAGTTACTGAAAGAGGCAGAAAGAGTGAAATTGAAATCACTTTGGAAATTGTGAACTCCGGAAATTGTGAACTCCTTAACAAGCGTAAAAAACTGTTACCAAAACCGTTAAACAACAAAATAAGAACCTCAAATGAATAATCATGCAATCATACTACTTGGTTTTATTCTGGCATTTACGGAGCACCTACTGACTGAGCATGACTATGCAAAACATCATGTATTTCAAAGTCTTAACACATCTAGATTCTAATGCCATCACAGAGCAACCTTTTTTTTTTTTTTTTTTTTTTTTTGAGACGGAGTCTCACGCTGTTGCCCAGGTTGGAGTGCAGTGGCGCGATCTCGGCTCACTGCAAGCTCCGCCTCCTGGGTTCACGCCATTCTCCTGCCTCAGCCTCCTGAGTAGCTAGGACTACAGGCGCCCGCCACCGCGCCCGGCTAATTTTTTGTATTTTTAGTAGAGACGGGGTTTCACTGTGGTCTCGATCTCCTGACCTTGTGATCCGCCTGCCTCGGCCTCCCAAAGTGCTGGGATTACAGGCTTGAGCCACCGCGCCCGGCCACAACCTTACTTCTAAACAGGGAGTATTATCATTTATCTCACAGAGTTTTGAGGATTAAAGAAGTGCACAGAAAGCATCTAGCATCCCGCCCAGTACAGAGTAGGTACTGAATACATGTTGGTATTAGGCTCACCTTCCACTGTGAAAGCACACTTAAAAATTACAAAACACTATATAAATGTTTTTAACACTATACTAGACATGGGATAAAAGATTAAGTATAGGGGAGATAGAAGGTATCGAGTTTCTTAAGTAAACACTTTTTTCTAGCTGTTCTATCACTGGTTTTGCAGACTTAAGGTTTTGAATTTAAGGACATCAGAAAGTATTTTTAAGTACCTGGCAGGTAAATGCTAATATACGAGAGTTTGATATTACTCCTGCCATCCTTTTATTGCCAAAAGTAACTGATTGGCATTTAAATTTGCACATTAAGAGCAAATATTAAATTTTAGATTAATTAGCCACACTTGAAAGAAAGACAAGGATTCTAAGGACAGGGTTCCTGGCTAGGATAACCATTTAGCTTTCTCTATTTCAAAGCAAAATTGACAAATTAAGTTGCTTGGTTGGGTGCGGTGGCTCACGCCTTTAATCTCAGCGCTTTGGCAGGCCAAGGCAGGTGGATCACCTGAGGTCAGGAGTTTCAGACTAGCCTCGCCAACATGGTGAAACCCTGTCTCTACTAATAATACAAAAAAATTAGCCGGGGGTGGTGGCGCATACCTGTAATCTCGGTTACTTGGGAGGCTGAGGCAGGAGAATCGTTTGAACCCGGGAGGCGGAGGTTGCAGTGAGTTGAGATTGTGCCATTGCACTTCAGCCTGAGTGACAAGTGTGACAAGTGACAAGGCTCTATTCCCTCCTTCTCCATGCATTACTCATTGTTTTATTTTTCTAGTATTAATGAGTTATTTCTAGATTAGAGTTGGCAGCAGAGAAACCGGCTTAACTTTCCTATACCATTACCTTAAAAATCTGATATAGCTATACATCTTGTTACACTTACACCTACATATTCATTATCTCTTCACTGGTCTTTATAACTCTCTGAGCAAACTTCAAATCTGAGACAAAAGCAAACAGATGGGATTACAGAATGAACTCTATGAAAATGAATACCAGAAACATGGCCATTACAGCAAGCTCTTATAAAGCAGCAGATATCTTGTTAAGTACTTTACATTATTATTCCATCTAATCTTAACCATCTTGTGAAACAGGTATTGTTATCACCATTTCATAAAGAAAAAAACAGGTTTAGGATAGTTAAGGTAATTTGTCTAAGACCACACAGGAAACAAGAAATGACAGCATCAAGATTCTAATTCTAGCATGCTCTCTATGCCCCGAACCACTGACTACCATATTTCACAGAATCCATGATACACCATTATTGTATGTACCACTAATAATAAAAGCACCAACAATTATAACTGTGTGATCTAAAAGACCCAGCGAGATATTAACCTGAGAACAAATGGAGTGGGGGGTATCTCAGAAAGAATGATACACAATTATCATTCTATACCACTTGTTAGTGTAGTGCCTTTTTGAATGAGAAAATATTACATATGATCTGAATGAAGGATTGAATATCATCACTTAGTTCTGGGGAATGCTAGTAAACAACTCCCTTAGACTGTACTAAAGTATCACTTTTCTATTGCTTATTTAAGCATATTCTATGTATTTTCAGATTAAATCATTTTATATCCAGTTGTTATCTCGTTGAAATATTGACAAATATGCAGTTATTAACTTGAAATTAAAGCTATTCAGAGGAGTAGTTAATGGTAAAAAGTCAACTTGTCTAGTATAAGAAACTCAGAGGTATCAATTAACAAAATATGAGTGCAGTCCCAATGACAGTTTTATCCATAGCAGTATCTCAATCTCAAAGTGTCAAGAAATTGTTCCCTCATCCCCTTTTAAGCTCCTTTGGGAGCTTCCAAAGATTTCACTACTGCCAACTTCTTATGCCACCTGATCTTTTTTTCCCCTTGGGCCAACTGTGACATGCAGTTTCCAACTTCTTAGTGTTTTTTCAACAATTACCTATACCCCTTTTCATTTTCAAGGTTTTTCTTGCTTTCTTAAAAGCACTAGTTACTACAGAAGAGACATGAATAAACCTTAGGGAAGTTGTAACAGTTCAATAAGGGTGAATTGTCCAGCACTCTCTCTTTTCTGAGTCATTTTTGTATTTTTGAGATGGTTGGGCTTCCTCACTGCTCTACACAAATTGCAAATATCCTGTTGACTTTGATGGCACTAAGCAACAACACAGACAAACTGGGGCCATTTACACTTCAGAGGGACTTAAATGAACAAATACATACGAGACACAATGAAGGGAATATAAAATAAAAATGGTTCCTGTATTCCCTTTGGCTACATTCTAATTGGCACAGGGACAGGAGGAGTGGAGGGATACTGAGACACACACACAGAGCTATGATTTGGCTAAGACCGTGTGGATTTGCATAATACAGTATAAAGTATGATGATACAAGGCCAGGGGTAGTGGCTCAAGCCAGTAATCCCAGCACTTTGGGAGGCTGAGGCAGGCGATCATGAGGTCAGGAGTTCGAGACCAGCCTGGCCAACATGGTGAAATCCCGTCTCCACTAAATATACAAAAAATTAGCCAGGCATGGGGGTGTGTGCCTATAATCCTAGCTACTCGGGAGGCCGAGGCAGGAGAGTCGCTTGAACCTGGGAGGCAGAGATTGCACCAATGCACTTCATCCTAGGCGACAATGTGAGACTCAGTCTCAAAAAAAACAAAAACAAAAACAAAAACAAAGTATGGTGATACAACATGCAAGGGAGAAATTACATGTAACTTTGCAAGTCTGGAAGTGGAATGTGAGTTAAGTTTTGCATTCTATTGAAACATCTTAGTTCAGGGAGAAAGAGATAAAGAAACAAAGGCCAAGAGTAAATAATTTGCCTTAGTTATTAGAAGATAAAACTAAAAAATACATTTCATTAAAAGTAGTGTACTTTCCACTAAATTATACATCATGAGTATGAATTCAATAGGCAGAGTTTGAGAGAGAAAGGCTGCATATGATGGCTGTCTTTGGGAATATTTGGTGGAATGGTGTGGCTGTGGCTGATAACCCAATAGTTTCATTTGATGGCTTACTGTGTTGTAAGTTAGGATGTTCCATCCTGTGGGGGTCACATTCACAAAAAAATGGATAAGTTGATTCCTGCCTCAAAAGGTTTCAGTCTGGCCGGGCGCGGTGGCTCACGCCTGTAATCCCAGCACTTTGGGAGGCTGAGGCGGGTGGATCATGAGGTCAAGAGATCAAGACCATCCTGGCCAACATGGTGAAACCCCGTCCCTACTAAAAATACAAAAATTAGCTGGGCGTGGTGACATGCACCTGTAATCCCAGCTACGTGGGAGGCTGAGGCAGGAGATTCACTTGAACCTGGGAGGTGGAGGTTGCAGTGAGCCGAGATGGCGCCATTGCACTCCAGCCTAGCAACAGAGTGAGACTCCGTCTCAAAAAAAAAAAAAAAAAAAAAAGGTTTCAGTCTAACATTTACTTACTAGCTAGAGTTGCACAGCTACCACAAATTTTTGAATCATATCTAAGGCAAAGTCCAAGCATGTGCATTTTTTAACCTCTCCTCCTTCCAACAATTTTCATCTACACACCTCCAGTTGGGATCACTGATAATAGAGCTCTATGAAGCTTACTGAAGCTGATAATAGTTTCCCAACAGATTTCATACTTCCAGGTTTTCAGACCTTTGCTTGTGGGTTCTCTAATTAATTAATCAAACATTTCACTTATACATCAAGTATTGTATTACTCTGTATATATATCACTAGAGATAAAACAGTCAACAGGAAAGACAGGGTACTTCCCTTTGGGGGTGGGTAGGAGAATGCCAAAGAACAAGAAATTATTAAAGAAAACTATGGAAAGTATCTCAGAAAATAAATACTGATCACCATTGGAGCACATAGAAAGACTCTTAATCCAAACCTGGGGTATAGCAAAGCTTTGTTGGAGGAAGTGATTTCTCTGCTAAGAACAGAAAGAGAGTAAGTAGAAGATAGCCATATTTTTTTGTTGTAGGGTAGGAGAAAGGGAGCAGAGAATGAGAAGCTGGGAAGCGGCTTCTAGGTAATGAAAACACCATGTTCAAAGATCTGGTGAGGGAGAATACGGTATGTGAAATAAGCTAAACAAGTGATGCCAATTCTCCACTTGTACCTTTCTGCTCTCCTAATAGACGTAAATGTTGGGGAATAAGCCTGGACAGACAAACAAGTGCCTCCTTAAGGAACTTTGAGGAAGACAGACTTCACCTTAAAAGCAATAAGCAGCCACTGAAGAGTTTTAATCATGACAGATTTAAGTTTTAGGCAGATTACTTGACGCACTGTAGAGATTGGAAATGAAATGATGAGATGGGAGACCAGTTAAGGAAGCTGTTGTAATTCTAGGCAAAGATAGTGGCCTGAACGTAAGTATTAACTGTGGAAACAGAATTATTAAGTGGACTGGCTTAGAGATTTTTAAGGCTTCAACGACTAATTGAATTCAGAGAGTGAAAGGAAAGAGGATTTAAAATGACTTTTTTTTTTGAGATGGAGTCCCGCTGTGTTACCCAGACTGGAGTGCAATAGTGCGATCTCGGTTCACTATAACCTCCGCCTCCTGGGTTCAAGTGATTCTCCTGCCTCAGCCTCCTGAGTAGGCATGTGCCACCACGCCCAGCTATTTTTATATTTTTACTAGAGACGGGGTTTCACCGTGTTGGTCAGACTAGTCTTGAACTCCTGACCTCAGGTGATTTGCCCACCTCAGCCTCCCAAAGTGCTAGGAATACAGGTATGAGCCACTGCACCTGGCCAAAAATGACTAATTTTTGGCTTGGGCAATTGGGAAGCCGACAAAGGCAAAGCCAATCATTTAGATTCTGAATACAGCCAGGGATAATTCAAAGGGTGAACCAAGAGGCTGTTATTTTTGAGGAGAGAGATATTTATGGCCTGAATGATTAACAACTGGATGAATTTGAGATATTTAGGAATTAAAATCAGTAAGTTTCAGTAATTCCCTGGATATGAGATATGTAAGGAAAGGAGTCAAATATGACACCCAAATTTCTGGCTTGGATTCTGTGAACAGTCACTGTGGTACACTGTTTAATTAACTCTTATCATTATTACACATGGAATTAGTTAATTCCATAAATTCCTCCTCTCCTGGTATGCACACTTTGCAAAGTGACTCTGTCATTCCTTCCATGTAGGGATGGAATCTATTTCCCCATCCCTGAAATGTGAACTAGTCTTGTGACTTGCTTTGACAAATATGTGATGGAATGTATGTGATTTCCAAGGCAAGGCCTTAGGAGGCATTGTAGCTTTTACCCTTTTGGAGTGCTGCCCTGAGAGTGCCATGAAAAGAAGTTGGTCTGGCCGACTGGAGGATGAGAGGTCACATGGAAGAGAACCAAGTCCTGGAGCTGACAGCACCAACTATGAAAAGTGGTAACCCTGGGACCTTTCAGTTTAGTTGACCTACTAGGTCAATAAAAAGCATCAATGAGGCCAGGGGAAAACCAACATAGGTGGAGTAGTTCTACTCCACTGACCCAGAATTATGAGAAATCGTGGCTGTTTTAAGCTACCAGGTTTACAGTGTGGTTACACAGCTATAAGACAACTGACAAAGACAGAGGGAGATCAAAAAAAGACAACCTGAAATGTTATTCTCAAATGACCTAAAGATACGCAAAAACTCTTAAACAGTAGAAAGTTTAGGGAGAGGTAGGTGATCCAATAATTCCTAGCACCAAATGCCTGAATAACAAGAGCAATGGAATGTTAATTAGAGAAGTTAAGAATCTACCTTTTGGATAAAGTAGCCAAAGCAAACAGGCAGGATGCTTTCAAGCTCTTTGAGAAAGGAAAGCAGAGGTGTTCACGGAGGACTCCGGGGTAGTCCCTCACACCCTCAACCTTGGATAAGTAAATTAAACCAGCTCTCCTTATTAGAGACTGCCTGAAGAATTAAGGTAGGATAAAAAACGTAAAAGCTTTCAGCACTATGCCTAAAATTTTATTATTCACACAGCAAAACATGGATATGAGAAAAAATGTTAAAAGTACACCTTTCCCATTCAAAGGTATTCTGCCTTTCTCTATTCTGCCAATAGAGAAAAATGAAATAAAAAACAATGTCTTAAAGACAACGAACATCATTAGTTTGTACACCTTTCCCATTCAAAGGTATTCTGCCTTTCTCTATTCTGCCAATAGAGAAAAATGAAATAAAAAACAATGTCTTAAAGACAACGAACATCATTAAAAAATTAACTTCAAAAATAAATTATACTTTGGTATAGATAGCTCCTTTTACTCCAACAACATTGTTTAAAAGCACAAATCGCACTCAAGCGCACCCAGCCATTTGTGAATAGCAGAGGAGAACGGAGGTTAAGAGGCTAACAGAAGTGGTGAAAATGAGAGAGCGCGCGCGAGAGAAAGGCAAACAGAAACTGTTCTCCTGGACCAAAGACTTGAAGACTTGCCTCTAAGATTTGGAAGTCTCGTCATGAGCTCTTGCAGTTCTGCCCGTTTAAAAACAACCTTCACTTCTTGCCAAGCTTTATTATTTCCCCCTCCCACCCGGTGTGATTTACAGATTGTTTTTAGCTAGAGCCGTATAAGAGAAGCTAAGTATCAAAGACAATCTGAAGTCAGGAGAAAACTGCTGCCAGAAACCCAAGGCGGGGAAGAACAAGGATCAACCGAGAAATTAAGCCACGTTGCATTCCGGCCGCAGCAGTCATTAAGGAGTCCTCCCCGCCCTTTTCAACCAGGACTGAATGTTGCGTCTTCCTCAGCTGCAATCTCTCCTACTCTCCCTGTGGCAGCTGCGAAGGTGATCTACACTCACCGCTTGAAGCACAGTCGCCAACAACAACCGTAGCCCAAACGTCGGCACCAGCCACCCACTCAGCCCAGCCGCCATCGCTACCATTTTCCGCAGGTTTCTGGCTGCCTAGAAGGACCCCTTAGCTAGGGCCGTCCACTCCAGAGCCTGATCCAAAATAGAACGCTAACGGCCGTTGCCCTTACATCTCTTATTTGGAAGTGACAGGTATTAAATAACGGCATATGAGGGCTTAAAAGTCATCAAATACAAAGACAGTCACTGGGTGCTTTCGATTACCCAAATCAGGCACTTTCCTAAACTCCCCACTTCTTTGCTTCTACGGTCTCCTTTCTTTCATTCACGACACTTCGTCAAGCAGCCAAGAAGCCACGCCTTAGCCAGTTTTAGCCCTGCCTTCTTCTCCAAGTTTACCCAATTGAACGTCGTCTTGATTGAGCTCTGTGGCAGAGGAAACCAACCGTAAACCGAACCAAGAGCGAAGCGCAGGGGCTCTTCGGTCCAATAATTGGACCCGAACGGGAGGAGGGGCGGGGCTTCTGGTTGCCGAGCAGCGTACGCGGATGCGTGCGCGTGGTGGCGGAGGGGGATGGGCGGGGGCGGGGCTGAGGGCGGCGCAGCCGCAGCGCTAGTGGAGGGGCGCGCGGCCGCGAGCAAAGGAGGGAGGGAAGGAAGGAAGAGAGGAAGGCGGGCAGGCAGGCGGGCGCGGGGGTCGAGGACTGAGGCAGTAGAAGGAGGCGAGAGCCCGGCAGCCGCTTCGCGCTGTTTGCTGCGCGGGCTTTTGGAGGGGGCGGCCGTTGAGTCGGCTGAGGAGAAGCGGACACCGGCGGCGTTGGTGCTAGCGCCTGGGGGAGGGGGACTAGAGAGGCGAGAAGGGGGGTCGCTGCGGTGGTTCTCTCGCTGTCGCGCTCTCTTTGCCTCGCTCCCGGCTCGGCGGGCTCCTCCCGGCGTCTCTCTCGCCTCCGGGGCCCCGCTCCCCGCCCCCGCGGTATGTCTTGATCCCGAGCAGCGGGTTTCATGGGGCTTCTCAGGATTATGATGCCGCCCAAGTTGCAGCTGCTGGCGGTGGTGGCCTTCGCGGTGGCGATGCTCTTCTTGGAAAACCAGATCCAGAAACTGGAGGAGTCCCGCTCGAAGCTAGGTGAGGAACTGAACTGCCCCGGGCTGAGTGCTGTGGAAGGGGCCGAGGAGGCACTGCCGCCGGAGCAAGTGGGCGTTTGTCTAACCTGGGGTCTGGCTCGGGGGCTGAAAGAGGTTTCAAAGAGAACCGGGAACTAGGGGCAGCGAGGGCACGAGCTCCAAGAATGGGTTGAATTAAGCTTGAGTGGCGTGCTGGGCTCGCGAGGTCACGGGACAGAGGTTGCAAGGTTGGGCTTCCCGAGCCAAAGGGATGCCCCGAAGTAGGCATTCCACGGAGAGAGTGAGAGAGAAGACCGAACTCAATGGGGAGCGGGTGTTGCTGGTGGAGACAGAAGCGCTCAGCATCGCGTGTTCTCTTGGAAGTCGTACAGAAAGCCCTGGCAATGTCAGACGAGGGGTATTCTAATTTGAGCTATGGGCATCTGGATACGAATTCTTCTGGGGGTTCATGAAGGGATAGGTGCGCAGAAATGGAAGGAGATGCTGCGACGATGGAGAGTAAAATAAATACACTGTAGCGAGTTGCACTCTTGTGCTAGGGGCAGCAAGGGACCTTATAATTGCTAGTTGAGGGGGGCTGGCGGGGTAGTGCAGGAACGCGAGTGAAAAGCTTCATCGGAGTACGGAAATGAGGGTCCGGAGATTTAAAGTCTTTAGTGGCGCTAAACTGATGAATTGGGGCTTGAGAATAGGGATGCCTATGTATGTTGCTTCGCGGCAGTGTTGATGTGAATTTCGAAGAGGAGGGAACGCTGAAGGGGAATTATGTAGTGAAGTTTGTTAAAGGAAAAGTAGGATTATGCGGAAAGTTAACCATGTGGTTAAATACCTTAAAGGGTTAACAGGTGCTTTCATGTGTGAAGGGTTCTGAAGTACAAAAAGTTGGTGCGAAGTTGTGAAAGGCCAGAAAAAAAGCACAGAGAATAGGTACTTTCGGATTAATAGGGAACTTTGGCATTTGGAAGAGCTCAGCATGGAGAGCGAGAGTTAAAAGAATTGACATTGATAAATTTTGATTTAAAAATGTGCATGGCACTTAAAAATCAACTCAAGAGGATGTAATTTGAATATGGAAAAGTAATGTGAAGTGTTTTTTGCATACTTTCACCTCAAAATCATTTTGAATACCTTTGAGAAGCCAGCAAAACAAAAGAAAACAAAACAAAAAAACCCCAGCAGTATAATTTAGACTAAGAAATAGATGTTACTGTGAATGGATGATTAATTTTTAGGAAAAATGTACCAGAAAATAATTGTGATATACGTACAGCAGCTATTTTGGTACAAGGCTTTGCAAAAGCCTTGACATTTTAAAGAGCCTTGAAAGAAAAACCATCAAGTAAATCTGAATGAAGTGCAACTAAAGTTGGAGAAAAACCAAAGATACTCCCAGTCCTCAACTCTAAATTCGAAGAGATACGCAGTTTATTTACCAGTTCTTTTATTAATATGTATCTTGTATGATGGAAAAAAATGTCCACTTTAAATATTGAAGGTTATCCAGTACGGTTTTTCTTTTGTATCCATTTAGCGACATTCAGGGTCATTATTGATCATTATTCTGGTCATTGATCATTATTGGTCATTATTCTGGCGTCATTAATGATCCAGCTCTACAGAAAAAAGAAAAGACTCCTCTTTGGAATTCTCTGGAGTTGATTTCTTAGACACATTACAGTGGGTTAGAATGACTTAAGTTTTTGGTTTTCCTCCTTGGCTAACATTTTTTTCCCCATATACTTGAAAATTGCTTCCATAGACACAATCTGAATAATTTTTAAAAGAAAATTCTCTGAAGACGTATAATGCCACAGTTAAAATATAAAGTGCTTTCTTGTGATACAAGAAAGAAAATTTCATAAAAAATAGTAAATATGCATCAAAATCCTCCTGGGACTACAGGTAAGTCTACCTGGGACTACAGGTGGGTGTTACCATGCCTAGCAGAGGAAACCATATTTTGACAACCAGATTCTGTACTAGGCACTTTTCATCTTAGATACTCATGTTTAAAGTAAGAACACCATTTAAAGCCATTTTTGGCCAGACGCAGTGGCTCACGCCTGTAATTCCAGCACTTTGGGAGGCCGAGGCCGGCGGATCATTTGAGGTCAGGAGTTCGAGACCAGCCTCGCCAACATGGTGAAACCCTATCTCTACTAAAAATACAAAAATTAGTCGGGCGTGGTGGCGGGCGCCTGTAATCCCAGCTACTCAGGAGGCTAAGGTATGAGAACCACTTGGACCTGGGAGGCAGAGATTGCAGTGAGCCTAGATCGCACCACTGCACTCCAGCCTGGGCAAAGAGCGAGCCTCAGTCTCAAATAAAACCAAAAAACAACAGAAAGCCATTTTTGCAGGTGCAGAAACAGGCTTAGAGGTTATATAACTTGCCCAAGACCACATCACATTTAAGTGGCAGAGCCAGGATTGCAACCCAGTTATGTCTGATTCCAAATCAATTGCTCCTTTAATTATGTCCGGTTGCTTAAGACTTTATATTGACATTACGCCAAGATTTAGCTATTTGAATAGAGTTTTAAAATTGTAATATCAATGTTTAATTGCATTTATTGCTAAGAATGAATATCATTCAGAGAAAATTGAATTTCTGACACAAAGGAATTGGTTTAGTGTAACGTCTGCCCCTTGTTTATATTCATGTAATGAACATAATTATGTTACCCAATGAAACAACTGAAATAGATAGCTTATTTTTACTATAGGAAAAAAAAATCTAGCTGTTTTCCATATGTGCAAAATCACAATGTTAAAAAAGCATTTTTATTTTGGCATTAAAAAAACCCTATTAAACATTTTGTCCTTAAAAGTAGTTATTATCATTTTCATTGTAGAAGATTCCAAAGCATAGTATTGTCTGATACTGGCTTTAATATTCCTTGATTTGAGAATATAGTATTTTGATGGTAAGACCTCTAATAGAGCAATAGATGTATTCAAAACTGAGGTATACTCATTGACTACTTGGGAAATTCACTAATTAGGAATTCCTGAAAAAAAATTCAGTAATATAGTTTTTTTATTTTTATTTTTTAAAAAACAAATATGGCATTGTGGTGCACATATTACAATGAAGCTTGCTCTTTTTGCCTTGAATGTCATAGACATCTTTCCAGGTCAGTACATATAGATGTGACTTACTCATTCTATTAGTAATAGCTGTATAATACTCCAAAGTATGCATGTATCATAAATTTTTTTTTTTTTTTTTTTTTTGAGACGGAGTCTCGCTCTGTGGCCCAGGCTGGAGTGCAGTGGCCGGATCTCAGCTCACTGCAAGCTCCGCCTCCCAGGTTCACGCCATTCTCCTGCCTCAGCCTCCCAAGTAGCTGGGACTACAGGCACCCACCACCACGCCCGGCTAGTTTTTTGTATTTTTTAGTAGAGACGGGGTTTCACCGTTTTAGCCAGGATGGTCTCGATCTCCTGACCTCGTGATCCGCCTGTCTCGGCCTCCCAAAGTGCTGGGATTACAGGCTTGAGCCACCGCGCCCGGCCTAAATTATTAAGCCATTATTCTAGTAACGGACATTCAGTTTGTCCCCCATCTGTCGTGTGTGTGTGTGTGTATGTGTGTGTATATATACACATATATAATTTTTTGACTTTTTTTCTTAGTATTATAAACAATTACAGGAAACATCCTTATATATCTGTTTAACTCATGTTGATGTCATTTTGTGCTAGGATGAATTCTGTATGTGAGATTGCTGGGACAAAGGATATACATATTTCATAATAGATTTAAAAATCTACTTTTCAACATTTTTTTTTTTGTTTTTCAGAAGATATAGTAATCTACACTGCCAGCACATGTTCATTGCACTAGAAGATAATCAGCTTCTAATTTTTGCCAGTGTGAGGCTGTGAAATGATATACTGAATTAATTTACCTTCTGATTTCTAGTTAGGTTGAACATCTTTACATATGTTTATTGCCCATTTATTTGTTAATTTTCATTTGTCTATTTTTCTATTGGGTGGTTTACTTATTTTTTTAAATGTTAGAATTAGTAATCCTTTATCTGTCATAAGTTCTGCTTTTTTTTTCTTTTTTGAGATGAGCCTTGCTCTGTCACCCAGTCTGGAGTGCAGTGGTGCGATTTCAGCTCACTCCTGTCTCAGCCTCACAGGTAGCTGGGATTACAGTTACGTGCCACCACGCCCAGCTAATTTTTGTATTTTTAGTAGGGACGGGGTTTCACCATGTTGGCCAGGATGGTCTTGATCTCTTGACCTCATGATCCACCCGCCTCAGCCTCCCAAAGTGCTGGGATTACAGGCGTGAGCCACTGCACTCGGCCTCTTGCATTTGTTTTTGTCCAAGTTTGCCATTTGTTTTTTGACTTTATGGTGTGTTTTGCTCATATAGAAGTTTTAAAATATACACAGTTAAATCTATCAATTTAGGTAAGTCGTTTTCATATGTTGCTTAGGAAGACTTACCCTGAGCCAAGATTGTGTACATTTTCTTATTTTATTATAGTATTTTATAGTTTATTACATTTGGCTCTTTAAACCATTTATATGTTTACAGAGATTTATCATGATTTTCTCAGTAAATAATTCATTTTTTCCAACTGTATGTTAACATTCCTTCTTTTAATCACATACTAAGTTTTCATATGTTCTTGGATCAATTTTGGATGCTATTTTCCATTAATCAGAGATTCTTTAAACCTCAGGGACCCATAAATAGGCTTCAAGGTGAATTCCCTGAAATTATATACATAACTTTCATCAGATTTGCAAAGGAGTATGTGATTCCTTTAATGGCAAGGATCACAGATATAGTAGATGTTTCATATTTAGTGGACTTTTTTTGTTTTAATAACATAACATGCAGATTGTGAGTTAAATTTAGGAGATAAGCGCATTACTTGTGAAAAAGAAGTTTTTCAACTTCTAATGAAGTTAATACTTCATTGTATTAAAATGTAGACTTAATTTTCTAGTGAGAAATGGAAAAGGACAGGGAATCCAAATGAAAACTATTTAACTGTGACTCATTACCATAAAATGTCAGAATTTGTGGCTGGTGAAAAGTAGTTCTTCCCGAATTTCAAGAGTGCACTTGTTGCTAATATTGACTGGTCGAACAGTGCAGCGAAACGTTTTCTCACATAAATGATAGAACTATGTGCTTGGTAACTTTATTTTCTATAGGGTTTTAGCATTGTAAGTAATTTGTTGACTGTATTCTTATATCCCTATATGAATTTATGAGCACGTTAGGAATAATCTTTTACATGGGGAAAATAATTGAGAATGGATTATGTACTCATCCATAGGTGATAATTATGTTAGTCATTATGTTCTTAAAACTCTACTAGACTAAACAACTAATTCCAGGGCCAAGGTTGAGACTGCTTTTTGGAATTTGGTAGTTTTTACAAGTTCCTGAAACCATGCAGTGATACCTGTAACATGTTCCAGAGAATGGTAGATTTCCTTACTTCTGAAATCATTTGGAAAACCTCACAGTAGCTACTGTTTTGAGGACTTTGGGTTAATAGGAATGCAGTTATTCTAGAATTGGTAATTGGTGCCTCACTTATTAGTCTTGAATAAGATATCTAGTGCCATGGAGTGGTCACCTGAAACAGTTGATCTCAATTAAGATAATTCCGGGATGTCTGTCCACCACTCTGGAAAGCCTTCTAATAGCTTTATGACACTTAGTGAAATTGAAATAATAATGAATGTTCAAACACTGCTCTCCAGAAAGACCACTTTTGAAGGATGTACTTATAGATGAACTTCATAATCATGGTTCACTATAGCCTAGTTATTTTTAAGAATTACCCACCTACCAGTACCTGTACTTTTGTATTCTGCCTTTCTGCCTGTTAACAATAGATTAACCGTCAATGCTCCTGTTGGGTAATTTGTACACCTGATTCTATTGCCTCACTTACCTAAAGACATGGTTCCAGAAGCTTTCCCTCATTCTCCTGTAACAGTGTATTCTTGAAAATTGCTAATAGAGTAGATTTTAAGTGTTTTCACCATACCAAAAAAAAGTATGTGAGGTAATGCATGTTGGGTGAATTAGCTTGATTTAGCCATCCATGATATATACATGTTTTAAAACATGTTGTACAGATAAATATATATAGTTTTGTCAATTAAAAATTAAGAAAAAAATAAACTACCTTGGTAAATGTTCCAGGTGAATGTGAAAAATACGTATTCTGTTGTTATTGACTGAAGTGTGCTGTAAATGTCAAGTGGTTGGTAGTATTGTTACGTTGTTTTGTATTCTTGATTTTTTCCTGCCTCTTCATCAGTTATGAAGAGGGGTTTTGAAATCTTTGATATAATTGTGGATTTGTCTGTTTTTCTTGTAATTCTGTCACTTTTTGCTTCATGTATTTTGAAGTGCTGTGATTAAGTATATGAACATTTAGGCTGTCACGTCTTCTTGATCGACCAACCCTTTTTTTAATAGAAGATACTGTGTTTATCCTTGGTAATATTCTTTGCTCTGAAACCTACTGCTGTGGTGTTAATGTCTCCCCCAAAATTTACGTGTTGGAAACTTAATCCCCGATGCAACAGTATTGGGGCGGGGAATGGAGGGTGTTTAGGTGATGAGGGCTCTCTCCTCATAACTGTATTAATACTGCTATAAAAAAACTCATGGGAGTGGATTTTCTTTTTTCTACGTAAGAAGACAGCATTTGTCCCCCTTTTGCCATTTCTACCCCCAACCATATGAGGATGCCGCAAGAAGTCCCTCTCCAGATGCTGGTGCCTTGATTTTGGACTTCTCAGTTTCCAGAACTGTGAAGAAATACATTTCTGTTTTCTATAAATTACCGAGTCTCAGGTATTTTGTTTTAGTACCACACAGTGGACTATGACACTTACTTTGTCTAGTGCTAATACAGACACTTCAGTTTTTTTTTGAGTAGTGTCAGGTGGTATATCTTTTCCCATCCTGTTAGTATTAACCTACTTGTGTATTTATATTTAAAGTGGATTTTTGGTAGACAGCATCTAATCTTGCATCCAATTTCACAATCTCTTTTGTAAATGAAATATTTAGAACACTTAATGTGATTATTGATGTGGTTGGGTTTAAATTTGAGTTGCTATTTGTTTTCTGTTTGTCTTAACTGTTTTGTGATTCCTTTTTTTCTGTTTTTAGGATTAAAGGAGTATTTTTAAATTCCATTTTTTAATTTGATGACTTACTAGCAGTGCTCTTTGCTGTTTGTTTGTTTTTTTTTTAGTGGTTAAGGGTTTATGGTATTCATGATAGAATTTCATGTGTAGTATAAGAACCTTAATATATTACCACTTTTTTCTGGGTTCTTGCTATCGTCGTTACACATTTTACTTCTATATATGCGTCCTACAATACATTATTATTTTGCTTTAACTTAGTTATCTTTTAAAAAGATATAAAATGCTTAAAAATTTTTTAAAAATTTACTCACATATTTACCATTCCCAGTGTTCTTCATTGTGTGTGTGTGTGTGTGTGTGTGTGTGTGTGTATGCAGATTTCATGTGGTACCATTTATTTTCACCCTGAAGAATTTCTTTTAACATTACTTACACTTAAAAATGTACTGGTGATGAATTCTTTTCACTTTGTGTGTCTGAAAAAGTTTTTATTTGCTATAGTGTTTGAAGGATATTTTTGTTGGGTATAGAATTCTAAGCTGACATTTTTGTTGTTTCAGTACTTTAAAGATGTTGCTTCATTGTCTTCTGGCTTGCATTGTTTCTGATGAGAAAGTTGCCATCATTCTTTGTTCTACTGTATGTAGCATGTCTTTTATTTTTCCGCTTTGCCTACTTTTAAGATTTTCACTAGGTTTTTAATTATTTGATATAATGGCCCTTGTATTATGTTTCTTGTTCCTGGGGTTTGTTGAGCTTCTTGGATCTGTGAGTTTATAGTTTTTATTTAAACATTTTTAAATATTTTAAACATTTTAAACATTTAAACATTTTTGGCCATTATTTCTTCACATATTAATTTTTCTGTGCTGCCTCTCCTCTCTTTCAGGGCTTCGAAATACACTTATATTAGGCCACATGAAATTGTTCCACAGTTCAGTGATGTTCTATTCATCTTTCTCAGTCTTTTTTGTGTGTGTTGTTTTAGATAGTTTTTACTACTAGGTCTTTAATTCACCAATCCTTCTGCAGTATGTATTCCACTTTTAATATTACCCAGTTTATTTTTTATCTCAGGCATGGCCCCCCACCCTTCCCTCCACCCTTCTAAAAGTTCAATATAGGTCTTTAAAAAATTATCTTTCATTTCTTTCCTTAACATCCTGTATTAGCTCGTTTTCACTCCCAAGACTGAATAACTTACAAAAGAAAGAGACTTAATTGGACTTACAGTTCACATGGCTGGGGAAGCATCACAGTCATGGTGGAAGGCAAGGAGGAGCAAGTCACATCTTTGTGGCAGGCAAAAAATGAGAAAGCTTGTGCAGGGGAACGGCTTTTTTTTTTTTTTTGAGACGGAGTCTCGCTCTGTCGCCCAGGCTGGAGTGCAGTGGCGCGATCTCAGCTCACTTCAAGCTCCGCCTCCTGGGTTCACACCATTTTCCTGCTTCAGCCTCTCGAGTAGCTGTGACTACAGTCGCCCACCACCATGCCCGGCTACTTTTTTGTATTTTTGGTAGAGATAGGGTTTCACCATGTTAGCCAGGCTGGTCTCGATCTCCTGACCTTGTGATCCACCCACATTGGCCTCCCACAGTGCTGGGATTACAGGTGTGAGCCACCTCGCCCAGCAAGAACACCTCTTTTTAAAACTGTCAGATATTGTGAGACTTATTTGCTATCATGGGAACAGCATGGGAAAGACTTGCCCCCATGATTCAATTACCTCCCACCAGGTCCCTCCCACAGCACAGGGGAATTCAAGATGGGATTTGTGTGGGAACACAGCCAAACCATATCATTCCACCCCTGGCCCCTCCCAAATCTCATGTTCTCACATTTCAACACCAATCATGCCTTCCCAACAGTCCCCCGAAGTCTTAACTCATTTCAACATTAACTCCAAAGCCCACAGTCCAAAGTCTCATCTGAGACAAGGCAAGTCCCTTCTGCCTATGCACCTGTAAAATCAAAAGCAAATTAGTTATTTCCTAGATACATTGGGTAAATACACCCATTCCAAGTGGGAGAAATTGGCCAAAACAATGGGGTTACAGGCCCCATGCAAGTCCGAAATCCAGCGGGGCAGTCAAATCTTAAAGCTTCAAAATGATATCCTTTGACTCCATGTCTCACATCCAGGTCATGCTGATGCAAGAGTTGGGCTCCCACGGCCTTGGGCAGCTCCACCCCTGTGGCTTTGCATGATATAGCCCCCCACTCTTGGCTACTTTCACAGCGTGGCATTGAGTGTCTGTGGCTTTTCCAGGTGCACTGTGCAAGCTGTCAGTAGATCTACCATTTTGAGGTCTAGAGGATAGTGGCCCTCTTCTCACAGCCCAACTAGGTCGTGCCCCAGTAGGGACTCTGTATGGGGACTGCAACCCCATATTTCCCTTCCACACTGCCCTAGCAGAGGTTCTCCATGAGGGCCTTGCCCCACAACAAACTTCTGCCTGGGTATCCAGGTATTTTCATACATCTGAACTCTAGGCAGAGGTTCTCAAACCTCAGTTCTTGACTTCTGTGCACTCGTAGGCTCAACACCATGTGGAAGCTGCCGAGGCTTGGGGATTGCACCTTCTGAAGTCATGGCCCGAGCTCTACGTTGGCCCTTTTCAGCCATGGCAGGAGCGGCTGGGACAAAGGGTGCCAAGTCTCTAGGTTGCACATAACACGGGGACCCTGGACCCAGCCCACGAAACCATTTTTTCCTTCTAAACCTCTGGGCCTGTGATGGGGGTTGCTGCTGTAAAGACCTCTGACATGCCTTGGAGACATTTTCCCCATTGTCTTGGGGATTAACATTCAGCTCCTTGTTACTTATGCAATTTCTTCAGTGGGCTTGGATTTCTCCTGAGAAAATGGAATTTTCTTTTCTGTCATACTGTCAGTCTGCAAATTTTCCTAACTTTGATGCTCTGTTTCCCTTTTAAAACTGAATGCCTTTAATGGCACCCAAGCCATCTCTTGAATGCTTTGCTGCTTAGAAATTTCTTTCACTAGAAATCCTAAATCATCTCTCTCAAGTTCAAAGTTCCACAAATCCCTAGGGCAGGTACAAAAGGCCACCAGTCTCCTTTCTAAAACATAACAAGAGTCACCTTTGCTCCAGTTCCCAACAAGTTCCTTGTCTCTATCTGAGACCACCTTAGACTGGACCTTATTGTTCATATCACTATCAGCAATTCAACAAGTCTCTAGGAAGTTCCCAAACTTTCCCACATTTTCCTGTCTTCTTCTGAGCCCTCAAAACTGTTCTAACCTCTGCCTGTTACCCAGTTCCAAAGTAACTTCCACATTTTGGGGTATGTTTTCGGCAATGCCCCACTCTATGATACCAATTCACTGTATTAGTCCGTTTTTCACGCTGCTGATAAAGACATGCCCAAGACAGCAATAAACTAAAAGAGAGAGGTTTAATAGTTCTACATGGCTGGGGCAACCTCATAATCATCGTGGAAGGCAAGGGGGGGTGGATGGTGGCAGGCAAAAAATGAGAACGCTTGTTTGGGGAACGCCTCTTTTTAAAACCATCAGATCTCACGAGACTTACTGTCATGAGAACAGAATGGGAAAGACTTGCCCCCATGATTCAGTTATCTCCTACCAGGTCCCTCCTACAACACGTGTGAATTCAAGATGAGATTTGGGTGGGGACACAGCCAAAGCATATCACATGCTTTTCCTTTTTTTTTTTTGGAACAAGTGGAATATTGTTATAATAATTCTTTCTGATGTCATTGTCTACTAATTCTATCATCTGGGTCATTTCTGGGTTGCTTTCTATTGATTTGCTTTTCTCTACATTATGGGCCATATTTTCTTTACGTGTCTGTTCATTTTTAACTGGATGGCAGACATTATTAATTTTACCTTGCTAGGTACTGGATATTTTTCATATTCCTATAAATACTTGCACACTTTGTTTTGGGACATACTTAAGTTATCTAGAAACAGTTTTGTCTTTTTGAGGCTTGCTTTTAAGTTTGTTTGACGGCACCACAAAGCCTTTAGTCTAGGACTAATTTTGCTCCATTACTGGCAGTCCCTTTTAGTGCCCTTCAGAGTATTCCACCCAGTGCCCTGTGTATTACAAGGTTTTGCCACTTTGGCTGAAGGGAATGCTGGTTGAGTGAATCCCCAAAATTGTTCCTCCTGTCCATTTTGAATGGCTGTTTTTTGGCCTCAGTTTCTTAACACGTATGCACTGAGAGGTACTCTGCTGAAAATTCTGTTTTTGGCTCTGTCCTCTTCAGTACACTGCCCAGCAAACTTCAGCCGCTTTGTCTTTCCTAAAACCTTGATTCTCGCTGCTTAATTCAAGAAGAATGTTGGATCCCTGAATTAGACTGAGTTCTCCCTCCCTGTGCTGTAGCCTGGAAACTCTCTCAGGCAGTCATAGGACTCACTTCATTTCCTTTTTCTCAGGAATCCTCATACTATGCTGATTTCCTGTTTAATGTCCAAAGTCTGAAAATTGTTGTTATGTATTTTATTTTTGTTTTGTTGTTTCAGTTAAGAGGGTAAACCCAGTCTCTTTTACTCCGTCTTGGCTAGTGGTAGAAACTGGGTGGATCTTCGATTGGGTGTCCCCGAGTTGACTGAGGGGAAAGTAGTGAACTTGGATCATTTGAATTATACTTGGTAATTAAAACTAATATTATAAATTCAGGGAAAGAATAATGGTTTTATTATGCTTCTTGATTTCTTCATAATCTCTAGTATGGTATTGAGCACAGGCCTTAGCAAGTTGTTAACTGAAAGTTAGGCAAGACTTACCCGTGATAGTCCCACCTTCCTCCTTCCTCATAGAAGTTTCAAGTGTATGTTAGTTAATTCTTTGAAATGTTATCAGTTTTATTCTGACTTTAAGAAACCAGACCTTTTGTATCCCTTTAAATACAGCTGAGTCTAAGAGGAAGACTCTTTCAGACTGGCTGATGAACCATGTGGCTCCAGAAGAGGTTTTTGCTTTTCCTGTTAGTATGGCTTTTGAGCTAATTGGTCACATTCTTGCTGGGCGTGGCTGGATTAATAGTTCTGTTCAGAGGCTTCTTTCCTGTATTCCTTCCAGAATACCTTTATTCCAAGCTAAGTAGTGGGGAAGAGAATCAGGGATAGTAGTGCTAATAGTAGTTATATTGAATATGTTGCATGTATAGAAAATGCATATAGTTTACCCTAAGGTGAATATTATTATTATAGTCCTCAGATGTTCAACGTGGCATGATATAATTCTTGCTAAAGGTAGTTAGCTTGTACTGAACCTGTGAGTACTCGAAAGTGTCAAGGAGAAGTCTTTTAAATTGTAACTGTTGGATTCTCCTGTGGAAAGGTAGTGATTTGAAAATGGTGAATTGATTTGCTACTTATATAGCAACTTAAAACTGGATTTAGAGGGAAAGTAATGTCCACTTTCCTAAATTCCAGTATAAGTTAGGAATAATCCATTAGTATTACCTTATGTTTTTCCATTATTTATTTTTAAATTTGTGATATAGCTAGAAATAAGTGATTTGTACAGGTAAGCACTCAGAAATGACTTTAGAGACTGATCAGATGATGTCAGTTGGGAAAGGAGAGTTGTGTTGGAAAACACCTTAGACTTTTGCTTGGTATGGTTAAGGATTTGAGGTTAAGTGGCTATGCAAGTGCAGACTAACTCTTGGCAAATTTATTTCTAATTATAAACTACGTTTGAGTTGGGCTTAATGTAATTTAGAGATGTTATTGGTTCATTGATAACAAACTTCTGGTATGTAGTCCCTGTATGCTTTGAAGCAAAACAGTATAGGAAATGGGCTAATCAAACTAGTTTTATTTTTTTCTGCTACATAAGTTGGTAGTCTGAGTCTCCATAGCTTGTCTTCAGACAATGAATTCTGTATCGAGTGCTCTGTTACTATCATGCTTTCAAAATAATGCTTTATTACAGTATGTCTTTTAGTTAATAGTAACTTAAAAAAGGAAATCTTTAGAAGAAACTAAACGCACAGCATAAACATTCTAACTAAAATCTTGCTGCAAACCTGAATTTTTATAGTGTATTCAATAGAGTTGCAAATTCTACCCTATTTTTATTCTAAGAGTTTGATGTTTAACTAGGGCTGTTTCTTTCAGTTTCTAAGGTGTGATGTAAAAGGACATAATCTTAAGTTTTCAGTGATAAAAAATATACTATTTTAAATATAGGCAGGAATATTAGAGCTTTGAGTAAAATTGAATTACTGGATTGAAATCAATAAAGTCCTTCTTCAACCTTGCATTTGATTTCCTTGTTCAAGTTTTGTCCATGACAAACTGAAACTGGTTCAGCAGTGAGGTTTGACACGAGGATTCTTGATCTATATTTAGATTTGATCTGTATTTAAGATTCTTGATTTATATTCTGTATTTGGGTGTTAAGAAAGTGCCTCCAATTGCCAGTGTTTTTATTTCAACACAGTTTTATTGCTTTTCAACAAAACATACCCAGCTCTTGTAAAGTGTTGGATGTTCCCAGAATGTTATACACCTCTGGCAGAAAAACTCAGTTGTTTCCTCTATAGGAGGGCTGATTAGAAAGACTGGCTTAACGTGATTTTAATGTATTTTAATAGTTTCTGCATTTGTTTAAATAAAATAGAAGAAAACATTCACCATTGTCTCCTAAGACATAAATTTCTTATCTTTCCTTCCTACTTTGAAGGTTAAAACAAAAAAGCAAAGTTGTGTGATGATATTTTAGTGTCTTGAAATGGATTTCTCAGCCATTAAAATAAGGGATATGTGTGGCTTTTGCACCTCACCTGGGATTTGTCAGTGATACTCTGACTTGATATGTGCTTGTTCAGGTTTGTCTTATAGGTAAGATGCCATTGTGTGCCCTTTTTCTTTTGCCCTAGGTTGGAACTTTGTGTTTAATTAGTAAGCCATCATGACCTCTGAACCTTCATTTGTAACAGACAGTAACTAACAGTTATGGAGTACTTACTGTATATTTATAAGTGTTTTATGTGTATAGTTTCATTTAATGTAAATACTTGTTTTGCTTTCTTCAGAGAATTGCTGTGAAGATAAATGTTCTTCAAATGAGATAATGAATGTTTGTACAAACACTGTAGTTATAAATTGTTATTAATGACAATAATACCTAACTACTTTTTCTTTGCCATTGTTGTCTTTAAGGTTTAATGTAGTCTACAGCCTACATTTTTTGGTGCTGTAGTTTTTCCCAGTGCCTCATCTCATAGGATGACACTTGTCTGATAAGTCCAGATAAATCACATGATGTTACATGAGTTATAGATTTGACATTCAGGTTAGCTTTTTATTCTTTAATCACTGGCAATTCATATTGTTATTTGTCTCTTTAAAGTAGAAATCTATTTGTTTTCATATAAATTCTAGAAAAGCTTTGACTTTTTGATGTTACTGGACTCTCTTTACTCTTTCCTACTAATCCCTGTGAAATTGACAATTAAAGACAGATTTGTAGAATGCAAATTAAATTTAAATTGTCATGGGAATGTGTATATGTATGTGTTTATGTGCATATATGTGTATAAAATAACTCTTTGGCCTCTAAATTTTTAAAGGATTAATGATAGTCAAATTAATGAAAGAAGAAAGAACCTAAGCCTATTTCTCCATTTTAGAAAAAGTTTTATGTGATAGTTGCTTTATTATATTGTCAGTTTTCTCATGGTGATTCATTATTATATCTCAAATAGAGGAATATGTTCTGTATCCTTTATTTAAATGAGGAAAGTTCAGCTTTTCTTATCCTTTTAACTCAAATACAGAATAGCATAGGCTGTACATTAATATTTATTGCCAATTTTTTTTTTTTTTTTTTGAGACGGAGTCTTGCTCTGTTGCCCAGGCTGGAGTGCAGTGGCGCATCTCAGTTCACTGCAAGCTCCGCCTCCCGGGTTCATGCCATTCTCCTGCCTCAGCCTCCCAAATAGCTGGGACTACAGGCGCCACCATGCCTGGCTAATTTTTTATATTTTTAGTAGAGACGGGGTTTCACGGTGTTAGCTAGGATGGTCTTGATCTCCTGACCTCATGATCCTCCCGCCTCGGCCTCCCAAAGTGCTGGGATTACAGGCGTGAGCCACCATGGCTGGCCGTATTGCCAAGATTTTGAGGATGACTTTAGAAAAAATGAAATTCTTGAATCTTACACAGCTTCAAACACTATTAACTCAGGTAAAGAGTTATTTGCCATTTTACAATCAGAAATTTTGGTAGACCGAAATGGTAGACTATGAGAGGTAAACTGTGTTGTGATCACCTCTTTTGTCATATATGTTGCTGCTACTTTTTTTCAGGAATTATAGCATTATTCTTAAATACAGGTCAACCTCACTGAAGAATTTAACATGTAGCTGTTGTGTACAATTTGAAGAGTAGAGCAGTGATTTCATTTGCATATTATAATATTTTATGTTTATGGATATCTTTTAAAATTTTCCTAATTAGCAGTGAAACATTTTGAAAGAAATGCTGGATTTGTTGGAAGCTCAGCTTGCATTTTAGCTATACCTTTAAAACTTTAAAAAATTCATTTCTGAATGACTTTACCAATCTAGAATTGAGAAAGACAGAATGAAGAAATAACATTAACCTTTTGCATTTCACCAACCTTCCCTATCCCCACATGAAGCATAGTACCCCATAGGTGGAAACTGTTTTTTTTTTTTTTTCTTTTTTTTTTTTGAGACGGAGTCTCACGCTGTTGCCCAGGCTGGAGTGCAGTGGCGCGATCTCGGCTCACTGCAAGCTGGTGGAAACTGTTTTAATTTTTATTTTGTTTCCAACAACTTAAGCATATGTTAGTCTGGGCTTTCAGGAGTTATCTTGTAGAATAAGATTATTAAAGGACCCTACCATTTTCTAAGTAGATTTTATCCTAAATTTATTACTGCATTGGAAAAGTTGGCTTTTTAAAAAAATTTAACCAATGTCTTATGATACCATCCTCTCCTATTCCTCCCACCGAGTTACCAGTTTAATTTGAAAACTTTGACTTTCCTGCCTATCCAAGTATGCAAGATTTTGCATTGTTCTTACATAAATGAACAAATCTTTGAAGCACGAGAAGTTGAGTATTTGTTTTATGTGCTCTTCATCTAGGTGCTTGTAGTAATGTTGGCACTTACAGGAGAAATTAAGAGATGAGACAGAGAAGTGAAAAAGGGAGTCTTTAAAATAAGTGATTAAATTTTAGGCATTTATAGTATGCGGAGTGAGTACTTTTTGAAAATGACCAGTTAATAGGGGAAAATAACATTTCTACCTTTAAAAAGAATGTTCTTTGAAATGAGAAGTATTTTTAAAAGTTACTTAAATAAGAATAGTAGGTTATTTTAGTTACAATCTCACAAAAATGATATTGTAGTATGTGACATGAAATATAGTAGTTTTGCCTATGTACATGACATTGAATGTAGTCAAAAGTTTGCAATGTAATTTTTAATTTGAATTGTATTATACATTATTTCACATTTATTATTCAATTTAATTCTACCTTGTCCTGAAAAAGAGTTGAAGAGATACAGAAATGTGTTTGTGTAATGCAGAATGGGTAAAAAAGACAAATGAGGTAGGAAAAGAAGTCAAAGTATTTGTATAGATATTAAATAACTTATTTTAATTTTGTAGCGCTTTATTTTGTTTTTGTGGGCAGTGAGGTATTAAAGTACCAAAAAGATCTCTATATGTAACCCTTCATATTTGGAGGTAATTTGGAGTGATAGTATTTTTGCAGCCTTTTATTTAAGGAGCCAGGAAAGCAGATTTCATACTTGCATTTTGGTCACAGAATAAAAGTGAAAGTTTTAAATAATAATAAGGATAGTTTGGGAAGATCAGGTATATAATGATAAGAATTGAGTTAGGATTTTGTACCATACATGATTTATGATAAAGCTTTTCTTACTATGATACTAAAGGCTTTGATTGTAAGTTCAAGTAGTTTTCAGTGCAGAATCCATCATCGTGGAACCTTATATAATAATGATTGTTGAGCACATTTTGACAGAACTTAACGTCATGTTGTTGCTTATTTAGAAAAAAATGCTTAATACCAGTAATCTTTTTATTTTTTCTATCAAGTATAATTTGTTTCTGAGAGGATTAAAAATAACACAGTGAATTGAAGTGCTATTTCTTGGCAGTTTTTAATTTAAGAAAATCTGATAAAGTAGTTTAGAACTTTTCTTTCTTTTTATAGAGACAAGGTCTTGCTTTCTTGCCTAAGCTGGTCTTGAACTCCCGACCTTGAGTGATCCTCCTATATTAGCCTCCCAAAGTGTTGGGATTACAAGCATGAGCCACTGTGCACAGCTAGATAGCTAAGAGAAATATGGATTAAGTTGGCTATTATAAGTTACAGTTTTCAAATATGATTTAAAATAAATATTGTTAGATTAACATTAAGGGCTAAAGTGAAATTACCAAAGCATGTATTAAAGAAAAATTTGAGGTGATATCACATGTTCTCACATGTGAAAGATATGTGAGAGCTAAAAAATTTGATCACATGAGAGTAGAGAGTAAAAAGGTTGATAACAGAGACTGGGAAAGGTGAGTGGTGGGGAGAATGAAGAGAAGTAGGTTAAAGGGTACAAACATGCAGTCAGAAGGAATAAATTTAATGTTATAATTCCCTGGTTGTTCATGATATATACCATGTACCATTTCATATAATTCATGTAATATACCCTCTTATTTTATAGGCAAAGCAACAGTAGCCTAAGTCTTGCCAGGGGATAAAAATATTTCCGAATAAATAAAGTGATACATAAATCATATAACTTTCATTTTAGGCTATGGTCATGATCAAATACATTGATTTGTTATTTATAAAATTAAAATTACTGATTTAATAAATAGTGGTACCTGTCTTTTCGTCTATCTGTATTAGAACAGCATTAGTAATAGGAAGCAAGCAGGATAGTTGCTAAAAGCACATGCACTGTCAAAAATAAGAAGTGGGATCTCTTTTCAATGGGGGGAGACAGAAGAAGGCAGGAAAAGTACAGCAATCCAGGTTAGGTTATTGTGGTAAACCTTTCTCAGAAGCTTCTTAACACAGTTCTGAAGAAGGTAACATAATTATAATGTGCTCATAAAGTAATGAGGCAAAAAAAGTATTTTTCAAAGTAGTTACTGTGAGGAAGTTATACATTGGAAAATATAGTTGCTAAAAATATTTTGAAATTCTTTATGAAATTGGTTTCAGAACCTTTTAAAACTGTGCAAGATCATTTTTGTAGCCATAGATCAAGATTAAATTTTTTGAATTGTAAAAGTATAGAATATTTAGAGAAAGTGAAAAGTAACCCTGTTTTCACGTACTAATGAAACCATTGTTCTTTGCAAAGTTTTTTCATATGGATTCTTTAGATAATACTTATTTTAATTTTCTCAGGTGTAGATTTTTTGGTATTTATCCCTCTTGAGTTCTTTGAGCTTCATGTATCTGTAGTTTGGTATCTGTCAATTTTGGAGAATTAACCACCATTATTCACATATTTATTCTGTTTCTTTTCTCCGGATATTCTCATTATCCATAGTTAATACCTTTTGTAATTATCCCACAGTTTTTAAATATTTTGTTACTTTTTAAAAAAACTCTTTTTGCCTTTCAGTTTGGGAAGTTTCTATCAACTCTATACCTTCAAGTTCACTGATGGTTTTCTCTGCTGTGTCTAGTCTGCTGTTGTATCCATCAAAGGCATTCTTCATTTCTGTTACTGATTTTTGTTATTTCCATTTCAGTTTGTCTTAGAGTTTCCATGTCTATGCCTACAGTGGCCATCAGTTTTTGAATGTCGTGTAGTTTTTTCCATTAAAGCCCTTAGCACATTAATCGTTGTTACTAAATTCTCGCAGTGATAATTCCAAAATCTCTGCCATATATGAGTCTGGTTTTGATGCCTGTGTTGTCTTTTCAGACTCTTATTTTTTGCCTTCAGCATGCCTTGTAATTTTTTTGTTTGTTTGATAAGCTAGATGTGACATAAGGGGTAAAAAGAACTAAGGCCTATCTGGCTAGAGTTAGGCTGTGTTTACTGTTTGCTGTAGCTTTGGTGTCAGAGATTAAAATTTCCTCTCCTGTATCTGTCTTTGTCTCCTTTGTTGTCTTTGGGTTTCCCTAATAACTCCTTCATAAGTAGGATCCGAGGCTTGTAGTTATTTAAGCTATAAGCCCCTGTTATTACGCGGGAGCCCTATTGATGTGTGTGTGTGTGTGTGTGTGTGTGTGTGTGTGTGTGTGTGTGTAAAAGTGTTCTATAATCTTATGATTAGCTCTTAATGAGCTTGTGTCTTTGGACTGTGACTTTCATGAGTGCTTTTTAGCTCCTGCAACTTCTGCCTCCCAATGCTTAAGTGAGAAAGTAGGAAGGCTGGGAGGGGGCTGGAGTTTCATATTTCTCTTCCCACAAGTTGGTTAGGTGGTGGATAACAAACTGTGGAATGTGAAACTTCGGATGAGGGGAGGCTAATGTAGCTTCTTTTGAGGGCAGGTCTTTGTTATTGGGAACAGAGATCTCTGAGCAATTTCAGAATGGTTATTTTTTTCTCTCCTATTGGAAGCTAGAGGGAATTTTTCTTTGATCTTCACTTGTAAATCTCTGATGGGGCACCTGGAGATAAAACTCAGGAAAGTTTCCCCTCACACTCTTTCTCCCCTAGCCAGACTGCCCATCCCTGAGTTTTTAATTCTCAAACTAGTCCACATTGAACCTCCAGCAACTTATATGACAGTGTAAATGTTCCCATGGATACTGGCTCCAGCTGTGTGTTTCTCTTGCTGGGGTTTGTGATACCCGGAGCTGTGATTTTCTGTATTCACATCTCTCTCCAGTTTTGGGAGCAGCAGTTTGTCCTGAACCTCAGTTCTCTATTGGGTCTAAGAAGAGTTAACTGATTTTCGGCCAGACATGGTGGCTCACGCCAGTAATCCCAGCACTTTGGGAGGTTGAGGCTGGCGGATCACGAGGTCAGGAGATCAAGACCATCCTGGCTAACACGGTGAAACCCTGTCTCTACTAAAAATACAAAAAAATTAGCCGAGCATGGTGGTGGGCACCTGTAGTCCCAGCTATTTGGGAGGCAGAGCCAGGAGAATGGCATGAACCTGGGAGGCGGAGCTTGCAGTGAGCTGAGATCTGCCACTGCACTCCATCCTGGGCGACAAAGCCAGACTCCATCTCAAAAAATAAAAAATAAAAAATAGAAGAGTTACTGATTTTCAGTTTGTTCAGCTTTCTGGTTGTGAGGATGCAAGTGATGACTTCCAAGCTCTGTCCGCGTCAGACCAGAAATCCTTAATGATATTTAAAAAATTGTCAGATATTTTATTTTCTGTACCTTTTTGACTGTTTCGTTCTTCATCTGGAATTTAGCTGTGTAGGGATGCAGGGAATAGGATATGTGTCTAGACCATCTGATTATGCTACTTTGTCTAATAGTTCTAGCATTAGGATTATACTGTTTTAAATTTTTATAGCATTAAAATCTTTAGTATCTGGTAGGGCTAATCTTGCTTTACTTGCCTATTTCTTGTTGCATATGAAGCTCAGAATTGTTTTGTCAAGTCATTGAAAAAAGGAAGTAGGATTATAAATAGAACTGCTTAAAATTAGTAGTATAATTAGAATGATAGTGTTATGATGTTTGGACTTCTCCTCTGGAAATTTATTTCTCTTTGTTGACTCAGATCTTTTTTTATGTTTTGGAGGTTTTGTAGTTTTCTTTTTCTCCTTTTTTTTTTTTTTTTTTGAGACAGAGGCTAGCTCTGTTACCCAGGCTAGAGTGCAGTGGCACAATCTCAGCTCACTGCAACCACTGTCTCCAGGGTGTAAGCGATTCTCATGTCTCAGCCTCTTGAGTAGCTGGGATTTCAGGTGTGCACCACCACTCCCAGCTTATTTTTTATATGTTAGTAGAAATGGGATTTTGCCATGTTGACCAGGCTAGTCTTAAACTCCTGGCCTCAAGTGATCTGCCTGCCTCGGCCTCCCAAAGTGCTGGAATTACAGGTATGAGCCACCACACACGGCCTCATAATTTTCTTTGTCTCATTTACAGAAGTTTCTTGTGAGGTATATTTTCTGCATTTTTAAAGTCCTTTTATTTTGAAATAATTTTTGATTCACATGAAAGTTGTACAGATAGTACAGAGTTCCTGTGTATCCTTCACCCAGTTTTCCCTATCATGACAGCTTATGAAACCATAATACAGTTATCAAACACAGGAAATTGATGGTGGTATGATACTAGTAATTAAACTACAGACCTTATTTAGATTTTACCAGTTTTTACCTGTACTCTTTTTTTGTCGTATGTATAGTTTTGCTGTTATTATTGCAATGGCCTTCTACTATATTTCTCTCTCTCTGTCTCTCTCTTTGCCTCCTTCCCTGCCTTCTGAAGAGTAAGAATGGTGTTAATTTTCAGAAGCTGCTTTGCTAATAGATTTTAAATTCTGAGTTTTTAGTTGCTTTCGTTGAATGTTTTTTACATTTTTAAATTGTTTTTAAAATTTTTCTCTTTTCAAAGGTATTGATCATTGAATTTTTAGGCATGTAACTTTCTCATTTGCTAAAAATGTTATTTTTGTTTCTTTCTATAGCATGTCTTATTGCATTGCATTGGCTAGGCTAGAGTTCCAAATTACACTTTTTGTGCTGAATTTTTACATAACAGTCTTTGAGTTTCCCTTTAAGAGAAAAATTAGCTACTGTGTACATTATTAGTTGATTTCTCTAATATCTGACATTAAAATTAATCATTGATAGCAATGAATGCTTTACCAAGTTTCAGGAGTTCTAATCATTTCAAATAAATCATGTCATTTAACCCTTACAACCTCCTAAGATAGGTGTCAATATTATCCCTGTTTACAGGTGAGTAAATTCGGTTAGGTTAAATAATATAAGCTCAAGGTCACATAGTTAGGTGAGAAGCTCAAACCTGAGTTTTAAGTTTCTTACTCATTTTGCATTTAACTATTCTTTTATATTCTCTTCTATAGCAATAGAAAAGATCAATTGTAAACTATTCAGATGAATTTCATTTTACAGCATACGTTTATTCCACGGAAGTGGCATTCTATGATGGAGTGAATTAGGGCATGGTGGCTCATGCCTATAATCCCAACACTTTGGGAGGCCGAGGTGGGTGGATCACCTGAGGTCAGGAGCTTGAGACCAGCCTGGCCAACATGGTGAAACTCTGTCTTTACTAAAAAAAAAAAAAAAAAAAAAGCCGGACATGGTGGTGCATGCCTGTAGTCCCAGATACTCAGGAGGCTAAGGCAGGACAATTGCTTGAACCCAGGAGGTGGAGGTTGCAGTAAGTTAGGATTGTGCCACTGAACTCCAGCCTGGGCAACAGAGCAAGACTCTGTCTCAAAAAAAAAAAAAAAAAAAAAAAGAAAAGAATGGAGTGAATTAATTTCATAAAGAAAATTCAGGTTAAACACTATTTGCAAACTGATATTCCAGAATTTAAATAGACTTTATCAAAATTGTATGTTTGTTGTTTTTTTTTTTTTTTTTTTTTTTTTTTTTTTTTTTTTTTTGAGACGGAGTCTCGCTCTGTCACCCAGGCTGGAGTGCAGTGGCTGGATCTCAGCTCACTGCAAGCTCCCCCTTCCGGGTTCCCACCATTCTCCTGCCTCAGCCTCCCAAGTAGCTGGGACTACAGGCGCCCACCACCTCGCCCGGCTAGTTTTTTTTTGTATTTTTTAGTAGAGACGGGGTTTCACCGTGTTAGCCAGGATGGTCTCGATCTCCTGACCTCGTGATCCGCCTGTCTCGGCCTCCCAAAGTGCTAAGATTACAGGCCTGAGCCACCGCGCCCAGCTGTATGTTTGTATTTTAAAGGATCAAAATACTGAGCCTCCACCTTCCTCCCTCCTTCCTTCCAGAGGTATTAATTAAGTATAGCCCCTATTGAAAATCCAAATATGTCAAAATTTACTTAGGTGGATATGGAATTAAGTGTGGGAATATAAGGTAATTAATATTTTATATTTAAATATGAAGGACCATGTATAGTTAGCTTTTTGAAGAACATCAAATACTAACTTTTCTATCATATAAGTTGTATGCATTCTTTCTTATTTGTGATAACTTTACGATGATGTCAAAGTTTCACTGCGACTTAAGGGTGAGTAAATTATAAAACAGTAGAATCTTTTACTTGAAAGAGGCCTTGATTTTACTCAGCTTCCTCCCCATTGTGGGAATGCCTTCCTCTCCTTCATTTTTTCAGCATCTTATTTGGGAGAAAAGGTTTAATTTTTAATTCCTAGCTGCAGTCTTTAACAGTTTTCTTAAAATATGTATTCTTATCAGATTGCCTTTCCTTCTATCTTTTATACATACATAATCCCTTTCAAATCTGAGCCAATCTATCTTTTTTTTTTTTTTTCTGGTAGCTATATTGATTTCTTGAGGTACCTTTATCTTCTGCATTGGCATCCATTGGTACCTTTTGTTCCACCTGTCCTACTCTTATTTCAGTGATTTAGATGAGGTAAAATCTGTAAAAATCACACTTGTGCTTGTAGATCTTAATTATGTAATAAAACTTTAAAAATGCATTATATTTTTGTCATTGACCTTTATTACATGTGTACTCAGACAATAATCATTGTCTGATATTTAACTAGAGCATGTGTTTAGCATGCATACCTAGCACTGATCTGTTACTGTAACATTCATATTCTGAAATTCTCTGGAAGGAAACAGTAAAGTTATATTGAACATGGTTTTCTATTTTGTGTTTGGAGATGGACTGTATTTAGAGACATCTTCTTTTCCACCAGAAGTTCTGTTTTAAATTAATGAGAAATTGGGTGAACTTATTTTCTTGCTCAGGTACACAGCTTGAAGTTTTGGAAGTAAAGTATACAGAGTCTTTTCTATACAGGAATGGTGGAATTTTCTAGACTCAATTAAAGTACTGTTGCCTAATTTTTTAATGAGAACCTTCTTTCCCAATACTTAAAATGTCAGTACTTGCAATTAAGTTGCTGTGAATAATTCCTCTTGCACATTTTTTCTTCAGCTTTTTCATTTTTCCAAGTTGAGTTTTGAATTTTTGCTCTCTTTTGACAGCTTTATTTATTTATTTATTTTTTGACTAGGACTCGCTACATAGCTTTCGTGATAACTCACTTATGGAAAACAGTGGGATGGATGTTCAGATGTTATAACTTCTCTTTTTTGGCAGGGATGGGGTGGATGAGTAAAAAGAAAAAAGGAGTAAGTCAGTGAATGTTGGCAGGTATTCAGATATTTCTTCTGTGTGTCATTCACCTTGGCACAGTTAAGTAACTGCTTATGATAAAGTTTTTCACACAGTCTCAGAAAATAAGGAGTTACAAATAATAATGTGGGTAACTGATTAGTATCCAACTAGCAGTGGTGTTGGATGGATTAATCGATTCTTAGAGAGTGTAGGACATGTCAGAACAGTGTAAATTCAAACTGCTATTACGACAAAGTAAAAGTTACTCTGAAAAATAAGTAATTCAACTGGTAGAAGAAACTTTAAGGGATAGACTAGATTTGGTTTTCTATATGGTCTTTCATTCTGAATACTAATTAGTACTTGAACATATGTGAAGCTCAAGTGTTGTTGTTTTAGAAATACAGTTGTGAAGTGGTTATGCAAATAAATTAAGTTTAAATTTCTTGCCATGTAAAATGTGTAGAAGGACTTATTGAGGTTTACTTGGACTTTTATTGTATTTAAGGACAGGAGTTAAATGTAAGTCCTGAAGAAAAAGAAGTG
This sequence comes from Macaca nemestrina, assembly GCF_043159975.1. Classification (NCBI taxonomy): domain Eukaryota; kingdom Metazoa; phylum Chordata; class Mammalia; order Primates; family Cercopithecidae; genus Macaca; species Macaca nemestrina. The sequence continues at coordinate 146,717,146 of NC_092125.1, read as the reverse complement.
TTTCATACCACACTTATTTCAGAGTAAAGCTTAGTTGTAGCTGTGTACAATAATCAATTGTAAAAAGGTATTTCCATTCCTCCGTTGTCCTTTTGGCTTATTTCTGTTGTCTTATTCAATTTGCTTTGGATTTGTTTTTGCAGTGGGAAAATTAATTTGAGCTGCAGTGTGTCAGGATTACTTAGCAAAAAATTACTGTTTGTTGCCACACAAAAAAAGTAGATACTACTTAACCTTTTTTACTCCATGTCATGGATATACTTACGTTTTCACCTTGTAGAATACTGAATCAAGTTTACACTCTTAGGGTCTTAGAGTAGTGGTTTGCGCTCTTGGCTACATGTTGGAATCATGTTGGAAGATTTTAAAAATGCTGGTGCATGGGTCTCACCCTTGAAAGATTGATTGATTGCCTTGGGGTGTGGCCTGCGCCTCAGTTCCTATGTACACTAAGGTTAAGAGCCTCTCTTCTAGAGACTCATGCACAATAATACTTGTTAAAATTAACTCCTAAAAATTGTCATGTAGTCATAAGATTAATATATCATGAATGTGTAAAATTATGTTCTTGAGTTTACCATGGTCTTCTTAAAATGAGCAGTGTTAATACTACTACACATATTTTGAGAAGTGTTTACCACATTTGGCCAAAAGACCAAAAAGCTCAGCAATTAACTGCCTAAAGTTGCAAAGCAGGTGGAGAAATAATGTTTTCTTAGTTAGCTTAATAATGTATATGTCAAGGGGGTGGATAAGATTCCAGTTAAACTGTTTACTGTTAGCAATATTTTTTTGTAAGCTGTTTTTGTAAATCCACAGTGTGCCTTCTAGCTTTTTTTCTCTTACTCTCAAAACTGAAATAGGCTTGGTACAGTGGCTCATGCCTGTAATGCCAGCATTTTGGGGGAGGCCAAGATGGGAGGACTGTGTGAGGTCAGGAGTTCAAAAGTTCAAGACCAGCCTGGACAACAAAGTGAGATCCCCCGTCTCTACAAAAAATAAAAAAATTAGCCAGGCATGGTGGTGTGTGCCTATAGACCCAGTTACTCAGGAGGCTGAGGTGAGAAGATAATTTGATTCCAGGAGGTAGAGTCTGCAGTGAGCTATGGTCTTACCACTATACTCCAGCCTGGGCAAGAGAGCAAGTCCCTAATGAAAAAGAAAAACAGAAACCTGAAACAGATGATCGAAGTTGCATGTACAAATGTTATTAAAATAGATTCATCATTTGAATATTTAGTTACTATTTACTAAAGCTGCATGTTTAAGGGTTTCTTTAGGTGACTTCACATATACTGTTGTATTCATTAGGCTACGGTAGGAAGTCCAGTTAGATTTAAACTGATACTTGTTCTACTCAGAATAATTTATGTCACCTGAAGAGAGGCTGATGGCTGTCTTCTTATTTCAGCATATTTGGATATGGGAAAATTAATTAAACTGAAATTCACATATGACTTTCGAAATGACTATTGAAAACACACTGGTGACTGGGCACAGTGGCTCACGTCTATAATCCTAGCTAGCCCTTTGGGAGGCTGAGACAGTAGAATTGCTTTGGCAAGGAGTTCAAGACCAACCTGGGCAACATAGCAAGACCCCATCTCTACAAAATATACAAAAATTTACCATGTGAGGTGGCATGTGCTTGTGGTCCCAGCTACTTGAGTGGCTGAGGTAGGAGAATTGCTTGAGCCTGGGAGATGCAGTCAGGCGAGATGGTGGCACTGCACTCCAGTATGGGTGACAGAACAAGACCCTGTCTCAAAAAAAGAAAACACATTGGGAAGTAGAAAAGCTGCTCACGAGCCATGTAAATGACATGTAGCCCAAACATCTGTACTATGCTGTAGAACTGGAACAAAATGATATTAAGGATAATTTTAGAAGCATCTTCCTGAATAGTTACTGATCCAGGCCAATTCTTGGCAAAATTATGTCATTGGTTTGTATTTGGTCCTTGCCTGTTTTCTGGAGACCCTCCTACTCTGTCCCTAGTGCTGTGACACTTTCCTTTTCATTCTTTTCTAAAGTATCTGGATTTGTCTTCCTATAAATTATATAATATTCCTTCATTTTTTCATCTCCTTTGACCAAAATCTTTTCTTAGCCATGGAGTTTTTGTTCTTGGGGAGGGGCTGGCAGGTTGAGAGACAAAGCAATTATACCATTTTCTCCCTGATTATTTACTTAACCATAAACCTGTGTACCTACCACTTGGCTTTATTAAATATTAATATACTTCTACATTTATAAAAAAAATTACAGCCAGGTGCGGTGGTTCACACCTGTAATCCCAGCACTTTGGGAAGCTGAGGCGGGTGGATCAGTTGAGGTCAGGAGTTGAAGACCAGCCTGGCCAACATGGTGAAACCCCGTCTCTACTATAAATACAAAAAAGTTAGCCGGGCATTGTGGTGTGTGCCTGTAATCCCAGCTACTCAGGAGGCTAAGGCAGGAGAGTGGCTTGAACCCGGGAGGCGGAGGTTGCAGTGAGCCGAGATTGCACCACTGCACTCCAGCCTGGGCAACAGAGCAAGACTCCATCTCAAAAAAACAAAAACAAAAAAACTACAGCTATATCAAAGCCCCTGGTAGCTGCTACTGAGCTTGTTTTCCTCCCTTCTGCTCACTGGTAACTGCCGGGTGGAGTTTATCTTTTTCAAAAACATTTTCAGAAACCAAGTTAATCTTTTAAGTAATAAATCAAAATGAGTGAAATTTAGGAGAGAAACGTTTATGGGCAGAAGCTTAATACTGTACTTAGAGGTTATAAATAGTTGATAAAACCAGTTCTGCATCTGGATTGTTTTCATCCTTCTCTGTTTGACTATTCAGTGCTAATTGTTTAAAGACTTTCCTAATAAAAAATTGAAAATGCTTGCAAACATAGGCTATAAGGAGACACAAAGGATTAATTCTACTTTGTTAAAATCTACTAATATGTGTTGAAATGTGATTATGGCTTGTCGACAAGGATCCATTGGATGAACAGAATTCAGTGTTTATAGAACTAGATTGTTGGCAGGTACACTTAACTACTGCCAGCATCACTCAAACCAGCCAACTCTTTCATCTTTAGTAAATACTTTGTCAAATAAGAGATCAGTCTCTTTAAATTTTAGATAATGAATAGAATTCGTTTAGACGTTAGTTTACAGTGCAGTTAAAATAGGCTATCTTAGATTATCTTTGTTCTTCTATTTGGTTTAGATTAAAAGTGCTAAAGGAATGCTGAAGAGGGTGGAACAAGAGCATAAACATTTTTGAGAGGGTAGAACAGAGAGCATAAACATTTTTGGAGTTCTAAATCTAAGTAAAATTATTTCAGAAATGAAAATATTTTGTATTATTTCTGAGGAAAATCAACTTTTTGGGGGGTACTTTTTCTACAGCACTGTTTAGCTGTTTTTGGCAAATGAAAAAGGATCCAGGTAATGGGGTAGAGACAGAGATTTCCTATTTGAAGTTGAGGCAATGAATAACTCCTTGCCCCACTCCAGTCTCCTTAAGAAATAAGCTTTTCTTCATTGATAAGATAAAGTTAGTTTTATACTGTTTATTTAAAACACCACCACCACCACCATCTCAACTCTTCCCCCAAATTAGCTTTGCGTCTGAACTCTACTTTAGTCAATGATTCCTTTATATTTTTATATCTCTTAGACTTGAAAACTAGGAGTCATCCTTGATTTTTTTTTTTTCCCGCTTATCTACAATCATCAAATTTTCTGGAGCTGTCTCCTTAGGACTTGCTTTAAGTTTTACGTTTTATAACAAACATGATAATGTTAGTGGTTTCTTTCAGCTTTAAAATATTATGACCTTTAAGATCTAAAATTAAATGTTGAAATGTAAAATTTAAAGGCTTATTGAAAGAATGTTAATAACTTGTTTAAAGAGTCTTGGTTTTAGATTAGATTCTCCTAACTAAAAGGATCCTAAAAATTAAGGGTAAGATATTTAGAACTTTGTACTAAGTGTAAAGTCTTAGTATTACACATAAATCATTGGGTATTTATTAATATTATTTAAATGTCTGATACTGAGCTTTGCATCTTATGGAGAAAAATCTTTGGATTCCAGTTGAAGCAAGAAGAAATTTATTGTTATATCTTAACCAGCATGTAGGCAACTGGGACCCTTCAGATACTGACACTAAGAGAACTTAATCCCAAAATAAATAAAAATTTTGAATTAACATTCTTTTTAGTCCGGGTGCAGTGCCCCATGCCTTTAATCCCAGCACTTTGGAGACTGAGGCTGAGGCTGGTGGATCATTTGAGCCTAGAAATTTGAGACCAGCCTGGGCAACATGGCAAAACCGTGTCTCTATAAAAAGTAAAAAAATTAGCCATGTGTGGTGGCAGACACCTGTGGTTCCAGCTACTCGTGAAGCTGAAGTGGAAGGATCTGAGCCCTGGGAGGTTGAGAGTACAGTAAGCAGTGATTACACCACTGCACTTCATCCTGGGCAGAACTAGACCCTATCTCGGGGAAAAAAAAAAAAAAATTCTGGCCAGTCAGGGTAGCTCACACTTATAATCCCAGCACTTTGGGAGGCCAAGGCAGGTGGATTACCTGAGGTCAGGAGTTTGAGACCAGCCTGGCCAACATGGTGAAACCCCGTCTCTACTAAAAATACAAAAATTAGTTGGACGTGGTGGCGGGTGCCTGTAATCTCAGCTACTTGGGAGGCTGAGGCAGAAGAATCGCTTGAACCCGGTCAGTGGAGGTTTGCCGTGAGCCAGGACTGTGCCATTGCACTCCCTGGGTAACGAGCGAAACTCCATCTCAAAAAAAAAAAAAAAAAAAAAAAAAAAAAAATTCTTTTAAAAGTCACCTTGAGACATTTAATGTTATTTATTTCCTTTGTGGCGGCTGGGGGTGATAAATTGCAAAAAGAGATAATAATATATAGGTTGATCTTATTCTAATACCATAAAATTAAGAAAAAAATTATTCGATAGTGGAAGATGTCTAGGAGAATTAATAGGAAGCATAAACAGAGTTTTGAAGACAGGGAACTTTTGAGGGTATAACTTTTGAGGCAGAGTGGGTGATAAATTTGAGTAGATAACTTAGAAAATGTTAAATGCCAGAATGACATAAATGTTTTTTGGTCTAGTGCTTTTAAAAAATTGACATATTCTCTTTTCTTTTTTTTTTTGAGACAGTCTCACTCTGTTGTCCAGACTGGAGTGCAGTGGCATGATCTTGACTTACTGCAGCCTCCCCCTCCTGGGTTTTAGGAGTTCTCATGCCTCAGCCTCCCAAGTAGCTGGAATTACAGGTGTGCACCACCAAGCCCGGCTCATTTTTGTCTCTTTAGTAGAGATGGGGTTTCACCATGTTGGCCAGGCTGGTCTTGAACTCCTGACCTCAAGTGATCCACCACCGTGGCCTCCCATAGTGCTTGAATTACAGGCGTGAGCCACTGTGCCCTGCCAAAATTGACATGCTTTTCTAAATGGTGTCTTGCTATTTAGGAAATTTTATTTTTAATGGTAAAAGCATGTTTGCTTGAAGAAAATGCTGTGGTGCGCCTTTTTCTCTACTAAACTATTCCAGTTCCTAAATCTGCATAGAACCATGAAAAATAATATTTTTAACTTCCTAGACGTTTTGCTTATGTTCATTAACTCAAATTGTCATGAAGCAACTCCTGTGTATACTAGATACTTTGCTGTTTTTACCCTACTTCCATTGTACGTTTAGCTTCAAACGTAAGATTCATTCCTTTGGCCTATTTCTAATTTGCAAGTTGCTATATTCTACTTTCTATGAAACTAGTGTGTATTATCTCTTATATCCCTCTAAATTTTCTTGAGGGTTAATAGTATGTTTCCCTTTGATCACCACCAGCAAGTACTGGGGGTCAGACTGACTCTGAAAGGAGCAGGTATTTGAAGTTCTCTGGAAGGAACATGGGATTTTATTAAGGATTTTAAGAATGGATAGGAATTTGATGAGGAAAATTCACGGCAGACAGGATGGCATGATGAAAGGTGTGAAAACAGAGTGCTCAACATAAGAGATGTATGGTAGAAATATAGAATATTGTTATGATATAGTAGGGAATATTATTGGGAAGATGGAGAAAAGATCATCAAATGAGTTTCTGGTCATTTAGTAATGTCTGTCATTTATTGAATGCTTACTGCATATCCAGCTCTGTTAGGCTCTTTACAAAAACATCTAATATTGACAACAGTTTTGTGTGGCGGATATTATTCTCTGAAGAAATTGGGATTTAGAGAGACTAAATAGGTTATAAGACTCATGGAGCTAGTAAATTAGATTTGATTCCACATCTCTTTTAAAATATGCTGCCATCATAAGCCTCTTTAATTAATTGCTTTGTAGTGACCTCTAGATTCTATGTAAGAAGCAACAATCTTGAATTAATTGCTTTGTAGTGACCTCTAGATTCTATGTAAGAAGCAACAATCTTGAACTTGTACTTACAGACTAGGCGATTACCTTAACAGGGAAGAACCATGATTATGAATATGCCAGGCATCAGAAGAACTTCTATGAATATGCCAGGCATCGGAAGAACTTCAAATATAAATCTAGTACTACAGGAATGTGAACTGATGGCCTGAAAAAGACTGCATTTATTTTGGATAACAAAATAATTTCTTGGCCGGGTGCAGTGGCTCATACCTGTAATCTCAGCACTTTGGAAGGGTGAGGCAGGTGGATGGATTGAGCCCAGGAGTTTGAGACCACCCTGGACAGGATGGCGAAACCTGGTCTCTACAAAAAAATAAATAAATAAATAAAATAAAATAACTTATTGGTATCCAAGGCTCTTTAAAACACAATTAAAGTCTCTGGAACAAATGCTGAAAGCTGTGTGTCCAAAGAGGTCTTCGTCACTCTAAGTCTTAAATATTTGACAGTTTAGGTTTGGATGAAGTAAACATTGGGTTTTACTAATAATATGGTTGCCTATTTTGGCATCCTAAATTTAGAAGTTGGTTTTTATGTGTTAAAATTTTTTTTTAATCCAAAGGTAACATTGTTTATATCTTCAAAGAATACCAGACTGACGTATTTTTGTTATTATTGTTTAGTTTGGTAGGCTAATAATGTTTTCCATTGAACTGCAACAATTTTAGTAACTGGCAGCATGTAAATTAAAGAATTTTAGAGTTGAAAGGATCTTAGTGATTGTCCGGTGAAGTCTTCTTGCTGTTCAGATAAGGGAAATGAAGCGCTTTTGAATTAGATGAATGTGACTCCAGTTACTTATTCAATTAATGCTGTTAGAACTAGGATTAGAACTCTTTTTACCAAATGACACTACTTCCAGTGTTTATAAGAGGGTATATGTAGATCACCACCATAATAGGACATGATTCTGTTACTGGTTATGAGGCTGGCTTGCCCAAAGTAATGGTCTTAGCTGGGTAAGATATAGGTGGTCACATAGCAGAATCTTAGGATTCTTTTTACAAAATACATATGCTGACCCCTCTTTGAAATCCACTTGGCTGAAGAGACTGTCAGATTAAGAGCATCTTTAATCAGTAAGCAAAGGCCCCCTGGCAAGAAAAATGTGTAAAATATTCTTGTGTTTTGGAAATAGGTGTCTAGAAAATATGTAGCTTAATAACCTAATTAATGCATATAGCATTACAGATGTGTACCATAAAGCTGTCCTTTCCACTGTTCACTAACAAAATACATTTGATTCAGTTACCATATATGTTCTGAAAAACTATTAGTAAAAAACTTAGACTTCTGAGACCTCTTATTTTTTCATATTATTTTTATGGATGTCCAAATTCTCCTTGTCAAGAATTGTGAAGGGTCTGAGATTTTATTGCAGGCTAATAAATTAGCCTACTACAGTTTCATGGATAACTGAAGGTAAAAAGATGTGAGTATCAGCATGTTTTGCACCAGTTTCCTGAGCTCCAGCTACCGTAGAGTGACATGAAGTGGGCTGGATGATATCTACACATGCATGGGATGCAGACAGGAACCTTAAGTTGAGAGAGCCCACATTTTTGATCCAGAGGAAGACATACTCTTTTTATCTTCCAAGGTTTTTGTTAAATGACCACCCTTGAAAAGATAGTCTGGAGCAAAGAGTATGTTTGCAACTTGCGGGACAGGCAGAAATGTGAAAGACCAATGGAGAATTGTCTCCTAATAGGCATTATATTATATTAGACCAATGAGGCCATTGTTTATTCTCAATATAAATGAAATATGTTCAGAAATTCTTAGTGTGTCAGGAATATGACCTCTGCGCACTTTGTTTTTAATTCCAGAAAAATATCTGTTGTTTGCATATTACTTGCCCTTGTTTAGTATAATAACATGAAAGTTAACTTGCTTTAGTTTTGATGAAGGGTGTTCTGGTTAATTGGATTTTATTTTTAAATACTTAAATTCCTTTATGCCAAATGGACATACCCTGTTCCTTTGTCCCATCTCCTTTTTCTTTTTTTTTTGTTTAAAGTCAAAACATTTATCCTCCATGTTGTTTTAATTTCAGCAAATACTTAACAGTGTGCCTATCATAGGTCAGATTCTGAATGCTAGCCAGGCGTATGGATAAGAAAGATTGTGTATTCAGTTATTCAGAGTTATTTCACTAAACGTGCCATTTGAGGGCAGGAGACACAAGGTAGGCTAAATGTTAGAAGGATGTTCCTGGGAGAGCAAATAGTATGTACAAAGGGTTTAGAGAAGATGAGATAGTCAGAAAAGCATATCCCAAGAAGAAGCAATGTATATGAACATTCAGAAGAGAGAAAGAATGTAGGTTTTGAGTACTTCATGATACTGATATTAACCTATTTTTAAAATTGAACTTCCAAATTTAAACTGTTGAGGTTCTTGCAAAGTATACTCTATCAGGGAGTGAAGTTTGGATTTGATGGATCTCTCGTTGTGCTTACCATATATGAAGCTTTCCATGAAGACTTCTTAAATCTCTAGAAACAAAAAAAAAAAAAAGAAAAAAAAACTTCTCAAATCTTTTGGGAGTGCAGGGGGAGAAGCATCTCACTATATATCTTTTAGGGTTAGAATGCTACAGTATAAGAAGTATATTTTTTTGAGGAGACTGCATATGAGTTTGCTGGGGCTTTCATCATTAGTTATGTTATTTGTATAGAGACTAGGTCTTGCTATGTTGCTGAAGCAGGACTGCAGTGGCTGTTCATGGGCATAATCATAGTGTACAGCAGCCTGGAATTTCTGGGCTCAAGCAAACTTCCCACTTCACCCCCAGCCTAGCTGGGACTACATGCCTGTACCACTGTGCCTGCCAGGTTTGCTGTTTAAAGCATAGCATTCATTCATGTGTAGTTGTCAGTAATGAAATTTTCAAAGTAGAGATTTATTTAACCAGGCCTCTGTTTGCTTAATGACCAGAATTGTGGTTTGTTTTTCACCTGAAAAATTGATCACTTCCTCCAGTCACAATATGGTCTATATTCTTAAACTGTCCAGTGACATTAGAAATTAATGTGTCATTTATTTTTAATTAGAATAGTAAAGGTGTTGCTACATTCAAAAAATAGTCTAACAATTAGAAGTTTCCATTAGCTGTTGGTTCCCTCTAACTTACGGTTTTAGGCTCTGTTACTAAAATTTTTAGCACACAAAAATGTAGATTACATTAACATTTTAAGTGGCCCCTGTTTTTCTAAATGTACTTTGTTCAAGAGAGCTCTGCTATAATTAATTACATGGGTAATTTCATTATGAAAAATTTCTTAAAAAGGTTTATTTAGAGAGTCATAGCAAGGCTTAAATGAGAGTCTGCCTAAAGTACCTGTTATAAAATTTGGCCTACAGAAAGTTCTCAAAGTAATAGTACTTCTTTTACCATATTATTATTTTTAAAAGCTGATTAAGTTTCGGTTACATGTATTTGCATTTAGGTAGGAAACTTTCCTTAAGAAATTTATTTTATTTTATTTTATTTATTTATTTTGAGATAGAGTCTTGCTCTGTCGCTCAGGCCAGAGTGCAATGCCGTGATCTCAGCTCACTACAACCTTCGCCTCCTGGGTTCAAGTGATTCTCTCACCTCAGCCTCCCGAATAGGTGGGATTACAGGCGCATGCCACCACATCCGTCTAATTTTTGTATTTTTAGTAGAGACAGGGTTTCGCCATGTTGGCCAGGTTGGTCTCAAACTCCTGACCTCAAGTGATCCACCTGCCTTGGCCTCCCATAGTGCTGAGATTACAGGCGTGAGCCACTGTGCCCACCCAAGAGTTTTCACTTTAATTTTTTTTTTCTTTTTTTGGCCATACATCTCTCAGAAATAGAGGCTGAAGCAGGAGAATCACTTGAGCCCAAGAGGCAGAGGTTGCAGTGAGCCGAGATAGAGTCACTGCACTCCATCCTGGACGACAGAGCGAGACTCCATCTCAGAAAAGAGAAAAAACGATTCTCTAAACTTACCCTGTCCAATACAGTAGCTACTAGCTGTATGTGGTTGTTAAAGTAAATTTAAAATTCTATTCTTTGGTTCTACTTACCACGTTTCAAGTGCTCAGATAGCCACATGTGGCTAGTGGTTCCTGTCGACGGTGCAGAACATTTTCATCTTTCCAGAAATTTACATTGGACACTGTTGTTCTAAGCTAATGTTTTCAGTTTTACCCCCAATCATTAGACTCCTTTTATCATAACATTTTAAATAGAACACCATATAAAAAGGTAGTGAGATGCAGTTGTGCTTTTCAGGAGATACAAAATCTATTTCATTTAACCTCCCCATGGCCTTCAGAACACAAGGCTTTTAGGACCCTAGTTGGCCATTTGTTCTTTGTTTTAAACAACTAATAAATGTAGAAGGAATTATAGAAAATCCATAAATAGAAAAAGCACTATAGAAACATTTGATTAAGATAAGATGCTGAAACCATTTGGTGAAAGATTGTTGGCATAGGATTTGGAGAAATCTGACCAGTTTAACTTAATGATCAAACTTAACATCAACATTATGGGACAGACTGGCATTATGTATTATTCCTTGATGTGGTGCACTGAGAAGAGTACAACTTCACCTTTGTGGTACTTAATGCCTTTTTTTTTTTTTTTGCCAGAACTTATTGAAGAAATAATAAGACAATTCTAAATAGGAAATCTTCATGTCTTGGACCCTTCAAAAATGTTGGTAGTTGGTGTCGTGAAAGACTAGATAGACAGACAGACAAAGTTAAAGGAGAGACATGGAAATTAATATGTTGTGTGATGGATCCTGCATTGGGTCTTGGACTCGGGGACAAAACAGATCTAAAGGACATTATTAGGGTGACTGGAGAAATTGTAGAATTGATATGAATGGTGTAATATGAATATTACATTTTCTGAGTGATAATTTATTGTGATTATATAGGAAAATACTCTTGTTCTTAATGGGGTACATGTTGACATATTTAGGAATGAAATGTCATGATGCTGCAAGTAACATTCAAATTGTTAACCAAAGAAAAATTGTGTCTGTGCAAGTATGTGTAAAGAGAGAAAGCAAATGTGGCAAAATGTTAACAATTGGTCAGAGACTGGATAATTTAGATGAAGAATGAAGAATGTACTTCATTGTATTTTTTTTACAGCCTTTTAGTAAGTTTGAAGTTTTCAACATAAAAAGTGGGTAAAAGAAATGACCTCTTTATTCTGTCTGCTTAGCAGATAGTTCCAGGAAAAGCCTCTCTCTCTTTCCTGCTACATGATTGCAATAGAATGGATCTGTCAAGTTTCTACAGTCCTTTCCAGAGAAATTGGTGTGGAGCTGAACCTCTGATAGAGTGTTCAGTTGGATTAACCAAGTAGTAGGAAAGCAGGCATTTAAGGCAAGGAAATACATAAGTAAAACATCTTAGTAGTTTGCATGTTTCAACATTTGTTTCAGCCAGAATTTATTAGCAGTACGTGCTTCAGATTTATTCTTTCCTTTTATGGCAAATTGTGAATGCATATGAAAAACATTTACGTATCAGTTCTCTAGCAGCACTCTGCCTCATTCCCCTCATACATAGTCTCAGTGTCTTAAAGCTAGGCAACTACAGGTAGACTCAATTGGAGACTGTCTGTTTCTGCATTCTTAACATTCTGGTGACCCCCTGGATTCAGATATTTGTTATAAAAACAGGCATATCTCAGAGATATTATGGGTTCAATTTCAGAACACTGAAATAAGACATATAGTGCAATAAAGCAAGTGACACGAATATTTTGACTTCTCAGTGCATATAAAAGTTATGTTTACACTATGCTATAGTCTAGTAAGTGTGCAGTAACATTATGTCTAAAGAAACAATGTACATATCTAAATTAAAATATACTTTATTGCTAAAAAAAAAAATGCTAACAATCATCTGAGCCTTTAGTGAGCTGTAAATTTTTTGATAGGAGGACCTTGTGTTGATTTAAATGGCTGCTGACTAATCAGAGTGGTGGCTGGAGGTGGGGGTGACTGTGGCAATTTGTTAAAATAAGACAACAATGAGGTTTAGATTTCTCTGTAGCACGGAGTGCTGTTTGATAGCATTTTACCCACAGTAGAAATTCCTTCAAAATTAGAGTCAGTCTCAAACCCTGATGCTGCTTTATCAACTATGTTTATGGGATATTCTATGCCCTTTGTTGTCATTTCAACAGTGTTCACAGCATCTTCACCAGGCATAGATTTCATCTCAAGAACCCACTTTCTTTGCTCGTCCCTAAGAAGCAATTCCTCATTTGTTCAAGTTTTGTAATGAAATTGTAGGAATTCAGTCACATTTTTAGTCTCTGCTTCTAACTCTAGTTCTGTTGCTAATCCCACCACGTGTAGTGACTTCCTCTACCGGAGTCTTGAACCCCACAAAGTCACTCATGAGAGTCAGAATTCTTCCAAACTTAATATTGATATTTTGAAATCCTTCCATGAATCATGAGTGTTCTGAATGGCATCTAGAATGATGAATCCTTTCCAGAAGGTTTTCAATTTACTTTGCCGAGATCCATCAGAGGAATCACTGTCCGTGGCAGCTATAGCCTTACAAAATGTTTTTCTTAAATAATAAATACTTTTTTTTTGAGACAGAGTCTTGCTCTGTTGCCCAGGCTGGAGTACAGTGGTGTGATCTCGGCTCACTGCAACCTTTGCCTCCTGGGCTCAAGTGATTCTCCGGCCTCAGCCTCCTGAGTAGCTGGGATTACAGGCGCATACCACCATGCCCGGCAAATTTTTATATTTTTAGTACAGATGAGATTTCACCATGTTGGCCAGGCTGGTCTTGAACTCCTGGTGTCAAGTGATCTGCCCGCCCTGGCCCCTCCCAAACTGCTGGGATAACAGGCATGAGCCAGCATGCCCAGCCAAATAAAAAAACTTGAAAATCAAAATTACTCCCTGATCCATGGGTTGCAGAATAAATGTTGTGTTAGCAGGCATGAAAACAACTTTAATCTCCTTGTATTCTCCATCAGAATTCTTGGGTAACTAGGTGCATTGTCAATGAGCAGTAACATTTTGAGAGGAATCTTTTTTTCTGAGCAATAGGTCTCAACAGTGGGCTTAGAATATTCAGTAAACCAGGTTGTAAACTGAAGTGCTGTCAGCTAGTCTTTGTTGTTCCATTTATAGATCACAGGCAGAGTCGATTTAGTGTAATTCTTAAGGGCCCTAGGAATTTTCATGTGGTAAATGAGCATTGACTTCAACTTAGTCACCAGCTGTCTTTAGTTCCTAATAAGAGCCTGTTCTTTGAAGGCAGATATTGACTTCCCTATAGCTATGAAAGTCCTAGTTGCGGTCGTCTTACAGTACAATGCTGTTTCATCTACATGGAAAATATATAGTATGTTGTAGCCACCTTCATCAGGTATCCTAGCTAGATTGGGATAACTTCCTACAGCTTCTGCATCTGCACTTGTTGCCTCACCTTCATAAAATATGAAGCAACATTTTATGTTATATTTTATATATATAATGTTATATATATATATAGCATGTCATATATTATGAAGATGGTGTCATTCTTTAAACCTGTACTGGCTTCATACTTTACTTCTGCAGCTTCCTTACCTCTCTCAGCCTTCATGGAATTGAAGAGAGTTAAGCATTTGCTCTGGATTAGGCTTTGACTTAAGGGAATGTGGCCAGTTTGATCTTCTATCCAGGTCACTTAAACTTTCTTCATTTCAGCAATAAGGCAGTTTCGTTTTCTTATCATGGTGTATTCACTGGAGTGGCACTTTTAATTTCCTTCAAGAGCTTTTCCTTTGCATTCTCAACTTGACTCTTTGGCACAAGAGGCCTAGCTTTCAGCCTGTCTTGGCTTTCAGCATGCCTTTGATTTAAAGTGAGTGATGAGGGCAAGGTGGCTCACGCCTGTAATCGCAGCACTTTGGGAGGCCAAGGCGGGCAGCGGATAACTTGAGGTCAGGAGTTTGTGACCAGCCTGACCAACATGGTGAAACCCTGTCTCTACTAAAAATACAAAAATTAGCTGGACATGGTGGTGGGTGCCTGTAATCCAGCTACTTGGGTGGCTGAGGCAAGAGAATCGCTTGAACCTGGGAGATGGAGGTTGCAGTGAGCCGAGGTTGTACCACTGCACTCCAGCTGGGTGACAGAGTGAGACTCCTGTCTCAAAAAATAAAAAAATTAAAAAATAAAATGAATGACGTGGGACTCTTCCTTTCACTTGAGCAGTTAGAGGCCATTGTAAGGGTTGTTATTAGGCCTAATTTCAATATTGTTGTATCCCCAGGAATAGGGAAGCCTGAGGAGAGGGGGAAAAATGGGGAATGGCTGGTCTGTGGAGCAGTCAGAAAACACACAACTTGTATTAAGTTCACTGTTTTATGTGGGTGTGGTTTGTGACACCCCAAAACAATTGCAATAGCAATAACAAACATCACTGAGTCACCATAACATATAATAATACTGAAAAAGTTTGAAATATCTTGAGAATTACCAAAATGTAACATAGAAAATACAAAGTGAGCATGTACTGTTGGAAAAATGGTGCTGATGAACTTGCTCAGTGCAGAGTTTCCACAAACCTTCAATTTTTTTTTTTTTTTTTTAAAGGCCGGGCTTGGTTGCTCATGCCTCTAATCCCAGCACTTTGGGAGGCTGAAGAGGGCAGATCATGAGGTCAGGAGTTTGAGACCAGCCTGGCCAACATGGTGAAACCCCGTCTCTACTAAAAATACAAAAATTATCTGGGCGTGGTGGCACGCGCCTGTAGTCCCAGCTCCTTGGGTGGCT
The DNA here is from genome assembly GCF_043159975.1 of Macaca nemestrina. Lineage (NCBI taxonomy): Eukaryota > Metazoa > Chordata > Mammalia > Primates > Cercopithecidae > Macaca > Macaca nemestrina. The sequence goes on along the minus strand of NC_092125.1, from coordinate 146,701,899 downwards.
GAGGCAGGAGAATCACTTGAACCCGGGAGGCAGAGGTTGCAGTGAGCTGAGATTGTGCCACTGCACTCCAGCCTGGGTGACAGAGCAAGACTCTTGTCTCCAAAAAAAAAAAAACAAAGGGCAGTGTCTGTGAAGTGTGTTGACCTGAAGTACAATAAAATCTATGCCTGTAATATTTGGTTTCGGTTCTTGAATTAAGATTTTATGATAAAAAAGACATTGATTTGAGAGTAACTTGTCCATGCTCAATATGAACACATTGTAATAGGCTTTCCAAATTGTTCAATTATACATTGTTCAACTAGTTATAAATATCCCATATAGGATCAGTAACCAGTGTGAATTTTAACTACTAATGGTAGTTTTTTAACTACTAATTGTAGTAATTTTAACTACTAATTTTGAACTACTAATTCCTTTCCTCTGGGAAATTGTTGATAATGATTCGTTGGTTAGAATTGGCTAAGTCAAATCCCCAGTCTGTTTTGTTCCACTTTCTTCTCATGTATGTTACAGGGCATTTTCAGGTTTCTTCTGAATCTCAATAGGGAAAAATGGGATCAGTATAAAATATATATTCAATGAGAAAAGAGTAAAGTTTTTTAGCATTAGGACAAAATATACATCAGAATAGAAAGGCCAGATGATAGGAACATTAGAGTACATATGCTATCTCAAGAGTCTGAAATCCACTTGAGCTCAGGAGTTCGACACCAACCTATGCAACATAGTGAGACATCATCTCTACAAAAAATAAAAATATTAGCTAGGTGTGTTGGCTCATGCCTGTAGTCCCAGCTACTCAAGGGGCTGAGGTGGGAGAATCACTTGAACTGGGGAGGTCGAGGCCACAGTGAGCCATGATCATGAGGTGAAATTTTTTATTTATCTAGAGTGAAATGTACAGATCTTAAGTGTACAGCTTGATAAATTTGAGCTATGAATTTTGTTCTGCATTTCTATGTCTAAAGACAAAAATAATTTCTTAGAGGAGATGAAACTTTTCTTAGTGCTTATTTCTGAAATAAAATTTTTGAATGAGACCTCAATATAGGGAACATTGAGTGATGTCGTGTAGGGATCCCCAACCCTGGGGCCACTGACTGAGCCTCACGGCAGGAGGTGAGGTATAGGCCAGCATTAGTGCCTGGCAGCGACATTAGATTCGCGTGGGAATGTGAACTACGCTGTAAACTGCCCTTGTGAGGAGGGATCTAGGAGGCCCTCCTTAAGAAAACCTAATCCCAGGTGGAACAGTTTTTATCCCGAAACCATTTCCACCCACCCCCTGTGGAAACATTGTCTTCCACAAAACCCGTCCCTGGTGCCAGAACGGTTGGGGATGGCTTTTACAGTATACCAAGTGAAATCTCAGGTCATGACGCTGAGGTGCAATTTTTAATGGGGGTGAAGGATGGGGAACTAAATAAATAATCTTCATCCAAAAATAAACCTATAGTATATAAAGAAATTGGACACTTTTTGGCTTCTTTTGGTTTCCTCGTGATTGAAATAAAACAATAGCAAAAAAATGGCCAGCACAGTGCCTTATGCCTGTAGTCCCAGCCCTTTGGGAGACCAAGGTGGGCAGATTGCCTGAGTCCAGGAGTTTGGGACCAGCCTAGGCAACATAGCAAAACCCCCTCTCTACCAAAAATACAAAAAAGTATATGCGCATGGGTGGTGCACACCTGTGGTCCCAGCAACTCGGGAAGCTGAGGTGGGAGGCTCACTGGAGTCCTGGAGGGGCGGAGGTTGAACTGAGCTGTGATCCTGCCACTGTACTCCAGCTTGGGTTGCAGAGTGAGACCTCATTTCAAAAAAAAATAAAATAAAAAAGGAGAAATGGTTGATCTGCATATTCTGTAAATAAAATAGCTAAATAGCTGTCTCTGCATACATATATGTGTGTATATATACATAAGTGAATATATACACACGTGTAATTTCTTTGAACGTATTGTTAAGAATTTGGCAAGGAAAGGACTTCAGCAACAATTGTTTTGGGTTATTTACTAGGAGTGGATCCATTGCTTTAAGGAATAAGTAAGCAAGTGATAATATTGACTCCTTTTCTGAAAATTCCAGATTAAAAAAAGATTTCCTTTTGATTCCAAGATTGTCCCACATTCAGAGGAAAGTAGACTAATAGAGAACCTGCAGGCAAAGCAAGGATTTTTCTGAAGGAACAATTCTGTGTTTGATTCAATGCCTGAAAAGGACTCAGTTAAATCCTCAAAGTTCTTTAAAACAGAGCATGGCCTAGATCCTTTTAGCTGGAAAGATAGCTTAAAACAAACGTTTCCACTTGGCCACTATGGCTGTAGAAAAATAACAGTATTGATCCCATGAAAACCTGATTTTCAGCAGTGTGAACCTGCCCAGAAGGAACTGATGGTAAGAGGTACTTTTTTTTCTTCTTTAGATTATTTGTGCTGCCTGCCCTAAATCACTTTCTGTGATCTGACTTTTTTTTTTTTGGCTCTGCTACCTTGATTTTATGTTATTAGAAAACCTGTAGCTTAGTTAGGGGAGGACTGACTTCTTTATAGGTTGCCACCAATAATACTTTTCCACCAGGAAAAATATGTTACCCTATGGTGCTTAATGCATCTCTGTTGTAACTTACCTGCATTTAGAGAGGTTTATACTTATACATGGTTTTCTCTTTACACTTTGAGTAAGTAACATTTTTTTGCTACACAAATCCTTGCTAGTTGAATTTAAGGAGTTAGTAGCATATATTCAGTAATTGCAAAACAGACCTTCTTTCCTCACCCCTGAATCTTTGGACAGTAAAAATACATTATATAACATTGAAATCATTCACAATTTAGTGGTTTGAAATTCCAGATGGTAATGCTGTGAAAAGACCTGTCACATTTTGTACCTTCTATTATGAAGAGGGTTATATTAATCACAATTAGCAAGTGAGCTGTGGGCTCCAAGTTGTCAAGTGAATTTTTAGGTAATGAACAAGTTTCTAGACATTTATAGTCTTAAGTTTCTTGAATAAATTTTGTCATTTTAAAGAGCAAGAATAAATTATTGAAAACAATTTCTGAATTTAAATTCTTTACGTGAATTATTTAATTTGACAACTTAATTCTTACATAGGTAAGTAATGTTAATCATCCCATTTTACAGAGGAAGAAGCATGACTCTCATAGGACAAATGGCCCATCATATGTTTAGCAAGCAATAGAAACCAGATTTAAACTCCAGCAGTCTTATGCTTAACCACTTTGCTGTGCTTCTCAAAATGTGTAGAATAAACAGAATTGCAACGTGTGATATGTCAGCTCTCTCCTAAGACTGAATTGCTAAGGTTTCTGCTCTTTTATTTTACTTCTCTTTTTACTTCCTAATCCCCAGTTTGTGCTTGTTTTAATAATAAAATCTAGAGGAAATAAAACTGCTGCAGTTAAATATACTTGGATTGACAGACCAGATCTTCTATTTATTCGTAGCTACATGGCAAGTTACTTCATTTGAGCTCACTTAAAACAAAACTGTAATAATGTACTAATAAGGGAGTTAAAAACATAATGTTTTGTTGTGGATAGTATACAGGTATAATTTTTAAAGTATTGAAATCATTACCTGGAAGATATTAAAGGTTTTTTTGTTGTTGTTGTTTTTGTTTTTGAGACAGGGTTTCACTCTAGTCACCCAGGCTGGAGTGCAATGGCGTGATCTCAGCTCATTGCAAACTCTGCCTCCCGGGTTCAATGATTCTCATGCCTCAGCCTCCTGAGTAGCTGGGATTACAGGCATGCGCCACTACGTCCAGCTGATTATTGTATTTTTAGTAAAGTCGGGGTTTCACCATGTTGGCCAGGCTGTTTTCGAACTCCTGACCTTGGTGATCCACTTGCCCTGGCCTCCCAAAGTGCTGGGATTACAGGCGTGAGCCATTGTGCCTGGCTAAAGGTTTTATATATAGGTAGCTACAGTTGACCCTTCAACAATGAAAGGATTAGGGGCATCAGTGCCCGTGCTGCACAGTTGGAAATCCACATATAACTTTTGACTATCTAAAAAACTTAACTACTGATAGCCTACTGTTGACTGAAAGGCTCACTGATAACATTAACAGCCAGTTAACACATATTTTGTATGTATGTTATATGATTCTATACTGTATTGTTACAGTAAAGTAGCTAGAGAAAAGGTTATTAAGAAAATCACAAGGAAAAGAAAAAGTATTTCCTGTTTACGAAATGGGAGTGAATCATCGTAAAGGTCTTCATCCTTGCTGTGCTCACATTGAATAGGTTGAGGAGGAAGAGGAGGAGTTGGTTTTGCTGTCTCAGGAGTGGCAAAAATGGAAGAAAATTCTTGTGTAAGTGGACCTGTGCAGTTCAAACCCATGTTGTTCAAGGGTCAACTATAGTATTTGTAATTAACATTATGCATATTGTTATCTATATTTCTACTTTAAAAGCTAAATGTTTCATTTTTTAAAATCTTCATGATTCTACTACACATTTAAGGAAGAAATTATACCAGTTCTCTACAGTCTCTTCCAGAAAATAGAAACAGAGGGAATACTTCTTAACTCAGCATTACTCTAATACCAAAGAGTACTTAATACCAAAGACAAGAAAGGAAGACTAAACTACAGACCAAAATCTTTTGTTAATATAAATGTAAAAATCCTCAACCAAATATTAGCAAATCAAATCCAAAAATGTATAAAAAGAATTACATACTATAGCTAAGTGGGATTTGTTCCAAGTATGCAAGCCTGGTTCAACATGTGGAAATCAGTTCATGTAATCGATCACATCCACATTCTAAATAAGAAAAATCATGTGATCATATCAGTAGATGCAGAAAAAGCATTTGATAAAATCCATCATCCATTCTTGATCAAAATCTCTCAGGAAACTAGGAATGAGGGAAAATTCCTCAACTTGATAAAATCTACAAAAAACTTACAGCTAACATCATATTTAATAATGAGAACATAGATCCTTTTCTGTTACAATTGGGAAAAGGCAAAGTTGTCCCCTGTCACTACTCTTCAACATCATCCTGGAAGTCCTAGTTAATGCAATAAGACAGGAAAAGAAAAAAGGTATCCAGATAGAGAAGGAAGAAATAAAACTTAATTCAGAAATAACATGTGGTAGATGTAGAAAGTCCCAACAAATCACAAGTGCTCTGGAACTAATAAGTGATTATAGTAGGTTGGGCACAGTGGCTCACGCCTGTAATCCCAGTATTTTGGGAGGCCGAGGTGGGTGGATTGCCTGAGGTCAGGAGTTTGAGACCAGCCTGGCTAACATGGTGAAACCTCGTCTCTACTAAAAATGCAAAAATTAACTGGGCACGGTGGCACATGCCTGTAGTCCCAGCTACTCGAGAGGCTGAGGCAGGAGAATTGCTTGAACCTGGGAGGCAGAGGTTGCAGAGAGCTGAGATCACGACATTGCTCTCCAGCCTGGGCGACAGAGCAGGACTTTGCCTCCAAAAAATATATAATTAAAAGACTATAGCAATGTTGCAATACCATTTATATTAGCACAAAAAAATTTAAATCCTTAGGTATAAATCTTGCAACATATGTACAAGATCTATATGAGTAAAATGACAAAAATCAAAAAAATCGAAGCTCTAGTTAAACAGATATTCCATGTTCATGCTTAGGCAGACTCAATATTGTTAAGATGTCAAGTTCTTCCCAACATGATCTATAGATTCAGTGTAATTTCATTCAGAATCCTAGCAGGTTATTTTGTGGCTATCAACAAAGTTATTCCAAAGTTTATATTGGTCAGAGACCTAGACTAGGCAACACACTATTGTAGGAGAACAAAGTCAGACTGACACTACTGTACTTAAAGACTTATGAAGCCACAGTAATCAAGACATCGTGGTATTGTTGAAAGAATAAATAGATCATTGAAGCAACATAGTGCATAGATAGACCTACATGAATATAGTCAATTGATCCTTGACAAAGGAGCAGAGACAACTCAAGGAAAAACGTTAATTTTTTCCACAAGTGGCACTGGAATAACAGGATATCTCATTCCCCTCCCCCCCAACAAAAGAAAAAGAATCTAGACACAGACTTTATACCGTTCACAAAAACTACCTCAGAGTGAATTGTAGCCCTTAATGTTAAGCACAAAAATATAAAACTCCTAGAAGATAATAAAGTAGAAAATCTGGTGACCTTAGGTTTGGTGATAACTTTTTAGACAAAACACCAAAAGCATACTCCATGAAAGAAAGATGTTATATAAGTTGGACTTCATTAAAATAAAATATGTATGTTTTGTGAAAGATACTGTTTAGGGAATAAAGAGATAAGCCACAGGCTGGGAGAAAATCTTTGGAAAATACATACTTGAAAAAGAACTGGCATCCAAAAATATTCAAAGAACCCTTATAACACAGTAACAAATGAACAGTACAATTAAATGGACAGAAACATCTGAACCTCCTTGAAGAAGATATACAGATGGCAAACAAGCATTTCAAAAGATGTTTACCCCACATCATTAGAGAACATGCAAATTTAAACCACAGTGAGATACTATATACCTATTAGAATGATGAAAATTCCAAACACTGACAATACCACATGCTGGTGCATATGTGGAGTAATGGGAATTCTCATTCATTGCTGGTGGGAATGCAAAATAATAACCTTCAGAATGCCCATACATGTTTGTAGCAACTTTGTTTGTAATTGCCCAAACTTGGAAGCAAGCAACATGTCCTTCAGTAGGTTAATGGATAAACAAACTGTGGTACCTCCATACAATGCAATATTATCTAGCCATAAAAAGAAATGAGCTGTCAGGCCATGAAAAGACAGGCACAGATTCTATTAATAATAATAATAAAAAATCTCCTTGGAGATTGAGGTTACAGTGAGCTATGACCATGCCACTGCACCCCAGCCTAGGTGAACAGAGTAAGACTCTGCCCATTAAAAAAAAAAAATCCTTGAACTGTACAAGCAATAAAATGAACTACAGATGTAATGAATATTACAAATACAGTGGTGAGTACAAGAAAGCAAGGGAAAACATACACTATGATGAAATTTTACTATATTGTTTAAAGAATATTGTTTGAATAAGAATATATTGTTTATTCGATAAAACAAGAAAAGCTAAGAAATGATTACTGGAAGGACAGTTTTTATCTCTGGAAGGGAGCATCAAGAAGGAACACTTGAGAGATTTCTGAGGGTGGTAGAAGAGTTTTATTTCCTATCATCATGATGGTGTGTTATTTAAGTACTCATTTTCTAAGTCTTTAAATTGTACATATTTTTCTTCAAATATGTTTTTTTAATTGAGGTGAAAAATCACATCACAGTCAAATAATCATTGTCAAATGTACTTTTCAGTGTATTCATAATGTGCAACCAATAGCTCTTTCTAGTTTCAAAATTTTTTCATCACACTCCAGAAACACCCTATACCCCATTAGGTAATCATTCCCTAACCTCCCCCTACTCCTAATCAACCCCCTATCCCTACCTATGAAAGATCATAACTTTTAATCTGCTTTTTCTCTATATGGATGTGCCTGTCCTGAATGTATCATATAAAAGGAATCATACAATATGTGACCTTTTCTGTGTGGCTTCCTTCATTTAACATAGTGGTTTCAAGATTCATCCTAGTTATAGTATATATGAGTTTTTATTTTTTTGTGATTAATATTTCATTATATGTATGTAACTATTCACCCACTTAGCACCAATGGACATCTGGGTTATTTTCATATTTTAAGTATTATAAGTAATGCTGTCAAATGTTCTGTACATCTAGTTTTATGTATTACAATGTATGTAAGATACATATTGTGAAAAAATTAAGAAGGAAAAAGATCTTGTTGGGACCATATGCATTACCAATAGTGGCATTTTGCTAAATATTGAGAAACACAAAGATGAATTAAGCATGATCCTTACCCTCAAGGGTATATATGGAATTTTGTTGTGGAATTACCAAAACATTCATCTAACATTGCACATTTTAGAGCATCATTGTAGAATTGAGGCTCCCCCTTGAAGTAGTTTTAAGGTAATACAAATTGAGATAACACAGATAATTATAAAATATGAAGTTTGGACACAGATGATTGGGTAAGATACTTGGCTTGTCTGGATGCTGTGTTCAGCTAGACAGCTGCGATTTACAGGTGAATTACAAAAAACAAAAAAAACTACAGCTATGAGATTCCTAATGATCACTGAAGAGACAGACTGTACAATAAGAGGTTTTTTTCAAAGTAAATATAGATTATAGATAGTTGCAGATAAGTTTTTGAATTGGAACATAATTTTATATTTTTCCCAAGCATCCTCTAAAAGATATGAAGTCATATATCCATTGCCTAAAGTCAGTAAGTTCCATAAGTGAAAATAATTGATTTCTTCAATTGATCATTGATTTCTTCTCTTCCAAGGTAGTAATTCTTCTCCAGTCCTCAACCCCTAGAAAAAGGTGGTAGTATAGAAAGAGGTGGTATTGCTGTATTTATTTTTGGATAAACTAAAAGCAGGGGGCTAATTCTCTATTAGTAGCTTAAAACAAAAAGTCCTGAGAAAGTTTGAATATTTTTTTCATATTTTTATGTCAGAAGGTACAGAAAAATTATGTTTATTAAATCTTAAAGCTAAATATTTTTAAGCATATTCTTTAGTAATTGTTTTCTTTCTACACACACGTATATTTATTTATCATGAATAAGTGACAGGTGATTCAGTACCAGTCTGAGTTCTTAAAGGTTACAGAGTTCAGTTTATTTGTTTTTATTGTTTTGTGGTTAGCAGCAATAATATTAGTAATAGTAGATATACTGTCTTCATATGTGAAGACTGATGATGTCCCATGTGCTTAGAGCTATGTTTCTAGTAGTCATGGTAGATTTGCACTCGTTTACTCATACTAGATCTTCTTTAAACATTATACATTTGTAGTATTACTGATGATGTGTGTAAATGACTGAATGATCTGTTAGCCAAGATTAGGTGTGTCTGGGTCATACTTTAATTGATCCCCTTAACTTTAGCCCTGTTTCAAAAAGGATTTTATGCATCTTTCAGTAATACAGCAAGACAAAGTAATTAGCTAAGTAAATCAGGATAACTGGAAAATGAGCACAATTGAGTGGCATTTTATGCCTGGTACTTTTCTGACCATCTACTGGCTCTCTTGTTCCTTCAGCTTACCCTGTCTGGGGGCTTATCTCTGCTTGGTTCTTTACTGTTCATTCATTAGTTCCCACTTGAGGCATGGCATTTATCCCAGAATACTTGAATCTTGGTGGGCTTTTCCCCGCTCTGCACAGCTCCTAAGGGACTAAGGTACTAGGGCCCCTTATTTTTTCTTTCGTGACCTTCCAGAATAGTTGGTTGCTGCCCTCTTCTGGCTAAGACCTTAGGGTGTTATTGAGCAAATTTTAGTTTTTAATCCTTTTAATTCCAGCAGTATTTTGGATAAACCAGTTGTTCTCAACCCTGGCTGCATATTAGAATCACTCTGGGGAGTTTTAAGAAAACTGCCGGCGTGTGGCCCACTTTTGGAGGTTCTGATTTAATTGATCTTGGGGTAGAGGTAGGAGGCTGGTATTTTTTTAGGTGATTAAAATCTCTAGCCAGTGATTAAGATCTAACCACTAGGATAAATGACCCTTGGAATCATGAAGGGCTTGAGCTACTTAGATATAGTCCTCACATTTTTAGATATCATAATGGATTTTTTAAAAATAACATTAAAGTTAGAAATACAGGAGTATTTCTACCCTATCAGAAAAATAGTTTATACAAGGAATGATATGAATAAGCAATAGGATCTAAGGTCTTTGTAGTATCTACTAATACCAGAAGAGATTTTGGGAACATACTTTGTGTTATCATTTGCCTGTTTGGTTTTCTAATTCTCAATTTTCATTTCCTCTTTTTCTGTTTTAAGGACTGAGCCATAGGCTTCAGCATGAGTTTGGCCACTGACAGATACTAGTGGAAGATTGGAGGACAGGTAGAAGGGAGAAGCCAGGGTATTTTTTGGTTGCCATCTCTGGTAAAGGCTGTTTCTCTCATAGTGGCTTCTTGTCCTTTGTGACTTTAGCTGTTATCAGAGAGCTCCTCCTTCCATGGTCCAAATGTGTGCTGGAAAATTTCCTGTGTTAGTAGCTATGTCTTCTCTGAAATATATGGAGAGGTTTCTGTTTTCTTAATTGGACTCCTATTTGATATACCCCCGTAAATACTACAATATGCTTCTCTTTCCTCTCTTCTGTGTTTCTGCCTTTCCTCCTATCTCCTCTTTGGTACTTTTCCTACTCCAGTGATAGCCACCAGAATTCTGAACAATATTTATAACAGTTAGGGTTAAGGGGCTTTGCTCTTAAATGGGAGTCTCTAATTTTATGGAATGTTCTAAGTTTTACTTTGTTACTTTCTGAAACTTGTAAAGCATTCATATGATATTATTTCTTAGTTGGATTAGAAACCTGATGGGAAATAAATCTTTAATATGAACTTGTTGAATACAGTTTGTTAGTAGATACAATTTGTAATCATCATCCTGTTTTGGTTGCTTTTTTTTGTTTTGTTTTGTTTTTGTTTGAGGTAGAGGTCTTACTATTTTGCCCAGGTTGATCTTGAACGCTTGGGCTCAAATGATCCTACCACTGAAGCCTCTTGAGTAGCTGGTAGATTACGGGCACACGCTATCATGCCCAATTTATCACTTTTTTAATAATGCTTTTTGTTAATTATTTTGTTAAGAATACTGTTGCAGCTACTTGTTTTTAACATTTTGACCCGTGATACAAATCTCTCTTACTAAACTTTAGTTTAATAGAGTGCATTTCTTTTTTTTTGAGACGGAATTTCGCTCTTGTTGCCCAGGCTGGAGTGCAATGGTGTGATCTCAGCTCACCACAATCTCTGCCTCCCAGGTTTAAGCGATTCTCCCTCCTCATCCTCCCGAGTAGCTGGGATTACAGGCATGCGCCACCATGCCTGGCCAATTTTGCATTTTTAGTAGAGATCGAGTTTTTCCATGTTGGTCAGGCTGGTCTCAAACTCCTGACCTCAGGTGATCCGCCCACCTTGGCCTCCCAAAGTGCTGGGATTACAGGCCTGAGCCACTGTGCCCAGCTTATTTAGTCTTTGAAGGAGTATTAGGATCTTTAGTTTTTAAACATGGCGTATAAACTAGCTCTTTATTATGTAACCATTTGTACTATATTTCTTATTTTTAAAAATTTCAAGAGCTTTTGGGGTGCAGGTGATTTTTGATTATGTGGATGAATTATATCGTGGTGAATTCTGAGATTTTAGTTTACCTCTCACCAAAGTAGTGTACATTGTACCCAATATGTAGTCTTTTATTCTGCACTCCCCTCTCCTTCTCCCCCTACTGAGTCTCCAAAGTCCATTACATCACCCTGATTGGTTTTGCATACTCATAGTGTAGTTCCTACTTATAAGTGAGAACATAGGGTATTTGGTTTTCCATTCCTGAGTTACTTCACTTAGAATAATGGCTTCCAGTTCTATCCAAGTTGCTGCAGACGACAACTTGCTGCATTATTCTGTTCCATTTTATGGCTGAGTAGTATTCCATGGTGTATATATACCACATTTTGTTTATCCACTCATTGGTCATTGGGCACTTAGGTTGGTTCCATACCTTTGCAGTTGTGAATTGTGCTTCAACAAATATTTATGTGCATGCGCCTTTTTCATGTAACGACTTCTTTTCCTTTAGGTAGATATCCAGTAGTGGGATTGCTGGATTGAATGGTAGACCTACTTTTAGTTCTTTAAGGAATCTCCATACTGTTTTCCATAGAGGCTGCACTAATTAACATCCCCACCAGCAGTGTGTAAGTTTCCATTTTCACCACATCCATGCCAACATGTATTGTTTTGTGACTTCTTAATGGCCATTATTTCAGGAATAAGGTGATATCTCATTGTGGTGTTAATGTGTATTTCCCTGATGGTTAGTGATGTTGAGCACTGTTTCATATGTTTTTTGGCCATTTGTATATCTTCTTTTGAAAAATGTCATTTGCCCACTTATTGATGAGATTATTTGTTTTTTTCTTACTGATTTGTTTGAGTTCCTTGGAGATTGTGGATACTAGTACTTTGTCAGATGTATAGTTTGCTATTATTTTCTCCCATTCTGTGGGTTGTCTGTACATTCTGATGATTATTTGTTTTGCTGATTTGCACTATATTTCTTTTGATGTGGGATTTATTTAGATGTAGGCTTTGCATGATATCCAAAGCATACATAATATATGTATTTGGTAACAGAGTTTTTGAAGTCTTGGCAAAAAGGTAATGAGTTTTGTGTGGTTTTGGCTTAGGTCATCTTTGGATTACTTGTTTCTCCAGTCCTTTTTTTTTTTGAGCTAGGTCTCTGTCACCCAGGCTAGAGTGCAGTGGCACAGTTGAACCCTCCAGGCTCAGATGCAGTGGCACAGTTGAACCCTCCAGGCTCAAGTGATCCTCCCTCCTCAGCCTCCTGAGTAGCTGGGACTACAGGTATATGCCACCAGGCCCAGCTGTTTTTTTTTTTTTTTTTAATTTTTTGTAGAAATGAGGTCTCACTATATTGCCCAGGCTGGTCTCGGGACTCCTGGCCTCAAGCATTCCTCCTACCTCCGCCTTCTTAAGTAGTGGATTACAGGCTTGAGCCAGCACACCCAGCCTCTGGTCCTTATGAGTAGTTCCTCTAACTTTCTCTGTTATTGTAGACTGTTTAAACGTCTTTACTTTAATCATTTGTTTTAAAAAAAAAAAAGCTTCATGCTGCTAGATTTAAGATGCCAAGAAATCATCTTTTGGGGAATTTAACTCTGTTAAAAATGAATGTTGTAAACTAATTTTATTCTCTCTTATTTGTGTGGAGACATAAGATGAATCATTAGTACTATTCAGCTGAGTAGTGTAGAAAATGGATTTTTTTTTCTTTGCTGAACAAATTGAATAAAAATTTTTCATCAAGTTATTCTTTGTACCAATTCCATGTAAGGTTGCTACAAGTATATGATTTCTTGACATATATGCATGTCAAAGTATGTACTAAGTATAAAGTCATACTTAATACTTTATCTTAATACTTTACCTACAGAGGTTTTCACTTAAAAGCCTGTTCTTAAAGTTACATTAATCTTTCAGGTTTAAAATTGCCTTTCAGGTTTAAAATTTTACTTGTTAGTTCTAAACTGTTACAAGTCCCAGGTTAGGGTTCTTCTGAAACCTCAATTTGGATTTTAGGATACATTTTCTTTCTATGCCTTTTCTTTCTGAAGCACACATTTTAAACTTGTTTATTGAGCCTTTTTCTCCACTTCTGACTTACGGAAGTAGCTTTATAAACAAGTGTGTGTGTGTGTGTCTTTGTGCATGCGCCCGTGTGGAATTGCAGCGTGAGTCATTCCTTCTCAGCTAATTTCATGCAATTCCCTTCAGCCTGAAGGTTGGAATGATCTAATGGTTTTCTAAGAGCTAGACTTTTATAATGTTACACGTTAAAACACATAAACACATAGTTACTTGTATAGATGTTACTGAAATTTAGAATTATGATCATATGAAATAGAAGAGTTAATTTTACAAATTTATCAAAACAATTTGGAGTTGGCTTTTTAGTTTTAGCTGTAACTTGTTTACTGACATGACTGAGTTGTATAAAATATTTTTAATTAAAAGTATTTAGTTGGGGCCGGGTGCGGTGGCTCACGCCTGTAATCCCAGCACTTTGGGAGGTTGAGGCGGGTGGTCACCTGAGGTCGGGAGTTCAAGACCAGCCTGACCAACATGGAGAAACCTTGTCTCTACTAAATATACAAAATTAGCCAGGCATGGTGGCACATGCCTGTAATCCCAGCTACTTGGGAGGCTGAGGCAGGAGAATCGCTTGAACCTGGGAAGTGGAGATTGCAGTGTGAGCCAAGATCGTGCCATTGCACTCCAGCCTGGGCGACAAGAGTGAAACTCCGTCTCAAAGAAAAAAAATGAGTATTTAGTTAAAGAGACAACTTTAACATTTTATAACAGAATGATTGTATTTTTTGTTTTGGTTATTCATCCTAACAGTGCACATTTTACAAGTAAAAATGTGTTAATGCAAATAAACATGATTAAAATAGTTTCCTCTGTAAGCTGTCAGTGCTGGGAAGAATCTACAAGATGTATAGGTCAGTTGTGAATTAAAAAACTGAATCAAAATCTGCTTAATGAAATATAAATTAAAAGATTTTAAGCATAATTTTAATTTATAATTTTTTTTTTGGAGACGGAGTCTTGCTCAGTTGCCCAGGCTGAAGTGCAGTGGCATGATCTCAGATCACTACAACCTCTGCCTCCCAGGTTCAAGCAATTGTGCCTCAGGCTCCTGAGTTGCTGGGATTACAGGCATTCACCACCATGCCTGGCTAATTTTTGTTTTGAGACGGGGTTTCACCATGTTGGCCAGGCTGGTCTCGAACACGTGACCTCAAGTGATCCGCCCTCCTTGGCCTCCCAAAGTGCTGGGATTACAAGCATGAGCCACTGTGACTGGCCTGTAATTTTTATTTAATTTTTCCGATGATGGCATGAGTGAATGTCCACATTTAAAATTATTTTGGTTCACACATGGCCTTTGTATATTTATGAGAAAAAATTTACAGAAATAAATTAAGGGTGGTACAGAAATGCAAATCTAGAGGACTTAAAATGTACATGAAAACTCCTTTATTTGATATGACAGAATAACTTACAGGTCAAATATTTTAATATTTGTATGTGTAATAGATGCCAGTTAGCACGATTGACAAGTTTCTCTTTTACGGAAAAGACCCCAAAATGTCTTCTACTGATGCCAGATCAGTTCATTATCTAGGGATAGATACCTGAAATAAGTTAGACCAATTTGATTTTCTTACTTAGGAATTACTTTATTGACTAATTTTATTAGCTCATTCAGTCAGCAAGTATTTATTGAAGGCCTGTTATATGTTTGGTTGCTAGAGATACAATGATGGAAAATTCAGGTAAAGTTTCTGCTCAAAGAAATTAAATTGGCTAGACATGGAAATAGTGTCATCCAAGAGGGAAGGTCTATAAATTTTTGCTGTTAAGGCCTATAGAACTCCTCTGATTCCGGCCATTACATAAAAACAAACAAACAAACAAAAAACCTTGGTGGTTTAGTTCTTTCTTCAGTTCTCTGAGCTACCCCAGCCAGCATCCTTCTAGTCTTTACAATAAAACGGACCACCTCCCTCTTACTCTTATTTTTAATTTCTTAAATTTGTTTTAAGCCAAAAAACCCTAACCAATATATAAATTGGACCTAGGGTGGGGTTTTATTATGAACTCAGTCGGATGGTTAGATGTCTAGTCTTATATCTAACGGATGTGGAATTTGAATAAAAATGATAGCGTCGGCCGGGCGCGGTGGCTCAAGCCTGTAATCCCAGCACTTTGGGAGGCCGAGACGGGCGGATCATGAGTTCAGGAGATCGAGACCATCCTGGCTAACACGGTGAAACCCCGTCTCTACTAAAATACAAAAAAAATTAGCCGGGCGAGGTGGCGGGCGCCTGTACTCCCAGCTACTCGGGAGGCTGAGGCAGGAGAATGGCGTGAACCCGGGAGGTGGGGCTTGCAGTGAGCTGAGATCCGGCCACTGCACTCCAGCTTGGGCAACAGAGCTAGACTCCGTCTCAAAAAAAAAAAAAAAAAAAAAATGATAGCGTCTTTACAATTCCAATCTTAGAGTAGGGAAATGAGCATTTCACAGCAGAAAGTTTTGTTCTGAACAAAACAGAGTCCATTGTAATGTATATCTATCATATATACTGCATGTTTGGTTAGGACTTGAAAATTTTATTTTGTTGCATCATGTTTTTGGTCAAGAATTTGTAGGAATTTTGTGCAACAAGAGGTTATAATGTTAATGCTTGTTAATATTCTGACGGAGGTTGAAGTCTTCATTCTTGAAAGAAAAAAATGCAAAAGACTCTGATCTCAGAAGATATGAAAACTATCACTTTCAGAATTACTGGCTTTGTGTTTTGAACTAGCTCTTTCAAGAGCTTAACCTTCAACTTTTTGTATTTGTCATAGTTTGTTTATTAAATGAATCACTATGTCACCACATTCTATACTGATTTACATAGAGAAGATATTCAGTAAATGTTGGCATGATTTAAATTTTACAACAATTAACCATAGAGTTTCATCATAAGATTGGTTTAAGTGCATTCATTATTGCAATTGCAAGGTTATGAGTTGTTAGTGTTTCAGAAAAATTTTTAAGGACCCCTTTTAAAAAACTTTTTGCGTTTACATTATACCCCCTTCATCCTAGGTTTCACTTTCTCTAGTTTCAGTTAGCCAAGGACAACCTTGGTCTGAAAATTGATGAGTACAGTATAATAAAATACTTTGAGAGGGGGAGAGAGAGAGCATTCACATGACTTGTATTACAATGTTATTATAATCTATTTAATAATTACTATTTTTTTAAGAGATGGAGGTCTCATTCTGTTGCCTAGGCTGGAGTGCAGTGATGTAATCATAGCTCGCTGTAGCCTTGAACTCCAGGGCTCAAGCCATCCTCCTGCCTCAGCCCCCCCAAGTAGTTGGGATTACAGCTATGAACCACCACACCTGGCTATTTTATTATTGTTGCTGTTAATCTCTTATTGTGCCTAATTTGTAAATTAAACTTAATCATAGGTATGTATAGGATAAAACTTAGTACCTACAAAGTGTTCAATATTTTTTGCAGTTTCAGGCATCCACTGGGGGTCTTGGGGCACATCCCTTGGGGATGGGGTGCTGGGACTACTGTGTTCCTTACACAGTTTCATCTAATGTTAACATTTTGCATAACCATGGGACAGTTATTAAAACTAGCAGGTTGACATACATATTGTTAACTGCAGGCCTTATTTGAATTCCACGTGTTTTTCCTCTAATGCTTTTTTTCTGATCAGCTTATAATCCAGGATTGTGCATTAGATTTAGTTGTCTTTATTCTGCAGTCTGTGATAGTTCTGCAGACTTTTTGTCTTTTATGACTACACTTTGAGTTTGTACAATGTACTCTCATGATTGGGACAGAGTTACGCATATTTGACAACAATATCACAGAAACAATATGTCTTTTATTATGGGATTGGTTCATGATGTATGTCTTCTTTACTGGTGATACCGACCTTGATCACTTGTTAAGAGGGTTTCTGCTGGGTTTCTCCATTGTAAAGCTGTCTTTCCCTTTGCAGTTAATAAATTTCTTGGGAGACACTTTGAGACTAGGCAGATAAAATCTAAGGATCTTTCTTTGTTCTTAAAAATTTTTTAAATTTGTGTAAATTTATGGTCTTCATTTTTTTTTTTTAAATCTAATTACCAATACCTATGGATTTATCATTCAAAATGAATCTTTTTTTTTTGATCAAGTTTAGATCAGTTTCCTTAAATTCATTTTATTCAACAGTCAAGCGTGCAAAAACGAAAAATGCTAGGGATGCAAAAATGAACAAGATCCAAATCTTGTAGTATCACCTAATAGTAGGACTTGGCATTAGACAGATCGGATATCAAACCCTAAATTCTAATCTTGGAGTCCTGTGAAGTTGTGCAAGTTGCTTACCTTTGTTGGGCCTCAAATTACCTCACAGAATTATTATTAGTAAGGGATAAATATGAAATTCTAGAAAAGGCAGAACTAGACTACAATGCCAGTACATTGTTGGTTGCCTTGGGCTAAGAGTGGGAAGTTGACCCAAAGAGAGCTGAGGAGCTTTTGGGATGAAGGAAATATCTTCTATCTTAATTTTTTTCCAAATTGTTATAATGTACTTTTGAAATGAGTATATTTTATTGTAGGCAATTTATATTTTAGTGAAATTGATTTGAAAACCACACTGGTTCTCCTTGAACCCAGTTTTCCATTTAATGGGATAAAATATGATGTGTAGAATTCATAAGTCTTAAGGTTTTAGAAATCAATCATCTAGCTCTCCCTTATCCAGAGGAGTCTTGTGACAATTTAGCATTTGCAGAGCAATTTAAGAGTTTAAGTCTATAGTTGTGACACATTAAGAAATATATTTTTGATTCTACCCCCAGTTCCTGACACAGAGAACATGAAAGCCCTTATAATTTCCTGAGTTGTAGGAGTACTGTGCTATATTCTATTTTAATATTTGGTCATTGACCCTGGTTCCTGTCTCAGAACTCCTAAATCCCTTTAAATTTGGGGGGTGATAGTAGAGTCTTTTGTTCTAATGGTGTGACACTTGGGCTCCTGCATAGCTTCAGAATGGGGGCTGGTCACCAGAAAGTCCACACTATAACTAGAACCTTGGAAATTCAGCCCCACTGCTGTCTTCTGGAAAGGGAAGAGGGACTGGAGATTGAATTAATAATCAATTATACCTACATGATGAATGCTAAAAATTATTAAACTGTGGGATTTGGAGAGCTTCTAGGTTGCACTGAAATGCTGAGAGTGTGGCGAGTCCAGAGAGGCCATGGAAGTTCTATGCACGGTCTCTACCTTGCCTTACACATCTCTTCCATTTGGCTGTTTTCTGAGTTGCATTCATTATAATAAACTGGTAAATGTAACTAAAGTGCTTTCCTGAGTTTTGTGAGTTGTCATAGTAAATTATCAAACCTAATGGAGGATGTCATGGAAACCTCTGATTTATAACCAAGCCAGACAGAAGTTTGTGGATAACCTGAGGACCCCTACTTGGAATTAGCATCTGAAGTGGCAGCAGTCTTGTGGGACTGAACCTTTAAGCTGTGGGTTCTGCACTAACTCTGAGCAGAATTGAGTTAAATTGTAGGGCACTCAGTTGGTGACTGCAGAGAACTGGAGAATTGCTTGGTGTGGAAAACCCACACATTAAGACCCACTGGTGTTTAAACAATGTTTTCCTTTAGTAGTCATCGCATTTTGGCATGTCTTTAAGTCTGAAACTCTCAAGTTATTCTTTTCTTCTTAAGTAGATTCAAAACTCAGGATCTTTCTGATCTCTTTTGGTCTCTTTAGAATCTTTTAAATTGATTATCTAGGGAGTTTGATTATCTAGAGATTCAAATTGACGGAAGTCAACTTCTTGGGACTCCTTTTGAGTACAGAATTTTATTCTTCCCTTTGTAACCACAGAACTGGCTGGATTCTGGTGAGCTCCTGAAAGTTATTATTTGGTAATCTGTAGTTTTTAAGATCTGTTCGGTTGGCATACCCTTGTGTATCTATATGAACCTTACATTTAATTTATTCTCTTCCAAAGTACTCAAGGACTTTGGTAGAGAGAAAAGTTTTATATGTGTATTTTAAAATCATGTTACTTTCCATGTGATCTAAGTCATTTTCTGTGGAAAAGAGATGAGTGTTTTAAAATTATAGCTTTTTCTTTTCTTTTCTTTTTAAGCTTTTCCGATTTTGGTGGTAGGCAAAGGAAGAAGTACTGTTGTAATTTATAGTGCTCAAAATGCTAATTGGCTGCATAAAAAAGGCACCTTAATCTTTCTTTTCTCTGATTGAGATAAAATTATTTGGTAGCTCTTCCTTAGAAAGACCAAAGGCTGAGGGGAGAAAGCTGAAATGATGACATATAGCTATGTAGATAGTAATATATGTCAATAGAAATTCTGAATCTGTAGATAAGCCTAGTAAATGAGACTGCTTAAAGGGAAGGGCAGGGCTTTTGACTCACATAGTTAGTGTAGTTAATAAAATTTTGTTGATATCAAGATGGCATTAAACTGTTGGATAAATTCTAAATATGTGTTCAATTTAAATCTGAGGTAATTTTTACAGCTTAAGGCATTGTTTGCCTTATACCTTGTACCAAATACTATGGTATTCTTTTAAATGTAACTGATGGCATTTAGTAAATCTTTATATATATTTAAAATCATTATCAATTGGAAAAGTTTATAAATTTTGTTATCTGGTTATACAACTGTGAGAACCTATTTTAAGGGTGAAGTATAGGGGCTAATAACTAAAAATCACCACCTTTCTACTGGCTATTTCTACAGGCTGTAAATTTTGGCCAAATACTTTGGAGGATTTAAATAGTTCTCATGAGGTTCAGCTTTACAAATCCAAATTTAAAGTGCTATGGCAAATGTATCTTTGGTATTTTTTGTCCTAATTATCTAGAATAAAACCAAAGTGCACGTTTATTAAATGCATTATTATGATTAGACTGAATTGCTGCAATTTACGTATCTATAGCAGAAACATAGTTTGGAATAATAGATTTAAAGTTTCTGTTTCTATTCAGTGGCAGATGTTACACATTCTGAGTTAGAAACCCTCACGGTAATAGATTTTGATTGAGACCTTGTCAGTCATTGTAGCAGCTGCTTTAGACCACATTTATATTTAAATAGGAGAAAGTGATCTGTTTAGAATTTTTAAAGTTGTTGCCATGGCAAAGTAACTTGCTATTTCATCTTTTTATCTGCCATTGAAGTGATCTACCGGCTGCTTATTCCCAGGAGTAAGGAGGATGAACTGTTCTGTTGGAAAGTTTGTATTAGGACAATGCTGAATGCTTCCTAATGGGATATAAGTTAGAAAGACTAAAGCTTTCAGAAACCATGGCTTTGGTTAGGTATAATTAGAATTGATTTTTTTCTCAATTAAAAACTGGCAAGATAAAGCTAAAACATTTTTAAGAAAAAAATATGAGCTTAATTTAACACTACTTTTGACAAATTCAGTGAATAACATATTCAAATTAAATGCTATGAAAAGGAATTTCTTTGAATGAGTCTATTATTTCTATAGCATGAAACACTTTGTAAATCCATCTTTTCTTTATAAAATTGTATATTTTTATTTTAAAAAAAAATGCCCAATGTCTTCTGCTGCCCTTTTTTTTAAACTTATTCTCTTGAAAACCATGGCACTGGGCTGGGTGTGGTGGCTCATACTTGTAATACCAGCACTACGGGAGGCCAAAGCCAGAGGACCCCTTGAGGCCAGAAGTTCCAGTCCAGCCTGGGCAGCATAGTGAGACTGTCTCTACCAGAAATCAAAAATGTGCGTTGTAGTCCTAGCTACTTGAGAGGCTGAGGTGGGAGGATCTTTGAGCCTGAGTTTTCAAGGATACATGAGCTATGATCACACCACTGTGTTCCAGCCTGGGCAACAGAGAGAAACCTTGTCTCAAAAAAAAAAAAAAAAAAAAAGAAAAGAAAAGAAAAACCATGGCATCATAATCTGGTTTGGTATAAATGATTTCGTGTTTCATATTTACTTTACTTTTATTACATTAAATTTCTTAAAAGGAAGAATATTAGTGCAATTCTTGTCAGGCTAATAATTATACCTACATGATGGATGTTAACCCCATACTAAAGCTTAATCTTTTTCTTTGTTTATATCATCAGACAGTGTATACACTAGTAGTCAAAGCCACACAAATTGAGGGTGATTGGCAAGTGGCAAATTGTCATTTGTCAACGAAGACCTCCCAAATAAAAGAATTTGACTTTCAGAGGCACACACAAAGGAGTGAGAAGATTTGCACCAGTAGTTGTATATTGTAAGGCTGACATGTCTTTGATTAACTTGAGATATTTTGTATTATATTGTCTTGGCAGCCTTAAGGCATACTACATATTTGTAATGTCATATCCTAAAGTAATGTGACTGTTGTGACATTTACTGAGACAGAATTATGATTCCTGGTCATCTGAGCATATGGAAGACCATCTAATAAAATATCAAGTCTTGTGCTTAAAATAAAGATACTCACTTAATACCTAAGCAGCTTTTCAAATAGGAAAGGCCTTTTAACCTCAAGCCCAAGAGAAATCGAGGCAGTGTCAAATTTATCAGGTCTTCTTTCTATTCTACTATTTGGTAATGCTTTTATGGCTAAAAAATTCCTATCTCCTAATGACATCATACCTGTCATAACTTGTAGTGCAACACATGATCTTTTCTATGCCTAGATACACAAATACCCTTGTGTTACAATTGCCTAAATTTAGTACAGTAACATGCTGTATAGGTTTGTAGCCTATAAGCAGTAGGCTATAGCATCTATTAATAGATTGTGTAAGTGCACTCTAATGTTCACACAATGATGAAATCACTGAATAAAGGCGGTTTTCAGAACATCTGTCTGTCATTAGGAGACGCATAACTGTACACAAATAAAATCTGATAAAAATCTTAGGGAACCCTAAATATTTGTAAGTTTTAAGTGAATTTTAAGAATGTATCATGTATGATGCATGTTTTAATGACTTAAATATTGGGCAACGTCTCAGAGACAAATTCAGATATATCTGTGTTAGGCAAGTTTTACTCAAAAAGGGAATACTCATGAGAAATTTTTAAAGAGGCAGTTTTCTATTTAATAAGTCTGGAATACCAATTTTGAAATCCTTAGTAGTCCTTTTTCTTAAATCCTCATATCCATATATGGCCACAAAGTAGACTCTCTGTATTTGAATAGACTAGCATCTAAATTATCAGATGATACTGTGGTTAAGCATGTAGTAAGTTTGTGGTTGTATAATTTGGCATGTTGCAGAAGATCTGAACATTGAGAATATGTAGTTCATAATTACATTCCAACTGAATAATTATATATAATAATAGAAATGGAATTTTAAAAATTAAGAATATAATATATTGATAATGGTAAAATAGATGGAGGACTGTATCTCAGTCCCTTTTGTCTAAAAGGAGAAGTATTTTATTTGAAAAATACTGATTCCTGATTCCTAAGGATTTTTACTTGTGAACCTTTTTTTTTATTATTTTTTTTTTGAGACAGGCCCTCACTTTGTCACCCAGGCTGGAGTGCAGTGGCGTGATCTTGGCTCACTGCAGCCTCTACCTGGACCCAAGCGATCCTCCCACCTCGGCATCCCAAGTAGCTGGGATTACAGGCACGCGCCACCACACATGGTTAATTTTTTTGTAGAGATGGGGTTTTGCCATGTTGCCCAGGCTGGTCTCAAACTCTTGAGTTTAAGCAACCTGCCTGCCTCGGCCCCCTAAAATGCTAGGATTATAGGCTTGAACCACTGTCCCCAGCTGCGAATCTTTATTCTTATTTACTTTTCAATTATTTTTCATTGTAATAAAATATACATAAAACTTGTCATTTGAAACAATTTTTTAGTGTATTTTGTTCATTAACATTATGTTCATAGAGTTGTGCAACCATTATCACTATCTATTTACAGAACTTTATCATCATGTCAAACTCAAACTCTATACCCGTTAAACAATAACTTGCCATTTTCTCCTTCCCCCAGCCCCTGGGTAACCACTGTTCTCTCTCTCTCTCTCTCTGTGAATTTGACTATTCCAGGTACCTCATGTAAATAGAGTCATATTAGCACTGGATTTTGTATTCATATTGTTGTGTCCTTTTTCACTTAACATAATGTCTTCAATGTTTATTCATGTTATATAGCATGTGTGGAATTTCATTTTTAAGGCTGAGTACTATTACATTGAATGTATACACATTTTGTTAATCCATTCATCCCTTCATGGACACTTGGATTGCTTCTACCCTTTGGCTTTTTGTGACTAGTGCTGCCATGAACCTGGGTATACAAATATCTGTTTGAGTGCCTGCCTTTACTTCTTCTGACTGTAGACCCAGAAGTGGAATTGCTCTGTCATATGGTAATTCTATCTTTCTCTTTTTAAGGAATCATCATACCATTTTCCATGGCAGCTGCATAGTTTTACATTTCCACCAGTAATGCACAAGGATTCCAGTTAATTCACATCCTTGCTAACTAACACTTGTTATTTTCTTTCTTTTTTTAGTAGCCACCCTAAAGGGCATGAAGTATATTCTTATTTGTTTTTACTTCTGCATAAGATTACCCTGTCTTCACTGGATATACTATTTCTTCTTTGGAAAATCTTGCTCAATATAAAAGACAAATTACTTAGATAAGGTATGGTGAGAAAAAATGTATTTGTTGCATTAAGGAAGAATTATCTCTAACAAGAGAATTGCTAAATAAGTTCATTCAAAAATTGTGTATTGAATGCCTGCTCACTCTTATGTCGGGCAATGTGCTAAGCATTGAGTATACAGTGATAAATGAGAATCATGGCCCCTGCTTTGAGGGAACTTGCATTGTAGTGAGAGAGACGTATGATAAATTAATGAATACAAAATTAAAATATAACTGTTATGAAATGTATCTGACATTGTGCCTTCAAAGACAATGTATACAATATGCGGTGAAAATAGTAATATTAAATAAATAATATATATTGCAAAACTGTATATATACCAACTATAGCCTCATTTTTAAAAATGCTGTGAAAGGAAACAATGTCAAGAAAATGCTAGCAGTGGTTCTAGGATGATCCAATTCATTGATTTTTTTTTCTTAACTAAAATTTCTTTGGTGTGCATATATTGTTAATTTAGAAATTGCAAATAATTACATAAAAAATAAGTAATTTAGGGATGATGTTTAATTTGACTTTCCTGTTGCCAGTGGTGACCGAAAAGTGCTAAGTATTATTGAACATTTTACCTTAATTATGCCAAGTAAGTCCAGGGCTTATTGTGATTTATACCAAGTAAATCCAAGGCTTTTTATGATTGAATGTAAATTTCACCTCTAGGAAGGTAGTTCTTATTTTTGGTCAGTTTGCAATACTATTAGGATATCATGGACAAAATGGAAAGTATGATTTTAAAAATTGCTCAGTATTAACAAAATTGTCATTTTTGTAAAAAAGAAAAGAAATAGTGGAAAATTCACTATAGTTAGTTCTTTCTGGCTAAAAAGTGTGTAATATATGAGTATATAAAATATGTATTAGTCTGTTTTCACACTGCTATAAAAATACCTGAGACTGGATAATGTATAAAGGAAAGAGGTCTAACTGACTCATAGTTCTGCATGGTTAGGGAGGCCTCAGGAAAGTTAGAATCATGGTGGAAGGCAAAGGGGGAGCAAGGCATGGTCTTACGAGGCAGCAGGAGAGGGGTGGGGAACTACCACTTTTTAACCATCAGATCATGTGAGAACTCACTATCATGAGAACAGCATGGGGGAACCCACTCCCATGATCCAGTCACCTCCCTTGCTCCCTCAACCTGTGGGGATTACAGGTCCCTCCCTCGACACATGGGAATTACAATTTGAGATGAGATTTGGGTTGGGATACAAAGCCAAACCATATCATTCCACCCCAGGCCCCTCCCAAATCTCCTGTCCTTCTCATATTTCAAAACACAATCATACCTTCCCAACAGTCCCCCTAAGTCTTAACTCATTCTAACATTAACCCAAAAGTCCAAGTCCAAAGTCTCATCTGAGACAAGTCCCTTCCACCTATGATCTTATAAAATGACAAACAAGCTAGTTACTTCCAAGATACAGTGGGGGTATAGGCATTGGGTAAAATGTTCCCATTGCAACTTGGAGAAATTGGCCAAAACAAAGGGGCCATAGGCCCCATGCAAGTCAGAAACCCGGCTGGGCAGTCATTAAATCTTAAAGCTCCAAAATCCCTTTGACTCCGTGTTTCACCTCCAGGGCACACTGATGTAAGGGATAGGCTCCCACGGCCTTGGGCATTCTGCCCTTGTGACTCTGCAGGGTATAGCCCTTGTGACTGCTTTCCTGGGCTGGCACTGAGTGCCTGCAGTGTTTCCAGGTACCCAGTGCAAGCTGTTGGTGGACCTACCTTTCTGCGGTCTGGAGGATGGTGGCCCTCTTCTCATAGCTCAACTAGGCAGTGCCCCAGTGGAGACTCCCTGTGGAGGCTCCAACCCCACATTTCCTTTCCACACTGTCCTAGCAGAGGTTCTCCATGAGGGCTCTGCCCCTGCAGCACACTTCTGCTTGACCATCCAAGTGTTTCCATACAAGCTCTGAAATCTAGGCAGAGGTTCCCAAACCTCAGCTGTTGTCTTCTGTGCACCCACAGGCCCAGCACCACATGGAAGCTGCCAGTGCTTAGGGACATGCACCCTCTGAAGCAATGGCCTAAGCTTTACCTTGGCCCCTTTTAGCCACAGCTAGAGCTGGAGCAGCTGGAATGCAGGGTGCTCTCCTGGGGCTGCACAGAGCAGCAGAGGCCCAGCTGATGATACCATTGTTCCTCCTTAGGCCTCTGGGCCTATGATGGGAGGGGCTGCCATGAAGATCTCTGACGGGCTCTAGAGACATTTTCCCCATTGTCTTGGCTATTAAATTTGGCTCCTTGTTACTTACGCACATTTCTGCAGCTGGCTTGAATTCCTCCCCAGAAAATGACTTTTTCTTTTCTACCATATGGTCAGGCTACAGATTTTCCAAACCTTTATACTCTGCTTCCCTTTTAAACATAAGTTCCAATTTCAGTTTCTTTGTGAACACATATGACTGAACGCTTTCAGAAAAAGCCATGTTACCTCTTGAATGCTTTGCTGCTTAGAAATTTATTCTGCCAGATAACCTAAATCATCTCTCTGAAGTTCAAAGTTCTACAGATCTCTAGGGCAGAGGAAAATGCCGCCAGTCTCTTTGCTAAAGCATAGCAAGAGGGATCTTTGCTCTAATATTCAATAAATTATTTGTCTCCACTGAGACCACCTCAGCCTGGACTCCATTTTCCAAATCACTATCAGCCTTTTGGTCAAAGCCATTCAACAAGTCTCTAGGAGGTTCCAAACTTTCCCTCTTCCTGTCTTTTCCTGAGCCCTCCAAACTGTCCCAGTCTCTGTCTGTTACCCAGTTCCAACATGACTTCCACATTTTCAGGAAGCGAAAATTATTTCACTTTCACATGATCTTTATAGCAGTGCCCTACTCCTGGTAACAATTTTCTGTATTAGTCTGTTTTTACACTGCTGTAAAGAATACCTGAGACTGGGTAATTAATAAAGGAAAGAGGATTAATTATCTCACAGTTCTCTCTCCACATGGTGGGGGAGATCTCAGGAAAATTAAAATCATTCCAGAAGGTGAAGGGGAAACAAGGTATGTCTTACATGGTGGAAGGAGAGAGAGCGCAGGGGAAACTGCCACTTTTTAACTATCAGATCTTGCGAGAACTCACTCGCTATCATGAGAACAGCATGGGAGAAACCACCCTTATGATCCAGTCACCTCCCTCCCTCGACACGTGATTACAGGCCCCTCCCTCAGCACATGGGGATTACAATTTGAGATGAGATTTGGGTGGGGACACAAAGCCAAATCATATTAAAATAGTACTTAATTTTGAATAACTATTATTGTGAATTGATGTTAAAATCTGATTAGAAGAGTGCATCTTAGCACAGCAATATGGTATATTGCCTAGTAATAGAATAATGCTTCAAGGAGGAGCTCTGGAGAGGGGACAGGGTTCCTCTTAAAAAAAAAAAAAAAAAATTTGGCCAGGCATGGCACGGTGGCTCACACCTGTAATCCCCACCCTTTGGGAGGCCGAGGCGGGTGGATCACAAGGTCAGGAGTTCGAGACCAGCCTGGCCAAGATGGTGAAACCCTGACTCTACTAAAAATACAAAAATTAGCTGGGCACGGTAGCGGGCACCTCTAATCCCAGCTACATGGGATGCTGAGGCAGGACAATCGCTTGAATCCAGGAGGCAAAGGTTGCAGTGAGCTGAGATTGCACCATTGTACTCTAGCCTGGACGACACAGCAAGGCTCTGTCTCCAAAAAAAAAAAATAATAATTCAACTGAGTAATAACCGTTTATTAGATGCCTGATATTTATCACACATTGCATGAGGCATTAGCATGTAGTATTTAGCATGTAACCTTGTAAAAAGTAGGTAGTATAGATGAGAAAATTGAAGCCCAGGAGAGTCAGTTAATTTTTCCAGAGTCACAAATTAATATGTATATTTGAGGTAAAAAGCAGTTATTAAGAGACAGCCTGAAGGTAATTTCCAATAAGCCCTAGAAATGGATGTTTTCATAGGATTCTGATGTTGTATTCAGAATTACTAGCTACATAGTAATCTAACCTGCCCAGTTTACAAGATAACTAGCTTGGAATTCATTTGGTTTCCTTAACACTTTCCAGGAGGAAGCTTTTCTGAAGAAGCAATCCCTGCATCAAAGTGAGAGAAAATGGAGGTCAGCTGACTAATTAGGGTCTGGATATATAAGAATTCAATAAAAGGAAGGAAAATTAGATATTGTTTAAGATATGCTGAGCTTAATTGTGTTTTCTTATGGGTTTTAAGTAGCTTCTGGTGAGTTAAATGTTTAAAAGAAATGTAATGTTGAATGCGGTGGTTCGTGCCTGTAATCCCAGCACTTTGGGAGGCCAGAGGTGGGCAGATCACCTGAGGTCAGGAGTTCGAGACCAGTTTGGCCAAGACAGTGAAACGCCATCTCTACTAAAATAAAAAATTAGCTGGGTGTGGTGGCGTGCACCTGCAATCCCAGCTACTAGGGAGGCTGAGGCGGGAGAATCACTTGATACCGAGAGGCAGAGATTGCAGTGAGTCCAGATCATGCCACTGCACTCCAACCTGGGTAACAAGAAGAAATCTGTGTCTCAAAAAAAAAAAGAAAAGAAAAAGTTATGCCATTTCTTACAGATAGGAGTTGAGTCTAATTGGATAGAAGAATTATTCATTAAAAAGTATCCTGTTAGCATTTATAGGAAATTAAAAAGATATCAGACTCCCATAGTACCCTAAATGTTTATATCCAGTTATTCTGCTTTGGCTGGGTGCGGTAACTCACGCCTGTAATCCCAGTACTTTGGGAGGCTGAGGCAGGCAGATGATGAGGTCAGGAGATCAAGACCCATTCTAGCTAACACGGTGAAACCCCGTCTCTACTAAAAATGCAAAAAAGTATCCGGGCATGGTGGCGGGCACCTGTAGTCCCAGCTACTCAGGAGGCTGAGGCAGGAGAATGGTGTGAACCCGGGAGGTGGAGCTTGCAGTGAGCTGAGATTGCGCCACTGCACTCCAGCCTGGGAGACAGCCAGACTCTGTCTCAAAAAAAAAAAAAAAAAAAGAGTATGTACATTTCTAACAGAATAATACCGATTTCAATCTTGGTATACATTTAAAATTGATTTTTGGAATGCATTTGAGCTTAAATTTCCTCAAAAAATAACAACAACCTATGTTGTTTGCTTGAAAAATACCTGGCAGGAGCGTAAATGGCAATCTTACTCTCGTTAGTTTAGAGATTTTATCTGTAAGAAAAAATTTTCAAAGACCAAAGCTTCTAAGCCTTTTATGATATTTTACTACATGCTTGTTCCCCCTTACTGTACTTTAATTCATGGTGCTTAAAATTTTAATCTACAGCAATCAGCCAAAGAAACCAACAATTTCTGTTCAACTAGAAGGTAGGAATTGACACCTGTGTTTTTGTTTTTTGAAGAAACACAAATTATTCTTCTTTTATAAAATCACCTAAATTGTATGAGCTTTGCTTGATGTGTTAATGTGATCATTATTACCTGTTAGTAATGGACTAATGAGCTTGGCCTCTTTTTTTTTTTTTTTTGAAAAATAAAATATTTCTCCCACATTTTCCAGAACAGCCCCAATTTGTTAGAATCAGGATTATTTTATCTGCTGTATTTGCTAAGTATTGTTTTACTTTCCTTCTTAGTTTATTAAAAGTGATTTCCTTAAGTATGTGATTTAAGGTTTATCAGTGGGTTTTATTTTCAAGTAACTTCTTATATAAATATTTATCAATGTAAATTTATAACAGAAAAGGTATTTTCTGGACTGTGTTTGTTACAGTTACCCTAGTTATACTTTGTCAGCTTCAGGGCTGCGTTAAGTTAGGTTGGTGTCTTACTGCTTGAAAATTGTTCTTTCTAAACACCCTATTACCCACCAGTCTGTCCCCCTGCCTGCAAGATGTCTGTGTCCTAATCCCTGGAATTTGTAGATATGTTAATGTATGTGCCAAAGGAGAATTAAAATAACAAATGATATTAAGATTGTTAATTAGGTATCTTTAAAATAAGATTATTTTGGATTATTTACATTGTCCAATGTTAATCACTAGGATCCTTAAATTGTGGAAGAGGGAACCAAAAGTGCTATTTGAGAAAGACTTTATTGGCCATTGCTGGTGTTGAAGATGGAGGAGTGGGAAGCATGAACAAAGGAATGAGGGCAACATCTACAAGCTGGTTAAGGCAAGAAAATGGATTCTCCCCCTAAAGACTCCAGAATGAAACAGCCCTGCTAACACCTTGATTTCTGCCTAGTGGGACTAATTTTAGTTTTTTTACCTCCAGAACAGTAACATAATAAATTTATGTTCCTTTAAGCCACCAAATTATGGTAATTCTTTATGACAGTCATAGAAAAATAATACAGCACCTAACTGCCATGACCTTTGCATTTTGTCACTCACCATAGACCTGGGTAGATACTCCCTGTTCTGCCTGGGACTGCTTTTTTCCCCTCCCTGATTTCAGGGCTACTGTTACATGCTTTCCTCTACTATTAAGTGGCATGATCTTAACTCACTGCAACCTCCACCTCCCAGGTTCAAGTGATTCTCCTGCCTCAGCCCTCCGAGTAGCTGGAATTGCAGGCGCCTGCCGCCATGCCTGGCTAATTTTTATATTTTAGTAGAGACAGGGTTTTACCATGTTGGCCAGGCTGGTCTCGAACTCCCGACCTCGTGATTCGTGTGCCTCGGGCTCCCAAAGTGCTGGGATTACAGGCATGAGCCACCATATCCGGCCCTACCCAGGGTTCTTATTTGCAGACAAGAGAATCTACGGTAGCTAGTTTCAGCAAGATATTAAAGCATAGAGAATTGTTAGGAGGGCTAAAGAAGCAGGTTGAGCTTCCAGGAAAGTCTTTCAAAACCATAATGCAGAATCAGCCTAAGGAGCTGATAATAATACTTTCTTCTGAAAGCCACAGAGTCAGGTAGCTCCTACCTCATGTTCCAGATCATTTTGGAGATCTGGCTGCAGATTATCTTGCCTCTTCCTTGACCTAAGTCTTCTGTGGTCCACACTGCAATTATCTGGCCCTGCCATTACCTTTCTGATCTTATCTCCTGTTAGTCTCTCTTATTCACTTTGTTCTAGGAACATCGTTGTCTTGCTGTTTACAAGTCAAATGGCCCTGTAGCAGGGACATGCTTGTAATCATGGCACTTAAAATTTTAATCTATAGCAACCATCCAAAGAAACCAGCCATTTCTATTCAACTAGAAGGTAGGAATTGACACCAGATAAAATAATCCTGATTGTAAGAAATTGGGGCTGTTTTGGAAAATCTTCCTTTTTACCTTTTTTGTCTGTGACCACTGGATCACCATTCATTTTTTCAATTACAATTCATATGTCCAGGATGAGAGAGACTCACTGTCCATGCTGATCCAAATAAAGGTTGCTAGTCTCTCTCACCTCAGCTCTACTTGCAGTGGGGATGAAGATCTGTGGGAAAATGAAAGGGTTTTCTTTTTCAGTTACATCAAGAAGATGGAAAGTAAGATTTTTTTAAAATAGCCTTTTCTAAACTTTCTGATGACTGGTGGAGATGGTGGAGCCATCATTTGCTCAAACAAGGAAAGATGTAGCAAAGGGAAGACTTGTTATGTAAATTTAAGCCACCGATCAGTGATAAGAGTTTCACTACTCAGGCCTCCCTTTCTTTCTGGCGTAGAGGCAGACACCTTTAAAAATGGAGATTTCCTTTATAAATGTAGATTTCCTTTATAAACATGTTTCAAAATAGCCAGCTAAAAGACAGAAAGGTGATTTTAGAGACAAATTTAGTTCAGTAGACAGTCTTTGTAACTTAGCTGTGTTATTTTTTATTTTTTTATTTTTTGAGACAGAGTCTCACTCTGTCCCCCAGGCTGGAGTGCAGTAGCTTGATCCCGGCTCACTGCAAGCTCCGCCTCCCGAATTTTCGCCATTCTCCTGCCTCAGCCTCCCGAGTAGCTGGGACTACAGGTACTCCAGGTACGCCACCTCGCCCGGCTAGTTTTTTCTTTTTCGTATTTTTTAGTAGAGACGGGGTTTCACCGTGTTAGCCAGGATGGTCTCGATCTCCTGACCTCGTGATCCGCCCATCTCGGCCTCCCAAAGTGCTGGGATTACAGGCTTGAGCCACCGCGCCCTGCCAACTTAGCTGTGGTTTTTTAACTAAAATGACTGAGCTTGGGGCTAGACCCATTAACTAATAGGGCAAAGAAAGTATTCTCTCTGCCTGGACTCCACATGGATAGCTCTTATAAAGAATCTGCAAGCCTATTTTACCTGAGGGTTTACCTTCTATTAACAAACATTTTATCCACCTTTATTTTCACATTCAGGGCAGTATAGTAATTTAGCCAAAAGGTTTGCAGATTCAACTTTTTAAAATCAACTAGTTGCTTAAGCTTTTTATTTGTCTTTTATAAAGGGGCTTTCAAAAGAAGCAATAAAAATATTGCAGTATTTTTAGAAGCTTCTGCACATCAATAGCCATCCTTGGGTCAGCCAAATTCAGGAGAACTTATTTATTTATTAATATACTTTAAGTTCTGGGATACATGTGCAGAACATGCAGGTTTGTTACATAGGTATATACGTGCCATGGTGGTTTTCTGCACCCATCAACCCGTCATCTACATTAGGTGTTTCTCCTAATGCTATCCCTCACCTAGCACACTAGCCTCCAACAGGCCCCCGTGTGTGATGTTCCCCTCCCCATGTCCATGTGTTCTCATTGTTCAACTCCTCATTAGTGAGAACATGTGGTGTTTGGTTTTCTGTTTTTGTGTTAGTTTGCTGAGAATGATGGTTTCCCGCTTCATCCATGTCCCTGCAAAGGACATGGACTTACCCTTTTTATGGCTGCATAGTATTCCATGGTGTATGTGCCACAGTTTCTTTATCTAGTCTGTCATTGATGGGCATTTCCGTTGGTTCCAAGTCTTTGCTATTGTGAACAGTAAACATATGTATGCATGTGTTTTTATAGTAGAATGAAATATAATCCTTTGGGTATATACCCAGTAATGGGATGGCTGGGTCAAATGATATTTCTGGTTCTAGATCCTTGAGGAATTGCCACACTGTCTTCCATAATGGTTGAACTAATTTACACTCCCATCAGCAGTGTGAAAGCGTTCCTATTTAGGAGAACTTATTTTTAAATGCAGTTCTTAAAATCCAATGTTGTTTATTTGGAACATTCCACAGTAATTTAAGATTGTTGTTTGTATGATTTTGCCTTTTTTTTGTGAGCATTTGCTGCTTCTGGAGCCTAAAGCTTCTATGTGTAAATGTAGATTTAGCTGGAAGGTAGAGTATCCCGTTCTTCAGAAATTAAGCATCACATTTTTACATCGAATCTTGGTTTTGTCTCTCAGATTTCCTTGATCAGCTTAGCCAATGATTTTTCCTACCTAACCTTGCAAGAAAAAGAATCAAAGATAGAATAAATAAATCCCTGTGAATTTTCAAAAGCTACAGTTTACACCCCCTGTAGTATTGCCAGTTTTTGTTTGACTCAGTCAGATATTTAAGGCCTCTAGCCAGATTCAATCCAGATAATTATTGGACCCTGTCCAGTTTCTTTTTTTTCTTTTTTTTGAGACGGAGTTTTGCTTTTATTGCCAAGCCTGGAGTGCAGTGGCACGATCTCGGCTCATCGCAACCTCCATCTCCCAGGTTTGAGCGATTCTCCTGCCTCAGCCTCCCAAATAGGTGGGATTACAGGTGTATGCCATCATGCCTGGCTAATTTTGTATTTTTTTTTTTTTTTTTAGTAGAGATGGGGTTTCTCCATGTAGGTCAGGCTGGTCTCAAACTTCCGACCTTGGGGGATCCGCCTGCCCGGGCCTCCCAAAGTGCTGGGATTACAGGCCTGAGTGCCCAGTCGGACCCTGTCCAGTTTCTGTTGTGACTTCTGAACCAAGTTCAGATAAAAAATTTGCTCAAACCTGTATAGCTCAAAACCACAAAATCTTGGATTCTGAAGCTCCACTGAGAGAACTTACCCACAGTCTCTGGTTGTTGTGAGAGAGGAATGGACAGAATGGGCCCAGTGGGTACTTCTCTTGGTCACTGGCTGATCTTGGGGCTTGCTAGATGCTCCACTTCATGCCCCACTCTGATGCCATCTGTTACAAAAAAAAAAAAAAAAAAAAAAAGACTTTAGACGAATTTAACAGAGTTTAATTGAGCAAAGAATGATTTGCAAATCCGGTAGCCCCCCTGAAACATGATAGGTTCAGAGTGACTCTAGAGTTCCCACGTGGTCAGATAATATTTAAGGACAGAGAAAGGAAAATGCGTACAGAAAACAGAAGTGAGATATAGGAACTGCTGTATTGGTTACAGGTTGGTGTTTGCCTTATATGAACAGGGATTGAATAGTTAGACTCCTGTGATTGGCTGAAGCCTTGTAATTGGTACAGTAGTAGGTTATAATGTATTTACACATCTACTTAGGTTATAGTTCACTATATCCAGATACCTTTAGGCTGAACCTAAAATATGTGAGGAGGCAGCTTCAGGCTATACTTAATTTAACGACATAAAGAGCTTATATTTGAGTTAAACATACTAAGCTTATATCTCAAGTGTGCCACTTCCTTTGGTAAGAAGCTTAAACTTTCCAAGGCTCTGTTTTCTCATCTGCAAAATGGAGATAAGACTTGTGCCTCACAGAGTTGCTGTGTGGATTAAATGAGAAAATGTAAGCTTAGCATAGTTTGGCCCTTTACTACTCACATTAACGTATCAATAGAAGAGGATAAAGTATGTACAAAATAATCTTTCTAAGAAAGAAGACACATTTTAGTAATCAGAACAATTAAATATACTTTAAGCCAGGGGTCCCCAACCCCAGGAACCGGGCTGCACAGCAGGAGGTGAGTGGCATTACCGCCTGAGCTCTGCCTCCTGTCAGATCAGGGGCAGCATTAGATTCTCATAGGAGCATTAACCCTATTGTGAACTGCGCATCTAAGGGATCTAGGTTGCACTCTTTAAGAAAA
This sequence comes from Macaca nemestrina, assembly GCF_043159975.1. Taxonomy (NCBI): domain Eukaryota; kingdom Metazoa; phylum Chordata; class Mammalia; order Primates; family Cercopithecidae; genus Macaca; species Macaca nemestrina. The sequence goes on along the minus strand of NC_092125.1, from coordinate 146,666,921 downwards.
TCTAATCTAAGGTAGAACAGTTTCATCCTGAAACCACTCCCCCCATCCCCCATTCTCCCACTCCCCCACCCTTGTTCTGTGAAAAAATTGTCTTTCTCGAAACTGGTCCTGCTGATTGAAGCCTTAAAAAGAATAGGTTTTAACATTCTCATCTTGCATAACTCATGCACTGAAAATTTGGGTTACTTGGAGTTTTGTAAAACTTTAATTTTCTGTTTCTTTTTTTCTTTTTTGAGATGGAGTTTCGCTTTTGCTGCCCAGAGGCATGGAGTGCAATGGCACAATCTCGGCTCACCTCAACCTCCACCTCCTGGGTCCAAGAGATTCTCCTGCCTCAGCCTCCTGAGTAGTTGGGAATACAGGCATGCACCACCATGCCTGGCTAATTTTGTATTTTAAGTAGAGACGGGGTTTCTCCATGTTGGTGAAGCTGGTCTCGAACTCCTGACCTCAGGTGATCCGCCCACCTTAGCCTCCCAAATTGCTGGGATTACAGGCGTGAGCCACGGCGCCTGGCAAGTTTTTTGTTTATATACTGTATAGGGGAAGAAAAAGATCTTTTTCTTTTACCAGTCTTAGATTCATTGGCTGGGGCCCTTTACAAGACAGATGCACAAGACAAAACCATACAAATTTATTTAATTTAAGTTTTTTTTTTTTTTTTTTTTTTGAGATGGAGTCTCTGTCGCCCAGGCTGGAGTGCAGTGGCGCAATCTCAGCTCACTGCAAGATCTGCCTCCCGGGTTCACGCCATTCTCCTGCCTCAGCCTCCCAAGTAGCTGGGACTACAGGCGCCCGCAACCACGCCTGGCTAATTTTTGTATTTTTAGTAGAGATGGGGTTTCACCGTGTTAGCCAGGATGATCTCGATCTCCTGACCTCATGATCCGCCCGCCTCAGCCTCCCAAAGTGCTGGGATTACAGGCATGAGCCACCGCGCCCGGCTTATTTAGGTTTTGTTTTGTTAAGTAAGTTTTGTTTGACACAGGAGCCTTCATAAGGAAATGAAGACCTGAAGTAGCTGAACTTGACTATTTTTATTCTAGTTTTGATGAAGGGGATTGTAGAAGAATTGAATAAGATAAGAAGTATGAGCTAAGTGTAATAAACCGGGGGAAACTTAGCAAGGCCTGTTTTTTCACTTTCTTCTTGGTGTCTGTGTCTATGTTCCTTTCCTCCCAGTGTAGGGAGGGTACCTCTCACAGAAGAGTCTTACAACTGGCATCAGGGGAAGGTCACCAAGTCTTTCCTGTACCTGCTGTTTCTCAAATTCCTTCATCTTAAAGTATTCAGTATGCCAGGTACTGTATTTTGGGGTAGCGTGTCCCAAACCCTCAACAACTGACTTTCATTTCAAAAGCTTTTAAATCCCCTGTGATAAAAGGTGCAGTTTGTAATGTATGCAACCATACTTAGAAATCTAAAAACTGATAATAGGATTTGGCAGGGGGGTACCCCTATATTGATTACATATGTTTATCTAGTACTTTGATCAAAATTGTTTCCTTTTGAAAAATATAGCAGTGTTGACTTTGGTGGTGGTGGTGGGGGGTTGTTCCTACTTACATGTCTGCTGAAGCATACTATTTTAAGGTTTTGTTTTCTTTATTTATAGATAATTTAAATGCTGACCAGTTACCCTCTCCTTAGAGGCTTTATAAGTGCATTCTTATCAGTAAGATACATATTTACTATATGACTCAGCTAGATTCTATATAGATCATGTCCTTGTATCATTACCAGTACCATATAAAAATGCTATATGGATATATAGGGGAGAAAACATAATTTATTTTGTTTCCTTTTTTGAATTGTTAGTTGAGACATTCTCTTGAAAACAAAAGCCAGATTAACAAAAGAAAAAAGTTTATTAAAGTTTGCTGTACCCATCACTTGGGGGAGGCCTCAGTTCAAAAGTATGTCTCTTTCAAGGCAGTGGCGTGGGCGACTTGCTTAAATAGTATCTTAACAAAAAGCCAGAAATTCTATATAGTGACAAGACAAAAAAGATTCCTCTTCAGGCTTCCAAAAGGTGGGGTAATATGGGAACACAGATTTACTACTGCTGTCTCTGAGCTGATAAGCAGTGTTGCAAAGGGGGCCTAGCTTTAGGTGAGAAAGGCAGCGAGGAGGGGCTGGCAAAGTGTGCCCTTTTCTAAAACTTTTAACTTGAACTAAAATCTCCAGTATTTTAGAGAGGAAAATTTTGTTTTCCTCCAGATACTTAACAGTTTATAAATGTAGTGTTCTAAGAAGTCTGTTAAAGAAACACCTTAATCCTGCTTCCGTGTGAATTATATTACCTATGAAGCATCATTGTACATTTATGTAAATTCACATTTGCTAAATCACACCGAGGGAAAGCTTAATATAATCATTTCATCATTATATAATCCATTCAGTGTGATTGCATTTCCTCCTGATGCAATTTGATAAACTTGTGTTTGTATAGGTACAAGATAATGTTCCACAGATAATGCAGTTTTATGCATTTTATTTTCAATGCTCTTTAGTGGGTGTATGTGTATGCTATGTAGAGAAATTAGATGAAGTTTCTCTTAACTTCATTATGGGCAACAAAATTCCTTGGCTTTGTTACAGTTTACTAGGCCCCGTAGTTAAAACACCTCTGAGTGTAGGCCAGTTGTAGAATACAAAAGTACTTGTGATAAGAGCTGTAATATGAGATTGAAATTTGTTACACAAAGAGGTTACTGTCCTTTTTTTGAGGATTCAGTTTCTTTAAAACAAATTAATAGTGACTGTTTCGGGATAGTATAAAGTACAGTTTAATTTTTAACAGTGAAAGAGGCTTTGTAGTGGGGTCTCAGTGGTTAAGTCCAATTGTGGGACAAGTAAAAATGTTTAAGGGTCTTTTTATTACAGAATGAAAGCTATATTGTTTCTTAAGGAATTTAATGAACTAAAAAACGTATTTGCTTAACACTCTGATTGGTAGTACGTCAACCAAGTATCTTCATTTAACAGAAAGTACATACTTTTGTTAAATAATGAAGTTTTCTGGAAATCTGTTAACTAAGGGTACTTAGAATAGGAATGTGAATATTTCAAATTTCGAATCATCCTTTTCTTATGACAAAACTCTTTTTGTAGCATTACACTGCTTTAGAATAAAGTTCATTAATGCTTGCATAAGAGGTACTGTATGTGTCAAGAATAAAAAGTTGGAACTTGATAAAGTTACAGGATTTTTTTCTTCCTTTCCCAACTCTACTGTTTTGTCATTGCTTTTTGAGATGAAAGAGTCTAAACCTGCATGTCTATTTAAGTGTTGAATTTCTTGTTTCTCAATTGGGAAATGAAAGCAAAAATCTACGCTTGATTTTATAATTGACCTATTTGTTTTCAAAAGTATGCACATAAATGTCAAAATTTAAATCTAATGTAAACTATTCACCCTAAGCATTAACATATCTATGTAAAAATAGTTACCCATATTGCAGGTTTAATTACCTTGGTGTTTAAGAGCCCTGATGAATATTCATCTGTTTACCAGGATATGATCTGGAATTATTTTCACTCTGTGCTATTAGAAAGCTCTTAAAAACACCAACATTATGTTTTATTTCTCTCACTACATAGCAATTCCTGGGCAACACAGAGGTGACATCAAGAGTAAGAGAGAAAGGGGATTAGATGTCGCCACTGGGATTGAGGTGTTAGAAATAGTACGTTTGTTTAAAGAGAGGAAATGAAAATTTTTTTCTTTTTTCTATGCATAAGAAATGAAATTTTGTGGGGTGGGGGAGGAGATCTCTGGTTTGTGATCTTCTTTACTGATTTAATGCATTCTTTCAATATCTATTGGAAGTTATACTATGTCAGTAACTGGTAGATAAATTCTGGGGTTACATACCAAACAAGAGAGACAAGCTTCTGCTTTCTTCGGAGCTTATGTTCTCTTTAGGGATAGCAAAAGAAATAATAATAAGTAAACAAGACAATTTCATTGACTAGTAAGTGCTATGCAGGAAACAATACAGGGTAGAGAGATAAAGAATGATTGGTGGAGTGATTTTAGATTTAGTGCTCTGATAAGGTCTCTCTGAAAAGGTGATAATTAAGATGATGAGAAAGTACCAAGTGGTGGCTGGTTTCTTAAAATGAGGTATTAAATTACCTAGATCAACATATTGGATAAAATATGTAATATTTAAATGCTTTAAACTCTTAAGCTCCAAAATGATACCATTTTTTTAATGATAGCCTGTAACTAGGTGGGGACAGTAGAGAAGGATGGTTTAATGCTGAGCAGAAAAGGAAAACAAAATAGAAAGAGATTTTTAAAAGAAGTACCAAAGGCTGGGTACAGTGGCTTATGCCTGTAATCCCAGCACTTTGGGAGGCTGAGGCGGGCGGATCACTTGAGGTTGGGATTTCGAGACCAGCCTGACCAACATGGAAAAATCCTGTCTCTACTAAAAATACAAAATTAGCTGGGCTTGGTGGCGCGTCCCAGTAATCGCAACTACTCAGGAGGCTGAGGCAAGAGAATCGCTTGAACCCGAGAGGTAGAGGTTGTGGTGAGTTGAGATTGTGCCATTGCACTCCAGCCTGGGCAACAAGAGTGAAACTCCGTCTCAAAAAATAAAAGTAGCAACAAGTAGCAGAAATATGGCCATAGACTACCTTTCGTAAGTGTTTGTGTTACAGGTACATGTAGCCCATCTTGACTGGAGATGGTCCAATCCATACTGTCTCCCAAAGCAAATGTAAGCCTCTACAGATGAAACATATTATCCTAGACCTCAGTGAACCCCTACAATTACATTTTCCAGCAAGTAGTCAAAGATAAAGCATACGAAGAAACAGACAACTGAAGAACCAGCAAGAAGAGACAGCAGAATTGGAATTCCATAGCCTTGACATATTAAAAATATTAGATACATATTTAAAATAACTATGCTTACAAATTACAATACATATGACGATATCTCCAAGGAAATCACAAAAAGCAGCATAGCAGATTTGAAAAGGAACCAGACAAAACTTTTGGAAATGAAAACCCTAGTAACTGAAATTTAGTAAGCCTGGTTCTGTGTTGAGTACTTTGTATCAAATGAATTATCCTACTGAAACCTTATAAACGTTAGACCATATATATATACAACAGCTATTTGAATGCCTTGGAGAGCAACCGGTGTAGGTTCGACTTGAGGGTCTGTGATTCTTGAGATAAGAGAAGCTCGTGAAGTGATCTCCATATTTATTCTGGTCTTTTCCTTGAGGGAATTTTCTAATTCTCAGTGCCAGATGGAGATCAAGCAAAAAGTAGTTTTGCATGGCTAAGGAGCCTAGAGAGGCTGGTAATGGAGGCCTAATCATGGGGCTTGGGGGTGGGAGGAGAACTGCAGACAACTGAATTTTCTGGACATAGTATCTGCATATAAGTTCTCCTTTAATTTTGGTAGTTTAATCACTACCAGACCCAGAGCAGGATTTCTGGAAACCCATCTGATAACAGTGACTTTGAGGCTTAAGAGCTGAGCAAAAATTTGAGCAACTTTGAAATACAGATCAAGAGTTCAAATCCATAAAAAACTAGTAAGTGGTACACTGAAGCCGTTATCAAAAAGTATATCTTTTACGATATATTCACCTGTGTAAATTGTGTTCTTAAAAGCTAAGGATGAAAGAGAATTTGTTTAAAGAAATACAGTAATAGGCTAAGGTCTGTGATCTTTATCTTATAAACATATGGAGGAGTAAGGCTGTGTCCCAAATGCAAATACTGCTTGAGGTATTTGAGATTAAGAAAATACAGTAGTCCCTCCTTATCCATGAGGAATATGTTCTAAGACCCCCCGGTAGATGCCTGAAACCACAGGTAGTACTGGACTCTATGTGTAGTGTCACTTAATCTGATAAAAGTGACTGTGTGGGTGGGGAGGGAAGGGTAGCATATACAGCATGAAGGCACTGGCAGAGGAACAATAATGTCCTGAGTGGGACAGGGTGGTTTAAGATTTCATCACACTACTCACAATAGTGTGCAATTTAAAACTTTTGAATTGTTTATTTCTGGAATTTTTCACTTAATATTTTCAGACTGTGGTTGACTGTGAATAATTAAAACCATGGGTCGTGAAACTGCTGATGAAGGAGGCCTACTGTATTACACCTTCGATCATAATTGTCCACCATCTGAATGAAGCAATATATGATTCTTACTAACTTTTCACTTGCTGTACCAGATTGCTACAGAAGGTAAGACCTACTTAGAGGTCAAGGATATCCTTGTGTTGATCCATACCTAATTCTTTAAGTCTATTCTTTGTTTTTATGTTGCTAAGGGTTTCCAATATATCTTTGTTCTTATATATAACCAGCTTTTAAATGCTTAGAAAAATTTGATGTAAGTACTACAATGTCCTCAGGATTGACCAGCACAGTTAATGCATGACCAAATACATTCAACATCCACAGGAACATATAGCACTCAGGAGCATGTTTTTAATAGGTCAGTGAATTTTCTATAGAGCTACTGCTGAGAATCATTTTTTAAAGTAATATGCTTGTCTCAAATATGCTTGTCTAAGTCAATAAGTCCATTTCACTAGAAAGTTTACAGGCAGTAAATAAAGTAATACACTGAACGAATTTTTATTGTCTCAAGTGACACAATGTCTCTAGTTTTCTTACTGTTCACAGCAGTTTTACTACAGAAGCACAACAGTCATTCCTGTTCTCTTAGTGGAATTATTCGTGGCTTTTAATAAGGTAGATTTTATTAGGTTTCAAGATCTTGAATTTTTTTAGGCTTCTGTTTCCATACACACATATTCACATTTAATATGGCTTTCTAAAGTACCTTTATTTAGATCAGAATTCATCTTTACTTTTGCTGTGTTTAAAGCATTTTCTATTGAACTTTTCAGTGAAATTCACTCAATGTAGTATTTTTCCACTTTCCCAAAATCTAATTTAATATTAAAGCTGATTTACAGAAATTCATCTAAAACTTTGCTACTCAGGCTGTGGTTCATGGACTAGCAATCTTTGGCCATCACATGGGAGCTTATTACCCATGCAGAATGCTCCTCCTCCCCCATGCCGTCGCTTACTGACTCATAATCTGCATTTTAATAAGCTCAGGTGATTCATATACACATTTAAGTTTGAGAAGCATAGATCTACAGATCTAAAAGTTTATTTACTAGTGCTTATACTTAATTTAGTTAACCCTCAAAGGGAAAGAGCACTGTGTTTTAGAAAATGTCTACCACAGCATGAAAGATCAAGGTATATTAAAAGGTTTCTAGGAATATCCTAGAGGCTGATGTAATCTGTTCTTTTTGGAAAACAATAATTTTTCTTTTCTTTTTTCTTTTTTTTTTTTTGAGATGGAGTTTCGCTTTTGTTGCCCAGGCTAGAGTGTAATGGCGCGATCTCGGCTCACCGCAATCTCCGCCTTCCAGGTTCAAGCGATTCTCCTGCCTCAGCCTACCGAGTAGCTGGGATTACAGGCATGCACCACCACGCTGGCTAATTTTGTATTTTTAGTCAAGACAGGGTTTCTCCATGTTGGTCAGGCTGGTCTCGAACTCCCAACCTCAGGTGAATTCACCCTCCTCGGCCTCCCAAAGTGCTGGGATTACAGGCATGAGCCACTGCACCTGGCCTTTTATTTTCTTCTTAGTGGTTTTACCATGTCATTTGTTATATGCCTTTCTTTTTGTTTATCTATTAATAATCTAGTTACACATCTTCAGTTTCAGCTCTTTTCTGTAGACTTTTGAAACCGGTGTTTGTTCTCTCTCCCATTTGACTCAATTTCTATATCTGACATTTTCCATATCCAAAAAGAATATATCATCATTCTTTTCAAATTATGCTTTTTCCCGCAACTTACTTTTGTTAATCATACCAGGTTTTAGGCCTAGTAAAGTCAAGCATTCTCCAAGAGTCTTTTCACAACTTTTCTAGTATACAGTGATTTTTCCTTTCTTTGTTCCTGTAACCCTAGAGTAGGTATGGAATTCATGTCTTTAACCCAACTTTCTATTTCCATGTTATTTGTACTTCTAATAATAAAGTTTCTGACAATAAAATATGTCCTTGGAATGCCTCTTTGTAGATGGCAGTAATACTCCAAATGATTAAGTTGAAAATAGTTATGCCAAAGAAAGGGAGAAAATAGTTATGCCAGCAAGTACACCTTGTCTATTGGTTGACTGTAAATATTAATTCTTTTGTTTCTGTGTTTTCAGTTAACAGGGTTGGCATGTTATGTAGTAACCAACTCTTAACAAATCTTGACTCATTAAAAAAAAAACTAAATGAAAATCCCAAAAATAGAACAGTTCTTATAAAGCAAATAATGAGTATTTTTACCTTTAAGTACATAAGAAGTGGACTTAAAATTTATGCTTGATGCCTTATCAGATGTACTGGTAATCATTTCTTAAAGCTATATTGGATTATACAAATGTAAACTAATGGTATACTAACTTAAAAAACACAATCTTAAGACTAAGGAATATTGAAGATCATCATCCCCTTATTTTAAGGTAATGGAAACTGAGACAGCATTAAATGCCTGTTTCTAGTATTTCTTATCAAAAAGTATGTACAGCATATCTCTCAGCTTTTGATTTTTAGTCTAAAGTCCAGAAGCTCCAAGATGAAAAATTTCCAAATTATGCTCACTTCAAATAGAGAATATAACTTGGACTACGTGGCATTTGGCATGAGACTGCATGTGAATAATTTTAACACGAAAGACTTCCCGTTCCAAAAAAAAAGTTCCAAAGAGTAGAATGTAGTTGGTAGTTTGCCCTAATCGATTGTTGGGGACATCTAGAGTTGTGCATTTGAAAGCTTGTAAGACTTTGCCCAGTTTCACTCTATGCGTGTTTTCTACTATTGTTTTCTTTATAGGGCATGACAATCATTTTACCTTTTATAGCTGTTGTAAGCTTTAGCTATGTAGCACAGTGGGAACATACACAATTTTGCACTTGGGAAAGTACTACCCTGTTTTCTAGGTTATAATTACTGAAACAATTTTACCAGTTCTCCCCTCAGTTTCTGTTGAGGAGTACCCACATATGCCTACTGTTCTAGAGAAGTTTAAGATACCAGTCCCTCTGAATCAGAATTAATGCCTGCAGTATATTGGCTTCCAGGGTTTGGAAGAAAGCTTTTGTTCTTATACAAGTGGATATAACCTTGATAATCTTGTATATCACTTTGAGAAATAGGAAAAATAGCTGAAAAATCAGAACAAAAATATTTTAAAATCTTTTTCCAAAATGCCAAAATGTTCTATGGGGATAATCAGGAGAAAAGAGGTGCTGTATGTGAATACCTTTAGATTTACTGTACACAGGCTAATCCTCATAATCCATTGCTTATCTTTTTGAACCAAGTTCCTATCTCCCCAAAATACCATGTTAATCTTCGGGTTAAATTTTGTTTCAAATCTTTATTTCCTTTTGAGGAAAAAAAAAAAAAAAAAAAAAGGCTGTTGTAGTGGTTGTTTTCCAAATTTTCCTTGCCTTGTCATTTTTTGTATGGGCTATCTGCAAAGGAGAAAATTTGTAATCTAAATTTAATATAGCTTCTAATATAGCTTCAAATATTTAAATGGTTTTTAAAAGTCCAAGAGAGTTTTCCTCTGAAAATTAAAAGATAGAGCCTTCTAGAACTTTAGAGCTCAGAACTAAAGAACTTTAAAAATAAAGTATTACTTTTAAAAAGACTATTTATGAAAAGTTGTTATTGTAGTATTACTGTGTTGTAGTTTTTTTTGAGACGGAGTTTCACTCTTTTTGCCCAGGCTGGAGTGCAGTGGCGCGATCTTGGCTCACCTCAATCTCCACCTCCCAGGTTCAAGCGATTCTACTGCCTCAGCCTTCTGAGTAGCTGGGATTACAGGCATGTGCCACCACGCCTGGCTAATTTGTATATTTAGTAGAGACAAGGTTTCTCCATGTTGCTCAGACTGGTCTCAAACTCCCGACCTCATGTGATCTGTCCACATCGGCCTCCCAAAGTGGTGGGATTATAGGCAAGAGCCACCCCCCGGCCAGGAGTATTGTTTGTCTGTTTGTTTGTTTTTTGAGACGGAGTCTTGCTGTCTCCCAGGCTGGAGTGCAGTGGCGCGATCTCAGCTCACTGCAAGATCCGCCTCCAGCATTCACACCATTCTCCTGCCTCAGCCTCCCGAGTAGCTGGGACTACAGGTGCCTGCCACCGCGCCTGGCTAATTTTTTGTATTTTTAGTAGAGATGGGATTTCACACTGTGTTAGCCAGGATGGTCTCTTATCTCCTGACCTCGTCATCTGCCTGTCTTGGCTTCCCAAAGTGCTGGGATTACAGGCGTGAGCCACTGCATCTGGCCGGACTATTTGTATTTTTAAAATAACGTCTGCTTCTAAATTTTTTGGTAGGTGAGATAACTTTGTATGTAGCTGCTGTTTAGACTCTTAAATGTTAAACCTGGCCAGGCGCCATGGCTCACGCCTGTAATCCCATCACTTTGGGAGGCCAAGGCTTGCAGATTGCTTGAGTACAGGAGTTCCAGACCAGCCTGGGTAATATGGTGACACCCTGTCTTTACAAAAATTACAAAAAAATTAGTGGGGCGTGGTGGTGTATGCCTATAGTCCCAGTTACTTGGGAGGCTGAGGTGGGAGGATCACCCAAGCCTGGGAAGTTGAGGCTGCAGTGAGCTGTGCCGTGATTGCACCACTATACTCCAGCCTAGGTGACAAGAGTGAGACCCTGGAGACTTTGTCTCAGAACAAAAAAAAAAAAAAAAAGAGTTAAACCTGTGTATCTCAATCACTATGTAGTTTGATTTTTTACACAAAAGTCTATTTTTTTTCCTTGCCCTTTGAACCAAAAAAATAAATAAATAAAAAATTTTCCCCCTGCTGACTACCTTGTATAGGTCCCGTTTTTGGTAACCTACAACCCTGAAAATCCTTGACTCCTGATTGGACATTTTGGGAGTCATCTAAAGCCATTTGGGAAGCATTGATCAGTCTAGAATGTAGATATGGAACAATGGCTCTTGCTACTTTTTAGCAGTGGAACTATTTAATTAAAATCAGTCACAGAAACTTAGGATGTATAAATGTACAACACATAAACAAACTCCTCTTCTTTTGAAGCAGTAGGCGCAGAGGTTGGATTTGGGCCCTATCTACTTGTATAAGCAAGGGGTGTGTGTGGCCCACACCCTGATGACTCCACAGATCCCAGCCCAGACTAGAAGAATGCGTCTGTAATAAGTGATGAATCAGGTGAAGAAGGATCTTTGAATAGGGAAAGCAAAGTATTGGTGCCTTATAAGTTTTGAAGAAACCCTTGACTGGCTATGATTGAAGTAGAACATAAGATTAAATCAGAAGCTCTTTAAGATGCATTTTATCTGTTTTGTGTTAGGTATGAAATTAGTTGAGGCTAAGATTCAGGAGAAAAAAATAGAATAATGTTTACACATTGTTAACATGAGTATTCATACTAAATGGGATTTTACATGCAGTTAACTAAAGCTAAAAAATAGTTTTTGAATGTATACAGTATTCATGAAAAAAAATCATTTAGTTTTTGTTTTTATGAATAGCATTGTAAAGTTCAGTGCTTACGTTACCATTAACCTGTTTAATCAGATGCACTTAGAGTTGCGTATTCTGGGTTTTTGTTAGAACAAAAAGTCAATTTTTGTAATTTCTTTTATGCTTGTCTCTTGAATTTTGTTTGATGCTCTTACCTTTATAGACCCTGTCAAATACAGCCAGCTCTCTGTAGCCATTGGTTCCATACCTGGATTCAACCAGTCACAATAAAAAATATTCAGAGAAAGAAAGGATGGTTGCTTCTGTAATGAAGATATACAGATTTTTTTTCTTGTCATTATTCCCTGAACAATACAGTATAACAACTATTTACATAATATTTTCATTGTAGTAGGTATAATAAGCAACCTAGAGATGATGGAAGTATATAGGAGGATGTGTGTAGGTTATATGCAGATATTATACCATTTAATATAAGGGACTTGAGCATCTCCTCTGAAGTTTGGTATTTGATAGAGTTCTTAAAAGCAGTCGTCTACGGATACTGAGGGATGGACAACTGTATGTAATTGTTTGTTTTTTAGTCCCCCGCTAACTTGTTACATTTTTTAACAATAGGATTCTCAATATGTGGCTAAGGAAAATGTTTGTGCCACCAAACATAGCTTCTGAATCTTTTTTGTTGTTCATTTATTGATTCAAAAAATATTTACTGAATACTGGGTGGGCGTGGTAACTGACACCTGTAATCCCACCACTTTGGGAAGCTGAGATGGGCAGATCACCTGAGGTCAGAAGTTTGAGACCAGCCTGGCCACCATGGTGAAACCCCATCTCTACTACAAGTAGAAAAATTAGCTGGGCATGGTGGCAGGTGCCTGCAATCTCAGCTACTTGGGAGGCTGAGGCAAGAGAATTGCTTGAACCCGGGAGGTGGAGGTTGCAGTGAGCTGAGATCATGCTACTGTGCTCCAGCCTAGATGATGGAGGGAGACTCCATCTCAAAACAGAAGTACAAATATATATATAAGCCTGTGTATCTCAATCACTATGTAGTTTGTTTTTTTTACACAAAAGTCTTTTTTTCTTACTCTTTTGACATATATATATATATATATATATATATATATATATATATATATATATAAAATTGTTAAGGGGCTGTTTGTCAGAGGAATGCATCATACAGCAAGTTTTGTTTATTAGCAGAGAAATATTTACTCTGTATTAGAGTCACTGTCATCTGAAGAATGACAGAGTAAAATTTTTTGTGCCAGTTTGAGTATATTCCCTGAACTAATTCCATCCATAGTTGGATACGAGAATATAAAAGACAAAATGTCCTTTCTAGAAATATTCACAGTGCACTCATGGTGAACACTAACACTAAAGTTGCTATAGAGCTTCAAGTTTTTCAGAGAATATTAAGAGTTATAAGGAGACTTAGGAGCCATATAGTGCATATTCTCAACAAATATAGAAATCCAGGCCGTATCGTTTTTGATAGGCCAGCATTAGTCGCCTACTTAAAATTTCTACAAATGGTTACATTCGTAAAGGACAAGCTATTTCTTTCTTTCTTTTTTTTTTTTTTTTGAGATGGAGTCTCGCTCTGTCGCCCAGGCTGGAGTGCTGTGGCTGGATCTCAGCTCACTGCAAGCTCTGCCTCCCGGGTTCACGCCATTCTCCTGCCTCAGCCTCCCGAGTAGCTGGAACTACAGGCGCCCACCACCTCGCCCGGCTAGTTTTTTGTATTTTTTAGTAGAGACGGAGTTTCACCGTGTTAGCCAGGATGGTTTCGATCTCCTGACCTTGTGATCGGCCCGTCTCAGCCTCCCAAAGTGCTGGGATTACAGGCTTGAGCCACTGCGCCCGGCCGCTATTTCATTTTTAATTAGGTCATTCTTGGAAATAATAGTTTGAATAATTAGTTGAACAAAAAGTGCCAGTTTTGACCTCTGCAGTTAAAAGTTTATGCCTAATCTAATCAGCCTTCCACAGGATGGCAGTTAACATGTTTAAAGATAGTTATCATGTCCCTCTGATAAGATTTTTTTTTCTTTGTATCAGTATCTTTTAAAGTTGATATCTTTTGCTATGAATCTCAAATTGAGAAGGGTTGCTTATCATAGTATGAATACCCTTTCGCCCACGCAGAGGCAGGATCTTCTTCTGTACATGTTGGTTTTGCTATTTTTCTTGAGTTTTCAGTATTTTGTCTTGTTAACTCAAGGTTGGTGTACCTTATCCTCCAATTTTCCTAAATTTTCAAATATATCAATCCTGATACCTTTTTAAGCAAGAAAATATTTGATCTATTAGTGCTATTTTAACTAATTGACTCTTAAATCATTATATTAAATTATAGAGTAAATTTTAAGGTATAGCCAGTGAAAAAATTAACTTCAATAAAAGACAAAATTGAGTGATATTAGACATTTAGTGTATAAATAAACATCAGTGATTTACATTGTTGGAAAAATAATAACACTGTAAACATGATCTCTGTAGCAACTGTGGATTCAATAATTAACGATTAAATGAATGTGTATATTTTGAATGCTCTTCCTTTATATATCATCACTTGTTGGATACATAAGTATTCAGATGGCCTTTGTGGCATGTTTAAGAGACTCTCTTTTACTAGGTGAACTGAGATGCTCCTAAATTGTAATTACATAGTGAAAGACCTCACATACCAATCCTTGTTCTCCTCAATCATATTACCAGAGTTTGGTGTATTTTGAAGGATTTGCCTATGATAAAATAACTTTTTAGAGTTTTTTTAAAGAATCAGTGTGATGGAAGAAAACAGTGGATTTCTGTTAGCATTTTGTGAGAAGTGGAAGATTACATTACTATTGTCTCTACTTCTTCCTTGTAAAGAAAATATCCTCATTACATTTTTGAGTGAAAAGAAAGATTTATTTCTAGAGCCATATTTTTGTATGAAATTATGGTTTTCATAACTTTCTAAATATTAGGTGGAATAAGAGAAATTCTTGTCTAATCTGTTATGAAAACAAATCTTTAAATTTTTTTTGTGAAAATCTTGAAATACACTGGTAAGTTTTGTAATAGGCTGTGTAGCATTCCATTGCAATTTGGGGAAATGCTTACTGTTTTCCTTGTAATGTTTTCCATTACCTTAAAATGCACTAGTATTGCGTAAGGACAGTAGTGAATTAATGAAAAAATTTAGCATTGACATGACCCACTCAGCTTATTTTTTGTTGCCAAAAGGTTCAAAAGAAGACATTTAGTAATGCTGTGAGCCGTGGGAGTTGCTGAGCTGGTTTATTATTACAGCACAACCCAGACATGCAAGATATCCTTAAATAAAGGGCATTGAGGTAAATAATGCACACAGAGCACTTAATAGTCAACGGGACTTGGTTTGCATATATAGGCAATGCTGCCTACTGATTGATGAAGCCTATTATCATGAGATTGTGTTTTTATTAAAGGCAACACTAATTCTGTGCACAGATGATTAATAGCCAAATGTTTATAGATTTTAGTTAATTAGAATGGTTAAGATGAAAATTCTGAATGAAATAAATTGAATCATTTCTTTATATCGATCCATTATACATGAAATTATTAAAGCTTAAGATTGCCATGTAAAGGTAAATCATGCTATGAGTATTCTAACCAAAGTGAATCATTTTAGTCAGTTCTTCTCATGATATTAACATGCTATGATTAATCTAAAATTGATTTCTAAATATTTGCTAACATAAGATAATAGCAATAATTTTTGTTCAGTAGCAGCTGCTGAGTTAGAGCGATAAGGACAAGTCATTGTTAACATTCTGTTGTAGAATTCTTCTAGTTCTTTCATTATATGACTGCTAGTACTTTTTTTCTCTACAGTATGGAGTGAGTGAAATAGCAGTCTTATAAAATAGAAGATATTTTAGACTAAGTGAACAATGCTGTCCATTGCAGTAGGAAGAAGGGTAAAATTCTTTTCTGACAATAGCATAAAGGTTTCTTGGTCAGCAAGTTCTGTATAGGTTATACCTAAATAACCTCTTAATTTCTTTTCTTAAGCCCTGCAGTCACACCAGAAGCAAATGAAAATCATTTAGAAACTCAGATTTATCAGTTTATGATATTACGTCTAGTTTTTTTAAAAAGTTATATTCTAGAATATAGTTTCATACACGTACTTTCACACACACATATTCATATAACATCCTTAGAGATACATGTATATGTGTATGTGCATTTTCTATTTATATTTTGTGATGCTTGGCTTCCTAACACACGAGTAAAAATATCTACCAAATATTTAATTTGTAGCTCCTGCCACCATTTCTACAATGGTGGGAATACCTAGAGGCTTGGCCTGTAAGTTATTATAGAGGATGCACAGAAGGACACACGCTCAAGCACTGTGAGAGCTCAGTAATTAATACACTCCCAGCATAGCAAGGCTGGTTAAAATGTGATAGGAGAAACCACCTCCTGTTTCACTTCATACCTGTTACTTTCTACTCATTTTTTTTTTTCATCTCAAAATGCTTTGCACCCCTCTGACATTTCTCCAGTAATTCACATCTTTACAGTATTTTTTTTCATTCTAAGGCTACTTCATGACACTTGACTTTACAGTATTTGCAGTGTGACATAGTTTATCATTTACGCACAATGCTAATGTAGAATACCATTTCAATGCCTGTGTCCTTGTCTCTCTTTCATTTAAAAATAATGGCATCAGATTCTCCTTGAAGTGCTGTGTTTATAATTTTCTGTATATTCCTGTGCATCTATTTTTAAATCTTTTAATAGTCTCAACTATGTAATCTTAGTTTTCAGTAAAATAAAATGGTAAAAATCTATCTTCTTAGTTGCAAATTAATCTGAAAGTAAAAATTATTTTTTAAAAAAATTTTATTTGTAATTTTTGTGGGTACATAGTAGGTATAAAATTAATTTTTAATTGTAGCATATAACTAAGAAAGGTAATCAGATTTTGGAATTGCGAGGAAAGAAATATTTTCATAGAAAATTACTTAAATTGGGCATTCTTGGACACTGCTTTTGGTCTAGTCTTCCTGACAAATTTTTTAAGTAGAATGTTTCCTGTGTTAAATCTCAGAGAAGCAAAGTCAATTTACCTGAGATTATATTGAGATATAATCAATATGTAGAGTGACTTAAAAATAAGAAGACAAGTCCAGTAGTAGGTCTTATACAGAAATTTGTCTCATTTCTTTTCACAACTCATGTTCTTAGGGCAAAATAATGTATAACATATACCATTAGTTAATGACTCATATTTAGAATTTGATAATTATATCTAGCACTTAAGCAGAAATGAAGACTGATTTCTTGTGTCATATACTGATGAAACATTTACATACTGTAATATTTTGAAACATAATTACTGAGCAAAAATGACATGAATGTTTTACTTAATTGCATTTGCTTCAGTATCAGTTATCCAGAAATTCCAAGGCAGTTCTTAAGTGAACTTTCTAAATTCAGTAGCAAGTAACCTTTTAGTCCAGCTCATAAATTAATGTTTTGACAATTTATTAGG
The DNA here is from genome assembly GCF_043159975.1 of Macaca nemestrina. NCBI lineage: Eukaryota > Metazoa > Chordata > Mammalia > Primates > Cercopithecidae > Macaca > Macaca nemestrina. Next base: position 146,649,820 of record NC_092125.1, on the reverse strand, counting down.
AAACAGTGCAGGATAAAATTGAAAAGACTTGGAGTGGGTACAACTGTTTATGTTTGGTTACAGCTTAAGAAGGTTTCGCAAGCCCCATTACAGTAAAAATTCCTCATAAACAGTATTTTAAAATATTAAAATCTACTTGCTAATTCTCTAGCTACCAAGCTACAAAAATCAGAAGGAGTTGTGTTGTGTTGTTTTGTTTTATTTTATTTTGTTTATTTATTTGAGACAGGGTCTCACTCTGTCACCCAGGCTAGAGTGCAGTGGTGCAATCATGGCTCACTGCAGCCTCGACCTCTTGGACTCAAGTGATCCCCTTGCCTCAGCCTCCCAAGTAGCTGGGACCACAGGCGCATGCCACCACACCCTGCTGATTTTTGTAGTTTTTGTAGAGATGAGGCTTTACCATGTTGTCCAAGCTGGTCTCAAACTCCTGAGCTCGAGCGATCGCCTACCTCAGCCTCTCAGATTGCAGGCATGAGCCACCCCATACTGGCCCAGAAGGATTTTGAAATTAGAAAATTACTGTGGACAATATTGTAAATTCCTAGCTTGTCACTATTACCTCTGTTATATACAATGTGTATTATGTGTTTACCTTTCCCCATCCCTTTAAACTGTGTATAAAACAGTAAGTGTGATAATTAACCTTCTTTCCAGTAATCTTTGGAAAGAAGTAGGAAAGGTGAACAGGCTCAAATTAAATGCAGTCTCAGACATCGAAGAGACTTCCAAGAAAATGGGAGCAGCTGATCTTGTTATTTGTAGTAGTCCCCTAACATACAGTTAGCCAGTTAGCCAGTACTTACAAACACAGAAATGGACTTCAGGTTGAGTAGTTGCCATGGGTATATACCATTTGACTGTTTTTAATGTCTGTATTGTTTACAATATTGCATATCTCTCTCACTCCCCACATATCATGGTTTATTAGTCAGCTTTTGGTAAACTGTAATAGCAAACAACTCAAAAATTTTAGTGGCTTATTTGTTCTCATGTGTACTTTGTGAATCTGCTGTGTTCTGCTCTGTGCCCTCTTATTCTGATACCTAGGCTAAAGGAGAGAGGGAAGATGTGATAGCAGGACCTGTATCATGGCTCTTAAAACTTCTGCTTGAGGCTGGGCGTAGTGGCTCACACCTGTAATCTCAGCACTTTGGGAGGCCGAGGCGAGCGGATCACGAGGTCAGGAGATTGAGACCATCCTGGCTAACAGAGTGAAACCCCGTCTCTACTAAAAATACAAAAAAATTAGCCAGGCATGGTGGCGGGCACCTGTAGTCTCAGCTGCTTGGGAGGCTGAGGCAGGAGAATGGTGTGAACCCGGGAGGCGGAGCTTGCAGTGAGCCGAGATTGTGCCACTGCACTCCAGCCTGGGCGACGCAGCAAGACTCCTTCTCAAAAAAAAAAAAAAAAAAAAAAAAAAAACACACACACACACACAAATAAAACTTCTGCTTGAAACTGACACATAGCACTTTCACATGTCATTGGTAAAGCAGGTCAAATGAAAGCAAGAAATGTAAGCCTTCTATAGGAACAGGCTCAGTAAGGGAAGGGCAGCTAATACTAGGACTGTAATACTATTTGTCACATAGGAGTTAATATTTCTGTCTCCCAGCTGCACCAACCACTGCCCCATCCCTACTGTTTATGGTAGAGAAGCACATTTTAATTTTTTTAGCTTTTAGATGATTCTTGATTTTCTTCTTAATTACTATTTACATATTATAGAATGAAATTAGGAGGTAACAGTAAAATCAGTGACACTGGTGAATGCAGAGAGATTAGTTTACAGAACATATTATGTCATTTATATCCATACTGGTAACTTCTTACTACAAAAATAAATTGACAGTAATGTAGGAAAAACATATTCCCTCCTTGTTTTTTTGTATAGAGTACCATTCTGGTGAAGGAGCCAGTAGAGAAATTTGGAGGAACAAATTAAACATTTTTATTTTTCATGTTAGATATTTTTATATGTAGACTAATACTAGATGTTCTGCTCTTTATAGCCATATTCATATGGCTATAAATTTGAAATATTTTGAAGTACCAAAGCTTTTAAAGTAATATTTCTTATTTATTTAAAACACAATAAAAGCATATAAAGACACAAATAGATTTTCATGTTTTTACTGTTTTTTTGTTTGTTTGTTTGTTTTTTTGAGACAGAGTCTCCCTCTGTTGCCCAGGCTGGAGTGCAGTGGCACGATCTCAGCTCACTGCAGCCTCCACCTCCTGGGTTCAAGCGATTCTCTTGCCTCAGCTTCCTGAGTAGCTGGGACTACAGGTGTGTGCTGCCATGCCCAGCTAACTTTTGTATTTTTAGTAGAGATGGGGTTTCATCATGTTGGCCAAGCTGGTCTTGAACTCCTGGCCTCAGGTGATCGCCCACTTCAGCCTCCCAAAGTGCTGGGTGAGACATGAGCCACCGTGCCTGGCCTCTTCACCTTTCTTATAGAAATATATTCCTATTAATGAGTAGCAAATAATTCTGAACATAAAAGTTGAGATTCTGAATTTCCTTCCTGTCAACTCAAAAAGCCATCAGTTCCATTATGTTTTTGTTCAGTTATATTTCCTTTTACTTTTTACCAAAATTTTTTCCTCCAGCATTCTTTTTATTATTATTTTTTTTAAATTTTGCCCAGGGTGGAGTGCAGTGGCATGATCGTAGCTCACTGCAGCCTTGAACTCTTGGGCTCAAGCAATTCTGTCTCCACCTCCCAACAGCTGGGACCACAGGTGCATGCCACCACACCCAGCTAATTTTTAAATTTTTTTGTAGTGACAGGGTCTCACTATGTTTTCCAAGCTGGTCTGGAATTCCTGGGCTCAAGTGATCCTCCTGCCTTGGCCTCCCAAAGTGCTGAGATTACAGGCATGAGCCACTGTGCCCAGCTGTTCCCCAGTATTCTTAATGCCACTTGAAAGATTGATTCTATAAATGGGTTCACTTTTCTTTTCATTGTTTAATTAACTCATCAATAATAGAATTAGGGCATTGTATATTGTTATTTTATAGGACAGCCATCTGTCTTACTTAACAAAATCAGCATAATTTAAATCTTAATTTCATATTGAGCACCTCTGTTAGGGTACACAAGAGTTTTTCTTATTTGGCAGCACAACAGTCCAAAGCAAAGTGACACATTTAGGTCTAAGATATGTACCTTGAGGAATTGATATTGTAACTTTCTTCTTTATGCATGATTTTGGAGATGCAAGTAGCATAGCTAGGACATGTGGTTTTATTTATATTGTTTAGTGGCTAAGGAAGGTTAACTTGAAATCTTTTTGTATTTGCATAGTAACGTAATTATCACTTCTCCTTCAGTGTGCATGCAGTGCATTGATTCATGATTAATTGATTCCCCTTTCCGCAATATTGTCTTCCAGTACTTTCAGAGGATAGAAATTTCCAGTAATGCTTAAAGTGTTCTACTTTTTTTTTCTTCATTTGAGGGTTACTTACCCATCAGCATTTCACCTTTTTACTAGCACTTTTATCCAAATCATAGATTTTCCTATCACTGTCAATATTTGTATTAGTCTGTTCTCACGCTGCTAATAAAGACATACCGGAGACTGGTAATTTATAAAGGAAAGAGTTTTAATGGACCCACAGTTACACATGACTGGGGAGGCCTGACAATTATGGCAGAAGGCGAAGGGGAAGCAAGACACATCTTAATGTGGTAGCAAGCAAGAGAGCTTGTGCAGGGGACAGGCTGTCATGAGACTTATTCACTATCATAAATAAAACAATCAGATCTCATGAAACTTATACACTATCATGAGAATAGCACAGGAAGGATCCACCCCCAAGATTCAGTTGCCTCCCACTGTGTCCCTTTCACAACACATGGGACTTATGGCAGCTACAATTCAAGATGAGATTTGAGTGAGGACACAGCCAAACTATATCATTCTGCCCCTGGCCCCTCCTAAATCTCATGTCCTCACATTCCGAAATGAAACATGCCTTCCCAACAGTCCCCCAAAGTCTTAACTCATTCAACATTAACTCAGAAGTCTACAGTCCAATGTCTCATCTGAGACAAGGCAGGTCTCCTCTGCCTATGAGCCTGTAAAATCAAAAGCAAGTTAGTTACTTCCTAGATACAGTGGCAGTATAGGCATTGGGAAAATATAGTCATTCCAAATGGGAAAAATAGGCCAAAACAAAGGGGCTACAGGCCCCCTGCAAGTCCGAAATTCAGTGGGGCAGTCAAATCTTAAAGCTCCAAAATGATCTTTTTTGACTCCATGTCTCACATCCAGGTCATGCTGCTGCAGGAGGTGGGCTTCCCCATGTTCTTGGACAGCTCTGCCCCTGTGGCTTTGCACGGTACAGCCTCCTTTGTGACTGCATTCATGGGCTAGCTTTGAGTGTCTGCAGCTTTTGCAGGTGCATGGTGCAAGCTGTCTACTATTCTGGGGTCTGGAGTAAAGTACCCCTCTTCTCACAGCTCCAGTAGGCAGTTCCCCAGTGGGGACTCTGTATGGGGGCTCCCACAGAGCATTTGCCTTCCACACTGCCGTAGCAGAGGTTCTCCATGAGGGCCCCACAACTGCAGCACACCTCTGCCTGGACATCCAGGCATATCCATACAACCTCTGAAATCTAGGTGGAGGTTCCCAAACCTCAATTTCTGACTTCTGTGCACCCACAGGCCCAACATCATTTGTAAGCCACCAAGGCTTGGGGCTTGCACCCTTTGAAGCCACTGCGTGAGCTGTACCTTGGCCCCTTTTAGCCATGGCGAGAAAGCAGGGCACCAAGTCCTGAGACTACACAAAACAGCAAGGCTCTGAGTCTGGCCCGGGAAACCATTTTTTCCTCCTAGGCCTCTGGGCCTGTGGTGGGAGGGGCTGCCATGAAGACATGTCATGCCCTGGAGACATTTTCCTCATTGTCTTGGTGATTAACATTTAGGTCCTTGTTACTTTCGCAAACTTCTGCAGCTAGCTTGAATTTCTTCTCAGGAAATGGGTTTTTCTTTTCTGTTGCATTGTCAGGCTGCTAATTTTCTGAACTTTTATGCTCTGCTTCTTTTTTAAACATAAGTTCTGATTCCATACCATATCTTTGTGAGTACATAAAGCTGAATGCATTTAACAGCACCCAAGGCACCTCTTGAATGCTTTGCTGCTTAGAAATGTCTTCCACCAGATACCCTAAATTATTTCTCTCAAGTTCAAAGTTCCACAGGTCTCCAAGGCAGGGGCAAAATGCCACCAGTTTCTTATGCCAAAACGTAGTAAGAGTCACCTTTATTTTAGTTCCCAGAAGTTCCTCATCTCCATCTGAAATGAGCAGCATTTAATCAAAGCCATTCAACAAGTCTCCAGGAAGTTCCAAACTTTCCCACATCTTTCTGTCTTCTCAGCCCTCCAAACTGTTTCAACCTCTGCCTATTACCCAGTTTCAAAGTAGCCTCCACATTTTGGGGTATCTTTACAGCAACACCCCACTACCTCAGTAACAATTTACTGTATTAGTCTGTTCTTATGCTGCTAATAAAGACGTACCCGAGACTGGTAATTTATAAAGGAAAGAGGTTTAATGGACCCACAGTTCCACATGACTGGGGAGGCCTCACAATCATGGTGGAAGGCAAAGGTGAAGGAAGACATGTATTACTTGGCACAAGACAGCTTGTGCAGGGGAAGTCTCCTTTATAAAACCATTAGATCTTGTGGGACTTATTTAATAGTACAAGAACAGCATGGGAAAGACCTGCCCCCATGATTCAGTTACCTCCTACTGGGTCCTTCCCATGACACATGGGAAGAATTATGGGAGCTGCAATTCGAGATGTGATTTGGGTGGGCACACAGCCAAACCATATCAGTATTCATTGTGCAAAATGAAATTTTAGAACAGCTGTAGTGTAAAAGTTGTCAAAATCAAAATGGAATCACTAATGTAAAAAAAAAAAAATCCTGACAGAGCTGGAGGAGGCTGTGAAGAGAGGGTTTTCATGCTTACATGCCTGATAAAAAGTGTCATAAAAGACTCCACAAAAACCACAACCATGTACAAAGGCCATCACAACTTTACTCAATAAATACTTCTACCCAAGACATCTGTCCAGCAACTGACTGTCCAACCTCTGACTGGTGTCACTCTTGTTATTGATCTTTGTAGCCAAGGATAATCATTTTAAAACATTTATCTTATCCTCCTCAGTTTTCGTTTAAAAACTGTTGTCTTCCTAACTTCCCTAAATATGCACATCATTTACTATGACACAGGTATTCTCATTACATTGCTCTTTCCAAATAAATGTCTTTCTTTTAGAGAACCTTTCTCAGTTTGTTATTAAGGTTGACAATAACATGCCTTTACTTAGCATTAACTTTGTGGGTTTTTTTTGTTTTTGTTTTTGTTTTTTGAGATGGAGTCTCGCTCAATCACCAAGCTGGAGTGCAGTGGCATGATCTCAGCTCACTGCAGCCTCTGACTCCCGGGTTCAAGTGATTCTGCTTCAGCCTCCTGAGTAGCTGGGACTACAGGCACGCCCCACTAAGCCCAGCTAATGTTTGTATTTTTAATAGAGACAGGGTTTCACCATGTTGGCCAGGATGATCTCGATCTCTTGACCTCATGATCTGCCCGCCTCAGCCTCCCAAAGTGCTGGGATTACAGGCATGAGCCACCGCACCTGGCCCTGTTATTTTTTATGTTGAGTGTTTCCTTGAAGGGCATGTGGAAGAAAATGCCATAAGGTGACCCATCTTACTTTAAATTTCTAGTTTAGAGTGATACTATTTTGAATTTCTACTACAGAATTGAAAATTAAACCCAATGAAAAGCAATTTAGCTCTTTTTCTTTTTTTTTTGTTTTTATTTTTTGAGATGGAGTCTATCTCTGTCACCAGGCTAGAGTGCAGTGGCACCATCTCGGCTTACTGCAACCTCCAACTCCTGGGTTCAAGTGATTCTCCTGCCTCAGCCTGCTGAGTAGCTGGGATTACAGGCAAGTGCCACCATGCCCTGAAAATTTTTATGTTTTTAGTAGAGACGATGTTTCACCATGTTGGCCAGGATGATCCTGATCTCCTGACCTCGTGATCTGCCCACCTCAGCCTCCCAAAATGCTGGGATTACAGGCGTGAGCCACTGTGCCCAGCCTTAACTCTTTTTCTTAATGAAAATGAAGGGGTTTTTTTGTTGTTGTCTGTTTGCTTGTTTGATTTTGGTTATTATATCTTTATATAACTCAGAATTTAAAGCCAAAGGTGCTAATCCAGTCTAGATAGACCCAGTTAAAAGCAGAGTGACATAGCTTCCGTGAGTCTTGGTTTATCATCAGGATATTTAACCTTGAACTCATTACCTCTTTACCTCCCATTAGAAACCTGGATGGGAGACATCAGTTTTGGAGAAGATAGTCTGATGTAGTTGTTTTCCACGTTAATCAATCAGTCAGTGAATTAATTCTTTACCATTTCTTGCTCTCTTTCTTTCTTCTCTCCCTCCATCCCTTTCTCTCTCCTGCCTTCCCTCCTTTCAATAGAATTCTTTCTCAAATAAAATTATACAGAAACATAGCACAATCTATTCTATTACATTGTTTATTTCAGAAAATAATTTGGGTTATATGTAATTGGTAAATAAGGGAATAACATCAATATAATATGGAAGTAAAGTTGGTTTATAATAATATTTCCCAGGACTTCCAAGTTGCAGCAGCTATACATAAAACACGCTAAATTGAATGTAGCAACCAAGTGCCTGCGGCCCATTCACCCCTGCCCCCATTCTACCTTTTGGCTCTGTTTGGCCATATCCTCTGGACTGATACCTATTGGAACAGAGTGTGAGTTGCTATAGGATGGTGGAGGTTTTTGACTGTCAGCTTAGTTTCTTTAATGGTTATTGGTATTTTTTTTCAGCTTTTCACTTCCTTTTTGGGGTCAATTTTTATGACATTTTAAAAGGAACTTAAGCTTGGACATTCCAAGCTAATTTCCAAGATTAGCTTGGACATTCCAAGCTAATTTCCAAGATTAGCTTGGAAATGAAGATTTAGGTATTAACATGGGAGTGAATGAAGTTTCTAGGCTGAGGCTGTACAATTAAGAGTGCAGGGAATGAAGAACAAAATTTGTGTCTAGTGTAGCAGCCTCTCTCTCTCTCTCCTTTTTTTTTGAGACGGAATCTCACTCTGTCACCCAGACTGGAGTGCAGTGGTGCCATCTCGGCTCACTGCAACCTCTGCCTCCTAGGTTCAAGTGATTCTCCTTTCTCAGCCTCCCAAGTAGCTGGGACTACAGGGATGTACCACCATGTCCAGCTAATTTTTGTATTTTTAGGAGCGAGGGGGTTTCACCATGTTAACCAGGCTGGTCTTGAATTGCTGACCTCAGGTAATCCACCCGCCTCAGCCTCCCAAAGTGCTGGGATTACAGGCACGAGCCACTGCACCCGGCCTCTCTCTCTCTTTTTAAAATTACTATTTTCTTCGTATTTATCATATGCCATAGTCTAGCCATTATAACCATGTGTTATATCTACATAGCAAGGAGAAATCTTCTAAGTATTAACTAATCATGCTTGATAGGCATGGTAACAGAAGACAGTGGGCACAGTCATTCATCGTTTGTTTCAACAAGAGTAAACTTGTTAAAAACAATTGGCTGAAAAAAGATAGTTATTTATATATTTGATGCTTTTTTATTTTTAATTTTTGATATATGTTTCCTTTCTTCTGGCTTAGGCTATGTTTCCAAGGGAAAACAGGCCCCAAATCAGAATATTCACATTTTGTGTTTTATCCATCTATCACCCGCAAAGGTATCTTGAATATGAATGGTTGTTCCCCTTGTTTAAAATCAGGAAAACAGGTTTAAGGAATTGACTTTACCTAAGGTTTTCTCATCCTTGACTCATTGGCTTACATCTTTATTTTCCATTTCCCAAGGTAAAACATAGCAGTTTGGAATTCTAGCTGAGTGTCCTACTCATCAATGTAACTGTCACCTCTTTATTTACCCTTTAAAGATAAATAAAAGCCACACACACACACACACACACACACAGAAAAAACATATTTACCCTTCATTGACTGCCCTGGGAAAATGGAGATGAATCCTTTAAATATTTTTCCTTTGCCAGCTGGCAGAGTATTAACTTTTGTCAGTTAAAGGTACTGACACAATGCCATTAAAGGAGAAAGGGAACTTCTTTACTAGTTTTTGAGTGCTTGCAACTTCCCTGGCTCCAAAAGTGCAAAATGGGTCATCTGCACTCAGTGGCCTGTAGCTTGCAGAACCCTATACCCTACCCACCCACCAGGCAGTTTTGTAGCAGAGTAACTCTGCTGCTTTTGCTGCTTATAGCAATAGCGTTTGGCTCCTGCAGTGCATGGAAACCAGCAGCACCTAGCAGCCAGCATTTTCTGGGTGGTTTTATAGTGTAGTGCTTCCAATGAGATACCACCCATGAATGCGCTAAAGGACAGATTTCCAGCAAGTTCTGCTGATGCAGCACTACAGCATCTTCTGGGTCATCCAGTGAGCCATAGCTGTGACCTTTCCAACAAAATCTAGATCTCAGTCTGGGGACATAGTGGTTATTCTTTCTTGGCCATTCCATTTTAGTTCTAAGGGTGGTGCTTGCGCCTTATACTTGCTATTTTATGTTCTAGAGTTCTCTTCTTAGTAGCCAATCTCTGGTTATTCCAGTACTCTGTTTAGTTATAATAATAATTCTTTATTTTGAATTTTCCCTGTTCAAACTCCTGTGTGATTTCTAATTTCTAATTGGACCTTTACTGACACATTGTATGTTTATAAAATGCATGAAATCTTAGGCATGTAAATTACTAATTATGATGTTTCTTTAGATTGGCATTCTTGAGCACATGCGTCTGGAATATATTTCACCATAATGTTAGTTTTGATGACTGTATTGAATTTCAAAACTGTCAGTTTAGAACCTAGAATTCTAGGTTTATCAATCAGCAATGTGGTATTATGTGGCTAATAGATTAGACTTTCATCTATTAATGAGTTAAAAAGCTCTCCCTGGAAGTAAAATCACTTATCACTATATAGTACTTTGTATACATTTATTAATTTCCTTAGTAATTTTATGAAGCAGGTTGCAGGTATCACATTTCTGTAAGAAGGAATTAAGTCTTTAAAGTTCAAATGGTATTCCTTAATATCCTTGGATTTTTCTTAACCATCAAATACTGAGTTTACTAGGACATATAGCACTTGATGCGTTAAAACTATTACATGCAATGTCAGAGTTTGTATGTTGTAGATGTCTTTCACATCACTCCTTCTCTGGGCCCTGCCCCAATCATAAACTTGAATAAATTTGTGAAATATCTTTTCAATATTTACTTTTTTCCCCAAAAGCCACAGTACATTAAATAGAATGCATTTATATTCTTATGTCACATTAGCATCACTTTAGCTTACTAGATAGTATTTTGTTTTTAGATGCTTGCAAATGTTGATTTTTCCTCTTTCAGTTTGCAAAACTATATGACAGGAAATCTGTAGCTAAATATCACTTTATGATTTCCATCTGTTCAAGTACAATAGTGTTTATGGCACAGTCCAGATTGCAATGTGATAGAAATATCCTATTATAGCAGATAGAATTTTAAATGATCATTGTACATTCTAATGAGAAAACATTTTTAAACAAGTACTTCACTTAATTTCAAAGCACAGTAACTGAATAATACTACAATTTGATGACAGCATCTGCTCTACAGAGTGTGTTTGTGCTGTCAACAATAAAAACTTTTTCTGACTTCCATAGAAATCTATCAGTTTGCTCAAATCTGTACCAATAATGGAAGCCAAGCAGGCAGGGAGATTATTGTATAAATCAATTTGAATAACCTTAAAATTTTTTGTTTCTATTAGCATGGAGAGTATCTCTCATTATTTTGTGTGATGTGACTTTGGGAGTAGAGCTGGAGATGTTATTTTGGCCTTTTTATTATGTGACAGTAAATTTTTTGCTGAATTATATTTTGAGAGTATTAACATTTACTAAATAAAAACAAACCGCTTTATCACAAGGAACTCTGGCCATTTCAAATCTTGTTGGCTCTAAAGCTGAGAGAGAGAAGAAAGGACATTAAAATGATGGTTCCTGGAGTGTCATAAAGTTTAGTAATTCCAAGGTTTTTAGTTCTCACAGTGTATGTTTGCCTCTATTACACTGATGCAAATGCATCTCTCATGTCTGATCAGCTACTATCTGGTCATTCACTTTTATGCTTCCTATTCTAGTACATGCAGTGCTGAAGTGAATGGGAAAAACCACTTTCCCACATGAATGCTCTACTGCACTTTTATCTCAAAAGGAGCACTGTATTTCCTGAGTTTCCAAAGGATTTTAGATACCATTCTTAATTTAATTATTTTATAGCCCTTTCTAATTAGGTCTGTATTAGTTTGTAAGGGCTGCCATAACAAAGTATGACAGATTGCATGGCTTAAACATCTGACAGTTTTGGAGGCTAGGAGTTTGAGATCAAGGAGGTCAAGGTGTTGGCAGGGTTGATTTATTTGAGGCCCCTTCCCTTGGCTTGTAGATCATCTTCTCCCTGTGTCTTCACATTGTCTCTGTGCATGTCTGTGTTTTAATCTCCTCTCCTGTGAGGACATAATTACCTCTTTTTTTTTTTTTTTTTTTTTTTTTTTGAGATGGAGTCTCGCACTCACCCGGGCTGGAGTGCAGTGGCACAATCTCAACTCACTGCACCCTCCACCTCCTGGCTTCAAGCGATTCTCCTGCCTCAGCCTCCCAAGCAGCTGGCATTACAGGCACCCGCCACCACGCCCAGCTAATTTTTTGTATTTTTAGTAGAGACGGGGTTCCACTGTGTTGGCCAGACTGGTCTCAAACTCCTGACCTCATGATCCTCCCACCTTGGCCTCCCAAAGTGCTGGGATACAGGCATGAGCCACTGTACCCGGCCCGTAATTACCTCTTTAAAGACCTTGTCTGTAAATACAGTTACATTCGGAGGTAGTGGGGGTTAAGACTTCAACATATGAATTGGGGGTCAGGGACGCAATTCAGGACAGATCTTTAGCCCTCAACTAAATGAACCATGACCATAAACAGTTCTGAGCCTCATTCTATAGATACATCAGTTTTCTTCTCTACCTTTCGTTATCAAGTTCCTCAGTACCCCAGCTACTCCTCTTTTCCCATTTAAGAGGATCTTTATCCCTATCCCAGACGTTGACTGGGAAGTTAGTCAAGAGGTAACTTAAGGAATTTAGTGCAGGGTGTCTACCTTAAGATTTCACTGATTTGCCTTAAATCATGTTCTTCCATTACATATAAAAAAAATTGCCAGCAGGCCTACTCCACTTGTCCTTCAGGTGTGTTTCCCACTCCCAGAATACATTTTGAATTTGTAAGAAGTATGCAGTTTAGACCTTGTTCAGAATCCATACAGTATTGGTTAGTTCCCTCCTCTAGTCAATATTTGTAGGCCCTACAAGCATTCCATGTTCTTCCATAAATCCCTTCTTGGGATAATAAAGTATAGCCTTTTAAGCCAGCTACTCAGTTTGCTTGTCAAATTCATAGTTTCCAAACAAAAATTAAATAAGGCTCATTTGATAGTTGGTAGTTGACAATATTATTGGTGGTGGTGGTGGTGGTATTTATTTATTTTGAGACAAGATTTCACTCTGTCATCCAGGGTGCAGTACAGTGGCACAATCACTACTCACTACAACCTCGAGTTTCCGGGCTCAAGGGATCCTCCCACCTCAGTCTCCTGAGTAGCTGGAACTACAAGGTGCACACCACTGTACCCAGTTAATTGTTTAATTTTTTACAGAGACAGGGTCTCGCTTTGTTGCATAGACTGGTCTTAAATCCCTGGCCTCAAGTGATCTTTCTGCCTTGGCCTCTCAAAGTGCTGAGATGATAGGCATGAGCCACCATGCCCAGCTGACAGTGTTATTTCATACCACCGATGATACTTCAGAGATCCATCAACTCTGAGTATACATTTCAACCAAAAGTTTTGTTCTCATTTATTTTATGCCAAATTAGAAAATTATTTCCTACTTCTTATGTAGTTTGCAAGATCACAGAAGACTCTGAAAGTAACACAGTGTTATACTTTGAGATAATTTATATGTATGGAGGTATCAGGTATACGGTTTTGACCCAGAATTCCCAAAATTCTTTTGAGAAATTAGAAAGGAAAATTAGTAGAATGGGTGAAGTCATCAGGTCTGTGTTGACAGAGATTATTTTAATTTGAAAAAAAACCAGTCAGCTGGTATTATTAAGTGGAAAAAATGTAGATCCTTTCATTTTTTAAAGATAATTTTTCATTACATTAAAAAATTCAAGTAAAATGCAAGGTGACCCTTAATAAGGTAGCTTTCTTACCTGTCATATTAATAAGATTTTAAAAGCTGCCAACACACCATTTTCACAGTTATGGGAAACAGACATATTCATATATTGTTATGAGCGAATACAGTCAGTTCTGCCATAATTCAACATATATGTTCCTTGGCTGTGTTAGACAAAATTGCACCATAAAAAACACAGAGCTTGTGAGAAAAATGAGATTAAGAGCCCAACACTCAAAAACTTCATCACTGACACAAAATTTAAGACCCTAATAAAAATTGTGGCACAGTTTTGAAAATACATGTTAAATGGCTAAGTACATGAATGGCTAAATACAATAAACATGGTACTTTACCTTGAAAAAGACCTAAACTTTGCTTGTGGAAGTGGGCCCTAGAAGGATTGCACCTTGTGAATTAATAAGGTACCTTTCTTCCTATCATATTAATAAGATTTAAAAAGCTGCCAACACAGTGTTTTCATAGTTATGGGAAAACAGAAATATTTATATACTGTTACAAGAGAATAGTCAGTTGTGCCATAATAAGGAAGAGATAGTTCTTGTCCTCAAGGATCTCAAAATCAGGCATACACAACTCAAAATCTTCCATATTGGAAAGTGATGGAGAAAGGTTATCCAAAATGGGTTGGAAACTTGTAACAGCAAATGTGAATGGTTGTGGCTTGTGACACATATGAGCTCATACCTCTGTAAGCTGAGGTGAATGTAGGAGGTACGTATGATTTGTATATGCCTACTGTGCTCTGTTTAGCTAGGTATAATTTTCTACATTTATCTAGTTTCTTGAGGACAAAATCAAGCATAAACAAATATAAAATTTATGTTATGTCCAGATTGTTCCCAGTATGTCAGTTGTGTTGTAACAAATTCAAATTTCAAAGTTAGTGTAATAGCAGAACTGATGAGTTGGTGTAACTTTTATGGAGAATAATTTGGAAAAAATATACAAAATTTTAAATGTACGTGCGCCCTTTTAAAAATCTACAAACTCTAGTTATCCTAAAGATAAATAAGTACTTATGCAAAATGATGTATTTACAAGGATATTCATTGCAGCAGTTTTTTTTTTTTTGGTAATAGAAAAGATCATAAGCATCCTAAATGTCTAGTCGTAGATGAGTGGTAAAATAAGTTCTAGTTCATGCATTCTGAGAATTACCATGCTGCTATTAAAGAAAACCACTTACACAAACTGATATGTAGTGTTCTTCAAGATATGTTAAAAAAAGAAAAAAAATGAAGTAGGTTTAGAATAGTATGTATAACATGCTATCACTGGCACAAAAATATAATATATCATTGTGTATCTCTATGAACAGATTAACACTGAGGCATATGCTAGTATCTTGATATACCAGACTTTGAGTTCCTTGAGGACAAGAACTATGTCTTATTTATTACTCTCTCTTCAACAGGTAGCATAGTGCCTAGCTCATATTAGGTGTATGATAAGGATATATTGAATGGGATAAATGAATGTGTCTTAACATTCATGTCTCAGAAAATTTGATAAACACAATTCTAAATGTAAAATTGAAGATTATTCTAAGGTATCGTTTGTGTTACTATTTTTATTTAGAGCAGTGACTTTTGTTCTTATGCTTAGAACGTTACTGCATTTTCAGGTTTTGATTTAAATATATCTTTTGAGGTCATGCCACTGGGACATATCCATAGTAGAAAACAACTAACGAAGAGCCATTGGAGAAAGAGCTAACAGGACAAAGAGCAGAGTTGGCATTAGGAGGCATTATTTAAGTTCTGTTTCTCCAAAGGGCAAAAATAGGACTAATGGATGTAGAAGATACGGGGAGACAGATTTCAGCTTAATATAAGAGCATAGCAATAGTTATTAACAATTTAAAGAGCAGTGTCTTAAAGACTTTTGGTGACAGTTATGCAGAGATTGCTATCCTGATTAATGGAAGGAGGAAGCATGGTGAAATGGAAAGATAAGTAGTCATTTTTAAGAATCAGGGAGATCTGGCTGGGCGCAGTGGCTCACGCCTATAATCCCAGCACCTTGGGAGGCCGAGGCGGGCGGATCATGAGGTCAGGAGTTCAAGACCAGTCTGATAAACATGGTGAAATTCTGTCTCTACTAAAAATACAAAAATTAGCTGGTGTGGTGGCACACGCCTGTAATCCCAGCTAATCAGGAGGCTGAGGCAGGAGAATCTCTTGAACCTGGGAGGCGGAGGTGGCAGTGAGCTGAGATTGTGACATTGTACTCCAGCCTAGGCGACAGTGAGACTCTGTCTCAAAAAAAAAAAAAAAAAAAAAAAAAAATAATCAGGCAGATTAGGTTTGAGTGCTGTGTCACTTAGGGACAATTGTGACCTTGAGCAAGAAACATAACCTTTTAAATTTCCTTAACTATGAAATGGGGATAATTAAATGTATCTCATGGGATTGCTATGAGGATTGAGAAAAAGTAAAGTACCCTACTTCATGTTATGTTAAGCCCTCAATAAATGGTGACAATTGCCATTGAAATAGGGATACTTTTTTAGGTAGAAGGTATATAGTATTTGGCTTTTTTTTTTTTTTTTTTTTTTGAGACGAAGTCTCGCTCTGTCGCCCAGGCTGGAGTGCAGTGGCCGGATCTCAGCTCACTGCAAGCTCCGCCTCCCTGGTTTAAGCCATTCTCCTGCCTCAGCCTCCCGAATAGCTGGGACTACAGGCGCCCGCCACCTCGCTCGGCTAGTTTTTTGTATTTTTTAGTAGAGACGGAGTTTCACCGGGTTAGCCAGGATGGCCTCGATCTCCTGACCTCGTGATCCGCCTGTCACGGCCTCCCAAAATGCTGGGATTACAGGCTTGAGCCACCGTGCCCGTCAGTATTTGGTTTCTAAGGTCCTTTTCAACCTGGTATTTCCTAAGTTTTATTTTACCTGTTTTAAGTAAGAAACATTTATACATCTGTGTTTCAATTGTATTATACCAAAAATATAATTTTGAATTGTGAGAAATTGTTTATTAAATGCCTGTATAATATACCAATCATGCTTAATGTATGAAGTTTTAATTATTAAAAGATGATTTGCATTTAATTATCTAAGGTCAACTACCACCGTAGAACAGCCATGGTTCCTTCAGTAAAACAGAAATTCACTATGCATTTCAATGAGGGACTATAACATAGAGAATTGGTTACATAGGTGTCAGAGGACTGAATGAGCAAAAATGAGAGCTCTGAGGTAACTGAGTGATAATAACTGCTGACAGCAGCTAACACTTCTGGAACTGGAGAAGTAAAGAGGAGCAGGGGACCCGCAGACTGGGACTCAAAGACCTGAGGAGATGGTGCTGCCTGGTGGCTGTTGCTACCTGTAAATAATTAGAATGAAACTTGAACCTGGAACCCAACAGTTGTTGCCAAGGGCAAAGCATTTTTGCTTATAGGACACCGACAGGAATATCAGGTAAACAGGGAACACATTTGTCATGCTTTCTAGTCTCCCTCTAGTGTTCCTTATTGGCAGAACCTAGCAGGAAGCCAGATGGCAAATGGGAAATGTAGTTTTCAGATCCTCAGACCTGGGATCACAAAGCAGAGTATGAAACGGTAAATTTGGAATTAAGACACAATAGCATCACAAATGCACAGAAACATCTGTGTAGAATATCTCTTGTATTTTAACACCAAATTTGTATATTTTTCATATAGAAAATTTGCATTTTAAAATCTGTTTTTGTCTAGAAGGAATTTGCCTGTACATATACTTTCCATCAATAATTTAAGATGTGTTCTTTTCAGAAAGGATGACTGAGTTCACTAAGAATTCCACATAATTTGGTTTTCTCCCCACAACCCCCAACTCTTGCTGAAAATTTGATATAAACCTTCATGAGTCTCTGGGAAACTTTTTCCTTCTTTATTGTATGTGATTCTTACAGGAATTAAGATTTGCAGAATGTAACGTGAACTAAAAATTAAATTTGAAATATTGGCAGTCGTACGTTTATTGTTACTGAGTAAAATTGCTAGTGTGGCTTCAGTTTCTTGCAGTTAAAGCAGGGTGGACTTGTAGAGATAAGGCTATTTCTATGATTTAAAAGATACTGTGTTAAAAAAAGATATGTTCTTATTCTCCTTTGCTAAAGTGAGCCAATAGATTGCACCTGTATTTTTGATTAAAAATAGTTGGGTATTTTTGCAAATTATTTTTTTAAAAGATACTGGTATTCACAGCAAATGTGCAGATATAACTAAGACATCCCCACAGCTCTGTTACAACTAGATATGTTCATTCGATTTCTGGTAGTTACACAGTTCCCACTGAAGTCACCAGTGTTTATTGTCCCCTGCCTTCACTGAGATACGTTCATGGGTTCTAATGAGAAATATTTGTAATTGTTCTAAGAGCATGCTTTAGCATGCAACCTTGGTAAAAATATGGTAGGATCATACTTTTAAAACATCTTTTCTTTTGCCTGAGTGCAGGCATTAGGTGAATTATATCACACACAGCACTGTAGTGATTTACAGAAGTTAAATAAATGTTCATAAGTAATCTTAATACCTTTAAAATATTTTAGGAGGTAAGGTTTTACATTATTAAAATATTCTGAGCATTTTATAAAATTATTCAACATTTATACTTTGGTTATAGTTTTTGTTAAATAGGAAATATCTAATTATATAAAAAACAGAGGATATATTGGCAAAGTTTCTTTATAGCAGTTCTTTTTGATGTTTCCTTTAATCTCATTAGTTACAAGGTTTAAATTCTATGCCCTAACTTCAGTGGCATTTCACAGGTAGAGTTTTTGCTGCTATTTTCCAACTTTAGTGAAGCCTATACTATAGCCTATGGATGAATGGCAACATAAAACTAGGGTCTTCAATTACCAGCTTAAAAAAAGAAGATGTTAAATATAAATATCAGAAAACTTGATTATAAGCACTATTGATAGGAAGAAAAAAAACTTGATTAAAATATCCTGAATATTAAGGGGACCCATTCATTAAGATATTGATTTTAATAGTGAAATTTAAAGTCAACTTGTTTTTCTAATTTATGTTAATCATAATGAACCCTCCATAACAATGTAATACATGTTGTTAATAGTCTGAAGCAGACTGATATATGTATAGAAACAATTTCTTCATATTTTTAACTACCTGTAAATGTGAGTAAGTTAACAGTAGTTGAGAGTAGTACAGATTTTTGGTTTTTAAATACCATTAGATTAGCAGTGTCACTTTTTAAGCACTGTGCAGCTTCCTGTGTTATTCCCTTCTTTATCCAACTGTTACTTTTTCTTGTGAGAGGCTTCCACACTCTATTTGGTATCCCCTTTTTATCAAATAAGGATAATTGCATAATGAAACTACTGTGATTTCATGCCCTTATTCACTGTCTTTGAGTTTCATAAGATAAGCACTATAATTAAAGTCATTTTGCCAACAATTAGTGGGAAGGAAGCATACAGTGGACAACATGTTTTAAAATCATAGAAAGGAGGAATGCCTGATTTTAGAAATCTGAATGAGAACTCATAGCATGTAGAGCTCAAATTATTCTTCCTCAACTAGCAGCAGATCAAAATAGGTGGTGATATAGTTTGAAAAAGCATATTTAACATTATCACATAATTTTATACTGGGAAAATGAAAATTAAAAAGATGGTGTTTTGTAATACAGTCCACATGAGTAAGGTTTGATAACTGGTGGGGGTGAGTAGTTACAGATTCTCAACTGATAAGGGTGGCAATAAAAGACTTTTACATTTATCAGAATGGGACATAGATGTTTTTTCTTTTTTTGGGACAGGGTCTCACTCTGTCACCCAGACTGGAATGCAGTGGCACGATCTTGGCTTACTGCCAACCTCTGCCTCCTAGTTCAAGAGATTCTTGTGTCTCAGCCTCCCAAGTAGCTGGGACAACAGGAATGGGCCACCACACCTGGCTGATTTTTGTATTTTTTAATAGAGATGAGGTTTCACCATGTTGGCCAGGCTGGTCTTGAGCTCCTGACCTCAAGTGATCTGCCCGCCTCGGCCTCCCAAAGTGCTGGGATTACAGGCATGAACCACCACGCCTGGCTGGGACATAGATTTTTAAAATGTTAAGGAATGCTGCCTTAGATTGTATCTGGATATCTTCTGGTATTGTTGCCTCCTTTCCTTGTCTCCTAGGTCTGTCATAAGATTTATTTTAAAGGTTAAACCAAGTTCTAGCGTAACAATAGAGGGTAACTAAGTAGACAATTTCACATACACTACTAGACAAGTGATTTTCATGTCAGGAGAACTCCAAATTGAGACTTCCATCTGAGGTACATCTGGGCCACAATTTCTAAACTGTGTGCCAAGAAACTCAAATCCTCAAAAAGGTGACTCAAGGCCAACTCAGAGCCAGGGGAGAAGCTTGCTGGTCTTCCAATTACCCTTCAAATAATTTTTGTTTTTTACTTAGGTTTCAAAAGACTAGGAGAAGAAAATGGTTTTACTGTCTTAAAAAAATAAATTGGGTACCCATTGAAGAGTATCCCAACAAATAGCACCATTTTCTTTCTTGTGGCTGGCATAGCCAGTTGAGGACATTCTGTTTTTTTAAAGAGCTTTTCTCACCATCTTTCCACATGAGACTGATAACATTGTTTCATTTACCACACTGTGAATAAACTGTAGAAAATTAGAAAGTCGGATTAAAACCTTATTTTGGATATTTTAACAGTGGGTATATACCATATGTTGGATACATGTATACATACATGTTTTTGCAAACTCTAAATTTTGGGAGAATAGCAACCTATTCCTAAAGGAATTTCTAAAGAGCAGGTACTGGATAGTTGAAAAGAATTATAGGAAATGACTAGTGTAAAACCAGAAAAGCTGATATTTTTGAAACTTACTGCCACTGTTCTGTTATTATATTTGTACTAAAAATAAGTTTATTCTAAAAAGTATAGTTTCTGATTTTCGTTTTGTTTTTAATCTCTACTGAAATCAGAGCCTAGTTTATACAAAGGTAGTGAAACAAAATTTGCCCTAGTGTTCTATTCCTGGTTGAAATAACCAGATGTACTTAGTTTAGACGTGAGGAACAAACTTTCCCAAGTGTTATCTTTTTATCTTAATATTTTAATAATTAGTTATATAAATATTAGCAAATCAAATCCAGCAGTATTTTAAAATAATAAATCTGGACCAAGTAGCATTTATCCCTGGAATGCAGGGATGGTTTAGTGTTAGGAATTATACGTAATATAATTTAGTAGATTAGCAGACTAAAGAAAATATTATGTGAGTCATAAACCATGTATGGGCACTTCTGCCACATAGCTGCAATGTTTTAACAGTCAAAAATAACCACCTTCTTTTAATAGTGTCATGTGGATTATTGTTTTTTTGCATTAGAATTTCTGCAGATGGTTTCTATTACTATTGTACTGTTATTCTAAACATTTGTTTGATTTTAAGTCCTTATATCTTTTCTTAATGTCATTCAGTAGGGCGTCAAGAGTAATTCTGAAAAACATGGTCCCAGAAATCTGTAACTTTGGGTGAAAAGTTACTTATGGCAAACTGTAGTGAAGAAAACCAAGCAAATTGATGTTGAATGAGAGATAAAATTGTACAAAATATTAGTGATAAAGCTGAGAAAAGGCAACAGTAAAACAAAAATGTTGCAGCGATTATAGATTTATGTGCTCTCACACCATGTCATACAGTTTCTTTCTTCTTCCTATGTGAAAATTAATACTCAATACTGAGTTTTGACTTATGTGAAATCTACAGGAATAAATACTTTTCATAAATGAACAAAAAGAAGAGGTACCTAATTCAGCTAGAGCAGGTCAGGAAGATGATGGTAGGGAAAATGACTAGAAAAATTTATACAGATGAGGAAGCCAGAGCTTCAGAAGGTGAATAAACATATTCAAGGACACTTACAAATGAATAAAGTCGAAGTTTAAGTGTGTTGGTCTTAGGAGTAGAATTGAGTATGACTCTATAGTATGCTCACTACTTATTTTGGTTGCTTGCCCAGAAGAAAGATATTTCAGTAAAAATGAAAACAAATTTGTATACAGTTTTCATTTCAGATGCAGAAGAAGCAAAACATGCTAGCACTTACAAATATTAATTTCAACTTGCTCTCATCTATGTTTTTGCCAGTTTGTAGGACTTGCTAAAAAAATTACACAGCCCTGGGGTCCTTAGTTAACCAACACATTCTTGTTACTGACCAGGATGTGCTGGTTGACAAGTTTTATCATGTGCATTAAATTAGGAAAAAAATATATAAAAGTTCATTTGGCTTTTATGTGCACAGAATCTTTTCAAATTGTAAAAATAAAATTACCTCTCCACTGGAGGATATCTTGGGCCAGGAGTTCAAGGCCAGCCTGGGCAACGTAGGAGACCCTATCTCTACAAAAAATGTAAAAATTAGTCGGATGTGGTGGTATGTGCCTGTAGTCCTAGATACTTGGGAGGCTGAAGCAGGAGGATCACTTGAGCCCAAGAGTTCAAGGTTACCGTGAGATATGATCCTGCCTCTGCACTCCAACCTGGGTGACAGAGTGAGACCCTGTCTCATTCGTTCATATACACACACATGCATGCGCATACACACACACACGTGTCTTTCCACTTGACATAAAAATAATGAAGTTAATTCAGTATTTTGAAGAAATTTGAGTATTTGACTTAGTAATATTTCTTTTTGGATTTTTTCTAAGTAACAAATTTATTTGTATATTGAGATATGATTAATCCTTCAATTAATCTAAGTTTAGCCATGTAATGCTTTCTTTCTACTTTGTCTCTTATTCCAACAATAAGAAAGAAAAAATTTCACAGACAAATATTTCTGTTCTTCCAGTGTCCTGACTACAGAGTGGGACTGTAAGAATTTTAGCTAATCTTATGTATGGGGTATAATGTAAAGCAAAACTATACTGAGAGTCAGTTGTTTTATTCTCAGGTTCTATAAACTGAGACTAAGTTGTTTGGTTCTTTAAGAATCAGTATTGTATTGTGTTTCGTTTTGAGATGGAGTCTTTCTCTGTCACCCACGCTGGAGTACAGTGGCCTGATCTTGGCTCAGTGAAGCCTTGATCTCCTGGGGTTAAGCAATCCTCTCACCTCAGCTTCCTGAGTAACTGGGACCATAGACTCATGCCCCCCAACCCAGCTAATTTTTGTATTTTTTTTTGTGGTGACAGGGTTTTGCCATGTTGCCCAGGTTGGTCTTGAGCTCCTGGCCTCAAGCGATCTACCCGCCTCAGCCTCCCAAAGTGCTGGGATTTCAGGCATGTGCCACGGCATCTGGCTAAGTCTCAGTGTTCTTATCTCCAAAATGGGATAGGCCTATATCTGTGGAAATACTGCTGCCCTCGCCCTATTCCAGATCAACTAAATCAGAGTCTCTAGAGACAAAACTCAGATATACATGTTTTCTAAAGTTTTCTGGGTGATTCTCATGTTGGGAGTCATCGTTGAGAACCACTGAACTAGATTATTCATAAGACTCATTCTACTCAGAGTGTGGTCCAGAGACTGGCTGCCCATATACCAACAGTTTATTGCCAGTCCTCAAGTACACGTGCAGCTAACTTGTGCCAAGATGTAAATCAGCTAAAGCACTAGTGGACTATTTAGTTTGGTTGGCATTCTTATTTTGGTAGCAAGACTATTGATTAAGGAAATAGTAAATTTAATTTACACTTTGGTACAAGCTCCTTATTTGGTCTCAGACCAGCAGTTGGAGTAGCACTTCTCTGAGTTCTTTCCTAGTTCTTAAATTCTGTGACTGAATATGTAATATATGGTTGTTTAAAACTTGCTGATCTAGAGTGTTGTTGCAATACTACTGAACATTATAATAAACAGAAGATTTTATTTAGATAATGGAAATGGAAGAATTTGGAAGGTTAAAAATGTTGGTCACAATTTTTTAAAGAAAAAATGAAATGTTTAGGTGTCAGTTTTCTAAAATGGAAAAATGGAAAAATGTTCCATTCTACCACCATATTATGACTGTAATATTTTATGGCATAATTTACTGGTTTAGTGCGCCATTCTTTCTTCATTGTGGCGAGAGATAATTGAATTACACATGGCTAATTATTAAAAATGATTGCAAAGCAGTTTTAAAATGTCAAAAATTCCATGTGATATTTAATAGGACTTCAATAGTGGTAACTGAAGAAAATTAAGAAAATAATTGCTCATTTAGTTAATCTGTAAACACTATTCTGCAAATAATTCATATGGAATGGATTGTTTATGAGTAGACTGATAATACCAGGCTCACGAGAAAGTTTTGACTATTATAGAAAAACATTTAAAATTTATGGTATGATGTGAAACTTTTGTTTTTTTTATTTTTGAGACGGAGTCTCACTCTGTCGCCCAGGCTGGAGTGCAGTGGCGCAATTTCCGCTCACTGCAAGCTCTGCTGCCTCCCAAGTTCACGCCATTCTCCTGCCTTAGCCTCCTGAGTGGCTGGGACTACAGGCGCCCGCCACCACACCTGGCTAATTATTTTGTATTTTTAGTAGAGACAGGGTTTCACCCTGTTAGCTAGGATGGTCTCGATCTCCTGACCTCGTGATCCACCCTCCTCGGCCTCCCAAAGTGCTGGGATTATAGGCGTGAGTCACCGCTCCTGGCTGATGTGAAACTTTTAACTTGTAAACTTACTTATATTTGAAGATAGTAGTATTAAAAACAGTATTGGGTGAGAATTAATCTGTTTTGGATATGTGTTGTGTCAGGTCTCTTTCTCAAACTTGTATAACTTTATTTGTTAAAGGATGAAAAAGAGACCTGAATATTAAAGTGTTAATTTAATACAAAGTTCATTCTGAGCCCCAACTATCAAAATAAATTTAAGGTCAATCTTGATTTCTCTCAATATGTTTGAAACTCCCTTTTTTATTATTATGATTTCATTTATAGAATATTATAGGAAATTATTTGCTTTAAAAAGTACCTGAGGACAAGTATTCACAGATTGTTCCAGATCGGCAGTGATAGCTCTTTACTATCAGAGATTAATTTCCAGTGTAATCAGGATTCTCCTTATTCATAGTCCTGCATTACCTACCTTGAGTTCTTGTTTTTAGTAAAAATGCATTTTTCTTTTTTCAATTATTTGGACAGTGAAGGTAAGCCTAATAATAGATATTGTTGGCCTAAAAAAACTAGGAAATGTATATATGGAACCCCAGTATAATTAAAAGTTTTGAATAGGCTGTATGATGGGTTGACTCCCACAGATTTTCTGGGTGAACAACTGACTCAGTTTGACCATGTGTCATTACTGTCATTTGCAAAAAATAGTTTTTTTCCCTTTCATCTGACTCATTCTCAGTCTTTGGTTTTTCTTAATTCATTTAGTGTGTTGTAAACCCCATCTTCCAATCATGATGAGCCTCCAGATTAAAAAATAATAATGATAAATGCCATTGTATAAATGTTTTAATAAATTGTAGAACCTGAGATTATATACATTTATGAATTGTTGTGGATGTTTTCAAAATATACATAAGTAGAATAGTAAAATAGATCCCTACATATTTATAATCAGGCTACAGAAATTACTGACTCATGTCTAATCTTTTTTCATCTGTACCTTTCCCCACTGCAGTATATCTTAGACATGATTCCATTGATTCATAAATATTCCTCAAGTGAGTTATTCAAACATAGTTGGTGAACTAGAATGGATGAGCTCCAAGAACCCCATTGGGTGCTCAGAAGTAATAGGTAATGAGGAATCTTTGCTAGGAAGAAACACGGAATTTCTGTTAGAGTTCAAAGACCACGTCACATAATAACTACATTACTTAGATTCTGTGCAGTGTATGAAATGCCTTCACAGCAGCTCCACAGTAAGAACCTGAAATTATCTTCTTTCTCTAATTCTTCTATATTAAGTTTTTATTTAAAGTGATTTTTGTTCGTTTGTTTTTTAAACTGATTTTCACTCTTGTCACTCAGGCTGCAGTACAGTGGCAAGATCTCAGCTCACTGCAACCTCTGCCTCCTGGGTTCAAGCAATTCTCCTGCTTCAGCCTCCCAAGTAGCTGGATTACAGGCACCCGCCACCATGTCCATCTAATTTTTGTATTTTTAGTAGAGACAGGGTTTCACCATGTTGGCCAGACTGGTCTCAAACTCCTGACCTCAGGTGATCCACCCACCTCGGCCTCCCAAAGTGCTGGGATTACAGGCGTGAGCCACTGCACCCGGCCTTAAAGTGGTAAATATTTTAGTTTGCATAATACTTTGACTTTTGATGACTTATAATTCCTTATAGTGAATAACAGTATACCACCACAGTGAGCAATGACGAGCTTAATGAGGGACAGGAATGGAAAAATTACAGTTTTACTGGTTTAGAAGTTCAGACACAGTAGCTAACATATTGTCTAATGAGTAATATTTTGCAAATATACAAGGATTATTAATTTTTTAATATAAAGATGTAGTAGTAGTTCTTTGGTAAGTCTAAAAAATAAGTAGACCATCTACCCTTTAATTTGTTTCAAAGTGTCAAAACAAAAATAGAATCAATGGTGAGAATGGCTTTCATGAAATACCAGTGAGGAAGGTCACAGTAAATTATTATTTCATGACAAACAAAAATGTAAATTCTTTTACGTTGCAAATATAATATTACAAGAGAATAGCA
Organism: Macaca nemestrina; assembly: GCF_043159975.1. NCBI lineage: Eukaryota > Metazoa > Chordata > Mammalia > Primates > Cercopithecidae > Macaca > Macaca nemestrina. Next base: position 146,623,762 of record NC_092125.1, on the reverse strand, counting down.
GATTTACAATATACACTTGGAGAATCATTCTAGAGCAGTTGAAGTCTCCCCAACACCTCACTTCAATTTTTTGTGATCTGTGGTCTCCAGAGTAACTATTATGAGTGGTTTTCCCAGATTCTGGAGGGGAGAAAATAAATTAACAATGGATTGATAACTTTATTGTTCAAACTATAGTAATTATTTTCACTGTAAGTTTTTAAATTATTCACTAAAATTACCCTTGTTTTGTAAATATGCAACCATTCAATGAATTACTTTTGAAAATGCAAATATTGTACTCGGGCTAGTAGAATGAGGCTCTAGGAAATCAGAATCACATTTTGAAAGAATCTTGAGGTCTCAAAGCCTTTCAAATTCTCTCAGTTGAGAAACTGTTACAGTGTTCAATATGTGTATGAAGCTTTCCCTTTTAAAAGACAATAAAAAATAAGTTTTGAATCAAAGAGTAATAAGTTTAGTAATCTTTATAAAATTAAAGAGCCAGATATGCCCATTGTTTTAAGCTAAATAATGGTTCCTTAAATATGTCCACATATTAATCCCCAGAACCTGTGAATATGTCACTTTATATGGCAAAAAGGACTTTGTAGGTGTGATTAAATTAAGGATCTTGAGATGGGGAGATTATCCTGGATTATCTAGGTAGTCTCAATGTAATTTCAAGTGTCCTTATAAGAGGGAGGCAAGAGAATCAGAGTCCTAAAAAAGAAATGTAATGACAGAAGCAGGAGTCTTAGTCAGTGAGAGACAGATTTTAAGATGCTGTGCAGCTGGAGGATGGAGGCTCAGGCCATGAGCCAAGGAATGGAGGTGGCCCCCAGGAGCTAGAAAAGGATTCTAGGGAATAGATTTTCTCCTAGACCCTCCAGAAGGAACATAACCTAGCTGACACCTTGATTTTAGGACTTCTGACCTTTAGAACTCTTAAGATAATAAATTTGTTTTCCCATGAGCTAGTCATTTTGTGGTCATTTGTTACAGCAGCAGTAGGAACTAATTAACCTATGAACAATTTTTAACCTATTGGTATTATAAGCAGTACTTCTAATTATTCTTTTAAATATATCTTTTTTGAAAAACTTATTCTTCTTTAGGATTCAGACTTTTCATGTACTCAGGAAGAATAAATGAGTCCTGTTCTAAGTTACTTTTTTCTCTTGGAGATATCACATAGTTGAGTTCATGGCCTAGAAGATTTTCTGATGTTTGTACATGCCCATGAGAGAATGTATTATCATAATAATTTAGTATGCAGCCTCTTGACTTGATTTTTCACGTATAGTGTAGATCATAATATTTATCAGTTTCTTATGCGTCTACTATGTATCCAGCATTGATATAGACATCTTCTGTACATAATACATTCCACAATAACCTTGCAAGTTTGATATTATTTTTATTTTATAAGAAAGGATTCTAAGTGTGACCCATTAGTTTGAAATAAATTAGTTTTTGTTGTGTAAATCTTTACCTCCCAATACCGTTGTTTAACAATTACAACAGCTTGTTCAGGGAAGACGAAAGACTTTTTTTTTTTCCTTTTTTTAATTACTACTGTAAGTTCTGGGATACATGTGCGGAACGTGCAGGTTTGTTACATAGGTATACACGTGCCACGGTGGTTTGCTGCATCCATCAACCCGTCATCTACAACAGGTGTTTCTCCTAATGCTATCCCTCCCCTAGTCTTCCACCCCCTGACAGGCCGCTGTGTGTGATGTTTCCCTCCCTGTGTCCATGTGTTCTCATTATTCAACTTCCACTTATGAGTTCCTATGTTAGTTTGCTGAGAATGATGGTTTCCAGCTTCATCCATGTCCCTGCAAAGGACCTGAATTCATCCTGTTTTATGGCCACACCATGGTATGTATGTGCCACACTTTCTTTATCCAGTCTATCATTGATGGGCATTTGGGTTGGTTCCAAGTCTTTGCTGTTGTGAACAGTGCTGCAGTAAACATACGTGTACATGTGTCTTTATAGCAACATGATTTATAATCCATTGGTTATGTACCCCGTAATGGGATTGCTGGGTCAAATGGTATTTCTGGGTCTAGATCCTTGCGGAATCACCACATTGGGAGACCAAAAGACTTTTAAGCACTGTTAATTTAATTGGGAAGATAAGAAATACTATTCACACTGAGATCTGAGATGGGCTTTGACAGATGATTTTGAAGATGGGCTTTGAAGATTTTTTGACAGCAACTGGAGGGAGGATATTCCAAGTGAAATGAATACTGAGCAAAGACTCAAAGGTGAGAAAACATGGACTAGGTTATAGGGATGTAACAGTTTGGCTAGAATATTTGTGTAGGGAAAAAATAAAAGATAATGCTGGAGTGACGTGAAAAGTTGTTTAGATATTTCCAATTTTGAAGAATTTTATTTTTAATTCAGTTGATGTACTAATTGTAAAATTACCTTAACCAAACTGATATCAAGATGACAGTGTCAAGATTGCATGCTCTTTGAAGACAGTTCTAATTTGCTGAATGAATGAATGAATGCTGACCCACACATTTTCAAGGAAAACATTGGTATGTTCAATACATGTATTTTAAAACTGAGGGAAGTATGCCCTTTCTGAGAGATTGTCATCAACATGGATAAGTGAAAGGTTTTGATGCTTAAAAGAATAAGCTTCAAATATCTGGAACATTCACTTGTATATATCACTTTATTTCCCAATAGTATTTGTTAAATTAAACCTTAGGTAATAAAATGCTAGGGTTCTTTTTCCTATTCTAATGAAGTGAATACTATAAATCAATTCATTTGTTTTGCTAATTTATCACATTCATGGGTGCTGACATTTTTTTAATCTGCTCCCAACTTTTGCTTTATTGTCATTGAAATATGCTTTTCTTCTGGTGATGAAAGTGGTACATGAATGTTTAATATGTAATTCTATAATATTGTGAATTCTGCATAAAATATCTCCCTGTGATGTGAAACAGCCATTGAAGTTTGGTGAGTTTATGAGTTGGATAACTATTTTAATTACTCAGTGTGTCTTGCTGTTGAAAAGCACAAGTTAAAATGTTTTCATTTCATTTATTCTACATGGTTGTAGTTATAAAATTATATGGCCCAATAAATCTGTACAATAAATGGCCTTTTAATATATATTTTTTAATTTTTAGAAATTAAAAGATTACAGAAAAGTCCAAAGGTTAGTCTGTCAGAATTATCAAACATTAATATTTTTGCATATTTAGCTAGCCTTCTAAAATTATATCAATATGTCTTTAAAAATAGAATCTTTCAAATACAGTTGACCTTTTTTTTTTTTTTAACCACCATCTCCAATTCTGATCCTCTGTCTTATATAATGTATTATCAATTGGGTATGTATGTTCCTAGTACTTTTTTGGTATTTTTACTCATATTTGTGTAACCATACATTTTTAAATTTTTTATTTGCAGAGATGGTTATCATAGTGAATGTATTCTACAACTTGCATTTTTTCACTCAATAATTCTGATATCTAGTAATCTTGGTACTTCCAGATCTAGTTCATTCCTTTAACTGTTATGTAGCATATATCTATAATATATCTCTTACAGATTTTAGATTGTTTGCAGTTATGAGCAGTTCATCTGTCAACATTTTTCTTCATATTTTCTTGTATACACAAGCAAATGTTTTTCTAGTAGGTGCCTAGAAGTAAAATTGCGTGGCATGTGACAGTGAAAATCTTCTTATTGTTAATGATTAATATACTTTAACCAACAGTTTTTTAGTCATAAATGACTGTAAACTCTTTCTTAATATTACAGTTTTTAAAACTTGTCAAATTTTATTTAGGTCACAACCATCTGTTTGATCAAGGTGGATTTGGTCTGTTCTGTGACAATATGCTGTGTTCTTAACAATCAGCAGTTACCTCACAATCTTATAACTACTGAGGAAAGTAGTGAAATAAATGGATGGATGCACAGATGGGCAAAGTCTGTCACTACCACTGAAATAATTATTTTAAGTACATGACATATTTAACTGTGTCCATGCATTTTATTTTGAGTTTGGGGATGCCATCCTAGAAACTGAATATACATGTAAATAATTAGACTGTTGAATATTATTCCAACAAGTACATTTAGGGTACTGTCATAAAACATTTTCAAAATTAAATGTCAAATGGAAATTCAAATTCAATAAAATTAAGGATTATAAAACTCTAAAGCTAAGCATGTTGTATGTAACAGAAGTTATTCTGGAAAGTCCTGCAAAAATTAGAATTTGCATCCATATTGTGATTTACTGTACTGCTTTAAACAAAACAAGGACGGTATTTATGTTTTGATGTAGAAAGATCTTGAAGATCTATTTAAGTTACATAAAGGCAAGACAAAGCAAAGTACATATTGTCCTAATATTTGTGTAAAAGTGAGGTATTTGCTTTAACTTATATATACGTGAAGTGATTTCTGAACCAAAAACTAATAATAGTGATTATGTGTTGTGAAGGTTGGGAATTGAGCAGATAGATACAGAACCAGAGAGAAACTAAAAAAAAAAAAAAAAGGATTCTGACAGAGAAATTTTTTACATACCTTTTTAAAAATACCTTTTCACATTTGAAGCCTTGAGTATATTGCCTTTTTTTAAAAAAAAAGTAATCTATAATTTTAATATAATTTCTATTGTATACAATTGAAAACTATTTTTAAATTGCCCATGTATACGGAAAATATAAATTAGTGAAAACAATCATGAGCCAAATGACAACTTTGGCTGAACCCTGTACTGATATGGAAGGTAATAATGATACGTGGGTTAGTAATAAAGCACCTCTCCTTTGGTAACTGTACGGTTCCAGTTTTCAAAATGGCAATTCATGACTTTCCACAGCCTCTTCCTGTGGTGGATTTCTGGCCAGTTGAAATACAGGGCTTGCTAAAACTTAAAATATCTTGGCAATTCTGGAAAGAGATAAACCACCAGTCTATGCTATCTCAGCAGTATTACCAAAACCAATTGTTCACTAAGAACTGGTAAGGGCGGGCTGTGGACCATAGGTATCTTTGCTATTTTGGACTGTTAGTTTGCTTCCTAGTGTGCCTCTGCTTATATTTTCTTCCTCTCGGTTTCATTGGGATCCTCAGCTATTGAATTCTGTCCTGGTGCATTCCAGCCTCACTGCAAAAGAATAGGAATGAGCATCTAACACATCCATCTCTGAATGCAGAAGAGGTTGAAGTATAATAACCTTATTCATTATTATTACTTTCTTAATGAATTTCTGGATGTTTATTATCTGTCCTTAAATATCCAGGACAGCTGTCATCCATTTATCCTTGTATCAGTTCAATAATCTATTCAGTGAATATCAGAGAGAACTGGGTGACATACTGATTTTACCACTTAATGGCTCTGTGGCACTGGCTATGGTTTTATCCTCACAGAGCTTCAGTTGCTTCATCTTTAAAGTTTGGCCAGTGGTAACTAATTAAAAGGTAGGTAGAAGATACCATATATAAACTTTCTAGACTAAGTGCCAAAGCATAGGAGTCGCTCAAGAGATGGTAGCTGAAAAAGGAAGTTTCTTACAGTTGTTGACAGTGTATGGAGTGACAGTATTCAGTGCAAGTAGTGTCTGTATTTGTGTAGTCTAATTAGTGGCATTTTAAAATCCCGTTGTAGGCTTTAAAAAAATCTGGGGATTGAATTTTGTTCTTCTTACTATATTAGAAAAGAAGGTTAAGAAGGAACAAAAGTAGTTTCCTTTTAATAGATCCATTAATGGAAAGCAAGCAGATTTCTTTGGAATGAAAAATAATGGAAGGCATTCCAATGGAAGGCTTAAAAGGCATTTTTCCCCATAGAGGACAGTTTAGAGATTTTAAGAAATAAGAGTCTCACGTTTGGGGAAAGTTAGAAATAGTACCTCCTTATTCTGATATAATTGAGCAAGAATTGAGGACTGAATTTCCATCTGTCTCTCCCTCTCCTCCATCCCTGAACAGAGAGATTTTTGCCTTTCAAGGTCTCAACTTGAGGATTTTTGCTTGATATAAGACCTATATTCTTTCTCATTCCATTCCTGTGAGATTTTTAGAAGTATCCATTTTCCTTCTAATATGCCTATTCTGCCCATCTTTGAAGTACCTTTATCTCTAAATGATGTCTGTATTCACCAGTCTGAAGACTGTTCTGACTGGGTTTTGCAGGGGGCTTGTGGTGCATGGGGCATGGGGCATTTTCTTAGCCAAGGTGCTTTGCAGGCTAGGCATAACTTATCCAGGTGAGGCAGGTACTAGAAGGAAGTGAGAAGAATTATGTTCTGTGGCCCTTTCAGAACCTCAAGAATACCCTGGTAGATCCAAGCCTTCTGCTCATAGAATATTAGCAGTAGTAGAGCATGATTTCTGTCATTAGGCACATAAGCAAGAGTTAAGTCAAAAGTCTGGAATATTAACCTTAAAAAGGAAGACTTCGTAGCACAGAGTATCTGTGTATCTCAGGGGGAAAAAAAGCCAGTAGGCATGTTCTGTGACACCTCAAAAAACTGTAAAAGGTAGAGAGTAGTATAATTTCTCAAAAAGTATATATAAATTAAAAAAAGAAGCAGTAAATTGAATTTTAAAAATTAAATGTAAAATATTATGAACCTTCCCCCGCCCTTAACACAATTTTAAGTGTATAGGACATTATTGTTAACACAGCATTAAGCACAATGTTGTACAGCAGACCTCTAGAACTTTATCTTGCATAACTCACACTTTATACACATTAACAGCAACTGCTTCCCCACCTCGGTTCCTGGCAACCATCATTCTACTTTCTGCATCTATGAGTTTGACTACTTTAGACACTTCATCAATAGAGGCATGCAGTATTTGTCCTGTGACTGGCTTATTTCACTTAGCATGATTTCTCAAGGTTCATCTGTGTTGTTGCATACGATGGGATTTCATTCTTTTAAAAGGCTGAATAATAATTTACTGTGTTATCACACAGTAAATCCATTTTATCCACTCATCTGTTGGTGGACAGTGAAGTTTCTACATATTGGCTGTTGTGTACAATGCTTCAGTGTACATATGGGAGTGCTACTGTCTCTTCAAGATTCTGACTTCAGTTCTTTTAAAAAATTCAACACAGAACTACCCTATCCCAGAAGTGGGATTGGTAGATCATATGTTAGTTCTGTGTTTAACTTTTTTAAAAAAGCATTTACCTTATTATTGTTTGGATATGCATTTCCCTGATGATTAGTGATGTCCAGCATCTTCCTATACCTGTTAGTCGTTAATTGAAGTCCTTTGTCCATTTGTAAATTTGAGATATTTGAAGTTTTTTGCTATTGAGTTATAGGAGTTTCTTATATGTTACAGCTATTAATCCCTTATCAGATATATGGTTAGCAAATATTTTCTCCCATCTTGTAGGTTGCCATTTCATTGTTTCCTTTGCTATGCAGAAACTTTTTAGTTTGATACAGTCATGCTCCTTGTTTGTTTTTTCTTCTTTTGCCTGTGCTTTTGATGTCGTAGCCAACAAATCATTGCCAAGACCCATGTAATAAAAATTTGCCACTATGTTCTAGGAATTTTACAGTTCTAGGTCCTTTGTTTCAGTCCTTAGTCCATTTTTAGTTGATATTACTTTTTAAGGAAGTCATTATTTTAAAAATGAAAAACCCATCTCCTTTCTTATATATACCTCCTCTTGATATTTTTTGGATAGATATACCTTCACTGTGCTAATTATAGAGAAGAAGTACTCTTTTGCAATGCCTGCCAGGCATAACTAAACATAAAGACCCTTTTCTTTCAGAACAAATTGACTTCCTGATGAAAAGATCCTATATTATTTAGTGTTTCCAGAATATCAAGATGATAAAATATCATTGGAAATTACACATTTCCACAGTCATCATTGGATAGATTATAATTGGCAATATTCTATAATTCTGTATATCTGGGAATATGTTAACTGAAATACTTTGTAAAAAGTATATGATTCATAGGAATTTACTTTTCTGACTTCTTGTTTACAAGCTTTACACTACATGAAAAAGTTAAATGACTACATGCTTCCTAAACGCATGTCTGAAACCTTGCCCTCTCTAATCATGGTGGCTGTTTAAAGTGAAGCTAAAGAGGAGCCATGCTATTATTCTTCCTTTCCCCCAGCCCTTCCAAGATTAGATTTTCTCAGAGAAATAACAGACACATCTGGTATAGGGGACCCTTATAACAAATCTTTCTATATAGAGAACAGTTTTATTAATTGTGCCTTCTAATTCAAAATATACTACAAAGTTAAATAAGTGTGATTAGAAAGACTCTTTGTGATAATTCTAAGTATTGTTTGGTTGGGAGATGGGCTGATGGAAAGGGGAAATAATCTAGATTTATTTCATCAGAATTAGTCCTACATTGATGATTCTGGGTAAAAAATAATAAATTATGTAAGTTTAAGAACTATTAAACTTTTAAGATTAACAGCGTAGAATACAGGGTCATTTTGTAGGTAACTCTAAATTAAGCCTTTAGATTGAATCATTTTATGAGACCAAATAATCAGTTTAAAGTACCTTATGCTTTACCTGATTTAACAATTGATTAACAAAACATTTCATTCTAAATTTATTGTAAAGCAAGACAGTAATTGGATTTTTTATCCCCAAGAATCAGTTGATGGGGGTATCTTGTTTACTATAGTCATGTAGTCAGAAGTGAAAAGTAACTGAAGACTTGACTATTACAGTCCTGTCTTAGATTCTATATATGTCTGCGCCCTACCTTAAGTGTGGTCGTTTGGAACTGAAGTAACATCTTTCTTGTTGAAAAATGTGGATGTATATGTCTTATCTGCATTAACAATGCTTCTGAAATATGACCTTACTAAATATATCAAGTCTTTCCATATATCATCTTTAGTATTTATCAATAAATATATACAGGAAGCCATGAAATACATGTATAGAAATAAATATTTAATATTTAGTTGGGTGACTATATTTGTACCATATTTTGTGAGAATACATTTTCTTTGGATTATAATAGTAATGTTTATTTTAGAAAATTTAGAAAAAGTGCTTTTGTATTTGAAGTCTCAGAGCAAGTAAGATGAAATGCTATAAAATTTATAGAACCATTGAAATGTTAGGCTCACAACAAATCTTTGATAATCTATATTCAGTTCAGCAGCCAAAACACTGGGGAGGAGAAAGGTTCTGTGGTAGTAAATACTAGCACTATTTAGTCACATAATTTTGAAATGTGGCATTATTTTTGTTATGTAGAATTAGAAGATAAGAAAATAAAGACCGTTAAATAAATAGCAGTAACAGACAGTACTGACATTTTTGGACATTACAGCTGTACTAGTTCTTAGCTTTCTAGTTGACACCGTTACCATTTGTTTATTTATCTATTATGTAACAAGAATGCAGATGCCATTTATTTGGTCCATAAGCGTAGTCACTCAGTTTTACAAAACATCTACTATAAATAACCTGAAACTATAACAATACACAAAAATTGGCTTCATACACAGACATACCAGGCAGTACAAACTGAAAATGTGAGTAAATTAACACTGTTTTACATTAATGTACATAGTGCCATTTAACATTTAAAAACAAGTTTCAATGCATAGCACTTGATACTTCTTTGAATCTGTTTCAGTCGGTTAAGAGTATAAAAATGGTTAGATCTAGGCTAAAATTCATTCTTCTAGCCAAAAATAAGGGCATAATATTTATAACCAGGTATCAACTTTACTAAACCACAATATTTTGAAACTGTTAATGATACCTAAGGGTATTTACATTAAAAAGACAACATGCATTGTGTTGTTTTTTCTCATGACTGGTTATGCACATACTTTGTTCAGAGGTTTTTTAAAACTATACTCCTACTTTCAGTATAGCATACTGCAGTGTGTCTAACAGTTCTAGCGAAATGAATGCTTTCAAAGGGAGCAGAATCATTTTCAAGTCACTGGTGTCAGTTTTTTCCCTTTGGAACAAAGGACGTAACATAATCTGGTTCTGCCCAGATAAATAAGTATTAAGAGGGCTCTGTTTAGAGGCATTTCTGTTCAATCTAATGCTATGACATCATCAAGCTCTTCCTTCTGTTCTGTACGTAACCTCTTTGTACCGAGATTCTTTCTGGTCTAATTTCCTCTTGTGCATTCTCTCTTCTTCACTGACGTCAGCATTCTTTGAAGAATCTTCTTCATCCGAATCAACTATGAGAACATCATCTTGCTCTTGAGCTGTGGAGGTGGAAGGCTGAGTTCCATCATTACTGCCATTGGTTATGCTTTTGGCAACATCTTCAGCTTGTTTTGGCCCCACTTTTTCTGGGGCATCACCAACAACTTCAAATTCAACATCCTTTCTTAGGTCTTCACTATGAAGAATGTTGATCAATAAAGTATAGTCCTGGAGGAAGTAATCTGCTTGAAGCCAGCTGCAATTTCTCATTCCAATTTCTGACAACTTCTTGTGATTATTAGCTTCTGTCTCTCCCTCTTTGGAAGATGTTAGGATTGTTCCTTTCCCATCTTTACTTTGGACATCTGGTGCTACCATAGTGAATTTTTCTTTCACTACCTTGTCTTGTAAGGTGAGAACAGTCACTTTATGGACATTCAGCTGTACAGTCACCTCTGGCTTGCTGGCACATATGTAACAATTGGGGTTGGGAGGATCCAGTGCACAAGGCACAAGACGCTTCTTTCTTGGGTTTGGTTGTTTATTCAAAACTGTTGTTCTGCACTGGTCTATTTTTCCTGATAAGATCTTCAATCCTTCCAATACTATCAACCCAGCAATCACTGCATTAGTAGTAGCAATAGCAGGAATAATATTCCCTGCCATTGATTTGATATCAAATCTACTCTTCATATTCATACTGAAAATATGCATCCTGAGGTTTGCAGCAGAGGTGACAAAATCCATTGTATATGGGTCATCCTTATCCCATATGAGCTCAGCTCCATCCCCCTTTTCTGCTAAATGAACTCTCAGAGTCTCAGTGCTGTGAGCTCCTCAAGAACCTGGTGCTCACCGGCTTCTCCCAATTGACCTGATTGATCTAGTTACTATTGATGTCACCAACCTCAACAGATAGTTTTTGTTTCAAAAGAAACATGTTGGAAGATCAAAGGCACAGGTTGCCAGGGAAAGTGCACTGCAATTTTACCTGAAAACTAATTTGCCTACCATTACAGCATCATGAACCCTGACTACAATATGGAATTTTTTGATAGTTTTTATTGGTTATGAATGCTTTAGATAACAGAGCTGCCCGAAACCATGTTAATAGAATGTGCCTGGCAGCTGATGTTCCTCTTACTGGAACTGGAACTGCTGGATATCTTGGACAAATAACTACTATGAAAAAGGGTGTGACCAAGTGTTATGAATGTCATCCTAAGCCAACACAGAGAACCTCTCCTGACTGTACAATTTGTAACACACCGTCAGAACCTATACATTGCATCATTTGGGCAAAGTACTTAAGTATCTTCTGACAGAACTGACCCTGAAGCTGCCTGGGAACCAACAGAAGCCGAAGCCAGAGCTAGAACATTCTAATAAAGATGGTGACATTAAATGTATTTGCACTGAGGAATGGACTAAATCAACTGGATATAATCCAGTTAAACTTTTTACCAAGCTTTTTAATGATGACATCTGTTATCTGTTGACAATGGACAAACTATGACGGAAAAGGAAACCTCCAGTGCTGTTTAACTGGGCTGAAGTACAAAGTCAAGGAGAAGAATGCATCAGATCAACAGAATGAACCCCAGTTAGGCCTGAAAGACCAGCAGGTTCTAGATGTAAAGAGCTATGCACGTCGTTTTTATTTATTTTTGAGACAGAGTCTAGGGCTGTTGCCCAGGCTGGAATGCAATGGTGTGATCTCAGCTCACTGCAACCTCCGCCTCGCAGGTTCAAGCGATTCTCCTGCCTCAGCCTCCCAAGTAGCTGGGATTACAGGTGCCCACCACCACGCCCAGCTGATTTTGGTGTTTTTTAGTAGAGACGGGGTTTCACCATGTTGACCAGGCTGTTCTCGAACTCCTGACCTCAGGCGATCCACCCGCCTTGGCCTCCCAAATTGCTGGGATTACAGGCGTGAGCCATCTCACCCGGCCTACCATTACCATTTCTATCCTTATTATTTTTATTTTATTGATTCCCTAGAAAGCAAACATAGGAAGACAGCAACTAGACACCAGGCATGAAATGTCAGTGTATATTTTTGCCTTCACACATAAGTGAGGGATGTTTTTAAAACCCTTTTTTAAAACTCCACATAGGTAATTGTTTTTACTGTTCACCTTTGAAGTGGGAAGTGTTTTGATAACTGCCACAGGTTGTTGAGTTAATAGCAATTTTGTGGTCGGTAGTTTTTTGAAGAAGCTGCTTTTATAGATTTGAATAAACAGGTAATAGATGAGAATAAAGGGGACAAATATTCAGCCAGGACTTTTTTTTTTTTTTTTAAGTAAAGAAGTAGTCATTGCCTGTGACATCTGTATTGAGAATCCAATTTTAAACTCTTCTTAATCCATATTATCTTTAATTCCTACTTGTCAATTCAGGAAGAGTGAGAAATGAATGACTGTACCTCATTATAGGTAGACGTCAGTATGTGTATGCACGGATTCAGTAACTTTAAAAGCCTGTGCCAGATGCAACTATTTAAAAGAACAATGTTTTCAATAATATGGGAGAACTAGCTTGTTTGTAATGTTAAGAGGAAAAGATAAGATTCAAACGAGTTTGTGTGTTATCAACTGATGTTTAATAAAAGCATACCTATAATACTTAGTCTATATTTTCCATTTTGGACTTCCTTTAAAATGTAACCAAAAAATTTAACACCTTTGCAAAACAACTTAGATCTCCAGATTTTTCCCTCAAGTCTTTTGCAATTTCTTTGTCAATATCTGATCTAAGACCAGTATTTCGTAGGTCTTTCTGGAGTATCCAATTTGATTTTCATGGAAGCAATAGTCCTCTTTCATTTCACACTCATATGTCTTTCATTTTTGCAGTTACAGTAACAGAGAAAACTGCCATAAACTAGTTTGGGAATAAACAACCAACTAAAATGAGAACTTTATGAAACTAGCAACTAAGTTGTTCATTATCTTTCAATTTGTTTTGCCTATTCCAAATTATTTACATTTCCATACAAGTTTTAGAATTAGTTGGTCAAGTCATACCAAAAAGTGCCCTGTGGTTTTCATTGGGATTGCATGGCATCTGTATATAAATTCTGGGAGAACTGACATCTTAACAGTAGTCTTTTAATCATGAATGTGGCATATCTATTTAGATCTTATTTAATTTTTCTCAGCAGTGTTTTTTTTGTTTTTTGTTTTTTGTTTTTCTGAGATAGAGTCTCACTCTGTTGCCCAGGCTGGAGCGCAGTGGCATGATCTCGGCTTACTGCAAGCTCCGCCTCCTGGGTTCATGCCATTCTTCTGTCTCAGCCTCCCAAGTAGCTGGGACTACAGGCGCCCGCCACCTCGCCTGGCTAGTTTTTTGTATTTTTAGTAGAGATGGGGTTTCACCGTGTTAGCCAGGATGGTCTCGATTTCCTGACCTTGTGATCCTCCCGTCTCGGCCTCCCAAAGTGCTGGGATTATAGGTGTGAGCCACCGCGCCGGGCCTCAGCAGTGTTTTATAATTTTTACTGTATGGTCTTGTGCATCTTATTGCAAAGTTTGTTTATATTTTTGTGCTATTTTACATGGTATTTTTTAATGTGAATTTCTGATTGTCTGTTGTTAGTAATATACAGTTGATTTAGGTATATTGGTTTTTATATACTGCAACCTTGCTAAACTCATTAATTCTCATAGCTTTTTTGATAGATTCTTTGAGAATTTCTACACAGTCAGTCATGCTGTCTGTGACAAGACAGTTTTACTTCTTGCTCTCTAATCTGTGTGCCTTTCTTTTTCTTGCCTTATTGCACAGGCTAGAGCCTCCAAGACAGTGTTGTATAAAACTGATGAGGGTGGACATTCTTGCCTCCTTCACAGTTTTAGGGTGAAAGTATCCAGTCTGTCTTTCAGTGAAGTATGATACCAGCTGAACTGAAATAAAAGGAGATCCTTTTATTAGTTTGAGGAAGTTCCCTTCTATTCCCAGTTTGCTGAGATTTTTATCATGAATTGATGTTGGATTTTGTTTATGTGCATGTATTAAGATGAATACATGGTCTTTAGCTTGTTTAATAAGGTAAGTTACATTAACTTTTGCATGTTAAATCAATCTGTATCCTTGGGATAAACTACATAGGTATGATAATTGTCCTTTCATTTCACTAAATTTTGTTAATTTTTGTCTCTATGTTTATAAGGGATTTCATGTCTGATTTTGATATCAAAGGCTGGCTTCAGAGACTCAATTGGAAAGCATTTTTTCCTTTTCAGTTTTCTTCAAGAGTTTGTGTTGATGTTTTCTTGTGTTGGTATTTTTGGTATTGGTATTTTTGTTTGTTTGTTTGGTAGAATTTTCTAAGCCATTTGGGCCTTTTGTTTATCTGTGAGAAAGGTTTGTTTTTGTTTTTTGTGCCAAGGTTTTTTATTTATACATTTGATAGATTTAAAAGGTTATTCTGTGTAGCTATACGTGAGCTTTGTTAATTTTTGTGTTTCAAGGAATTTAGCAATTTATCACATTTATTGGCTACAGTTGCTTATAATATTCCTTTATTGTCTGTAGTGTTTTCTCCTTTGTCATTTCTGATATTGATAATTTGTATCTTCTCTTTTTTTCTTATTAGTCTGGTTAGAAGTTTATCAGTTTTATTGATTTTGTTTTTTGGGGGGGCACAAAGAACTAGCTGTGGTTTAGGTCACTGATGTTAGAATTGCCTTCTTTTCTAATATGATCGTGTAGTGCTATGTGTTTCCCTTAAAGCACTGCTTCAGTTACATCTCACAATTTTGATGGTTTTGTTTTATTAGGTTCAAAATACTTTTCTACTTTCCTTTTTGTTTTTTTCTTTGTCCTCTGGGTTACTTGAAGTGTGTTATTTAGTCCAGGTATTTGTGGACATTTCAAATGTCTTTTCTGTTATTTTAAATTTAATTCTGTTTTAGTCAGAACATATTTTGTATGATTTGAGTACTTTCAAATATTTTGAACCTCATTTTATGAGTGAGAATGTGGTCTATCTTATCACATGTTCCATGTACTCTTGAAAAGAATGTGTATCTGCATTCTGGATGGTGTGTTCTCTAAATGCCAATTGGCTAATTAGTTGATGACTGTTCAAATTTGCTGTATCTTAGTGATTTTCTGTTTACTATCAATTATTGTGAGCATGATGGTGAAATCTTTGATTATACTTGCAGATTTGTCTGTTTTTCCTGTGAGTTTTTAATTCATATGTTTTTAAAACTCTTCTTATAAAGGTACAAAAGTGTTTAGGATTGTTATGTCTTTTTGATAAATTGACCCCTTTATCGTTATGAAATGATCCTTTTTATCTTTGCCAATATTCTTTACTCTGAGATCTGTTTGTCATTAATATGGCTATACCAGCTTTTTTTGATTTGTGATAACATGATATATTTTTTTCATCCTTTTCCTTTTAAGTTATTTAATGTTTCTCTCATTTAAAGTGGTTTTCTTGTGGTCAGGATATGGTTGAATCTTGCTTTATTATCTAGTCTAACAGTCTGCCTTTTCTATGGTGTGTATGGGTCTAGATAATTAGTACGTTATCTTTTAATGTACAACTATAAATGTTAGTAATTATAAATTAAGATTTAAGAATTTGAGTAATTTGATAGATCCCATCAAGTAATCTTATTCCTAAAATTTCTATTTTCTTTATTTTTTGAACTTTGTTTTATTTAGGCTTATTATTTCTAGGTTTTCTTAGGCCACCAAAAAAAAAAAGCCAAAATTGGGAAATAAACTGGGAGTACATTAGAAATAAAATGGTCTCCAAATATGAGAGATTATGCTACAGAGACTCCTATAAAATTTTAGCTATAAAAGGGTAAAATGGAGAATGGCACCTACAAGGTCACAAACCAGAGTCAACAAATGTTGACACCTGTGTTGCTTTCTAATATCTTCTGTTATCGATTTTAGACCACCTGCTCTTACATCACCTTGGGAGCTTTTTAAAAATACAGATTCCCCAGTCCCATGGAATTTGTTATACCCTGTAATCTATTTTAAGGTAATCTAACTTTATATATGATTCTTAGATTACTCTAGTCTCAGAAATCGTGGTCCTGCACTAGTTATCTGACCACTTTAATCTCTGACTTTTCTGCCACTTTCACTGTGTCCTTCAGAGTCTTGGCGCCATTAGAGGAAAAAACCTCTGAGGATTAGTCAGGTGTGATATTCCTAGAATATTATACTAAACAGTCTTGACATGTATGGAGCTTTAGCTTTGACTGTGCTATGTGTAACATTAGGTTGGTAGAGATCAAATCACCTCAAACTTTCACTTTTAACATTATCCTTCACTTCCTTTTAATGTTTCTTAGATTGCGGAGTGAAGAACTCTGTCTCCCATATGGTTTAATTTAGTATGTATATATTTTTTTAAGCAAATTTGTATGTCTGCTGTATACTGGGTAATAATGGTTATCACCTTTCTTTCAGAGAAAGAAGTAGCTTTTAAACAAGTTAGGCTCTCCTCCCCCAAAAAGTCACATTAATTCTACATGTTTTTTTTTTCGGTTTTCATGGTTTGATTGGTTCCAGTGTTCAGTTAGAAGGTACTTAAATTTATGTTGCCTAATTCAAATAGATTAATGAGGATGAGGCAGAGTAACTAATAAAACAGTTTTGAGTTACTTTGCCTCATCACCATTAATTTTATCAACCCATACCTTTTCATAATGATTGTAATTTTATTTCTGGCATAGGAAAATAAGCCAAAAATATTAATGGATTTAAAAAGCTAATATATAGGCTATGTAAAGATCAACAAATTATTTTAAAGTAGATATTAAAATGTCTATTGTATAGTAAATGGTAGTCCGCAAGATGAAGAATATTCTACTTGAGAATTTTTTTTCTTACACTTGTTTCATGTAATTAAAATTCAGTAAAACACAATTGAAACTCAAATTATGGTCCAGCATTAGTTTTTGTCAATTGATACAACTGTCCAGCATTTTACTGGTCATTATTGAGAATATCAATTGTCATTGCATTGTGGGCATGTTGAAGTGTCACTAGTAAAGAATTGTAGTTTACAGGATCCTGAATAATGGTTCTTTTTTGTTACACAAGACAAATGCAAAGGAAGACAATTTTTGGAAATTGATGTTTAGAAAAGAACATCTTTAGAATATTAATACCTGTGACTAATTTTTAAAGATTCATTAAAAATACAAATTCAACTGAAAAGCTATAACAGTTTCTCAGAAGATACAGAGCTGTAAAATATAAAAAGTATTAGGCCAGGTGCAATGGTTTACACCGTTAATCCCACCATCTTGGGAGGCTGAGGTGGGCTAATCGCTTGAGCCTAGGAGTTTGAGACCAGCTTGGGCAACATGCTGAAACCCTGTATCTACAGAAAATACAAAAATTAGCCAGGCATGGTAACACGCGCCTGTAGTCCCAGCTACTCTGGAGGCTGAGGTGAGAGGATCACTTGAGCCTGGGAGGTCGAGGCTGCAGTGAGCCCTAATCATGCCACTACACTATAAGCTGGGTGACAGAGTGAGACCCAGTCCCAAAAAAAATTTTTAACTCACTGTTTTAGTCTTCACAATGGGTAGTGTACAATCTACTTGAGCTTCAGTTTTTAACTAGTGAGCCAGGACTGGAAATTGTAGTTTAATCAGAATTTCTTCATATAAGAGAATGTTCCTAGATTAATATCTTTAACATGGTTCTTGAATTCTTGGTTGTACCCCAAAAACAGTTTCAGTTTAAAAGGGTGTGGGGTAATGACCATGATTCAGAATTAATTAATGTTGCATTTTCAAAGGGTTTTATAACAGTTTATGCTCAAGAACAATGTAAACATTTCACTCGTGCTTTTCATAATGATGGTTACAGCATCCTTTAAGGAGGAACTGACTAGCCTTAGGAGACTTAGTGGTTGGTGGGGAGCAGTGAGGAAGATGGGAAATCCAATTAGTCCAGTAGAATCAGTGCCATGAGTTAAAGGATAATTGACATGATGACCAGAATACCCTCACAACTAGTTTATACCATTAAGTTGTTTTTCACAGATCTAAGCTATATCTAAAATTCCAGTTAATGGGGTACAAATTAATTAGTTACATGGAAAAGATAATATTCTGTATCTGTCTTCTTAATAAGCCAACAGAAATGTCCTCTAGAACACTGATTCTCAAAGTGTTCCTGGACCATCATATCGGCATTGGGAACTGGATTGACAAATTCTTAGTCCTTGGAATTAGTAGCTAGGGAATGTGGGAAGGCAGGAATTTGTATTTTAACAAATGCTCCAAGTAATTCTGGTGCATGCTCAATTTGAGAACCATTGCTCTAGAATATGATGCATATCAAACTCCAGTGAAATAATAGCACGTTTTCAGCATTGCTAATTCTAATTTTCAACAGCTGCTGCATTAGGTTTTAGTTAATGATATCCAAACCCAGCTGGAGTTGAATCCTAGTTACTTCTTATTCTTTTTACTTACTAGTGAGTGGAGCACCAGGTGCAGTTGTTGAAGTGTGAAAATAATTTAGCTTTGTAGACAGTTCTGGCATTTCTTTCTTGATTTTGAAAATGCTTTAATCTTCTTGGTATGATATTTATTTCAACAATCAAAGCACATCTATTTTAATGGCAGTATGGACTTCTGCTGAGAATTTAAGGAAATCTCTGAATATTCCTACCAGTTTAATATCAAAATTAATATTTTAGCTGAATTACAAAGCTTATATATAATTTACTCCTGTTTTATTTTTCCATCAGTAAGTGCATTAAAAAATGTTTAATGTCTTCCTGACTAATTTACTTTCAACCGTCTTCACATCTTCTACAATATTATGTTTAGTTTTATTTTGGAAAAAAATGCTAGCAGAGATTTTAGTTAATGCATTCTTAGTAGTAAGGTCCAGCTGTTTGCTTTGTGAGTTACAAAACTCATGAGTCCTTCAAAAAACATTTTAAAGGCATGTCAGTAAGACATGAAGCTAGTATTTATCTGCTGCAGTATACTTGGAGTATTTACAAGTGGACAACGTGGTCAAAAGCACTTAAAATGTTTGTTAATAGATTAGTACATGATCTTGCAGTGATAGTGCAGATTTGTTTTTGGTTGTATGGCAACATATGTTCTAGGTAGTGTTGGTAACACAGATTTTTAGAACCAAAAGCTGATGAATTCAAAATTCTCTGTTGATGTTTAAAAATAAAAATTAAAAATAAAGTGAAAAATAAAATTCTCTTTTCTTAACTCTATACCTTCATGATTTCATTTACTCTGCCTTTGTGTTGTGACTCCTAATTTCTGTCTTTAGTTCATAACTTTCTCCTGAGATGTGTGTCTTCTGTAACCTGCATATTACTACCTGGATGTTCCATGGGCACCTGAAACTCACTGTGTCTGAAACTGATAATCCAAGTCTGTCCCTCACACTAACCCTGTAAATACATATGGAATCAGAATTACATTAATAGCCTATTTTTCATTATTATAATAGGCCAAATAGCCTATTTTGGCCATTACCCTAGATGTTTGCACAGGGCTTCATTCTCCATTGAAATTCCTTTCTAATATTTCTGAAAGTCTTCTAGAGATATCTCGTGGGGTTTTTTTTGTTTGTTTGTTTTTTGAAAAGCAGACTTCCCTCTATGCATAAGCATCGGCTTGGTTACCGGCTTGTCCATAGAACAGCTGTCTCTAATCAAGCATCATCATCTCTGCTGCTTCCCCAAGAGGAAATGCCAGAAAGTACGGAAGCCTTCATGGTGCTAAGATTGATGTCACATTTCATGTAGAAATGGAGAAAGTTCTCCTATGTCCTCACTAATGTCATACTTTATCACTTATGAACCTGCTTTATGTGCCTCTGTGAAGAAATGGCGAACTATATACCGGCTATTCATGCATTTCTTCCTCTAATATGTTTTTATTGCTAGGAAGCAACTACCCACCAAAGATTAAATTTCTCACCACAACCCCTGCATCTAGGCAGAGCCATATGACTAGTGTTTGCCAAGATAATTAAGAAATAGTTGTGCTTTCTGTACTCTATCGGCCAGCTGTATCAAAAGACTTCAAGGTACTGGGGAGAATGGCAAAGTCAGAAGAGGAAAGGAGCATAATTCCTTGAATTACTGCATAAAAGGCCATCTGCCAACCAGGAACACTCACATTGGTACTTGAGCAAGAACTAAACTTCTTGTGTAGTAAACAATCGAGATTTCTTTACAACAGCTGATGTTTCCCTAATTAATACAGTGTCCCCTTTATATTACAAAGCCCTTCTTCAAAACAGCTCCTTAATCATTTCCCTGCATTCCCTTTCTCTAAAAACTCAAACACATAAATATCCGGATATTCATGGGGCTGGGAGGGAACAGATGCCATATTACACTCTAATCCAGAACTTTTCTGCCATTGTGCCTTCCTCATCCTATTCTCTAGACCTGTTAGGCTTGGATATTGTTCTTACACAAGCTTGAAATAAAGCCATTATGAAAATCGGCTCTTTCATTGACCAGCTACATACTTGATTTCTCAGAACTTCATTGTAGAGTACAAACTATCCTGAATTCCTTTCTTCATCCCCATTTGTTCTTCCTTCCCCAATTCTCAAATTCAGTGAATGGCACCATCTTCCTCCTCAGTAAAGAAGCCTAGAGACAGCACCTTAGCCACTTCCAATCCCTCATCTACTCTTGTCACCTAAGCCTCTATCCCATTAACCTGTCTCCTTCCAGTCCCCATGCTTCTTCCTTATTGCAGTTGCTTTCCTTCAGTTCTTAATCCTCACTATGTCTTCAGGCCATTGATACTCAACTGTAAGCGTTATCACTCTATAAAATGATACCTTGGGGAAATCTTGCATTGCAGAAGTCCCATATAGGTTACTTAAAACTCTTAAAAAAAATGGCTCTTTATTGCTTATAGAAGTTGTTCTGAAAGTGCAGTCCGTGTACCATAGGGATCCTTAAGACTCCTTTAGGGCTTTCACAAAATAGTTCACAACTATTTTCATAATAATTCTACGATGTTAGTTGCCTTTTTCACTAGTTGATATTTGTCCTCATGGTAAACAGCAGTGGTGGTACCAAACTGTACTAGTAGGCATTGTGTTTTTTTGCTACCTTTCTCTAACAGCCCAAACCCTCAAAAGCCATTTTCACATAAGAATGTCCATCAGAAAGCAATAATTTTATTAAATCTTGACTATTTTGTGTATGTCCTTAATATTCTGTCACAATATGGAAAGTACATCAAGCACTTCTGCATACCACAGTACAGAGATTGTCTTGAGGTAAAGCACTTGTGTGATTGACTTGTGCTGTGGTTTGAATATGGTTTGTCTCTACCAAAACTCATGTTAACGCTTGGTCCCCAATGTAACAGCGTTGAGAGGTGGTGGTTTAAGACGCGTTTGGATCATGAAAAATCTGCTCTCATAAAAGAATCAGTGCAGTCTTGAGGGAGTTAGTGAGTTCTCACTCTCTGAGGACTACGTTAGTTACAATGAGATCAGGTCGTTATGAAGCAAGGTTGCCTGTTTCGTTTGCGCTACTATTTTCTGCACGTGTCAGTTTCTCTTCCATTCCTCCATCATTTTTTGATGCAGCATGAAGCCCTTACCAGAAGACAGCAGATATGGCTGCCCAGTCTTGAACTTACCAGCCTAAAGAACCAGGAGCTAAAGAAACTTCTTTATAAACTACCCGGTCTCTGTCATAGCAACAGAAAATAGATTAAGACAAGTTGCAAGCTCAACAAGGCAATATTTTTCATAGAACACTGTTTTTACTTGAAAGAATGATCAACACACAAACTATGTTTATTCAGACCTGTGTAGTTGGGAGATATTTTCTCAACAATGAACAAAATGAACTTGTCGCTGTAAGGAAAACAGTTGACAGTATTAGTTGCCAATTATAAAAATAAAAAAACCTTGTATCTGCCACTATGACCATAAGAGTTTCCCAATACTTAGACTTCTCTGAGATTGGTGGTATTATAATGAATGTGATTTTTACAATTGTATAATTTTTGTTATACAATTCTAATGTATTAATATTTGGAGGATCTGTGTAACTCCATATACCAGTATTTTTCAAATGACAGTGCAAAGTCTATCAATATAACAATATATTCACTGATATGAACATGAATAGTATATATTCATTAATATGGTTTTCTATCACTTGCAGTTAACTTTTAAGAAATTAATACTAGGTTTTAGTATAGAATTGAAAAAGAATATTTCCAATTATTTGAAAAGGCTACTAAAGTACTCCTTTTCCAACTGTATCTGTATGAGTCTGATTTTCTTCATTGACTCCAACCCAAATAATATATTATGATAATCTTTTGGAGAAGCAGATATGAAAATCCAGTAGTCTTCTATTAAGCCAGACATTTTAAAAGATTTGCAAAAATATAATGTTACACTGAATTTTTTTGGTTTTGGAGAATTTTTTCACGAAATCATGTCATTTATGCTGACATGTCATATTGTTATTTTAAAGTGAGTTAATGTTTCTCACTTTTAATTACTAATGTGCTATTGCTAGATGTAACCCACATAAACCAAAGCTCTTTGGTGTCCTTAACAATCGTTAAGTGTATAAGAGGCTCTGAGACCAATGAGTTTCAGAATGCTGGCTTATAGGATATGATTCATATTCCTAGTATGGTGATTAAGACACTGTGATCTGGCTTCTGCCCACTTTTCTGCCTTATGTTTTAGCTTGCCCTTTATCTTTCTCCTATCTTCTAAGCTTATTAAGAACCACTTTGAGGGTCTATGTGCACTATTCAGTGTTGCCCTCCAAGGACTTTGCTTATGCTTTTTCCCTTTGCCTAGAAGGTTTCTTTGTCACCCAGAAGGCACTTTTTTTTTTTTTAAAAAAAAGGCAAAGTCTCACTCTGTTGCCCAGGCTGGAGTGCAGTGGCACAATCTCGGCTCACTGCAACCTCTGCCTCCTGGGTTCAAGCGATTCTTATGCCTTAGCCTCCTGAGTAACCAGGATTACAGGCGCCCACCACCACACCCGGCTCATTTTTGTATTTTTAGTAGAAATGGAGTTTTACCATGTTGGCCAGGTTGGTCTCAAATTCCTGACCTCAGATGATCCACCCGTCTTGACCTCCCAAAGTGCTGAGCTTACAGGCGTGAACCACCGCGCCTGGCCCAGAAGGTACTTTCTTATCTCAGTCACCTTCTCTGGATCCTTTCCTAACCATCCCATTTTTGGGACCTCGATTGCATCTTGTATAAACTTTTTTTTATAACGCTGTACCACCAAACTCTCTAAGAGTAGGTGTATGTCCAGAACCTGGTGCAGTACTTATAAATTAATAGAGTCCCGTAAATCTTTATGAAATTATTTGATGAATTCAGTGGAAAAAGCTTGGTTATAAATGATCATATCATTCTCACTACTCAAAGATACATAGAACAGTATGGCTATGCTCAGTTACACAGTAATCATAAAAACTGTATTTTGCCGTGCACAGTAGCTCATGCCTGTAATCCCAGCACTTTGGGAGGCCGAGGTGGGTGGATCATGAGGTCAGGAGATCGAGACCATCCTGGCTAACACGGTAAAACCCCGTCTCTACTAAAAATACAAAAAATTAGCTTGGCGTGGTGGCGGGCGCTTGTAGTCCCAGCTACTCAGGAGGCTGAGGCAGGAGAATGGTGTGAATCCGGGAGGTGGAGCTTGCAGTGAGCCGAGATCGCGCCACTGCACTCCAGCCTGGGCGACAGAGCGAGACTCTGTCTCAAAAAAAGAAAAAGAGAAAAAAAAAAAGCTATATTTTTTGTCTTAAGGTAAACAAATACATCTGGGTGAAACTGAATAAAATAGGATTGTGGGAGAATAAGTAAGCATCCTACTCCCTTGCTCCCACCCAGTTGTTACTGGCCTGCTTCTGTCTCTATTTCTGCTTCTTTTGATTTTGTTTGAGCTTGGGGGTGAGTGGGTGGAGGGAGTCCTCCAAAAACACATCTGTACTCTAGAGGAGAAATTGATAGCATAGCTTTATGGAACTTATCTCAGGGTTATGCAATCCATAGGTCCCCTGATTTCAGCTCTCATCAGTGCAGGAATCCTTTTTCCATCATTCTTTGACAGTTCCTTATGCAACCTCTATATGAGTATCTCCAGAGACTAATAACTTACCACCCCCTAAACTGCCTGTGTCTTTACTTTGCACTACTAATTATTTGAAAGCCCATTCTCTCTTGATCCACAGTCACATCTTTTTTTCTGGAGTAATACTACAAAAAGGATTCTGCCTCTTTTTCACAATAACTTTTCAAGTATTTGAAGAGACTGTTAGTCATTTTTATGGATTTTCTCTTAGCTAAGTGCACTGTTTTTTTAAAGAGTTTTTTTATGTGGCATGATCCATCCAACTCATTCCCATTCTGGAGTACTCTAGTTTTTAATGTGTGCCTGAAATGACACATAATAGCCCTGTGTGACTGAATACAAATTTCTTAACAACTGTTCCTTCCTGTGACTTGAAACAGTAATTACTGTGTTGTGGTTAGGAATATAAGCTTTGGTGTCAGACAGATGAGGGTGTGAATTCTGACTTTGTTCCTGACAACTCTATAATTAATACCTCTGAGTGTAAATTCCGTAGTATTACCATATAGGATTATTGTAAAATTTAGGGGAAGTAATGTACATTTAAACATGAACCATTGGCCGGGCACAGTGGCTCATGCCTGTAATCCCAGCACTTTGGGAGGGGAATCATGAGGTCAGGAGATCAAACTATCCTGGCTAACATGGTGAAACTCCATCTCTACTAAAAATACAAAAAATTAGCCAGGTGTGGTGGCAGGCGCCTGTAGTCCCAGCTACTTAGGAGGTTGAGGCAGAAGAATGGCGTGAACCCAGGAGGCGGAGCTTGCAGTGAGCCGAGATCGTGCCACTGCACTCCAGCCTGGGCAACAGAGCAAGACTCCGTCTCAGATAAACAAACAAACAAACAAACATGGAGCATTGTTCCTGGCTCACGGTAAAGGTTCAAAGTAGAAGCACTTGTTACACTGATAACTATATGCCTATTGGCACAGCTTAAAATTGCCATTTTTTTTTGCTGCTGCTTCACATTACTGTTAATATTATAATCATTATGCTAGTATATTTGTTGTTTATCAGCTTGTGCTACTACTCAGGCTTTTATGCCTTCTCCAATTAGCCATCCCCACATCTTGAAAGCCAGCTCTGTCCTTTTAAGGCTGAACTTATTCAGTGTATTTTCCAGAAGGTTTTTCTCCAATTCTTGGATCCAGAAGTATTTTGTTCTTACTTATGGCATTTGTTACAGTGGCATTTGTTCAATTTCCTACAAGATAGACATTGAAAATAGGAACAGTTCACTTGAAAAACAGTTCACTTGAGAAATTTAGAAAGAGATGAGGGATAATGTGAGATTAATGTCTTAATAAAGCTCAAGAAAAAGGAAAAGCATATATAGTTGGACTCCCCATTTTGTATCAGTGTATTTATTTCAAGTGACTGAGACGAGTAAAGAATGAAGCCTTGAAGTCAGCTTACCTATGATTTTTAACTATGATATTTTGTATTTTAAAAATAGATACTTGGTGCAGGCATTATTGGCAGACAGAAGTAAAAGGCTAGGGTGAACAGGCTATGGGCGTCTGGTAAAATAATTTTTTCCCAAAAATACTATGGCAGTTTCATTCCCAAAAGGTGGATGCAGGTAAATCTGACTCTGGTCAGTACAATCAAGGCAAATTGGTGTTTTTCTAAACTGTGAATTGGGAGAGGATTCCACTTATAATTTGAATAACAGGTCTCATCTCTATACGTATGTTGGTATATTTAAAGAAAAACTTAGGCCCTGTATTAGACCTACTTCAGACCTTACAATCTGTATAGTAACCCATAAATAAAGAAAACCTTTGTATGTTGTGATTTTTTTTCCCTATTCAGGAATAATACCTAGAATATTATACAATTACTAATTTGGGGAATGATATCAATAATCATGTTGTTTTTGGCTTTGGTTGTGGTTTTTTATAACTTTTTAAATTTTGAGATAATTATATATTCACAGGAAGTTGCAAAGATAATACAGCATGTTTTGCTTTTTAACACCTAGAAGACAACCATCTTCTGTCCCTCTGTTTCACTTATTTACCATGTCTATTTCACAGGAATGTTGCAGGAAACAATTGCAAAATGCTTTTGCAATCCCAAAATAAAATGCATCAAAAAATTTTAAAAGGCATTTGCAAAAAAAAAAAAGATATTTCTATAATATTGTAATGCTGTATTTAAGTATAAGGCTCTACCTCTTTCTATAATAGAAATAGACAAAATCTCAGACAATCAGTATAATGTGGAACACGAGCTCTAGAGTCACATTGACCTGGAATGGTGTCCTGACATCAGTAAACAGCTGGTGATCACTTAAAGAGACTCAGTTTTCTTCTTTAATTGGGGATAATAATTCTGCCTCTTAGGTTTGCTTTAAGAATCATGACATGGTGTATATAAAACACAACACAGAGCATAACAGATGATATACATAAAACACTTAAAGCATAGTGAGAATTCAGTGTTAGCTATTACCAATACTATTTTTTCATGTAGATGATTAGTGTATTTCTCAGATTGATAATAAAAGAAGGTTATAACTTGTAAGGATTTCACATTTTTAAATTAATGTAATAACTATAGAAAAGTATAGCCAAACTTGGCAAGTACATTTAGTAAAATATAACTCATATTCCTTTAACGTAGTAACCTTAGCAGCAACACAAAAAGAAAAGAATCGGTGGCTTTTGGATTGATGGGATATTTAACAATTACTTTGATGTTTTTATCTAATAGATCGTCTCAGGAGCATTAACTCCAGTATATTTTTAGTGATAACTTTATCACAGATGAAGTTGTGAAAGAAAATTTGATATTTATTTTGTAATTTTTTAATGTATTTTCAGAATGTTAAGAATTAACATATATTTAATGTGGAAGCATAATGTTTTGTAAAACATATATCTAACAAGGGCCCACAAAAAATTATTGTACATGAAGATACTCAATAAATATTTGTTAAATTGAGAATAAATGACTAATTTATAAACTGTTAAATGTTTTATAATTTCTGTTTTTAATATTATTAAAATGAACCTGTATTATAAGATCTTAATATTTTGTGAGTACTTATTTTTGGTAGGTTTTTTTGAAGTGAAATAAACATAAATTAGCCATTTTAAAGGGAACAATTCACTGGCATTTGGAACATTCACAATATTGTACAAGCACCATCTCTATCTAGTTCCAAAACATTACTCCAAAGAAAACACCATAACCGTTAATCAGATGCTTTCCATTTCTTCCTCCCCCATTCCCTGGCAACCACCAATATATTAGTATATACTGTTTCATTTTTACCTATTCTGGATATTTCATATTAATCCAATTATATGTGACTTCTTAACATATTTTTTATGTTCATCTATATTGTATTACTAATATATATGAGTACTTCATTCCTTTTTATAGTTGAATAATATTCTATTGTTCTGTATATACTACCACAATTTATTTGTTCATTCATCTGTTGATGGACATTTGGATTGTTTCTACCTTTTGGCTATAGTGAGTTAGTGCTTTAAACATTTATAAGTATTTGAGTACCTGTTTTCAGTTCTCTGGGCCGGTATATACCTTGGAGTAGAATTGCTGAGGCATTTGGTAATTCTGTTTAACTTTTTTGAGAAACTGCCAAACTGTTTTTCATCTTGACTTCACCATGTTACATCCCCTCCAGCAATATATGAGGGTTACAATTTGTCTACTTCCTCACTAACATTTGTTATTTTTCTATTTTTTTTTTTTAAGTTTTTGGTTTATCTGTTTTTAATTATAGCCATCCTAGTGTGTATGAAGTGGTACTTTGTTGTGGTTTTGATTTGCATGTCCCAGTGACTAATGATGTTGAACATCTGTTCATGTTTGTCATTTGCATATCTTCTTTGATTATTGATTAGAGTCTGTTCTTTTCTAAAGTCTGCATACAGTGCTATAAATTTCCCTCTCAGTCCTGCCTTAACTATGTCCCACAAATTTTGATTTGCTTATTTTCATTTTCATTCATGTGAATGTATTTTTAAAATTTCCCTTGACACTTCTATTTATTTGTCTTCTGTTTTTTTTTCACTTCTGTTTTCTTTTTCAGCATTCCTGTGGGTTACTTATATTTTTTTAGAATTGCATTTTGATTTGAGTTTAATGTCTTTATATAGTTTTTTTATGCTTGTTTTGTGTATTTCATTATATAAATGTCACTTGTCAGTTCACTGCTATCATTTTACCAATTCAAGTGAAGTATAGAAACCTTACCTCCACTTGTCTTTTTCTTCTCCCTCACTTACAATGTAATTGTCTTAAATATTTGCTCTGCCTTCATTTAGAGCCACATCACAGAGTACCATAATAATTTTTCCTTTATCTGTCAAACTTGCTTTTGAAAACTCAAGAGGAAAGGGAAAGTTTATTGTATTTACACATATTTTTACTCTCCATTTTTTGTTTGTTCTTTTTGATGTTTTAAGATTTCTTCTTTTATCTTTTCCTTTTTGTTTATAGAGTTTTTTTAAGCCAATCTTTTAGGGTAGGTCTACTGGCAATAAATGCTAATTTTCTTTCATATGAGTTACTTTCCCTTTCATTCCTGAAAATTATTTTCTCTAGGTATATGATTATTTTATTTCAGCCCTTAAAAAACATTGTGCCACTTCCTATTGCCTCCATGGTTTGTGATAAGAAATCTGCTGTTAATCCAGTTTTTTCTTGTAGGCTTCATATAGGTGCATTCAAGATTTTTTTTTTTTTTTGGTCTTTTGTTTTCAGAAGTTTGATTATGATAGGTCTTGACATGGATATCTTTGGGTTTACCTTATTTGGAGTTTGTTCAGCTTCTTGATCTAAATGTTTATGTCTCTTGCTAAGTGTGTAAAGTTGTCAGCCATAATTTCTTTTTTTTTTTTTTTTTTTTGAGACGGAGTCTCGCTCTGTCGCCCAGGCTGGAGTGCAGTGGCGCGATCTCGGCTCACTGCAAGCTCCGCCTCCCGGGTTCACGCCATTCTCCTGCCTCAGCCTCCCGAGTAGCTGGGACTAGTCTAGAACAAAAGATCTAACATTGGTGTCACAGTCTTAAAAGGATAGGAGAAAGAAAGCAGGGTTGAAAAGTGCTCAAAGAAATTATGGCACTTTTCAACCCTGCTTTCTTTCTCCTATCCTTTTAAGACTGTGACACCAATGTTAGATCTTTTGTTCTAGACCACAGTTTCTTGAGCTTTGTTTGTTTTTGTTTTTCCTTTTCTTGGTCTGATTTCCCACCGCTATTAGGTTCAATAATTTCTTTTGTTTTTTCTTTCAGTTCACTAAAGTTTTCTTCATGTCTTCCATTCAGCTATTGAACCCATCCATTCACTGAGCTTTTTTTTTTAGTTCCTGTATTTCCATTTGGTTCTTTCTTTTTTTTGAGACAAAGTCTCGCTCTGTGTCCAGGCTCAAGTGCAATGCCGTGACCTCCGCTCACTGCAACCTCTGCTTCCCAGGTTCAAGTGATTCTCCTGCCTCAGCCTCCTGAGCAGCTGGGACTACAGGCATGCACCACCACGCCTGGCTAATTTTTGTATTTTTAGTAGAGACAGGATTTCACTATTTTGGCCAGGCTGGTCTTGAACTCCTGACCTCATGATCCACTGGCCTCGGCCTCCCAAAGTGCTGGGATTACAGGCGTGAGCCACTGCTCCTGGTCTGGTTCTTTTTTGTATCTTCATTTTCTCTGCTGAGATTGTATTTGCTGGAGCTTTCTATTTTTTTTTTTGTTTGGTTCAAGCATGTTCACAATTGCTCATTAAAGAATTTTTATCATGGCTGCTTTAAGTCTTTGATAAATTTTAACATTCCTATCATTTTGGTGTTGGTCATTTCTTGATTGTATTCATTGAGTTTGAGATACTGCTGGTTCTTGGTATGATGAATAGTATTTGATTGAAACCTGAGCATTTTTGTATTATAAGACTCTGGGTCTAATTTAAATCTTCTGTTTCCTTGCTTGGACTCCACTGATACTGCAGAGGTGCCTTGTTACCTGCTGCCTGAGATGAAAGTCCTGACCCTGTACTTGGCCTTCTCTGACATCACTCCATCAGGGATATTGGGCATCGTGAGGGTGGAAGTCTAGACTCCCTCCTTGTCCTGTAGAGTTGGTGGTGGGGCCGGTTTATCCTATGAAATTGGCTACTGTAGAGTGATTATTATCTAAGCTTTCTATCTTCCTTTCCTGGTCCTTTGGCTACAGAGAATAGGTTTTTATAGGGATTCTTTTGTCTGTACCTGTTTCCAAGTTGCCAGCTTCTATAGCTCCAAGTCTGGAATATGTGAGGCATAAGTAAAACTTAGGGCAACTCAGCACTGTATTGTCCTCCGGTCCCAGGGGTTCTAGTAGTCTACTGTCTTCTCTTAGAGTCTTATATTTGTTTTATGTATTGTGTGCCAGGTTTTTAGGTGTACTTAGAAGGGGCAATAGTGAAACATAAGTCTACTCCATCTTCCCTTAAAGTGGAAGTCACTGTTAGCTCTTTTTTATAGGATGATTCTTAACTTGTCAGTTTGAATGGTACCATATGCATCCCTTGTTGACTGTCTGGAAACCACACAAGAAAGCATTTGTCGGTGTTCAGAATCTCTGTCTCTGCCTTGCATATAGAAATTTATTTTGTTAGTCCCCCATAGTGATTGTGCTCAGGGAGACTGATTCAAGCTAATAATACTCTTTTTGAGACAGGGGCTTGCTCTGTCATCCAGGCTAGAGCGCAGTGGCGTGAACATGGCTCACTGCAGCCTCAAACTACTGGGCTCAGGCAGTCTACCCACTTCAGCTTCCTGAGTAGCTGGGACTACAGGCATGCACCACCACACTCAGCTAATTTTTTTTTTTTTTTTTTTTTTTGAGACGGAGTCTCGCTCTGTCGCCCAGGCTGGAGTGCAGTGGCCAGATCTCAGCTCACTACAAGCTCCGCCTCCCGGGTTTACGCCATTCTCCTGCCTCAGCCTCCCGAGTAGCTGGGACTACAGGCGCCCGCCACCTCGCCCGGCTGGTTTTTTGTACTTTTTAGTAGAGACGGGGTTTCACCGTGTTAGCCAGGATGGTCTCGATCTCCTGACCTCGTGATCCGCCCGTCTCGGCCTCCCAAAGTGCTGGGATTACAGGCTTGAGCCACCGCGCCCGGCCCACTCAGCTAATTTTTAAAATTTTTTAGTAGAGACAAGGTGTTGCCGTGTTGCTCAGGCTGGTCTTGAACTCCTCAGCTCAAGTAATCTTCCTGCCTTGGCTTCCCAAAGTGCTGGGATTACAGACATGAGCTACCGCACCTGGCCAGGCTAACACTACTCTTAAGAAAATAATGTATACAGTCAGACAGTCAGACAGTTTACTTAATTTGCAATGATTACAAAATATTACTTCCATGAGGATCAGATGGTGTTTGGCTGGGCAGTCAACTCACAGTAAGTGATGGTGAAGCAAGAATTAGTTAAATAGCCTCACAACAGCTTTCTTTTGTTTCATCTGTATTACTCCCGATTCCTCGTTGTGTATTCATTTTACGGGGAATAAGTTACCTGTCAGAGCAGTATGGAGAAACTAGAATTGCCATGGAGTTGAGTGTCCATCCTCAGTTGGAAATAATAGTGCCATTGATGCCTGGCTTGCCTGCAATTTCCATGACTCTTAGATTGTACCCCGTGTGATCTGTAGGCTATACATTTTGTGGTGAGCCTGAGATAGCTGCATAGCAGATTCTCTATACATTTGGGTCTTGAACAATGTGGGAGCTAGGGCACCACTCCCCACCCCTGTGTCATCAAATCTGCATGTAACTTTTGTCTTCCCAACAACTTTTTAAAAAATTTTTATCTTAAGAATTTTTTGTTAGTATTATACTTTAAGTCCTGGGATACATGTGCGGAACATGCAGGTTTGTTACATAGGTATGCACGTGCCATGGTGGTTTGCTGCACCCATCAACCCATCATCTACATTAGGTATTTCTCTTAATGCTATCCCTCCCCTAACCCCCATCCCCCAACAGGCCCCGGTGTGTGATGTTCCCCTCCCTCTGTCCATGTGTTCAACTCCCACTTATGAGTGAGAACATGCGGTGTTTGGTTTTCTGTTCTTATGTTAGTTTGCTGAGAATGATGGTTTCCAGCTTTATCCATGTCCCTGCAAAGGACATGGACTCATCCTTTTTTGTGGCTGCATAGTATTCCATGGTGTATATGTGCCACATTTTCTTTATCCAGTCTATCATTGATGGGGATTTGGGTTGGTTCCACATCTTTGCTATTGTAAACAGTGCCACGATAAACATACGTGTTCATGTATCTTTATAGTAGAATGATTTATAATCCTTTGGGTATATACCCAGTAATGGGATTGCTGGGTCAAATGTATTTCTGGTTCTAGATCCTTGAGGAATCGCCACACTGTCTTCCACAATGGTTGAAGTAATTTACACTCCCACCAACAGTGTAAAAGTGCTCCTATTTCTCCACATCCTCTCTAGCATGTATTGTTTCCTGACTTTTTAATGATTGCCATTCTAAATGGCATAAGATGGTATGTCATTGTGGTTTTGATTTGCATTTCTCTAATGACCAGTGATGATGAGCTTTTTTTCATATGTTTGTTGGCTACATAAATGTCTTCTTTTGAGAAGTGTCTGTTCATATCCTTCACCCACTTTTTGATGGGGTTGTTTT
Source organism: Macaca nemestrina (assembly GCF_043159975.1). Classification (NCBI taxonomy): domain Eukaryota; kingdom Metazoa; phylum Chordata; class Mammalia; order Primates; family Cercopithecidae; genus Macaca; species Macaca nemestrina. The sequence goes on along the minus strand of NC_092125.1, from coordinate 146,590,777 downwards.
TTTTCCTGTAAATTTGTTTAAGTTCTTTGTAGATTGTGGATATTAGTCCTTTGTCAGATGGGTAGATTGCAAAACTTTTCTCCCATTCTGTAGGTTGCCTTTTCACGTTGACGATAGTTTCTTTTGCTGTGCAGAAGCTCTTTAGTTTAATTAGATCCCATTTGTCAATTTTGGCTTCTGTTGCCATTGCTTTTGGTGTTTTAGTCATGAAGTCTTTGCCCATGCCTATGTCCTGAATGGTGTTGCCTAGGTTTTCTTCTAGGGTTTTTATGGTTTTACGTCTTACGTTTAAGTCTTTAATCCATCTTGAGTTAATTTTTGTATAAAGTGTAAGGAAGGGGTCCAGTTTCAGTTCTCTGCATATAGCTAGCCAGTTTTCCCAACACCACTTATTAAATAGGGAATCCTTTCCCCATTACTTGTTTTTGTCAGGTTTGTCAAAGATCAGATGGTTGTAGATGTGTGGTATTATTTCTGAGGCCTCTGTTCTGTTCCATTGGTCTGTATATCTGTTTTGATACCAGTACCATGCTGTTTTGGTACTGTAGCCTTGTAGTATAGTTCGAAATCAGTAGCATGATGCCTCCAGCTTTGTTCTTTTTGCTTAGGATTGTCTTGTCTATGCAGGCTCTTTTTTTGTTCCATATGAAATTTAAGGTAGTTTTTTCCGATTCTGTGAAGAAAGTCAGTGGTAGCTTGATGGGGATAGCATTGAATCTATAAATTACTTTGGGCAGTATAGCCATTTTCATGATATTGATTCTTGCTATCCATGAGCATGGAATGTTTTTCCATTTATTTGTGTCCTCTCTTATTTCCTTGAGCAAGGTTTATAGTTCTCCTTGAAGAGGTCCTTCACATCCCTTGTAAGTTGTATTCCTAGGTATTTTATTCTCTTTGTAGCAGTTGTGAATGGGAGTTTACTCATGATTTGGCTCTCTATTATTGGTGCATAGGAATGCTTGTGATTTTTGTACATTGATTTTGTATCCTGAGAGTTTGCTGAAGTTGCTTATCAGCTTAAGGAGATTTTGGGCTGTGACGGTGGGATTTTCTAAATATACAATCATGTCATCTGCAAAGAGAGACAAATTGACTTCCTGTTTTCCTATTTGAATACCCTTTATTTATTTCTCTTGCCTGATTGTCCTGGCCAGAACTTCCAATACTGTGTTGAATAGGAGTGGTGAGAGAGGGCATCCTTGTCTTGTGCCGATTTTCAAAGGACTTCCCAACACCTTTAAACTTAACTATCAATGGCTTACTGTTGGTCAGAAGCCTTACTGATAACATAAACAGTTGATGTTTATGTTATTGGTATATTGGCATATTACATGCTGTATTCTTGTAATGCTATATACTATTTTCTTTTTCTTTTTCTTTTTCTTTTTTTTTTGGAGACGGGGTTTCGCTCTGTAACCCAGGCTGGAGTGCAGTGGCATGATCTCCGCTCACTGCAAGCTCTGCCTCCTGGGTTCACACCATTCTCCTGCCTCAGTCTCCTGAGTAGCTGGGACGACAGGTGTCTGCCACCATGCCTGGCTAATTTTTTTTTTTTGTATTTTTAATAGAGACAGGGTTTTACCATATTCGCCAGGATGGTCTCAATATCCTGACCTCGTGATCTGCCCACCTCAGCCTCCCAAAGTGCTGGGATTAAGGCGTGAGCCACCGCGCCCAGCGCTATATACTGTATTCTTACAATAAAGTAAACTAGAGAAAAGAAAATGTTATTTAACATACAGGAAATATAAAATATGTATTTTTTTAATTAAAAAAATTTTTTAAGAGATGGGGGTCTAGCTGTGTTGCCCAGGCTTATCTCAAACTCCTGGGCTCAAGTAATCCTTCTCCCTCAATTTCTGAGTAGCAGTAGCTGGGACTACTGGTGCATTCCACCATGCCAGGCTCTGAGAAAATATGTTTTCTATTTGTTAAGTGGAAATAGATTATCATAAACATCTTCATCTTTGTCATCTTCACATTGAGCAGGCTGAGGAGGAAGAGGTGGTCCTAGTCTTGCTGTCTCATGGGTGCCAGAGGCAGAAGAGATAAAGGAGGTAGGAGGCAGGAGAAGCAGGCACACTCAGTGTAAATTTTATTGAAAAAAAAAATCCACGTATTGGACCTGTGCAGTTCTAAATCCATGTTGTTCAAGGGTGAACTGCAATTTATTACTCAAACATGAAGAAAACATTCCGTCAAAATGTATCCTAAGTATTTTGATTATGCTGCCTACATTCTAAGTGCACTACAAATGTGACGTAACTAATAAACTTTCTTCAACGATTTAAGAAAGCCTCAGAAGAGGCTGTACTAACCAGATGCAGAGCATCTTTGCTAAAAAAAAAAAAAAATTATAACTGTCTAATACTGACTTAGTAAATAAAGAAAATGACCATATTGAAAACACCCTTACTGATTTTAAGTACTGTCACAGGAGAAGAAAGATAATAATTTATCATCAATAATAGTTACTGCTATTCAACTGAGATATGGTTTAATATTACTAACAAAATTGTTCTTAATTTTCCATACAATTTTTACCTTTTATATAGTGTTAGGCCTAACATTCTATTAATAATTGTTCTATATATTTAAGCAAAATAAAAACACTTGAGAAATAGAAAATGCATATAAATACTATTCGAATGAGGAAAGTAGTGATTCCAATATTTCTACCTTTTCATAATTTAAGACATTTCTAAAATTGTGTGAAATATAGTTTATATAATTTAATAGACATAATGAACCAAGAATAATAATTACTTTTTGAAAACATGTTTGTTTCATGACCCTGCCAGAGGTGTAGCAAAGTTGATGAGGTAATTATAAAACAGTTTTGCAGTTTGTCTCATGTTTTTTTACAGATAAAATGAATACCTGCTTATGAAATAACACAAAACAATCTTTTTTTCCAAGTATTTGATTTGAAGAAAAAACTAGTATGAGTAAATTCAGCATTGTTGATTGTAAGTGAATCTTTTTTTTTCTTTAGCGCAAACTCCTACTTGTGTGAGTAGGTGAATCTTTTAAAGGTAATTTCACATATATCTGTGTTGCTGGAAGAAACCTCTCACATTTCTGTCAGCACTTGAATGCCAACAGTCCTGCTGTATTTCCCTTAGTAGAAAAGGGGAGGGTGTTTGGACATAACATTACCATAATAGTTTTGAACTGTTTGAACTTCTAAACAGCTGCGGCAGTTGTTTAGAACATACGGTTCCTTTAAAATTGTTGAATATAATAATGTTCAGGCCAGGTACAGTGGATCACACGTATAATCCCAACACTTTGGGAGGCTGAGGAGGGATGATCACTTGAGACTGGGAGTTCAAGACCAGCCTGGGCAACATGGTGAAACCCCATCTCTACAAGAAATACAAAAATTAGCCAAATGTGATCATGTGCACCTGCAGTCCCAGCTACTTGGGAGGCTGATGTGGGAGAATAACCTAAGCCTGGGGAGGTCGAGGCTGCAGTGAGCCGTGGTCACACCACTGCATTCCAGCCTGGGCAACAGAGTGAGACCCTGTCTCTAATAATAATAACAACAATAATGTTCATAGGTTCTCAGTAAAAATTAGTTGAATTTAATTTAAGACAACTTCCAAATCTTGTATGGATGCTTATAGTATGTTACTTTGATTTGTAGGTTTATTTGTAAAGCACTGTTGATTTGAAAAATACTATGGTATGTGCTTCCTTAAAGTTTTCTTATTCTTAGTTTCTTTTATGGATTATCTTTTTCTATTTGCCTTTTAAATATTGGTATTATCTAAGATTCTATCCTAGGGTCTCTGTCTGTGCTACATACTATATATTGTCTAGGCAGCTGTCTGTCTGCTATTTGAACCTTTATTCTCAACTGTACACCTGTATGCCCAATGATCTTATATCTCCTGGATGACCCAGGCTGTCCAACAATGTATTCAATATTAAGCTCATTATCTTTTTCTCTCCCCATTTTCAGTTCACACCTCCCCCCAGAATAAAAGAGTATGTATATTTGCATATAAATACATAACACATATATATATCTATCTCTCATATATGTACTTCTTTTTTGGAAAGCCCACTGCTAGTAAGCAGCAGGCCTGGAATTTTTAATTCAGGTTTTTTGAATGCAAATCCTCAGCTCAGAGTGTACTCTATGTAACGTGGTGTCCATGTCTTTTCAACCAAAATCAAAGATGCATGCTCTGACAATATTTGAAGTCTGCACTTGTTGCTGTAATTATACCACATTGCTTTTCATCTTACTTTATTAAGTTGTCAGCATCATAGGGGACACTAATAACCACACATGCAATGTAAAACTGCAATTATGATAAATATAATGAGACATGTAGTATAAGATAGGTGCATGTATATTTTTTAAAAGATGGCCAGGCGTGGTGGCTCATGCCTGTAATCCCAGCACTTTGGGAGGCTGAGGTGGGTGGATCACGAGATCAGGAGTTCGAGACCAGCCTGGCCAAGATGGTGAAACTGTGTCTCTACTAAAAATACAAAAATTAGCTGGGTGTGGTGGCGGGCACCTGTAATTCCAGCTACTCAGTAGGCTGAGGCAGAGAATTGCTTGAACCCAGGAGGCAGAGGTTGCAGTGAGCCGAGGTCACACTACAGCACTCCAGCCTGGGTGACAAAGCGAGACTCCATCTCCGAAGAAAAAAAAGCTGGAGGGAAACAGATGATTTGTTCTAGTCAGAGCTATCAGATGCTTCCCTGGGTAGCGACTGAGTTGAAATGTAAAGGTTGGGTGGGGAAATGGAAGACTGTTCAAGATAGGTAAGATAGCTTGCACAAAGACTTGGGGGTTAAGAGAGTACATGCTGTATGTGTAACTACTCCTGTGCAGAGTATTTGCAGTCTTGCTAGAGATTTCATGCTCCTCATTTCCTTCTTTCCTCTCCTTTTCTTGCATCCTTATTCATATATATGTATATGAAAATATATATATTTGAATATATATTAGAATATATAGATATTTGAATATACAGAGATATATATATATTTGAAACTGAAGTTTGCATTAAATAGAGAATACTAGGAAGCAAAATGTAATTGCTTTGGAAACCACATAGTAGATAGGTGATTTTAGAGGAACCATGAAATTTAAGGGAAAAGCATAGCCATGTGATAAACATAGTTTCTAATGCAACACCGAAAAGAAAAAGGATTTGTGGTAGTATTGTTTCTACTCTTGTTAAGTCATATAAGCATTTATAATCACTGCACCGCTACATTTTTATAAACCAGAGAATAACTAAATTGGGTAATAAATTTCAAAACCTTTTCTTAACTTATAAGTAATTCTAAGTTCATTTTTTTACTGTGAAGTTTAGTATTCCATGCAATCTTTGTGTGAGAATTAATTTAGGCTGTAGGAATTCTATTAGAATATAAAGTGACTTTTGAACTACACTAAAGTATTCTGTGGTCTGTGCTATTCTACACTTGTTGACTCTTTATTCCTTTGTTCTTGATATGCATATGTATTATCCTTCATAAGGAATTCTGCAGCTTTGGTCCTCAAAACATTTCTTCAACAGCTCTTACCCAGTTCTTGAATAGGAAGATTATGTTCCAGGCTGTACAGCTGTTTTAGAATCAACTAGATCCTCTTAGAAACCCAAGCAATTTACCCATGTTTTCCACATGCCTTGGTTCTTTGCTTTTGTTTTTTGTTTTCTTTTTTGTATCTTTTCTAATCATGGTTCAAAGTTCAGTGCTCATAACTTCCTTATAGTGTCCTTAAAAACTTAGTTTGTATCTGTTTTTCTTTGCAGAAAGGGCTATTGCAAGACATGAAGTCCGAGAAATTGAGCAGCGACATACAATGGATGGCCCTCGGCAAGATGCCACTTTAGATGAGGAAGAGGATATGGTGATCATTTATAACAGAGTTCCCAAAACTGCAAGCACTTCATTTACCAATATCGCCTATGACCTGTGTGCAAAGAATAAATACCATGTTCTTCATATCAACACTACCAAAAATAATCCAGTGATGTCATTGCAAGATCAGGTAATTACCACTTAAGGAATGCCCAAATGTTTTCTAAAACTTCCTCACTCAAATTTTCTAGCTCAAGGGGATAAAGTATTTTAAAGGGATGTGAGTTCTGATCTCAATGGATCATAAGCCTTTTAGGGGAGAGGGCCAGCTAACTTCTGTATAATTTTACTCGACAGTATTTGACACATTTCCTTGCATATAGTATGTAGTCAAATATTTGTGAAGTAAATGATTAATGAATAGCTTGAATTTTTGAGGATAAAATTGATGTTCCTCAGCGTAGTATCCTTTTAAAAATATAATTTTGGCATGATACCCTGCAATAAAAATTATTGTCTCAACTTATGACAGAGAAATATTTGATGGATACTTGTACTCAATTTTGTCACCAGTCCCTCTTTACTGGATATAGATAGAGATACAAAGAGAGTTTATATATATAGCTTATAAATGTATATATAGTTTATGTATATTTATGTATACATAAAAGCTATAAAATCCTCAAGAACAGGGATTGTGGCTTCTTCAACATCTTACCTTTTAAATTCTCAAGAAGTTTTAGATAAACAAATGAATAGATAATTTTGTGAAATGGCTTTAAGAAAAGTAGAGGAAATTATCTTATGAAATAAAATTTGCTCATCTCTTTAATAGTAGTAGCATACATTTCTCCCACACTTGGAGTTTTGATTGCAATTATAAAGTTCTCTCTATAAATATGGAAGGGCATGGGAATTCCACCCCATGAGAAGGAAAGATAATGTTTGAAAATACTACTTAGGATCAAATGCCAAATTGGAGTAAGCTTATTAGAAAGGTGTTCGTGATGGTCCTGTAGTTATAACGATATTTATGTGTTTGAACTTGTTACAGAATTGACTGTTATCTCACTATTTAGCATAACTATAATCCTTACACTTAAACAAGAGAATTACATTGACACATGAGACTAAGGTTGGCTTTCTTGCTAGAGAGCTGTTTATAAAGGCTATGGTATATGGTATGTCATCTGCCCATGTAATTTTTGGCTCTTTGCAGGATCCTGGAGTACTGTTTTTCATAGAATGAAAATTCCACATCTGTTGGCCAAACCAAATAACTCTTCTATAAATGGGAAGAAACATGAGCTGTTTTTAGCTATGTGTGTCATAAAAACTATTCATTATGTAATATTGTGTATCTCAAGGGCAAGTATCCTAAATATTCTGTTTTTATACAGTGTGTAGTGGGTTTTAAATCTTTTGGCATTATCGCTTTTCAAAATATGCTTTGGTTTAAAAGGAATATATATTCATGCTTAGATAATAATTTCAGATTTATTCAGTAGTACGTTTTAGAAAAATAATGTTAATTTGTTTGTTCAGCATTACAAAGTTTCCTGGTAACTACAAGATGTCTGGCAATGACATCAACCATTATTTTCATGAAATGTAAATCTGGAGGAGCTCACCACATATGACATTTATGGGCATCATGTAGTATATTTTCCCAGTTGCATTTGGATGAGATAAAACTTCTGTTTTTCTTTTAGTAACTTGTTAGTTATATATAGGATAAAAAGCAGGAGAGAAACATAAATGCTATCTTAAAAGCAATTGGATTACAGAATGACCAACACTTAAAAAATGTTTGTATGGGGCAGAGTAAAAGAATAGTCTTAATCATTAGCTGACATACTTCAAAATACCAGCTGGTAGTTCAAAACCTGATCTTAATTAAGAATGGCTTACTTAACAAATGTTCTTTATATACCCTATCTCCAGTTTTGTGATCTCTTGTTCTATGTAGACACAGTTCTTCAAACAAGTCATATTTACTGCTTCCCTTTCTTTCATGTGACATGTTTTCGTGTTTACTTCACTTTTAATCTAGTAAGCTTCATCTAAATGTAAACTCTCAAAATTGCACTGTATGTTTTGAAATAATTTTTAAATTATTTCATGTTATATCAGAACCCCATCTGATATAACATTTTTATTTTAATATCATGTTTTGTTGTCTGTGTGTACTGTTCTCAGCTACCTTTTTTTTTTTTAATTTTTTATTTTTATTTTTGGAGGCAGAGTTTTGCTCTTGTTGCCCAGGCTGGAGTGCAGTGGTGCGATCTCAGCTCACTGCAAACTCTGCCTCCCACGTTCAAGCTATTCTCCTTCCTCAGCCTCCTGAGTAGCTGTGATTACAGGCATGCGCCAGCACACCCAGCTAATTTTTGCATTTTTAGTAGAGACTGAGTCTCACCATGTTAGTCAGGCTGGTCACAAACTCCTGACCTCAGATGATCCGCCCACCTCGGCCTCCCAAAGTGCTGGGATTGCAGACGCCTGGCCTGTCAGCTGCTTAAATAAGAATTAAATGAACTATTTTGCTCTTCTTTCTTCTCTAAGAAATAGTTTCTAATCAAGTACAACTTAAAAGATGAGATATTTCTTAAATCTGTTATCTCAAGCTTCCATGTAAAGCTCAGTTTACTCATAAAAATATTTTGAGATATGTTACCTGATCATCCTCTTTATTCCCTCACCTTACAATCTTAGTTCAGTCTGCTTGATATCTACCTTTAGCCTCAGCTTTCCTAGACATTTTTTGTACATATTGTATTAGGTATTGTTCTAAACTGTTTATCTGCTTAATTACTTCTCTCAAAAATTTTAGAGGCAAAGCCCAAATATTTTTAGTCTGGTATAAAACCACTCAATGTATAATAGTTATATGTATTCTGCTATCTTTAGAAATAGTTGTCAACTCTGCTTTTGAGTTTTTCATTTATTTATTGTGTATGTAATATACACAAAGGTTGTACTACATTTTTTGGGTAAATACCAAAGAAATAGAAAGCATGGCCACATCCTTGAAGGTACTTATTTAAAATTTACTTGAGAACATAAAACATAAACACAGGGGCTATGAAAACAGTTAAAATAAAACATCACTTTGTGGTGATCTCACTGAAATATTTAACCAAAATGTTCCCTACCAAAATGGTTGATTTGGACCTAATCCTGAAAAACAAATTAATGTTGTAGGATATTCTACAGAACAACTGAATTCTAAAGTGTCAATATCATAACAACCAAAAAAGTTGGAGGGAGGCTTCTGTAGACTAGAGAGACATAGAAACCAAATGTAATGTATGGTCTGATCAGATCCTTGATCAAAAATGATAACATCTTTGTTCATAGACAATAGTACATGCTGAGGTAATTAGGGGTTAAATATGAATGGCAACTATTTGCTTTCAAATAGGTCAGAAAAAATTGAGTATGTATGGGCATACATAGAGAAAAAAGATAAACAAAAGTGACAAAATGTTAATAATTAGTGAATCTGGGTGAAGAGTACAGGGATGTTCACTGTACTATTTTTTCATCTTTTCTGTAGTTTAGAAATTTTTTAAATAAAAAGTTGAAAAGTTAAAAGAAGGATATTAAAAGATAAACATTTGAGAATATAAGGTATGAGAAACTAAGCAATTAGAATAAGGCGTGGACTCAGTCATTAAAGATATTTTTGAGATGGGCTTTACTTAGTTAATAGATAGGAATTGGCAAGAGATGGGTAATCAATCAACTCTTCTAGTTGAAAAATGGAGTTTGCTTTGCTGTCATGTAAATATCTTTACATTAGAGAACATCATGTCTTTAAAGTAGCCATACCAAATACGTGATTAGCAACATCTTTTATGATTTTTCAAAAAAATTCTTTTTTGCTTTCATATGTTTAGGTCTACGATTATATTTAACTCCTTTTGTTAAAACATTGGAAATATCTAGAATTTGTATTCTCTGAAGAACAACGTAAATTTTTTTCTTTTAATTCACTCTCAAGCCACCTTTAGGTTATCTGCATTAGAGCCCACGGTTCACCAGGAGTTGCAGATACTTTTCAGAGCAGCACTTTATATGAATTTTCTCCACCTATAATATGTATGCTAATCACTGGTTAAAATGCAGATTCAGATTCAGAAGGATCAAAATGGAGCCCAGTTTTCAATTTCTAAACAACTCCCACTTGATGCCAAAATTAATGCTGCTGGTCTTTAAACTGCGGTTTGAGTAACAAAGATCCGGATGATGATTCTCAGTAGGGATATGGGAAGATGAATATTTTAGTCTTCCCAGGATGGTAGGGTACTTATCTTTAACTTATTATTCCTACCTCCCCTACAAAATCCACATTTCTTACTTAGACCCAGAGGCCTTTTTTAATCTAGCCCTTGTGTGCACCAACTTCTTACCCACTAGCCACACTGGCCTTGTGTTTCATTGAATGCGCCAAGCCTTTCCCATTTTAAGGACTCTGCACTTATCCTTTCCTCTTAGAATGCACTTCTCCTGACTTCTTCAAGAGTTGGCTTCATGTTATCCATTTAAGGTTTAATGACATCCTCTTAGATGCCTTTCCATCCTACATATTAATTACCTCTTCTAAGTTACTGTGTACCATATCACTCTTGTTGTGTCTTCTCTGGTACTAGTCAGCTTACTAACTTATCTTACATATTGGTTTGTTTACTGCTGGTTTTTTCCTCTATTACAAGATCTTTAAGGACAGGAACTTTGTCTTGTTCACCACTATATCCCTTATGTTTAGCATAGTGCCTGAGACATAGTAGAAACTACATTTTTTGTTAAATAAATGCTGAATGAATGAACAAATGGACCAACATAGATTTTGATAGCGGTAGATGATAATAATTACTGGCAGAGTGAGCCCCTCTGATTGACAGCAGTATGATCTATTCTTATCTCTCAGCTGGATTGGGAACCAGCCCCCTGCCATATACTCCTAAAACAGGTTGAGCAGCACAGCTCTGAACTTTGGTGAAGATATGTTCAATTACTGCAAACTTTTCTTATATTTTTATCCAACCACTACTTTGTATTCCTGTTAGTGTAGAAAACTTTCTGCCTGGGTTAGTCTCATAAAAGTACCCACAGCCATACAAGAAATGTTTAAGTAAATGCATCAGTGGGAGTTCAGTATATAGTAATTACTCAAGTTAATAGTAGCATTCATTCAACAGATAGTAATTACAGAGTTGGAATTTGGCCAGAATGTTCAGGATGGCATCCCTGCTCTTTTAGATGGTAAAAACAAATGCTTTTGTGATCACAGATAATCATAATATTGAGGTTGATCTGTTAAGAATATAGGTCAAGACACTACTGTTAGTGAGATGGGTGCTTCTTAGCTTTTTCCTGTAACATCAGTTCAGGTCTGATTCAACTAACAAAAAACCCCAACACCATTATCTATATTGTTTGTGTTTTTCCTTAAGGTCTCTTCTTATTTCTTGCTAGCCCGACTTAAGTCATCAGATCCAACAAAAATCACAGTTTACTCTCTGCTTCAGGCTAGCTGCTTTTCATGTACTATATCTGACTACTGCATCTGAAACATTCTTCTTGGTAGCATGTTTCAATCAGAGTATGAAAATTTTCTATGACTTAAGTTACTATAGTGGCCTTATTTCTTCTCCCACGCCAGAGTTTTCAGTGTCTTCAGTCTCCTTAACTTTAATTGATACTATTAAGTTTTGCTCCTTTTTTGCCTATCACTTTACCTTTCATTTGTGCCAAGTATAGTCAGTAAGAATCCATAAAATGAACAGTAGAAGTTTGCTTACCTAATCTCAGTGTCCTCTTCTTACTCCTCTGTATTTTCGAACCTTACCTCAAGGTCTTCGGCAGCATGCCCAAGAGAAATACCAGAAGAAAACAAACTGAAAGACAAAGCAAGTGGTACAGGGAGGTGAGAAGGCAGATCATGACAGAGCAGAACTGGGACTAGACTGATGAGAGAGAAGAGATGAACGTGAAAGAGTAGAGACCAGGAAAGTTATGGAGAACTAAGGATAAATGTTAAACGTGTAAAAGGAGAAGTGGCCGAATTAATACTTTAAAAATAAAACTTTTGAAAGTACTGTTTTTCAAAGGGAGTTACTTATATTATTTCCTTGGAGAACAGTTTTGAAGAGGAGATAAAGATAATATGGAATTTCAGCAGTATGTAAATGATACTTTTTTTTTTTTTTTTTTTTTTTTTTGGGGACACGGTCTTGCTCTGTCGCCCAGGCTAGACCAGGCTGGAGTGCAGTGGTGCGATCTTGGCCCACTGCAACCTCCACCTCCCGGGTCCAAGTGATTCTCCTGTCTCAGCCTCCCGTGTAGCTAAAATTACAGGCATGAGCCACCACGCCTGGCTAACTTTTTGTATTTTAGTAGAGACGGGGTTTTACCATGTTGCCTTGGCTGGTCTCAAACCCCTGAGCTCAGGAAATCTACCTGCCTCAGCTTTCCAAACTGCTAGGATTATAGGCATGAGCCACCACACCTGGCCAACATTTTCAAATGCTCAGACTGTTTTCTAGATTAGTGTGAATCATGTTAGCCGTATTGACATCATTTATTTGCTTCACACTTTTTTCTTCATAAAGAGAAGGTAAACCTCAGTTCAGCATCTTTTGATTTACTACAAATTTTAAATCAGCCACAGCTATGTTAATGAAACTTTAACATATTGCCTTAGTTAAATGCTGATGAGATGAAAGAAAAATACATATGCCAGATATATTACATATGTAGCCTTTAGTATGCTTTTAGTTTGAGCTTAGAAAGAGATTCTGTGTGTTTCGAGGACTTTAACAATAGTAGAGGCCAGGTGCAGTGGCTTAGGCCTGTGAGCACTTTGGGATTCTGGGAGGCTGAGGTGGGAGGATCGCTTGAGCCCAGGAGTTCAAGAACAGCCCTGCTAACTACTCTACCAAAAAAAGAAAAAAAAGAAGTTAAATCTTGGCTGGGCGTGGTAGTGCATTCCTGCAGTGCTAGCTACTGGGAGACTTGAGGTGGGAGGACCACTTGAGCCTAGGAGTTAGAGGTTACAGTGAGTTATGATCATGCCACTATACTCTCCGGCATGGGTGACAGAATGAGATTCTGTCTCAAGAAAGAAAAAAAAAAAGAGAGAGAAAAAACAATGCAGTCTAGAAAATTTTAAAGCAATAATAATCACCTGAATTTACCTCAGATAGCGTGAATTTAGGAAGTAAAATTCAAAATCCTACATAGATATTTAGACGTAGTCTCTTGGTTTCAACCAGGAGTACTCAGCAACCCCATTGGCTACCCAAGATAATAAAAAGACAAGGGAGCAAATGTCAAGGGTTATTGTTAAAATGGTTGTCCAGTAAAGAGAGTAGTGATCAGGGTGAATTGGAAGTTGATATGATAATAAAGTTAATGAATGAATTCACAAGGAAATAAACAATTGTGAGAGTTATATCAACAGAGCTTTGAGATGCTAGAGAGGTGGAGTAGTTTTGAATGACTGGATCTGAGGGATTGCCTTAGTAGTGGATAAAAGTTGAGATTTTCAGTGTCCAAGCTGGTTAAAGCAGAATCATGATATGGGGGAGGAAGACAGAGCAATATGACCAAATAGAGGCCTTCAGCAATTGTCCCCCAGCAGGAACATCAAATTGAAAAACTGTCCACACAAAAAAGCACCCCCATAAGAACCAAAAATCAGGTGAGCAATCATAGTACCTAGTTTTAACATATTAAGGAAAGAAGCACTGAAGAGGATAGGAAACACAGTCTTGTATCTCCTACACCACCCCTCCCCCATTCCTCCTGGTACCTGCCACGTGGTGCAGAAAGAGAATCTGCACCCTGGGGATGGGGAGAGCACAGTGATTGTGGGACTTTGCATTTGCATATGGTGCTGCCCTGTCACAACAGAAGGTAACATGGGGCAGAGCTCAGCTGGTGCCCACAGAAGGAACATTTAGACGGCTCTAGCCAGAGGTTAATCTTCCATCTCAGCAGTTAGTATCTCAGTTCCAGCAAGCCCGGCCACCATGGGCTGAAGTGCTCAGGGGTCCTAAATATTGATAAAGGAGTCAATTCAGCAAGAGAATGTAAAATGTTTAAACATATGTCTATCCAACACTGGAGCATCCAGCAAATATTACTAGAGCTAAAGAGAGAGATAGACCCCATTACAATAATAGCTGGAGACTTAAAGACCCCTCTTTCAGCACTGGACAGAACACCCAGACAGAAAAATCACAAAGAAACACCATGCTTAATCTGCAACATACACCAAATGGACCTACTAGATATTTACAGAACATTTCATGCCATGACTGCAGAATACACATTCTTCTCAACACATGGATCATTCTCAAAGATAGATCACGTGTTAGGTCACAAAACAAGTCTTAAAGAGTTCCAAAAAAAAAATTGAAATAATATCAAATATCTTCTCTGATCACAGTGGAATAAAACTAGAAACCAATAGCAAGACACATGGAAATTAAACAACATGCTCTTGAGTGACGAATGGGTCAATAAAGAAATTAAGAAGGAAATTTAACAATTTCTTAAAAGAAATGAAAATGGAAATACAACCTTCCAAAATGTATGGGATACAGCAAAATCTGTGCTAACAGGAAAGTTTATAGCAATCAGTGCCTATATCAGAAAAACAGAAAAACGTCAAATAAACAACCTAGTGATGCATCTTAAAGAGCTAGAAGAGCAAGAGCAAACCAAATCCAAAATGAATAGAAGAAATAATGATGATCTGAAGAGAAATAAATGAAATTGAAACAAAAAAAATACAAAAAGATCAGTAATCCCAGCACTTTGGGAGGCCGAGGCAGGCAGATCACGAGGTCAAGAGATCGAGACCATCCTGGCCAACATGGTGAAACCCTGTCTCCACTAAAAATACAAAAATTATCTGGGTGCTGTAGTCCCAGCTACTCGGGAGGCTGAGGCAGGAGAATTGCTTGAACCCGGGAGGCGGAGGTTGCAGTGAGCTGAGATCGCGTCACTGCATTCCAGCCTGGCGACAGAGCAAGACTCCGTCTCAAAAAAAAAAAAGGTTTTTTGAAGAGATAAACAAAATCAAGAAACTTTTAGCCCAAGATAAAAAGGGAGACCTTACAACTAATACCACAGAAATTCAAAGGATCATTAGAGGCTACTATGAGCAACTATATGCCAGTAAATTGGAAAACCCAGAAGAAATGAGAAGCCTTGTGGTAGTGTAGACATTACCCAGCTTCCTGGGCTTTTTTCACTTTGTGTTGAAGGACACACATTGGATGAGATATCACTCATCCTCAGGAGAGGGTTTAGTTTAATATTGACCATTCTTAGGAAGCTTCATTGGAGGAAAAAGAATATTTGAATTTGTACCTGACTCTTATTTCTGCCTAAGTCTTTCACCACAGTATATTCCAAGCTTGTACTATGATCTTCCCTGCTATTTAGTTTATATAACACTATTTTTTCAGACCTCAATGTAGCGTCTTTCATTTCCCTCCTACATCACCATGTCCACATTAAATCTCAGCTTCTGGAAAACAGAGGTGAGTTGCTAAATATGTCTTAAGCTCCCTTTAGCCACCGTCTTCAATTCCTTATTCTCTTTGCCATCTTTTTTCCTCTCATTTTTAGTTGAAATACTAGAACTGATTTTCATAGAACCAAAGGTTTATAGGAAATAATGTACCATTAAGTGGCAGCTATAAAGACTCTTCATATTCAGCATATATAAAGTATATTAAAGATGTAGGCTCTGGATTATTTAATTTTATATTTTGTTTCTGTTTCATTTGCAATTTGGTATTTTCATTGTTTGGTGCCTTAGTTGAAGAATTGGAAAGAACATGAAAACCTCAAATCACATTTATTTGGCTCTTTCAGTTTCAGTGGGGGAAAAAATTGAAAATATCTGCTAAAATGACATGGTATACTTTCTAATGCAACCTAATTTTTATCTGCAGCTCATTTTTGAGATTTTAATTTAAGGATGTATGTGTGTATGGAGCGGCCAAGTAAGGCATATATACCATTTCCATTCTAAAAGCTTCATAATTTCTCTTAGTATGTGAGTTATTAATGCTTCCCCTAAAAGATAAATTCTTCCAGAACTCATTTTTCTCTAGTTTACATTCTCTGACATATAGCTATATCTGCACTGTTTCCCCTCCCTCACCTACCAATAGGCCTTTAATAGGAGGCAGCTATCATCATTCATTGATATTATTGAGTGTAGTATGAAGTATTCCAGAATATCTCCATGTGACTATCCCTATTCTATGATGTAAGTGAAAGATTGATAAATTGCCAGAATTATGCAATTGACAGTTCTGTGTTTGAGAGGCTGAAGTCATAGCTTGCCGATGCTTTTGGTGCGGTATAGGTTGGTGGACCTCACTGCCCCAATTTTCTGCACTCTATCTAGGTTCTAGAAGAGATTCTTAACCACTTGCTGTTTATCATGCAGAGATTTGCTTATCAAAAATGCATACCATTTTCCATTGAGAAATTGTGTATCACTGCTTTGCAGCTAGTGATACTTAGGTTTATCAAATTCTATATTAACCAGTTATTAGACATTTTAAAACATACTTAGAGAATTTTTCATATTAATGTTTGTATACTTTAATTCCAGTAAGTTAAATATTTAGAAATTTTAAATATTTTGACCTGTATTACATCTCTTAATTTTATTAATCTTTTTATCAACAAGCTTGTGATGTCTGCTGTTAACTCTTAAATATCTTCTGATAACCATCAGCTTTTTAAAAATCATTTTGGTTTAAAGATTACTTTTTATTTGTTGAGTCATTAATAAAAATAAACTTTTATGAACAGCAAGCATCTGAGAAGAAAACGTTTGATATGCTAGAATGTCCCTGTATTGCCTGCTTTAGCGTGTGTGTTGGTGGGATGTAGATGCAAATACCCCCACAATGACCTTCCTCCAACCCTATGTAAATGTATTTACAGCATTGTAAAGGATTTCATTGTGCGAGTTTGTTTTCAGAATCATCTTTCACTCTTTTCTGAGTGTAATGATAGTAGCTGTCTCTATGATGAATTTTAGTAGTTGCTGATTACACTATACTTTCCTTAGTCCTAACCTGTGTTTCAAGCTCTGTAAGAATGGTTTTAGGTTTTTAAATTCCTTACTTGGAAATATTTTGCTATCATCAAATTTCATATTCTTTAAATTGTACATAATGAGTGTGTTCTCCCTTTTTAGGTGCGCTTTGTAAAGAATATAACTTCCTGGAAAGAGATGAAACCAGGATTTTATCATGGACACGTTTCTTACTTGGATTTTGCAAAGTAAGTTACACTAAAATGACACACTAAAGAATGCTTTGTACTTTAGTAACGTAAAAAGGAATAAATTCGTTAAATTGTTAGGATTTTCTAATAAAAGAATGTACTGACTTGCCTTTGCCAGTTTTAGATCTGTAATTTAAATATATCTTCTTAGTGTTTTACTGCCCTCTAGTGTTCATAAATTGGCAATCCTTATATTAATTATATATTAAGTATTACTCTTTAAAGTTTATTATTGTATGTGCCTTGTACAACCAGAATGACACTACTTCAGGAGAGCTCAAGTTATAACCTAGAGGCCAGATTATGACTTACCACATCATTGACTGAGAAAGTAAAAAAGCTCTTACAAAGTTACTGGTGCTCCAGTGTGTCTGCTTCTCAGCCAAGACATAGTGAAGTATACACTTTCCCTTGGGCTACCTTATTTTAGCTTTTAAATTATGATGTGTTATGAGGCTTTTTTTAAAAAAAATTAATGATTTTCTCTTTCTCTCTCCCCCACAACCCCCCGCTTTCCTCTCTTTCCCTCCCTGTCACTCACTCTCTCACTAACTTCTGGACTCAGGTGATCCTTCTGTCTCAGTCTCCCAAAGTGCTGGGATTATAGGCATGAGCCACTGTGCCCGGCCTCTGTCATATTAATAGTTCTCTCAAGAAAGGTTCAGAAAACTATACGCCTACTCACAGTATTCAAGCACTATGTGGCTTTCTGTAGAGTCTGTGCCATATTATTAATCAGAAAATTAATTAAACGTAATGTTCCAAACATAAGAGTCTTATGGATACATTTGAACTTTTTTGGTAGCACACATAGTACCATTATAGTAAACCTCAAATCCAAATGCTTTCCCTAAGATTCTTCATTAACTTCAAAAACACTAAAAAAAATTTTTTTATTATTTAAGCTTAGACATGTTCATTCAGTTTTTAAATTAGCTATTATGATTTCAGAGTAACACACCTTGATGTATTAGTCAACTTTAAAAGGCATTTTTTATAACATTTAAAATAAAAGTGATATCCCACTCTCAGTTTTACTTCTTAATTTTGAAAAGAAAAAGTAGAATAAAATATTACTGATTAAAACTGATAATCTTAACTTTTTGGGAAATCATGTAATTAAAAAAGAATCACCCAAATATTACATACATAAAATGATATATTCCTATTTCTAGTTCCTCTCATAGTACTCAAGATCTTTCAATAAAATTGTAGCTTTAAAGTTAGATGTATGTTTTTCTATAAATAATTCATACTGCAATATTGAAAATATTTTATAGCCAGCTTTAAAATAAACTAATTATTTTTTTCTTTGCATAGGCATTGAACCAATTTCATAAGCTTCGTTCATGTGCATATTTTCCCTCAGGGCTGCATTATCCTTGAATTAAATGTTTGTTACCCTTTCACCTAAATGATTTATTTTTTCCACACACAGCTTGGTTTCTAATAGTCTAGGTTTTCATTATTAAAATTATATATTGAGTGCTTTTGCTTTTGGCAAAGTTTTGTACTTAGAACAAAACTCTGATATATGCTGAGGTTCTTGTAGTTGAAAAAATAAAGCTTTTTGAAGAGATTAATCTCATTTATTAAATGCTGACATGAATTTTTAAGGGTTGGAATACTTTCGTAGTGAGTCTTAAGTTATTTGAAGGGAAAAGTATTGTGAAAATTTTTCATAGATTTTTCCAAGATTTTAAACAAATACCTAAACAAAATCAGCCTAGGTGAAATGTATTTTGATGTATCTGTGTAGTCAAGAACTGTTGTAGATGTAACTAGTATCCTCAAATATCTTTTAGCTTAATAGCCATATGCTCCATAAATGGGGAAGGAGAGGAAAGAAACATCGCCTTACCAATTTTTAAATTACAGTCGTCCCTGGGGTATGTCCAGGGGATTGGTTCTTGGACTGCCTGAGTGTATAAAAATCACATACGCAAGTCCCTTCGTTGGCCCTGTGAAACCCACAAATTTGAAAGTCAGCCCTTCTTGTACACAGGTTTCACATCTCTCAAATACTGTATCTGTGTCTGGTTGAAAAAAATCTATGTATGCATGGACCTGCGCAGTTCAGACTCGTATTGTTCAAGGGTCAGTTGTGCTTTATTCTTCAAAACAATATTCTTGACTGGCATAGTACTTTGTGGAGTCCACTAAAATACTTGCTTTCAAGAGAAAGTGGTGAATTTGGCAAAATACTTATTTAAACACATAGTTTTTTAAAACTTACCTTAGCAGAGACATTAAAACAAGTGTAAGCCCCAAGAAACCTAGGAAATAAGATAGAGAAATAAAAAATGAAAGCTCCTTTCTAGTTTAGCCTGACCAAAATACACATTATATTCGCAAGCTTGTCTATTCAAGCCATGTTTTGATTACATATATTTGTTTTTTACTGAACTTTAGAATAACAAAAATATCTTTTTTACATTTTTGCATTCCTGTCCATCTTGCTCCTTTTTGTCTGAATCTTATTCTTTGATTTTTTAGAAGTATATTTCCTAGTTCTTCCTTTCTATTTTTTCCCTTTAATGTTAGGTTATGTTTTGTTTTCTTTTTAGTTGGTGGATGATACAATTTTAAGATAATGTAGATATAAATTATTATAAATTTGAAAAATTTCCAGTTTAAAATTGTATATAGGTTGAACATTTTCAAAATGTCATAGTATGCAGGAAATATAAAGTTGAATAAGTTGCAGTTCTTGAACTTAATGAGTTCACTGAAATCTTTTTTTCTGTAACTATCAGTTCATTATGTTTTATTATAAACAGTAAAAATATTACGTATTCCTCCCCTTTTAAATGTATACTATTCATTTTTTAATAGCATCTATTATCCCATTTTGATTTTCTTCAAACTTTAGAAAATTAAAATGTTAGAAGTCTCTTTCAAAAACACTTCTTCGGTAATAAACATTTTCATTTATAATGAATAATAGCTAAAAGAACACTTTTAATGCTGTACTTTCTGTCAGACTCTGCTAAGATTTTTTATGATCTAACTACCTCAGTGTCACATGTCAGCATCTGTCTTGAGAAGTATTTGAAAATTATTTTTGATATAACAGTTTTATTCAGGCATATACCAGGTATGTACCTTTGTGGTTGTCCCCAGAAATGAGAATGAGTTTTCACTGCTGTAATTTTGGTTTCTTCATATTGCCTCTAGTATTATTTTCAGAGCAAATGAAGTGAATCAGTAAAGAAGCAGCTATGTCACAACAAGAAACAACTAAATGCTTCATTAGGTCTGAAATTCTAAACAGTAATCAAGTGACATTTTAGGCCTAAATAGAATTAGTTAATATATAGAATCATGTGAGATTGTCCTTTCTACCTAATACTTCTCTGCTAAACCAGATGACGTCTGCCCCATTTTCTACAACTTTTAACAAATATGTCACAACATTGTAGATACTATAGAAAATTATTTTAATCATTCCAGACAATATGTGGGATTGCATTTTTATTAACCTTGTACTACTAGCTCTTTCTACAGCATTGATCCTGTAGACTGCTAAGAGCGAACTCTGAAGTCTGTCTCTGAAATCAGACAGATCTGCCATTAAATCCACTTAGACTCCTTGCTAACTGTGTGATCTCAGCCACATTGTTTCAGATCTTTGATCTTCAGTGTCCTGTTTTTAATTTGAGAATAATTAAAATAATTACTTCATGGGGTGGTGGTGAGGATTAAATGTGGTAATGTAGATGAAGCACTTAGTTCTGTGCCTCAGAGCAGTATTATGATTCCTACTATGATTCTTTTTAAAATTCTGTCTTCTTACAGTTAGCATATTGTCTTAACTGGTATTTTCTTCTTCTTGTCTGAATCTCTGCTGGTCCTTATTTCCAACTCTTAGTTAGGCATTGTATAAGACTCTTTCTTGGCCTCCATTGTTCTCTTTTGGAAGGTTTACACATTTTAATCTGTCATGACAACCAAACAAGAAACTTTCAAGTAATCTTGGACAACTTTTTTTTATCACCACCTATATCTTATCAGTCATCAAGTCTTTTGAGTGTCTTCTTTCATTTAACATGATGCTTTTGATGACATTCATCTAATTTGATGCACAATATCAGTACTATTTTGCTAAATAGTACTTCATGTATGAGTATACTTTGATTTTTTTTTTTAATTCTTGAAAGTCAGTTTCTTATTTATTTATTTATTTATTTATTTTATTTTACTTTAAGTTCTAGGGTACATGTGCACAATGTGCAGATTTGTTACATACGTATACATGTGCCCTCTTGGTGTGCCGCACCCATTAACTCGTCATTTACATTAGGTATATCTCCTAATGCTATCCTTCCCCCCACCCCCTCCCCACAATAGGACCCAGTGTGTGATGTTCCCCTTCCTGTGTCCAAGTGAATCTCATTGTTCAATTCCCACCTATGAGTGAGAACATGCAGTATTTGGTTTTCTGTTCTTGCGATAGTTTGCTGAGAATGATGGTTTCCAGCTGCATCCATGTGCCTACAAAGGACACAAACTCGTCCTTTTTTATGGCTGCATAGTATTCCATGGTGTATATGTGCCACATTTTCTTGATCCAGTCTGTCACTGATGGACATTTGGGTTGATTCCAAGTCTTTGCTATTGTGAATAGTGCCACAATAAACATACATGTGCATGTGTCTTTATAGCAGCATGACTTATAATCCTTTGGGTATATCCCCAGTAATGGAATGGCTGGGTCAAATGGTATTTCTAGTTCTAGATCCTTGAGGAATCGCCACACTGTTTTCCACAATGGTTGAACTAGTTTGCAGTCCCACCAACAGTGTAAAAGTGTTCCTATTTCTCCACATCCTCTCCAGCAACTGTTGTTTCCTGATTTTTTAATGATTGCCATTCTAACTGGTGTGAGATGGTATCTCATTGTGGTTTTGATTTGCATTTCTCTGATGGCGAGTGATGATGAGCATTTTTTCATATGTCTGTTGGCTGTATGAATATCTTCTTTTGAGAAGTGTCTATTCATATCCTTTGCCCACTTTTTGATGGGGTTGTTTGTTTTTTTCTTATAAACTTGATTGAGTTCTTTATAGGTTCTGCATATTAGCCCTTTGTCAGATGAGTAGATTGCAAAAATTTTCTCCCATTCTGTAGGTTGCCTGTTCACTCTGATGGTAGTTTCTTTTGCTTTGCAGAACCTCTTTAGTTTAATTAGATCCCATTTGTCAATTTTGGCTTTTGTTGCCATTGCTTTTTGTGTTTTAGACATGAAGTCCTTGCCCATGCCTATGTCCTGAATGGTATTGCCTAGGTTTTCTTCTAGGGTTTTTAATGGTTTTAGGTCTAACATTTAAGTCTCTAATCCATCTTGAATTAATTTTCGTATAAGCAGTAAGGAAAGGATCCAGTTTCAGCTTTCTACTTATGGCTAGCCAATTTTCCCAGCACCATTTATTAAATAGGGAATCCTTTCCCCATTTCTTGTTTTTGTCAGGTTTGTCAAAGATCAGATGGCTGTAGATGTGTGGTATTATTTCTGAGGGCTCTGTTCTGTTTCATTGGTCTATATCTCTGTTTTGGTACCAGTCCCATGCTGTTTTGGTTACTGTAGCCTTGTAGTATAGTTTGAAGTCAGGTAGCGTGATACCTTCAGCTTTGTTCTTTTGGCTTAGGATTGTCTTGGCAATGCGGGGTCTTTTTTGGTTCCATATGAACTTTAAAGCAGTTTTTTCCATTTCTGTGAAGAAAGTCATTGGTAGCTTAATGGGGATGGCATTGAATGTATAAATTACCTTGGGCAGTATGGCCATTTTCACAATATTGATTCTTCCTATCCCTGAGCATGGTATGTTCCTCCATTTGTTTGTGTCCTCTTTTATTTCACTGAGCAGTGGTTTGTAGTTCTCCTTGAAGAGGTCCTTTACATCCCTTGTAAGTTGGATTCCTAGGTATTTTATTCCCTTTGAAGCTATTGTGAATGGGAGTTCATTCATGATTTGTCTCTCTGTCTGTTACTGGTGCATAGGAATGCTTGTGATTTTTGCACATCGATTTTGTATCCTGAGACTTTGCTGAAGTTGCTTATCAGCTTAAGGAGATTTTGGGCTGAGACGATGGGGTTTTCTAAATATACAATCATGTCATCTGAAAACAGGGACAATTTGACTTCCTCTTTTTCTAACTGAATACCCTTTATTTCTTTCTCTTGCCTGATTGCCATAGCCAGAACTTCCAACACTATGTTGAATAGGAGTGGTGAGAGAGGGCATCCCTGTCTTGTGCCAGTTTTCAAAGGGAATGCTTCCAGTTTTTGCCCATTCAGTATGATATTGGCTGTGGGTTTGTCATAAATAGCTCTTACTATTTTGAGATACGTTCCATCAATACCGAATTTATTGATAGTTTTTAGCATGAAGGGCTGTTGAATTTTGTCAAAGGCCTTTTCTGCATCTATTGAGATAATCATGTGGTTTTTATCTTTGGTTCTGTTTATATGCTGGATTATGTTTATTGATTTGCATATGTTGAACCAGCCTTGCATCCCAGGGATGAAGCCAACTTGATCATGGTGGATAAGCTTTTTGATGTGCTGCTGGATTTGGTTTGCCAGTATTTTATTGAGGATTTTTGCATCGATGTTCATCAGGGATATTGGTCTAAAATTCTCTTTTTTGTTGTATCTCTGTCAGGCTTTGGTATCAGGTTGATGTTGGCCTCGTAAAATGAGTTAGGGAGGATTCCCTCTTTTTCTATTGATTGGAATAGGTTCAGAAGGAATGGTACCAACTCCTCCTTGTACCTCTGGTAGAATTCGGCTGTGAATCTGTCTGGTCCTGGACTTCTTTTGGTCGTTAGGCTATTAAGTATTGCCTCAATTTCAGAGCCTGCTATTGGTCTATTCAGGGATTCAACTTCTTCCTGGTTTAGTCTTGGGAGAGTGTAAATGTCCAGGAAATTATCCATTTCCTCTAGGTTTTCTAGTTTATTTGCGTAGAGGTGTTTATAGTGTTCTCTGATGGTAGTTTGTATTTCTGTGGGGTTGGTGGTGATATCCCCTTTATCATTTTTTATTGCGTCTATTTGATTCTTCTCTCTTTTCTTCTTTATTAGTCTTGCTAGCGGCCTATCAATTTTGTTGATCTTTTCAAAAAAACAGCTCCTGGATTCATTGATTTTTTTGGAGGGTTTTTTATGTCTCTACCTCCTTCCGTTCTGCTCTGATCTTAGTTATTTCTTGCCTTCTGCTAGCTTTTAAATGTGTTTGCTCTTGCTTCTCTAGTTCTTTTAATTGTGATGTTAGGGTGTCAATTTTAGATCTTTCCTGCTTTCTCTTGTGGGCACTTAGTGCTATAAATTTCCCTCTACACACTGCTTTAAATGTGTCCCAGGGATTCTGGTATGTTGTATCTGTGTTCTCATTTGTTTCAAAGAACATCTTTATTTCTGCCTTCATTTCGTTTTGTACCCAGTAGTCATTCAGGAGCAGGTTGTTTAGTTTCCATGTAGTTGAGCGATTTTGATTGAGTTTCTTAGTCCTGAGTTCTAGTTTGATTGCACTGTGGTCTAAGAGACAGTTAATTATGATTTCTGTTCTTGTACATTTGCTGAGGAGTGCTTTACTTCCAACTATGTGGTCAATTTTGGAATAAGTGCAATGTGGTGCTGAGAAGAATGTATATTCTGTTGATTGAGGGTGGAGAGTTGTGTAGATGTCTATTAGGTCTGCTTTGTGCAGAGTTGAGTTGAATTCCTGGATATCCTTGTTAACTTTCTGTCTCGTTAATCTGTCTAATGTTGACAGTGGGGTGTTAAAGTTTCCTATTATTATTGTATGGGAGTCTAAGTCTCTTTGTAAGCCTCTAAGGACTTGCTTTATGAATCTGGGTGCTCCTGTATTGGATTCCTGTATATTTAGGATAGTTAGCTCTTCCTGTTGAATTGATCCCTTTACCATTATGTAATGGCCTTCTTTGTCTCTTTTGATCTTTGATGGTTTAAAGTCTGTTTTATCAGAGACTGGGATTGCAACCCCTGCTTTTTTTTGTTTTCCATTTGCTTGGTAGGTCTTCCTCCATCCCTTTATTTTGAGCCTATGTGTGCCTCTGCATGTGAGATGGGTCTCCTGAATACAGCAAACTGATGGGTCTTGACTCTTTATCCAGTTTGCCAGTCTGTGTCTTTTAATTGGAGCATTTAGTCCATTTACATTTAAGGTTAATATTGTTATGTGTGAACTTGTTCCTGTCATTATGGTATTAGCTGGTTATTTTGCTCGCTAGTTGATGCAGTTTCTTCCTAGCATCAATGGACTTTACATTTTGACATGTTTTTGCAATGGCTGGTACCAGTTGTTCCTTTTCATGTTTAGTGCTTCCTTCAGGATCTCTTGTAGGGCAGGCCTGGTGGTGACAAAATCTCTAAGCATTTGCTTATCTGTAAAGGATTTTATTTCTCCTTCACTTATGAAACTTAGTTTGGCTGGATATGAAATTCTGGGTTGAAAATTCTTTTCTTTAAGTATGTTGAATATTGGCCCCCACTCTCTTCTGGCTTGTAGAGATTCTGCCGAGGGATCTGCTGTTAGTCTGATGGGCTTCCCTTTGTGTGTAACTCGACCTTTCTCTCTGGCTGCCCTTAACATTTTTTCCTTCATTTCACCTTTGGTGAGTCTGACAATTATGTGTCTTGGAGTTGCTCTTCTCGAGGAGTGTCTTTGTGGTGTTCTCTGTATTTCCTGAAGTTGAATGTTGGCCTGCCTTACTAGGTTGGGGAAGTTCTCCTGGATGATATCCTGCAGAGTGTTTTCCAACTTGGTTCCATTTTCCCCGTCACTTTCAGGCACACCAATCAGATGTAGATTTGGTCTTTTCACATAATCCCATATTTCTTGGAGGCTTTGTTCATTTCTTTTTACTCTTTTTTCTCTACACTTCTCTTCTCACTTTATTTCATTCATTTGATCTTCAATTGCTGATACTCTTTCTTCCAGTTGATCAAGTCGGTTACTGAAGCTTGTGCATTTGTCACGTAGTTCTCATGTTAAGGTTTTCATCTCTGTCAGTTCTTTTAAGGTCTTCTCTGCATTGATTATTCTAGTTATCCATTCATCCATTCTTTTTTCAAGGTTTTTAGTTTCTTTGTGCTGGTTATGTAGTTCCTCCTTTAGCTCTGAGAAGTTTGATCTGCTGAACCCTTCTCTCAAGTCGTCAAAGTCATTCTCCATCCAGCTTTGTTCCGTTGCTGGCGATGAGCTGCGTTCCTTTGGATGGGGAGATGCGCTTTGATTTTTTGAATTTCCAGCTTTTTTGCACTGCTTTTTCCCCATCTTTGTGGTT
This sequence comes from Macaca nemestrina, assembly GCF_043159975.1. Classification (NCBI taxonomy): domain Eukaryota; kingdom Metazoa; phylum Chordata; class Mammalia; order Primates; family Cercopithecidae; genus Macaca; species Macaca nemestrina. Next base: position 146,564,294 of record NC_092125.1, on the reverse strand, counting down.
TTATCTGCCTTTGGTCTTTGATGATGGTGACGTACTGATGGGGTTTTGGTGTGGGTGTCCTTTCTGTTTGTTAGTTTTCCTCCTAACAGTCAGGACCCTCAGCTGTAGGTCTCTTGGAGTTTGTTTGAGGTCCACTCCAGACCCTGTATCAGCAGCGGAGGCTGCAGGAGATAGAATATTGCTGAACAGCAAGTGTTGCTGTCTGATTCTTGCTCTGGAAGCTTCGTCTCAGGGGTGTACCCTGCCGTGTGAGGTGTGAGGTGTTGGTCTGCACCTAGTGGGGGATGTCTCCCAGTTATGCTACTCAAGGGTCAGGGACCCACTTGAGCAGGCAGTCTGTCTGTTCTTAGATCTCACCCTCCATGCTGGGAGATCCACTGCTCTCTTCAAAGCTGTGAGACAGGGGCATTTACCTCTGTTGAGGTTTCTGCTGCTTTTTGTTTAGCTATGCCCTGTCCCCAGAGCGGCTCTTGTTTTCTAACTGGCTGAGCTGAGTGGTCCAGTTGCTATTTTTAATCATGCCCATTATCTGTTATAATCCCTTGTTTCCAGCCCTTTGTGTCTATATAACTGTTCCCTAAGTTACATGTGATAGTTCATATCTGTTTTCAAAATGAGTTCACAGATTATGTCTCATTAAAATCATACTTCCTAATAAATGCCACCCAAAGCCATTCCACACATAGTCATTTTCCTGTACAGCAGAAAGAGTTTTGTAAAATGCCATATTCCCTTTTACTGCTGCCTGGTAATTGCTGTCTGCTCTACATGTCAGGGACTAGGTGAAAGGAGGAAGCATTAGTAGGAGATGTTCTTCTGTGAGGAGATTATTCCCAAAGGAATGGCTCGGGATGGAGCAATGGCTAATAATGGAGAGGATAGAGAGGATTCCCAGGAATCTCAGTCTTAAGAATGGAATCACTAACCCATTGCCCTGTAATCTCTCCTTGTAGTTTCCTATTAAAAACCTCTCAGCTCTGTGAGCTAAGGGAGCAGCAATGCATTGCTGTTGCCTCCTTACTTTCTTACTACTCAGTGTACTGTCTCACAGAAAGGCACTTTTGTTAGTGGCTGATTCACAACAGTCTCCTCAACCTAATTCTATTAATATTCAGCACCTGTGTGTTGGGCACAGTGCTGAGCACTAGTGATAAAGCCATGAACAAGAGAGAAATAGTCCCCACCCTGGTGGAACTTCTACTCTAATACCAAATGTGACAGTGCTATGTGTTTGCAACAGTACTGTTTTCTTCTTTTAAAAAAATTGTGAAAGAAATTTTTATTGCACTATTGGTACTATGCCTACCCTCAAGTGGCTTATAATGCTGTTTGGGAGAAAGACTTACAGGAGAAACACTAGTAGGATAAGCTAAGAGTTAAGTTGCTTGATAGCTCTTAGGTGCAGGAGGTGTCAAATGAAAGCAAATAGAACTGTATGCTAGAGTCATCAGGAAGAGAGGTCACAAGATTTTGTTATAGCCCCTCTGTTAATTCCAAAACAGCAGCCAATGACCTTTTAATATGAGTCGTGTCATGGTGCTTCTCTGCTTAAATCTTTCAGTGACCTCCCTCCTGACTCTGTATAAAGTAATGCTTGTAACAGTATGGAAGACCCACACAATCTGCACTCACCCCACCTCACCCACACCTCTCTTATCTTCTGTGGTATTCCGTTTTTGATTCTACAGGCAGCTTGATCTCCTTGCTGTTCCTCAAAACACCTGGAACTTAGCTGCCTCAAGGGCCTCTTACTTGGAAATCCCATCTTTCCAGAAAACACTTTCTCCCAGATGCTTGCATGGTACCTTCCTCATTACATAAGACTAGTGATGTCTTCCCGAAAAACACTATTTTGAATTGTATTCTCCCTCACCTCCTTAGCACTCTTTATTCCCTTTCACTGAATTATTTTTCTCCTTTGCACTTTTTATCATCTGTAATATATGCTTATTTATTTGTTTATTGCCTGTCTGTGCCAAGTAGAATGTCAGCTCTAGAAGGACAAGAAATTTAGTCTTTTTGTTCATTGTTGTATTCCTGGTACCTAGAATAGTATTATATCTGGCAATATTAGGTGCATACAAAAAGTATTTTTGAATGAATTAATGTAGAAAAAGAAAAGAAAAATGAGAGTGACACTCAAGGAAGACAGAATAAGCAAAGATATTTAAAGAGAAATAGAATAAGTATTGATACGGGAGGAGATAAAAAAGGCCAACCTAACTATAACAGATAAATGGTTTCTTGTTTGAGGAGAGTTAAAGAAAGTTAGGTCAATAAGGTGGTACCTAAGACATAAGGTAAAAGAATCCTAAGACAACCAGCAAAGGAGTTTGGGTTTCGTATCAATACATCAGTAGAGTTATTTCAGATTCGTAAGAAGAGTGATTTAACAAATAATGTTTAGGAACATCCTTTGAGAATTGATATGGAAGATAGATTGAAAGGGAGAGAAACTGGATGTTAGAAAACTATATTACTGCAGTAATCTAAGCAAGAGGCTGAGTAAAAGGGAAGTGGTAAAGAGAAAGAATGATGAAGACAGGTCACATCTGTGAGAAAGCTTACAAAACAATCAAAACGACTTTGAAATTTTATGAAATGAACTATTATGGAAAAGTAAGAATCAACATAGTAGCTGTAAAATTTTAAGACTGGGGACAAGGGAGTATAATAAAACAGGGAGCCAGTTGTACAGTTCTAGGGTCTGCAAGGGTTGCTAAAGTAAAAGTCTTCAGTGTTCCATCAACTCTGTCATTCCCTGAGAAAATAATGCTGAAAACCTAGTGTCTTTCACTTCTATCTTGTCTTTAAAATCAGCAACAGAAGGTAGATTGATAATGGTCAACTTGTGTTCACTGATGCTGTATCGTTTGATGGTGTTCAGAAAACGCTATCAAATCTGGCTAGTTTGATGAGCCAGAAGTGAGAAATCATTGCTACGTAGTTAATGCAGATTTGAATTTTTCTGTAGCACCAGATGATCTATTCAGGAATGTAATAAAACAATTTTTAAAATAAGTTCATTTTTTAAAATTATAAATATTAGATTCTTTCCTAGTAATATGTGGGTACTAATTTGAGAAGGGATTTTCTACTTGGGCTTAAAGTATAATGAAGACATAGAAGTAAAATGTTTTATATAATTCTTGCTGGTAAAGTTTAAAATTATTTTTCATTCATTTTTATCTCCTTTCCTTTATCTTCAGACGTAACTTTTAAATTCATATTTCTTGTTTACTATATTCTGACATGAATAATCATGAAATAGTTCCCAAGAGCCACACATACAAATTATTTAAATTAATTCATGTTCTTTTTTCCTTATAGGACCAGTACTTCAGACTTAAACATATAATTTCAGGGCACTCCTAAACAGATTGAAAATGTTGATTTCACCTTTGAAATTTTGTTTTATTTCAGATTTGGTGTGAAGAAGAAACCAATTTACATCAATGTCATAAGGGATCCTATTGAGAGGCTAGTTTCTTATTATTACTTTCTGAGATTTGGAGATGATTATAGACCAGGGTTACGGAGACGAAAACAAGGAGACAAAAAGGTAATATTTTAGTTTTAAGATTTTTATAAAGATAATTGTTTATGAAATGTAGTGAGCAGTGTGCTTTTAAAATTTGATGTTAATTATAAATGTGTTACTTGCTTATTGTGGAAATTTTGAAGAGAACCCAAAATATGAAGAAGCAAAATGAAGTTACATAGCTGATATATTGTAATATGCATTTTTTTGTGATTTTTTAAAATATTTCTTTTCCAGGGAAGAATCATGTTTTCTTTATGGTTCTGTTAACAATTTTCTGTGTGATTATTGTAATTATTCACTAATATGATATATTTTTGTATATTTTTTGATTCTCTTAGTATTGATGGCTGTTTATATTTGTGATCATCAGCTTAAGGACAGTATTTTGCTAAGCAGCTGTTTTTTTCTGGCAAGAAGAGAATAATGGCTCAACAAAGTTCATAACAGGCTCAGATTTTGGTTGTTTCCCATTTCATTGCATTTTCTAGAGTATTACCAGAGTTATATTTCTAAGAAATCAAACTGATTTGTCACTTCTCTGGTGGAAAACCTTTACTGGGACCTCACTGCTCACAGATTAAGACCTGGGCGACACAGCGAGACTCTGTCTCAAAAAAAAAAAAAAAAAAAGACATAGGAGACACAACTAGACACGATCTCAGAACAAGCTCTCCTGTCTGATTTTCCTTTAGGTGCCCAGTGCTTTGGCCACATGAAATGTCACCATCCTCTGAACTTATTGCTTAAGTTATTAATGCTTCATACTTTTTTACACATGTGTTATTCCCTATATTGAGAATGCCTTTCGTTTACTCTGGAAAACTCTTTATCCACCTTTAAGATGTAGCTCAAACATGACCACTTCCATAAAGTCTTTTCTGATGCCTCTAGGCAGTTAGTCATATCTCTTTCGGGGCTCCCAGAGCACTTCATTCAAATCTCTTTCTTTTAAGCATTTATTTTGTGATATTTGGATTACCAGTTTACATACTGTCTTCTCCAAAATGTGGTGAATTTCCTGAAGCATATATTTAATTCATCTTTGTTTCCTCAGAATTTAACATCATACCTAGGTTACCTGTAAGTGCTTAACAAATGGTTGAGTGTGTGAATTCTGCACATTTTAAACCTAAACTATTACACAGTAGCGATGCCAGATATTTGGTATGTTATGATAATTAACACCCAACAATATTTTTTCTAAATTAGTTGTATCCTCTGTGTCACGTGATGGGACAGTGGTTTTTTGTTTTGTTTTCCTTTTTAATGATTTCTAGAAATTGCTGTTTCTTTAGTCTCAAAGTTTTAGGCAGAAGGTACTGATCCAGAGATAACTAACCAAATCTGTTTTCTTAAATAATGCTATATCTTAGCATTATTTAATCTTCTAGAAATATTTATTATGGAGATTCTGAAAAGTTTTATAAAATCTATTAGTATAACTCTTACAACTTACTACTTTATAATTTATTGATATTTATTTCTAAATACACTTGTGCACTTTCTTTTTATTTTTTGTATTAGCCCTATGTACACTAACTCTTGACTCAGTAAATGTTAGTATCTGTCTCCCTCCTTTGACCAAAGTAATATTAGCGTTAGTGTTGGAAAGGAAAAGATTGCAGTCATGTAGGCCCCTATATCCATCATTTGTCATTGTCAGCCCTGGATAGCATGGTTCTGTGGTTCCTAACCTGTGTAGTTTGGGTGATTGGGTAATAATAACTAATAATAATTAACAGTAATTATTTACAGTAACAGTATTAACTAATAATAGCTCACATTTACTGTATACTATACCAAGCAGTGTTTTAAGTTATTTCATATGTATTTTTTCAGGTAGCTTGCACAACAATTCTATAGGGTGGTTGCTGTTATTGTCCTCATTTTACAGAAAAGGAAACTGGGGGGCACAGAAAAGCTAAGTATTTTGCACGGTGTCATTCAACTAGTAAATGGTAGAGCTGGAATTTAAAACCAAGCACTCTAATTCCAGAGCCCATAGTCTTAACCTCTCTTATATCCTTTGAAAAGGAGAGAAGAAATGCAACATGTCACTGACATTTTTCTGTGAAACATGTTCCAAAGTTGCATATTCAGTATTCATGAAAAAATCCAGGCAGACATTTTAACATCGTCTCCCTTTCATGTTTGAAAGTTTTAGGTAGATAGGCCATCCTGGAGCTTTACCTGTTCTTCACCCTGATTATAATAAGGCCTGGGGTTTGTTTTGTTTTGTTTTTTGTTTTTTTAATGTCATTATAAAATAAACATTAATATGCCTGTTTATTTAGATGTAGTGTTGATAACATCAGCAAAATACTATTGCATTGTCTTCTTATGAGGACAGGGCTATCTGTAAATAATTGAATTTATAATAATAAGAAATTACTTTGTTTTATGATAGAATGTACCTTTTCAGTCTTGAAACATATTGGTGATTAGACATTTTTAGTAATTTGGCTTGTTTCTCGTGATACACATGTTGGTTAACCTAATGCTGATATCCTAATGAGTTAAGTGGTGTTTGTTGCAAATAACTCCTTAATATCTTTAACTAGCAGGAGTTTTCGTTAAACTTATCTGTAAAGTTGGTAAGACTGCATACATATAACATTTCTAAAGCTGGACAGGTTTTAGAAAGATTGGAGGTTAAAGGGCGGCCATGATTATGTTGGAAATACCTTGCAATGGCGCTTATTCCCAAGAAAGTGTAAATAACTTTATTTCTATAAAATTGTAGATTATTTGCATCTCAAGTGATATTTTGAGGTGTATTAAACAGTATTCAGTTCAGCACTTACGGCAACTGTTATGTTTTAAACTGACGTACTCTAGTAATCTGAACTGCTCTGTGGTTACACTTCAAACACATTTTAGATATATGTGCACCTAGGATAGCTTTCACTTGATCTTGTAAAGAATGGAAGGCTTTTGATTTGGGAGATTTCAAATTTGCACATTTTAGAACTACAGTTTTACTTAATTTAACCTGTGCCCAGCACCTGGAAAATAGGGATATTAAGTAATCCAAAGATGAGCAGTGAATAACTATATCATTCAAATCAGTGGTTCTCAAACTTTTTGATATAAGAATTCTTTTTATACTCTTAAAAATTATTAAGGATTCCATAAAAGAGCTTTTGTTTATGGCTTTTGTTTTGTTTTGAGTTATATCTATTGATGTTTACCAATATCAGTAAATTTGCCATTTACTGAAAAAATTTTTAAATATTAAAACACTAAATAGTAAAGCCATCATATGTTAACATAAATTATATTTTAATGCACATAACTATTTCTCCTCCGACAAAAAAATGAAAAGAGTGGCATCGGTTTACATTTTTGCATATCTTTTTAGCATCTGGCTTACTATAGACAGCCGATTTTCTTTTTTTCTTTTTATTTTTTTTAAACTTTCTGTTTGTTTTGTTTTGTTTTGAACCCTGAGAAACTAGACAGCTGATTTTCATATTTGCTCCTGAATTCAGTTTGTTCAAAATGTTCTTTTGGTTGAATTGAGGAACTCCAGCTTCACACAGATATATAATTGGAAAAGGGAGGATTTTAATAGCCTTTTCAAGAAATTGCGGCTATTCTTTAGTAAACACTAAAACTTGACAAGTGGTAGTTTCAAAAGTTAGTTGCAGTGTAGAATCTGAAACCATAGCAGTGACCTTTTTACACTTTGCTACATTAAAATCTGTTGATACGTTTTACACTTGGAATGGATCTTTCAACCAAGCATAATTTTGAAACATCATACATTGGTCGTTTGGGACATACTGGTTCACTGACTTATATGGACCTTTCAAATGTTAATGTATTTTGTTATACAGCATTAAAAACTCATATTCATTAATATCACCACTAATCTCATCAGAAGAGTCTTTAAGTATTGGGAGACTGTCAAGCTTATGGTGGCAGATACAAGTTTTCCAAAATTTTATTTTTTGCTTGAAAGCTTAATTTTTATCATTGGCCTATTACAGGATTTCTCAACCTCAACATTATTGTTGTTTTGGGCCAGATAATTCTTTGTCGTGGGGGCTTCTTATACATTCTAGGATGTTTACCAGCATCTCTTACTTCTACCTGGTAGCATCCCCCATACCTCAGCTGTGAGAACCAAAATTGTCTTCAAACATTGCCAAATATCACCTGAGGGTCAGAATAGCTTCCAGCTGAGAACATGTGGGGTATCAACACTGTCAGCTATTCTTTCACCTGACGGACATAGTTTATTCATTTTGAGAAAATACCACCAAATACTCAAATCTGAATAGCTGTAGTTTGGGATATGGTAGATATATAGATACGTAAGGTTTTATTTCTTATTTCTTTTTATGAGCTACGAAATTCGGCACAAATGATAATAAAACCACTTTTTAGAAAATGGCCTAGGCTGGCAAATCTAAGACCATCTAGAAAAATTCAGAAATAATATCAAATGCCTCATGAAAATATTTTATTTCCTCTGTCTTCATCTCTGCTAGAGCTACGCCTTTAATACCCATGTAAATCCCCAAAGCGCAGTCTTTTCAGTAGTCATTTACAAATATTAATTGTGCAAGTGGTTTATATAGCACTATTCTATATGCTCTGGAGGATACAAATGCTACTGCATGATCCACGAATGCTACTTCAGGAAGTTTTCACTGTAGTTGGAAAGACACAACATAACACATAACACATTTAAAAAGCACATGAAACAAGTTATGTAGATAAAGCTATAGACAGACAGACAGACAGATCAACCTATCCTAAGATTCTAAACCAGATCCTAAGAGCTGCCTGTTACAAGGCAGTATGTGATTTTTTTGTTTGTTTTGTTTTTGTTTTTGTTTTTGAGACGGAGTGTTGCTCTGTCACCAGGCTAGAGTGCAGTGGCTCCATCTCGGCTCACTGCAACTTCCACCTCCTGGGTTCAAGCGATTCTCCTGCCTCAGCCTCCCAAGTAGCTGGGACTACAGGCACAAGCCACCACGCCCAGTTAATTTTTGTATTTTTAGTAGAGATGGGGTTTCACCATGTTAACCAGGATGGTCTCAATCTTGTGACCTTGTGATCTGCCCACCTCGGCCTCCCAAAGTGCTGGGATTACAGGTGTGAGCCACCACGCCCAACCGTGATTAATTTACATGACTTCAAACAAAATAAGAGTGTCTCATCCCACCTACTCTCACCCAATTATTTAACAATTTGCCACATTAGATATTTGATAGGTGAGACTTGGATTTATGGCTTACTCATGCTGCTTTGTCTTTGTTCTAGACCTTTGATGAATGTGTAGCAGAAGGTGGCTCAGACTGTGCTCCAGAGAAGCTCTGGCTTCAAATCCCGTTCTTCTGTGGCCATAGCTCCGAATGCTGGTAGGGAGATAAAGTTGGCTCAAATTGATTATCATTCTTATTATCTCTATATCTGTGTTTCATTTCACAAGGGCTAGATGTAGGGAAATCGGTGAATGACTAGACTAAAAATAACATGTAATTGAGTAATATCTAGTTTTGCAGTTACTTTTAAATGCATTTAAAAGATTCCTCATGTAGAGTAATATCCTAATATCCTTGCATTGTTTTCTCAGATGCTGGTTTTTAATATTTCTTATTTTTGGTGCTATGTTTTGCTGTATTCCAGTAGAGCTCTTAGAGACTGGGAGGTGGTCATAAATCTTATTTTGTCCAAAGCTTACTGTTTTAGCTATTTGTGTTAAATTAAGTAAAGGCTTAGCAGGTTAAAATTCACCTGGTTTTACTGTTAAACTGATTTTGACTTTAAGAGAAGCCAAGGTTAAGGGTGTGGTTTAGTTTGCTAGTAAATATCAAGTGGAAAATGAAGATAGTTTAATAAAAAATGTATTTCCTCAGAATGTGTTGAGTTTTCAGTTTTTAAAAATAATTTTACATGTTTATTTGTTCTATTCAATCATTTTAATAGGAGAAGTAGGAGAAAAAAGGAACATATTCAAAGTTTCTTCCTTAAACCATAATGAGAAATACAAGGAATTTCTTCATTATTTGAGATATATTATTAGATTGCTGTGGAGTTTAAGGTCCTACTCAATAAATTACATCAAAGCCTCATACTAGTATAAGAATTGGAAGCCTATAAAGAATGCCTTCTCAATTTTTAACCATTTCTTTAGAACAGGGATTGGCAAACTACAGGTTGTAACCTGCAGACCCAATTTTGGCCTATCACCTGTTTTATTATTATTATTATTATTATTATTATTATTATTAGAGACAGAATTTCGCTATATCGCCCAAGGTGGAGTGCAGGGGCACAGTCTTGGCTCACTGCATCCTCCGCCTCCTGGGTTCACAGTTCTCCTCTCTCAGCCTCCCGAGTAGCTGGGACTACAGGTGCCTACACTACACCTGGCTAATTTTTGTTTTTTTAGTAGAGATCGGGTTTCACCATGTTGGCCAGGCTGGTCTCGAACTCCTGACCTCAAGGGATCCACCTGCCTCAGCCTCCCAAAGTGCTGGGATTACAGGCATGAGCCACCATGCCCAGCTGTGTCACCTGTTTTATAAATAAAGTTTTATTGAAACACAGCCACATGTATTTTTTACTTACTGCTTGTGGCTGTTTTCACACTGCAACAGCAGAGTTGAGTAGTTGTAACCTAAACCATGTGTATTAGCTATTCTTGCATTACTATAAAGGACTACCTGAGACTGGGTAATTTATGAAGAAAAGAGGTTTAATTGGCTCACTGTTCTGCAGGATGTACAAGCATGGCACCAACAAGGGCCTCAGGAAGCTTACAATCATGGCAGAAGGTGAAGCAGGAACAGGCATATCACATGGTGGGAGCAAGAAAGTGGGCACTAGGGGCAGGGGTATGGTTCCCAGACTTTCAAACAACCAGATCTTGTGTGAACTGAGCGAGAACTCAGTTATCGCCAAGGGGATGGCAGTAAACCATTCATGACAGATCTGCTCCCATGATCCAGTCACCTCCCACCAGGCCCTACCTCCAGCACTGGGAATCACATTTCAACGTGAGATTTGGAGGGAACAAACATCCAAACCATGTTATTCTGCCCCTGGCTCACCAAATCTCATGTCTTTCTCATATTTCAAAATATATTCATCCCTTCACAGTAGTCCCAAAGTCTTATTCCAGCATTAACTCAGAAGTCCCAAGTCCAAAATCTCATCTGGAGATGAGTTCCTTCTACCTATGAGCCTGTGAGATTAAAAAAAAAAAAACAAGTTATTTATTCCCGATACAGTGGTGGTATAGGCATTGGATAAACATTTCCATTCCAAAAGGGAGAAATTGGCCAAAAGAAAGGTGCAGTAGGCCCCACACAAGTCTGAAACCCAGCAGGGCAGTCATTACATCTTAAAGCTCCAACATAATCCTTGACTTCATCTCCTGCATCCTGGTTCAAGGGGTGGGCTCCCAAGGCCTTGAGCAGCCCTGCCCCCATGGCTTTGCAGGGTACAGCCTACATGGCTGCTCTCATGGGTTAGAATTGAGTGTACCTGCAGTTTTTCCAGGGAGAGTGTGAGAGCTGATGGTGAGCCAACCATTCTGGGGTCTGGAGGGCATAATCCCCTTCCCACAGCTCCACTAGACAGTTCCCTGTTTGGGTCTCTTGAGTGAGGTGAGGGCTCCAACCCAACCCACTTCTGAAATCTAGATGGAAGCTGCAATCTAGGTGGAATGGAAGCTCCTTCATACTTGCATTCTGAGCATCTGCAAATTTAATACCACCTGGAAACCACCAATGCTTACAGCTTATGCTCCCCCGGACTGGTGGCCCAAGCTATACCTGAACTCCTTTGAGCCAAGGCTGGAACTGGAGTGGCCGGGATGTGGGGAGCAGTGTCCCAAGGCTTCTCAGGGCAGCAGAACCCTGGGCCTGTCCCCTTAAATCATTCTTCCCCCCAAGGCCTCTGGGCCTGTGATGGGAGGGACAGCCTGGAAGATCTCTGAAATGCCTTTGAGGCCTTTTTCCCATTGTCTTGGATATTAGCACTTGACTGCCTTTTAGTCATGCTAACCTCCTTAATAAGTGATTGCTCCACAGTGTTATTAAATTCCTTCCCTATTCCCTGCCCTATTCCCTGGAAAATAAGCTTTTCAGTGGGCGTGGTTGCTCATGCCTGTAATTCCAGCACTTTGGAAGACCAAAGTGGGAGGCTCGCTTGAGCCCAGGAATTTGAGACTAGCCTGGGCAATCTCATCTCTACAAAACATAAAGTTAGCCAGGTGTAGTGGCATATGCCCATAATCCCAGCTACTTGGGAGGCTAAGGTAGGAAGAACACTTGAGTCCAGGAGGTTAAGCCTGCAATGAGCCAAGATCCAGCCTGGGCAACAGAGCAAGACCCTGTCTTTAAAACAAAAAACAACACAAAAAGGGGGCTTTCCTTCTCTACCACATGGCCAGGCTGTGAATTTTCCAAATGTTTATGCTCTGCCTCCCTTTAAAATATAAGTTCCAACTTTAAGTCATTCCTTTGCTCTTGCATTTTATTGTAGCCTCTTAGACGCAGCCAGGCCACATCTTAAATGCTTTGTTGCTTAGAAATGTATTGCGCCAGATGTCCTAAGTCATCACTTTTTTTTTTTTTTTTTTTTTTTTGGAGACAGTCTCACTCTGTCAGCCAGGCTGGAGTACAGTGGCACAATCTCGGTTCACTGCCTCTGCCTCCTGGGCTCAAGCATTTCTCCTGCCTCAACCTCCCGAGTAGCTGGGATTACAGGTGTGTGCCACCATACCCAGCTAATTTTTGTGTTTTTAGTAGAGATGGGGTTTCACCATGTTGGCCACGCTGGTCTCAAACTCCAGACTTCAAGTAATCCACCTGCCTCAGCCTCCCAAAGTGCTGGGATTACAGGTGTGAGCCACCACACCCAACCAGTCATCAGTCTTTAAGTTCAAACTTCCACAGATCTCTAGAACTTGGACACCGCACAGCCAAGTTCTTTGCTAAGGCATAATACAGGTGACCTTTACTCCAGTTCTCAGTAGCTTCTTCATTTCCCTCTGAGACCTCATCAGCCTGGACTTCTGTCCATATTTCTGTCAGCATTTTTGTCACAATCATTAAACCAGTCTCAGCTTAAGAAATGTCAAAGTTTCCCTCTTCTTCCTGTCTTCTTCAGAGCCCTTCAGATTCTTCCAACCTCTGCCCATTACCCAGTTCCAAAGCCACTTTCCCATTTTCAGGTATCTTTACAGCAATACCCCACTCCTTAGGAACAATTTTCTCTATTAGGCCATTCTTACATTACTGTGAAGGAATACCTGAGATGGTAATTTATAATGAAAAGAGGTTTACTTGGCTTATGGTTCTGCATGCTGTGCAAGCATGACACCAACATCTGTTTGGTTTCTGGTGCAGGCCTCAGGAAGCTTACAATCATGGCAGAAAGTGAAGTGGGAGCAGGCGCATCACATGGCAGGAGTGGGAACAAGAGAATGAAGGGGGAGGTCCCAGTCTTTTTGGTTTTTTTTTAGATGAAGTTTTGCTCTTGTCACCCAGGCTGGAGTGCAGTGGCGTGATCTCGGCTCACCACAACCTCTGCCTCCTGGGTTCAAGCAATTCCCCTGCCTCAGCCTCCCGAGTAGCTGGGATTACAGGCATGCACCACCATGCCCGGCTGATTTTGTATTTTTAGTAGAGATGGGGTTTCTCCACGTTGGTGAGGCTGGTCTTGAACATGAGGTGACCTGCCTGCCTTGGCCTCCCAAAGTGCTGGGATTACAGGTGTGAGCCACCACACCTGGCCCCCAGTCTTTTAAATAACTAGATCTCTAATGAACTAACTGAGCCAAGTACTCAGTTATCACTAAGGGGATGGTGCTAAACCATTCACAAGGGACCTGCTCCCATGATCCAGTTACCTCCCACCAAGTCCAACCTCCAACACTGGGAATCACATTTCAGAATGAGAGTTAGAGGGAACAAATATCCAAACCATATCACTGTGTAGTCTGCAAAACCTAAAATATTTATCCTCTGGCTTTTTATATAAAAAGTTTGCCAAACCCTGCCTTAGAACAATAAAGACTATTGCTCTATTGGGCATTTTTGAGGAGATATTAATTGTATTTCTTCAGTATATTTCATAGATTCACAGAACTGGGAGGGTGCTTAGAAACCAATTAATCATGGCTCCCCTCCCCCTCTTTTTTTTTTTAAATAGTTTGAGAAAACAAAATTGAGAAAGGTGAAGCCATCAGCTCAAGACCATACTGCTGCTTAAACGCAGAGCTAGAATTTGGATTAAGGAATATTTGTGCTAAAAAGAACCCAAAAGTAGAGTTTATTTTGGATCAAATCTCTGTTAATAGCATTAGCTGACAATGTAAATGAAAATAAAAATAAAAGATTCTTAGCAGAGCCATTATCTATTTTCTGTTCCTCAGAAATTTCAGAAAACAGCTCACAAAAATTCAAAACTCACACAATAAGCAGTAAACACGAATTGTTTACACTTTACTAGAGAGCTCTTAAATGAGCAGAATTTAGTGTAGCTTTAAAAAGTTAAAACACACTAAATCATATAGGAGGGGTATATTTTCTTATATCCATATACATTTTTAAAGTGCCCTTAAACTAAATTGCTCATGTTAAGAGTCCTCTGGTAAACTCTGAATTAGCACTGCATAGTTGAGCAGAAACTGGAGATGGAAGCAAAGGAAATTAGAAACAGGTGTGCCTCCCACAGGATGGTAATAAAAGGGCATTGAGACTTTGGATATACATGTGTTTATCTATTTTCTCTGTAATATATAGTGTCAAAGGCACCAAAAACGCTCAGCAGATTTCACAACCAGGTTTTAATTCCTTTTCTTTGGTTTCAGGAATGTGGGAAGCAGGTGGGCTATGGATCAAGCCAAGTATAACCTAGTTAATGAATATTTTCTGGTGGGAGTTACTGAAGAACTTGAAGATTTTATCATGTTATTGGAGGCAGCATTGCCCCGGTTTTTCAGGGGTGCTACTGAACTCTATCGCACAGGTATATAAAGGAAGGGTTTCTTTTTAAAACTTTCTTTGGTTTCTTTTGTTTGTTTGTTTGCAACTCGTAAATATATGACTTAAAGTTTCTTCAGTGAAACGACGACATTTCACGACAGATAACTCCAGAAAGGCAGGTATCTTGTCTGTTTCTGCTCACTATTTTCTATTGAATAACTGTGAATTAGGTGAAAATTAGAAGGCACTGTAGAAATAGTGGAATGATACAAACTACAGAACCAGCCTTAGAAATGTATAGTATTCAATACATTTCTTGCCAGATGTCAAACATAGGCCTGTGTATTAGTCCTGCCTACTACCATTTTGAAGTAGAGGTGGGATAGTGGAACTAAAGTATGCCTAAGCCATGTTTCAGCAGCCTCAGCTGTATTACGTATCTGAAAGTGATAAGTTAATTATGTTTTTCTTTTGTTTTGTTTTGTTTTTTGCTGTTGATTGATAAGATGCAGTTATAGAAACTCTTTCCTTGAGGATGCATATGCCCTAGCTTCTAACATAATTTTAGAGAATATAGATTATGAGAAAATAGAATACAGTTTGGCAATAGATATTTTATCAGAAATGAACTAGTCTCAGAGCACCAAGCACTTGAGAATATAGTGTGTGAGGTGACAGCCTACACTTCACTGTGTGCCAATCCTTACATTTACTATTTGACATTTCATTAAGTCTTTACTAGGTTGAGAATTTACATTCTAAAGGACTGAATCATAGCTCTAGTATGATCAAGGTTCCATTTTTACCTGAATTATATAAGACAATTATGTTACCTATTCTTTAATATGTCATATTAACCACCTCTTCAAATAAAGAGGCATTGACCTTTTGTGTGTTCTCCAAGAATTATTTACCTTTCCTTTTTTTCCCCCTTTGTAAGTAGGAAAGAAATCTCATCTTAGGAAAACCACAGAGAAGAAACTCCCCACTAAACAAACCATTGCAAAACTACAGCAATCTGATATTTGGAAAATGGAGAATGAGTTCTATGAATTTGCACTAGAGCAGTTCCAATTCATCAGAGCCCATGCTGTTCGAGAAAAAGATGGAGACCTCTACATCCTCGCACAAAACTTTTTCTATGAAAAGATTTACCCTAAGTCGAACTGAGTATAAGGTGTGACTATTGGATTCTTGAACTAAAATTTGACCCTATCTTCACCTTTGTTCTCAGCTCCACAGTCTGGATTGCTGACAGTAGGTGTATATGACAGTTTATATCGAGCCAAATTAGGAAACATACAGTAACGTCAAGGAAGTAGATACTGGCTGGTATGTCAGTGTTCTAAGTTTAAGTTTCAGGCATTTTTATTTTTCCTGGCTAAACTTTGGTGAAAGTTATAACCTCCTGCCTGGGAGAAAATATACATCACCTAAAATGAACTCATGGCAGGTCTAATCAAAAGGCTAAATACAATTTCAGAAAAGGTTCTGATACTCTCGTTTTTGATAAAGCATTTTTTCAACTAACCATGAATGAAGATGAGTCCATTTGCCTCTTCTGCCTTCACTGAGGGTTTGGGTTATACACCTCTACTGAATTGTGTTAATAACTGTTTGGCAGTGTGTACTTTGTTTTTGTGAGTCATGTCTCATGAAATTTATTGGAATGTTTAATCACATTTGCTAAGAAATGTTTCTGCTGTAGTTGGATTTGCCCATATTTATGTAGGTGGTTTTAATTTTTTAAATACTGATTAGTGTTAAAAATCAATTTAAATGACTAATATGGTAAAAAGATAAAGCATCAAAGCAGTATTTCTCATTCCTGTCTCCTCAATGTCTAATATTGGGAAGATACTTCAAAGAATACTGAGATTGTCTGAAGTTTTAGTTAAGATTTTTACACATTAATATCAAAAAAGTAAGTTTAGTATTTGTTTCTCCATGGGTTATTTGTAAAGCTGTAAACTGAGATATCGGTGACTCCGTATTATGACTCCATTAGTGAGCGGTGGTATGGGTAGGATTTTCCTACTTCTTCTGTACTTTTACCTGTAGACTATTTTTACTAAGGTGCTTTATAATGTGTTTTAAAGCATTGCATTTACAAAAAAAGGAAAATGCTGTAAATATTGCATATTTTATGTATTTGGACCAAAAGGTTACAAGTAATTAGACAAAAGTGGTTTTGCACCAATTTTATGTCAAGTAAAACCATCAGACCTACTGTTCTTGTATTTCTCATTTAACTTTACTGGTAAGACATCACTGAAATGAACTTCAATAAGCTTTCAATTTTGATACACAGTTCATTATTCATAACTTGAGGCAGTAATTGCAGTGGAAAGAGTACTGGACAAGGAGTCAAAAAACTTGATTTCAGGTCCTAGCTCTACCACTTACCAGCTGTGTGATCTTGGGCAAGTCACTTAACCTCTCTTTGCCTCAATTTCCTCATCTTGAAATGATAATAATACCTGCTGTACCTACCTCACAGGGCTGTTGTGAGGATTAAATGAGATGGCATGTGAAAGCACTTTGAAAATTGTAAAGCGCTATATAAATGTAAGGTATTATTATAGAAACATCTTTAACATATAGTTTCATAGCATTCCTTTTTTAACAAAGAAAGGGAAAAGTCTGCTTGTAAGCTGGTTGAAAAAGTTAATCTTGATATAAATTTGTGTTTGATACATATCCTCCCGGTGTTTTATCTTCCATGTTTCAGCAACGATTGAAATATGAAACACCTGTGAACTCTTAAAGCTTCATGAGCAGCTGCTTGAGTTTAGGAAGTTCCCTGTTAGAAATAGGCTTTGTTAGCTGACTAGGGTCAGGGAAACTTTGCTCTTCAAATTTGAAAGATGTTTCTGTTTTTATTTTACATTACTATTCAGAAATGGTAGCTATTTTATACCTATGGTTTAACTAAATATTTCTGAACAAGGCTTCACAGACTGTAAGCATTTTAGGTAGATTGCCTTAAAGGTTATGGGAGGGCATGAGGGAACACTTCTTATGAGAAAACATTTATAAACAAACTAGAGAAAAACTAAAAGAATGACAGGAAGAATCATTTTAGCACCCTTTCCTCACAATAATATAATATAAAAGTATTAAAAGAACATAGCCAGGCTTTTTATTTTTATTATTATTATTTGGCTTTTTTCTTTCTTTTTTCAAATTGATTTTTATAGGTATTTCCTGAAAGTGTATACAAATTATTTCCTTGCCCAAAAGTAAAGCACCACTTCAGGGTGGGGTTTGACATTACCTGCTAATGAACAAACCCCAGTATACAAGTTACTCTTGCACCACATGCCCAAATCTTCTTGAGGTGCATTAACTCTTTTAGGTAACTAGAGCAGTACTTTGTGAACTAGATCAGGAGGTAGGTAAACTTTATGTGGAAGGACCAGAGAGTAAATATTTTAAGCTTTGCAGGCCATATGGTCTCTGTCACAGCTAGTCAACCCTGCCATTGTACCACAAAAGCAGCAATAGACATTATGTAAACAAATGAGCACGGTTATGTTCCAATAAAACTTTATTTACAAAAACAGAAGACATCCCAGATGCAGACCATGGGCTACCAACCATTGCACTGGCTAAATCATTATTTATGGAGAAATCATCTTCGTATCTGTACTCTAGAGGCCTAAAAGAGTTTATATACTTCTAAAAGCTCCTAATACATCCAAAGAATTGCTTTCTGATTCGTGTAGTCTCTCGCACAGATTCATAAACTTTTATGACTTATATTGTTTCCAGGTGGGCATGTTTTCTTTCCCAGTTTAACAGTTCAGAATAGGGGCATTTGTTTTACCATATTTTAGGGTGGGTTAGGAGTATCCTTTCTGGAGACTGAGAAAGGGGTGGATTTAATTCCATCAGGTCCAGTACAGTACTAGGAGTCATAATACTTTATAATCAGTTAAATAAATAGAACCACTGAGACAATAATGTATTTTTTTAAAGTGGCAAATGTGGTTTTCTTTTTTCAGCCTTTGCGCTTTTTCAGTATTTTGACCATAGGGAGATAATTTTTTTATAATACAAAAGTAAATTAACTACTTGGAATTTTAAAGATAATGTTATGTGTGTATGTGAAATATATATATGTATGTTTATTTCCTGAAAGAGGAAAAGATACCTTTCTGTTCAACTTGTATCAACTCCTGTTTTCTAATTGCTGTGAAATGGCAACTGTTGATAAATTATTGTGATTGTTTTAAAATCTAATGGGAAGTAAAATATATTTTGATTTTACCCAACTTTAATCTGTAAAGTAGCACTTAAATATATCTGATAGCAACACTTAAGATATTGCATGGGGATTACTTTCCTGTCATCCATGTGCATTTGTGCAACTTCAAACATATTGGGTGCTTCTGAATTCCTGATGATTGGATTTAAACTATTGAAAATTAGATAGTTTAAACTTACTGATTTTTATAATTTTCTGATCTTAAAATTTGGTTAACGCCTATAATCTGTTGCTTTTTCTCAATATGTGTCCTATTGGAAATTCCTAAAATCATTGGTGCCATCAGTGATTTACAAACAATATTTTGATATTGCAGATGATTTGCTTACTGTATTTGCATTGTTAGAAAGAAAATAGTTTGTAGACAATGATTCTTTTTTAATAAAATCAAATAATTCTGAAAGCACTAGAGAATTTAACCTAAAGGCTGATTCCCAAATGCATAGCTGGCATTTTAATTTATATTCAAATCTACGTAGAGAACATCTGTGTAAATCATCTCACTGGATTTTCCCATTGGTCATTCCCAAACACACCTATGGTCCTAGAATCCTTATTATGAGAAGCTCCCTGTAACCTTTTATGTAGTTTGCCTTTAAGAGGCCCAGGTGCTTCTCCTTTATGATTTGAGTTGACCTCTTCATAAATTAGCATTGTTTACTTTCAGAGGAAGCAGAGAAATTGCTGTTACGGTTTTGCATCCGTTTACCCTATGCAGAGTTGCTGTATGATGCCAACTAAACTGCTCTTTAGGCAGCCTTCTGAGGAGAAAAGCAACCCTGTTTCAAATCCACTGCCAATTCAGCTCCTCTGGAGTGGAGCTTACTTTCTGATTACTTGGAGCAGGAATTTTAGAGATTGAAATGAATGATCATTTAGTCAGATTTATCCTGTAATTTCATGCAGCTTTGTGGCCTTTGCGGTACTATTTATAAAATGGACCCTGATGGTGATGAACTCTTTAAAATACATTACTGTTAAGCCTGTGTTGGGACATTGATGCTGTCTATCTCATTTTTTAGACAGTTTTTGTAGCTCTCTATTGAGAGGTATGTGAGCATCTCTGAAGCAGTGTTGAATGTAATTTTGGAAACATGGATTGCGTATTTTGACTTTTATTTTATAAATACACAGCTCAACAGTGCCTTTTTTTCCCCTCATAGTCCTGTTGGAAGATGCTTACTACTTTCTTCTCGCTCCCTGCCCTCCCCCACTCCATTCAGTTGATTCATTTATGCAATTCTGTTTCCAACTTGAAACCATTTTGTCACATCTGTTGGAGAGATAATCACTCCTTTTCCTTAACATTCTGCCAGCTTTCTGATGTTGAAGTGTTTCAGTTGACTACCTGATGCAAAAGCTATAAAATAAACACTTAGTGGGAAGGGGAAAAATGGTTTGGTGTCCTGTTTTAATATTTTCTTTTGTAGCGTTGACACTGATGGACATTTTCCAAGCTGACTCAGTGTTCAGTGTCAACTTAACTCTCAGGTAGTGTTGCCATCAGAAAAGCATGCATCATCATTGGTTTTTAATGATTGTATGGCTTGTGACAATATTTTATCTGGACTGACACGTCTCTGCTGCTTTTGCGTTGTACTTCATCGCTGGTAATAACATTTCAGATAGAAAACTTACAAAGTATATACTTAATTAGAAGAAAAAAGAAAAATAGACAAAGGGCTATTAGAGTAAAAAAGAAATGTGAAAGTAACTTAATCTAACATTTATGGCACAGTTTGGACATGTCCATAATTTTTTTTAGAACACACATTTCTGATTTTTTTTTTTTTTTGCCCTTAAAAAAGAAAGTCTCAATTACATTGATTTTCAATTCTTAGCCACTGGCTCATTGTTTTGAGCAATGCTTGATTGATTCTATTTATATTATATGATATTGGGTTGATAAAATACCAGTTCAGTGATGAATTTTCTTAACAGAATTTGGTGTGTACTTGCAGTGACAGAACAAAGAACATGGCTTGAGAGTCAAAGGGATCTGCATTTAGCAATGTGATGTCAGTAAATGGAGATAACAGGATTGTTGCAAAGGTTGGGCATGATGTATGCAAAGTACTGGGCAGGGTAGGCTAATAACTGCTGGTATTTACATGCTGTGCTGGAATAGTGTTACCAAGCTGATGTGCCGTTCTCACCCTGCAGAATACTAGTTTTGTCATTTCATAAATGATATTTTTATAAATATTTTTGAATGACTGTACTTTTTACTGATTATCTTAATACCACATCACTTACATACCTGTAGCATAGATATTCCTGGTTCTGATTCTTGCTGTTCTTTCCACATACAAATCACTCATTTGTACAGATTAAAGGGGGGAAATGCTGAGTGTTCTAAAGAAGATAGGACTTGCTTATTCCAGAAGTGACGGAGTTCATATCTTAGTATATTTGAACAGTAAGGACTGCTAAATAGTACACACATAAAACTCCGGATCCCAGGAGTAAAAGGATTTGCACTCTTTAAACAGAAAGGACAGCAGCAGTGTAAACAATAGGCTCTCAAGCTAAAAACTGAGAACATGAAAACCTCTGAGGACCTGACTGCAGTTGTCAAGAAAAGTAGAGACAAGGTTGGGGAGAAGCAGACAGATCTCAGGGCCAGAAACGCCAACATTTGGTGACAGGTGGGATATAATCAATAAATGGGGAATGAAGGCATTAACTTGGGTTCATAACAATGCATCTGTGCAAATTTTCAGCACCCCTTGCTTTTGCCTCAATTAGGCAATGATGATTACTTCCTATGTCAAAGCTTATAAAACAGACGAGCGTTTTCCCAAAGAACCTAGGATCACAAAGAAGGAATTCACTATCTCCCTATGAGATGTTTGGCTTCCTTGCCTCTTTTGCTCTTCCAGATTTTGTGACCTGGATTAGAGTTTAGAAAGAACCCCCTAGAAACTTTTCTGATGTCCTCTGGTTTGATCATGAAGGCTTCTAATGAAACACACCAACTCTAAGTCTCTACCTCTACTTCTCTAAACCTGAAGTTTAAAAATGAAAGTCTTGCCTGGAAATGTTTCACATCATTAGCACTGACAGCATTTACAGGAAAATAGATAAAACATATTTGGATTAATTTTCTTTTAGATCAAGGGTGTGGGCAACTAGATTTCTAGAGCCTTCAGCCTATCGGTGATGCTGGAAAAGGATGAGCTGTAAGTGCAATAACTGACCCCTGTCTAGGTTTTCTTGCTAAATACGCCCTCCATGAAACAGGCAACCTAAGTATTTTGAACTGTAAGAATGTTAAGAAATTTCTCTCCCTGAGCAGCAGATCCAAGAGTGATTATTCTGGGATTGTAGAATCAGTTCATTCTTTTCTTTCTTCCTCTCCCTCCGCTCTCCTTTCTTTCCAATTTAAAATCACTCAGTCTCTTAGTAGAAACTTAACATCAAAGAACTGTCAAACTTGCTAATTTGTGATTTTTTTTTAGCATGTGCCGCCTTAAAGTATCAAAGCTTTAACCTGTATCTAATTAAATATTAAAATCTGGCAAAGAGTAGACATACAGTCCCTAACTGATCTGGCTTCTGAACTTTGTTTTGCTTTCACAAATTGAACTAGTTTGACCTAAATCTGGGTATTTCATGTAGCATCTTGAGAGATGTATTTAAAGTGCTTGTGGCAATAACATTGCATTTGTATCCATTTTGATGATTCTGGGTGCCCTCTTGGTAAGGCAGCCAGGTTGTACTGTAAAACAAAAACAATGTAGAGGTTTCAGTCGTAGGTGTTTGAACCTGTTAGATCTCTCAAAATTGATTAGCTGAAATATACCTTTTCTGGGTAACTGAACTCACCCGTAATTCCATTTGAAGCGGGCAGAGCCTTTCTGAAAATGGCTGATCAGAAATGAGTGACATTTTATTCAACCAAGAGTTACCAGAGACATATTTTTTTTCCTTTAAAAGTAATTTAAAATTCACCAGAGGATTACTAATTAGGTCTCTAGGCATAGCATGGTTATCTGATCAGACTGTCGTGCCCATAAACAGTGAAAATGCAGCATGTTGATCCATTCTTGTCTGTTTTTAAAGGAGGCTGTGGACTTTAAACTCCTCTCTCGCAGGCTTGCTCTTTGTTTCGTGTGGGGGCTCTTTGAATAACACCTTAGATGAGAACAATGTTTAAGAAGTAGGCCAGTTATATTTTGCTTTTCTATTTCTACCATGCTAATGGCTCTCACTTGATCGTTTAATCACTGATCCAAATCCAGATGGAATTAGATGCCCCTTCCTGCTGTAGTCCTGCAGTCAGACAGTCTGTAATGTTTGATATGGATCTTCTGAGTGGACAAGATGAGATTAGATTAGTCTCTCTGGGAGCCAGCCCTATTCATTTTCTAAGAAAGTTATACTGGAGGCCTGAGGACTGCCAAGAGCAAAGTGGAAACAGAGCCCAGCCTTTTCCTCTTATCAAGATCCACAGTGGTTCCACATTAAGTAGTGGAGATTCAAATAATGAATTGGATCAGAAGCCAGGAAGGAGGTCCTTGCCACCCACGATTGGAATATGAACTGCATGTGTTACGACTTTATTACCTTTTCTTATTTTAATATATGACAAAGACTGAAATCTCTGGCATGGAGTAAGGCAAATTTTACTTTTGTGGGTTTTTTTTTTTTTTTACATTTAATATTTATCGAGCCCCCATTGTTTGCCAGGCACTGCACTACAGGCTCTCTGCACCATGAGCTTTAACCTTTCAATAATCCTCATATTCAATCCTTTACAACTGTTTAGAACTTTTTAATTTATAAGGTGCTTTCATTTCACATTTATCCTCTCATTAGATTCTCACATGCAAGGGTAGATACCATTATCCTCATTTTGCAATTGAAACTGACACAGCTAGTAGGTGGAAGATGGGCTCCCCAGCCCTCAAGATTCCTAGTCCATCAAACCCTGATGCCCTTCCTGCTATGTGCCTGTCTCTGAAAGTGAGCAAGGGCTGTAATACAGATTATACAATTGCAGTGGTTCTTAGGCTATAATCCTATCTCTGGACCAATAGTGTCAGCATCCCCTAGGAGCTTGTTGAAAGGCAGATTCTTAGGCCCCAGCCTTCTGAGTAGGACCTAGCACTATGTTTATTAATAAGCTTTCAGGTGGTTCTGACCAAGACTAAAGAACCACTGGACTAGAGCACCAGTTTACAGATGAGACGACTGAAACTCTAGCTGAGCTTAACCTAGCTAGTTAAGCAACGTAAGGCCTCTCATAACAAAAGTTATGCGTTAGGATGTGAACCCAGGTCAGTCTGGCTCCCAACACCATCTGTTTTCTACATTGGACTGCATTATAAATTATATCTTATATATATATTTCATTCTTGGTAAATTCCTCCCTGAAACGTCGTCTTGGGGGACAACAGAGCAGGTCAATGAGAAGAAAAAAGTCCCAATGTGCTCTTCTGGAGTAAGGCAACCAGTGCCACCCCTTTTAATGAGTTTCTATTTTCTTTCTGTGTGAGGTGAACGTTGGGGGCTAAGCCTCAGCGTGGCTACTAGCGTGCTCAGGAAATTCAGGGACAGAGCCGAGAATCCAAAATGGCTACCCAGACTAAGTGCATTTCATCTGGACTTTCTGGTCCCAGTGTTCCTTGGTCATACTTAATAGTTTGCTGTGATGGATTTAATGGCAAGAGGGCTCCTTGCCCTGGCTTGGCAATATCTATGGAGCTATGGGTTGACGTAGTGTGGAAATACTTGTGGCTACTTGGAAATCCCTGTTGCTGTCATCATTGGCAGTGCTTACCAGCCAAGATCCATAGTCTGTGGTCACATGCGAACTCTTCCAGTCATGCGGCTTAAACAGAAGTGTCCACCTGTTTCTCACAAATTCTACCTGCATTTTTTTTTTCTTCTTGAATCAAGAGCCCAGACCAAGGGTTAGTCGATAGCTCAAGGGACTTCCAGGGAAATCAGAACTGATCTTCGTGCATAGCAGTGCCGATAGGCTTCCTTCCACACACTGTGAGAGATCAGCAGGGCAGTGGACTGAGCCTTCAGGTGCAATGTGTTTCCTCCACACATTCTTTTTGAAAGAGGAAGATTGTTGCCCATGTATAGTGTACTTATGTGCTGGCACTGCACCAAGTGCTATGCATCTGTTAGCACTCATTTCATCCCCCCTTTTTTTTTGAGAGAGGATCTCAGTCTGTCACCCATGCTGGAGTGCAGGGGTGCAACCATGGCTCACTGCAGCCTCAAACTCGGGTTCATGTCTCAGCCTCCCAAAGTGCTGAGATTACACGCGTGAGCCCCCATGCCTGGCCTCATTTCATTCTCTTAATCTTCTGAGGAAAGTACTACTAGCGGCCCCATTTTACAGTTAGAATGAATTAGAAGTTCAGATGCTTTCTCTTTTTTTTTGAGACGGAGTCTCGCTCTGTCGCCCAGGCAGATGCTTTCTTGCAGTCACAGAGCTAGAAAGTGGTGGAGAGGATTCAAATCCAGGTCTAACTGCAAATTTTCTGCTCTTAACCATCTTGTAACATAGGCTCTGACAGCTATGACAGGCAGTGGTAGGGGGTTGTTTTGAAAGTCTCGCCATAGGCTGAGTGCAGTGGCTCACACCTGTAATCCCAGCACTTTGGGAGGCCCAGGCAGGGGGATCACCTGAGATCAGGAGTTCGAGACCAGCCTGGCCAACATGGTGAAACCCTGTCTCTACTAAAAATACAAAAATTAGCCAGGTGTGGTGGTGTGCACCTGTAATCCCAGCTACTCGGGAGGCTGAGGCAGGAGAATTGCTTGAACTCATGAGGTGGAGGCTGTAGTGAGCTGAGATCACGCCACTGCACTCCAACATGGGTGACAGAGTGAGACTCTGTCTAAAAAAAAAGTCTTGCCATATGTCTTTTCTGCCTCTTTCACACAGCCCCACAGGGCTTGGCAGCAGGAAAAGTGTGACGTAGGGCTATGGCAGTCACCCATGTGAGCTACAGCTATGGCTGCAACTTGGTGCAGCCTCTAACCATGAGGACTGGGAGTTTGGAGGGGCAAATTTGGGCCATTTTGTTTTCTTGAAATGCTTCCTCCTAGTCCTTAAATTCATTCCCACGTCAATAAATGGCAGTTAGTTATTCGTGGTGGTGGTGATGTCTAAAGACTAACAGGATTCCCAGATTCAGTGTTGGGAAAATCACCTTGAGTCCCCTTTTCAATGTGCTGGGGAGTGAGTACAGCCAAGTTCCAGTCATCAGTTCCCAGCGGTTCTGCCAGAGTGTCTTGTGAATTCTCCCAGGGCTCTCTGGTTTTAGCAGGGTCTCCATGTGCAAACCTTGCCTTTGCACAAAAGCCACCATGGCAGGAGGTTGACCAAGCTGTTCTGGGGAGGTGAAAGGTGCCGAGCAGTTAATGCTTCCTCCTAAGTGGAGGAGCAGGCTTGGCCCAGATCCAATATGGGCATCCATGCAAAGGCTGGTTGTCTCCTGGTGTCCATGCAGCCCTCCCAGCCATCCCCTCACTTCCCTCTGTGGCATACTGTTTACAGCTGTCTCCCTCCACGTGCCCGAGGGCCTTTCTGCAAAGAGGGGTTCAGAGATATCCAGGACCAGCTAGTCTAACCTTTTCAGGGTGGGAGAGCAGAGCAGAAGTTTTATAGTGGATACAAGGCCTGAAGCCAAAGGAGTAAAACCTCTGCCTCATGGGAGTCCAGGCATGCTTAGGTAGGAGGGGGTGGCAGGTGGGTAGGAGAGCCTCCTGACTCCAGAAATCTCGCTTTGTAAGTGGCACCTGCTCTGAGCTCCAGATATCCCTGAATTTGGTTTTGCCCTCTGTTCTTGCCTCTTCCTGTCTCTCTCCTCCTCCTCACTCAGTCCTTCACCACAACATTCCTTTTGTGTTTAGGGAGATTTCCTAGCACCTCCCTGGCTAACAGATCAGATCCATCTGAGTCACGCTGAGCCTCCCATTTACTAACTTAGGCCTCTGGAGTCCGGGTGGCCCAGGCTTCATGCCAAACCTGCTACTGCTAATAGTAATGCTATTATAATGGCTTTTATACTTAAATCTCCTTTCTTCTAGGAGCCCCAAGGTCTTTAACAAATGCAAGAATTACACTACTGTCCAAAAAATAGAAACTGAAGGAAAATACATTCCTTATTCCAAGTCTACTCCTTCATGGGCTTACATAGTTGCTTTGAAGGATGGATCTTTAAAGGTTCATAAACTTTGGTGGATGAGTGGGGTGGATAAAGGAGACAGGCTTTCTTATTGCCCGAGGCCCCACCAGTTTCACCATCTTATCTTTAGTTGGTTTTGTGGCTCAAAGACCTTGAAACTACATCGGGATGAGTCTAATAAACTGGTATCTTAGAAGAAGAGATAAGGTTCAATATGATTATGTTTGGCTCTCATACCCCCAGAGGTTATGGGTCTTAACAGGTGCTCACTGAGCTCAGCTTGTCGTTGCATGGTTTAGGACAGACAACAAAGATGACCTACAACAGATACTTTGAAGGATGGAGTCAGCTTAAAAGGCAAGCATTAGGTTTGGCTACACGCCCCTATCCTTAGCACCTGTGAAGATCTCAGCGTGCAAAGAGAAATACAGATCATGGCCCACTCCTCTATGCCTGGCACTGCTGGATGCAGAGGAAGGGAAGAAGCACTAGGGGTGGGCTTGGCTAGGACCTGCCCTCCTTTCAAGGGTCCAGCCACCTTGTTTAAAGGAAAGAGAATTCATCCTGATGCCAAGCAACATAGCTTCCGATTCTGACTGCACCTTTTCTCACCTGGCATTCCCTCAATGTCCACCAGGTTGCTTGCTTTCTGTTGGAGGAGAAAATGCTATCTAACTTTAAGTATTAAAATCTGATGATCTGACTCAAACTCATTCTTCACACTGATGCCAGAAAGCAAGTTTCTGTCTTCCAGAGAGAAAATTCATGTTGCTTCTTCCCTCAGAAAGTCTCAGTGGCTTCCCACCCACTGTGGGAAGGGGTGCGGCTCCTTTAAGGTAGCGTTCAAGACCTTCTATGCTGTGTCCCTAACTTCCCTTTCAGCCTTGTTTACCACCACAGCTCTCTGGTAGCCTGGACCAACCAGGTCACTTATACATACTTTCATACCTTTCTCCCTGTTCTTCTCCTAGTTCTCTATGGAAATCTTTCTCACCATTCAAGACCAAGCTCAAACAGCATTTCTCTGGGACAGGTTCTTTGATCCTGAAAGTCGGAATTTACTATTCCTGTCACTACACTCGCAAAGCCCATTGCTTGTGCCTATGTTCAATAATAGTGACATGGGAAGCACATGCTTTTTGAATAAAGACAGACTTGAATTTAAGTCCTGGCTCTCTCCTCTGTCATATGCTTTTTAGAAAATCACTAATCTCTAAGTTTCCTTGTTCTACCGAAAGTAAAACCAAAGCCAACTTCACCTTATGTGTTGTAAGAATTGAATGAGGTCATAGCTCTAAAATCCTTGGGAGAAGAACACTGTGGGTGAGCTAAAGGCATCAGCATTCCCTAATGTTGTGTTCTTGGTATTGTCCACCTGCCCTTCTTCCCCTTAGGTGGCAAACTCCAGACAAGGGCGTGTTCTGGCTCTTGACATTGACCCCATCCAACTCCAACACCATGTCTTGTATAGGGACACTCACTAAACATTTACATTGAAAGCACTTAATTTCTCACTTCCTCGGTTTCTCTATCTGGACAGTAGTGAAAACAGCAAAAAAGAACATTCTGGGCTCTAAAGAAAAACTCCCCAAATGCCCCTCCCAGGACGGAGCCTATTGTTAATTGGAAAATAAATAGTTCTCAGCTGAGCACGTCTTTTCCTTTCATGGGACCCCTGCGATGCTGTTTGGGAGACAGTTACAGCTACTTTGAGGAAATAATGACTGCCCCAAACTCCTTTGGAAGAATGTTGGGAAGATAAATGAGATAATCCACCTGACAGCTCTTTGAGCTCTTATGAAAAAGATACCCTTGAAATATAGGATACAGGTGTGGCTTGCTTTGGTATGTGAATTTTGGAGATTTTATTAAAATCTGAACCTACAAAACAGACAAATTAAGGGGTGAAAATTAGCATCGCAAACAGCCTCTTGGCTTGACAGAAAGATTCACAGCAGGATCCCTTTAAATAGCCAGCTCCCCTGGTGCATCTAAAATATGACTCAATCTATAAAGAATTTGATTTACATATACTCAGGGACACTTCTACTACAGAGGAGGAAGCACATATGTTTTTTATAATAAAAATCGATAACTTTGGGGTTTTAAAAATATAAAATATTTCTTTCTTCTCATCATCTTTAATCCTGCAGTTAACACTTCCACTGCTGGGAAGTCGCTCTGAAAAACAGCTGCATGTTCTGCAGAGGCCAGACCCTCACGAGCACAGCTCCAGGAGCGTGCAGGTAGAAAACAGCTGTTCTTGTTTGTTTGTGGTTTTTTTTTTTTTTTTTTTTTTGAAACAGAGTCTCGCTCTGTCGCCAGGCTGGAGTGCAGTGGAATGATCTCAGCTTACTGCAACTTCTGCCTCCCGGGTTCAAGCGATTCTTCTGCCTCAGCCTCCCAAGTAACTGGGAGTACAGGCACGTGCCACCACGCCTGGCTAATTTTTGTAGTTTTAGTAGAGACGCGGTTTCACCATATTGGCCAGGATGGTCTCGATTTCTTGACCTCGTGATCTGCCCGCCTCGGCCTCCCAAAGTGCTGGGATTACAGGTGTGAGCCATCACACCCAGCCCATTTTTTGAGGTGGAGTCTCGCTCTGTCACCCAGGCTGGAGTGCAGTGGCGCAAGCTCAGCTCATTGCAACCTCCACCAACTGGGTTCAAGCGATTCTCCTGCCTCAGCCTTCCGAGTAACTGGGATTACAGATACATGCCACCAAGCTCGACTAATTTTTTTTGTATTTTTTAGTAGAGATGAGGTTTTGCCATGTTGACCAGGCTGGTCTCAAACTCCTGACCTCAGGTGATCCACCTGCCTTGGCCTCCCAAAGTGCTGGGATTACAGGCGTGGGCCACTGCGCCCTGCCGGCTAAAGCATTTTTAACTCACTATAAGATTGAAAGCAAGTAGTAGACCTCTGACATCTGAAAAAGTAAAGGCCAGCCTTATTTAGAAGTGGGACCGTATGTGGCAGGTGCAGGAGCCTCTAGAAATGAGTGAGCTCATTGTTCAACTTTCCTCTTTGGGAGTCTCTCAGGGTGTGTGTGTGTGTGTGTGTGTGTGTGTGTGTGTGTGTGTGTGTGTACATGCATGCATGCATAACAGCCAGTGCTTGGAACAATCTCCCAAAGATGTCCACATCCTAATTCCCAGAACCTTCACGTATGCTATGTTACATGGCAAGGGGAAATTAAGGTTGCAGATGGAATTAAGTTTGCTAATCAGCTGACTTTAAAATAGGAAGATTTTCCTGGATTGTCCAGGTGGGCTCAGATTATCTAGTGTGATCACAAAGGTTCTTAAAAGATGGAAGAGGAAGATAAATCCGTGTCAAGTGATGCCGTGTGAAAAAGACTGGCCTCTTCAGTGCTGGCTTTGAAGATGGAAGTAGGACCAGCCTAGTGAGACCCATTTGGACTTCTGATCTCAAGAACTGTAAGGTTTTACATTCGTTTTGCTGTGAGGCACTAAATTTCTGGTAATTTGTTATAGCAGCCATAGAAAACAAATCTGGTAGTAGGGAGGTGGGTGGTAGCAGTGGTTATTGCAGCTTCACTGCATATTTCATGCTGAAGAGGCCCGTGTAAAATCTCTGATTGTTTTTGTAAACATGGATGCAAATTCATATTCAATTGCTACAGGCCCCATTTGTCTAGAACCGCATTCTAACCAGGAGGTGAGATGCAGGGGAAAACAGAAATATTGTGGGCTGGCCCTTGAACCATCCTGTGTGCCACACAGGAGAAGACCTAGAATTTCCTCTAATGACAATGACTCCTTTCTTCTGGTTAACTTCCCACTTGTAGGTTACCCCACAAAGCCAATGGCACAAGTATGAACAATTCCAGTTTCCTCCCTTCCTCAAAATTACTGTCTCTAGGCCCCTCCTCTGGCTTCAGCAGCTCCCTCTCCATGCAGAGCCCTGGTTCTAGCCGACCAACCATCTTGGAGCTCCTCTATGCCTTCCAGCCCTTCCCTCAGTTCCTCCAGAGCAAGAGGATGAGGTGAGCTGGCTGGCCTGCGTGAGCATATCCTAGAAAACGGTTTCTGTTGGAGGAGCAATGGAACACTGCTCTGCCTTTGACAGCCGCCTGACCCCTGAAGCTTCAACACGCTTGTCTCCCTCACCTGCCGCTGGTGGGTTGCACTCTTGCCACTTCCATTGATGACCCCTTTGCTCCTTCAACTGAAGTCTGCACCCGCTCCCACCTCCTCTCACAGCCTCAGCTCATCCCTGATGACTCAGATCAAGTTTTCTTAGGATGAAATGAAGTGGGGTGAAGCTTTGTCTGCTGCTTAGAGTTCAGGGAATATCCAAAACAATCTAACAGTCACACCACCCTGACCAACTTTGTGACCTCATCCACATGAGGAGAAAGCAAGAATCTCAACAGCTGAAGTGTGCCAGAAACATTATGTTTTGTTTTAGTGAATCAGTGTAATTTCCATTTCAAGTCCCCATTTGGCTTGCTGATTGACAATGTCAGTTAATGCTGGATAGTCTTTCTCTGGCTGGGGGTTGTGTCTCCATTGTGGGTGGCTTATTACTATCACAGCAGCGTGCGTGTGTGTGGGTGTGTGTGTGTGTGCGTGCACGTGCACGCACACACACACAGAGGGGCCCTCTGACCCAGGTTGTCCGTCCACACTAGCCTCCCAGGTCTGTATCACCCCATCCCACTCTTGGTCACTGATACCCACAGGTTTGTGGCTGCCCTCTCTCATCCCCCACTGCAAGGTCTGTACAGATTTGAATCTTTCTTAAGTACTTCTGTGTCCCCTTTTGCGGGCCTGTAGGGAATTCTGCTACGCCTCCATCCCATACCCTACACAACTACTGGGCTGTGGGAATTCTATGGGGCTGTCACAGGCCTCTTGATCTGGGCACACCAGGAATCATTTTCTACTCTGCTGCTCCTGTCCATGCTGGGCACCCAGGAAACAGACAGTGGTGTCTTTGCTCTTCCATCTCAGAACCTCTTTTGTTGTTGTTCTTTTATTCCCCTCCATCCTCCAGGGGGCAGCAGTAATGCAGCTCTTTCTCAGGGACCCCACTGAGGAGTCCTCTCTTTCCTTCTGCTCTCCTTTGGAGACTCCATCTCATCTTGGGTGGTGAGTGAGGAGGATACACCAAATCTTTTGTATCTTTGACAGACTTCACTTTTGAATCTCAAAACCCAAACAGTTGGATGTTGGGTGCTTTAGTTCCACTGGGACAACTTTTCTTTTACATAGAAATGCCACATGTGGGAGGGTCACTACACAACAGCGACACTAGTGAATATGTCCCCGTGTTGTCCCCATATGCGGCAAATGGGTGCAGGGGGCCGCCTGCCACTCGCTGTGCAAAGACTACCCACACCAGGGAAAAGCAGAGCCTGTGCTCCATGAATCTGCAATCATGAGCATCTAAGCTTAGAATATCCCACTCTGTTGCAAGTGAAAACATGTAGGTGTATCTCTTTGGCCCAACTCAGAAGGTAGATGTTTTCTCCCCTTTGTTAATACAGTCACTTGGCAATTTCAGCTTTCTATGAACATTCTTCTGGAAAAGAATCTCAGCTCGTTGTGTAGTTAAGTTTATTCAGCACATAAATCTCTTAAAATCCATGCCCTTAAATGTTTATGGTCATGTGGGATATTATCAGTGTCAGAGATGGGCAGGGTTGAAGGCATTTGGGGTCAGACTACTTTCTTTTAATCTTCTCCAAACATTTTAGGTTTGGCAAAACCTGAATTGCATTTTGCCAAGCCCCTGTGCCTGTAATTTGTAAACCCCTGTGTATTTTCAGGGAAATGTAGTCCATATGTTTCTGATTGATTTACACTTAACTCATCTAAACGTTGTTTTGTTAGTGTTATTTGATGTCCAAAGGGCCTCAGAGCCTGTTTACATCTGTCTAAGCTGCTCGTTTTCCTCCCTGAGACTCAGGAAGATCTATTTTGCCAAGAGTAAACTAAGTCAAATACTGCACCGCCCCTCCCCACCTCCACCCCCCAGGATTGGATCAGACTTGGGTTGAATCTGACAAAGAGCTGAGGAAGTTGCACTGGGCTTTGAAGTTGACCACTCTACCCTACACTTCACCAAGAGGAATCAGAGCACAAAGCCTCCTGCTTGGGGACTGTGACCAACAACATGAATACAGAGAACAGCTCCTAGGCCAGGCCAACTTCCCAGCCTGGCCCTTTTCCTTATGGCACTGACATTCAGCTGCAGCTAGCCACCACCGACCTCAACAGGCCCTTCCCTTATGACTCTTTCATCCAAGCTTCAGTGGGAAGGGTGGAATAGATTTTATACAGTGAATGAAAGCGATCAGGCCTCTTGCTAGATCTGTGATAACAATCTCATAGAGCAAGAGTGTGGTTTTAAAATGAAACAAAAGAAATCCTTAGCTAGTGCCCCATTTCACTGAACTTTAATTTTAGATAGCTTGCATTTGCCTTGCAAATGAGTCCACAAATTACCAAGCCACAGCATTTAAAACCATCCTGCCCACTGCCAGAAGGAGTATGCCTGGCAGAACCGATGAGGCTGGCCCCCTACTGCTCCACCACCGTAGAAGTGAGTTATAGGAGTGATGCTTGAACTGAGATGGCATTCCACAATTTTGGAAACATGATGGCTAGGGATGGGGACAAACTCACTGCAACTTTATGATTCAACATTGAGGGAAATGGCGTTTTGTTTTGAAAGAAGCGCGGTGGCTCATGCCTGTAATCCCAGCACTTTGGGAGGCCGAGGAGGGCAGATCATGAGGTCAGGAGATCGAGACCATCCTGGCCAACATGGTGAAACCCTGTCTCTGCCAAAAATACAAAAATTAGCTGGGCGTGGTGGCATGTGCCTGTAATCCCAGCTACTCGAGGGGCTGAGGTAGGAGAGTTGCTTGAACCAGGGAGTCAGAGGTTGCAGTGAGCCAAGATCATTCCATTGCACTCCAGCCTGGTGACAAAGCCAGACTCCATCTCAAAAAAAAAAAAAAAAAAAAAAAGCAGCACTTTAATGTGTATTTGGTTGTGTTCAAGCAAACTCTATTTGGAATGGAGGTATTTGAGACAAAGAGGAGCCAAGTAACTCTATAAAATAATATGACGGGTTGTCTTGTCTATATGCAGAGTTGCATCTCAGAGATAATTATTTCATTGGACTTGGAGGACCCTCTGGGAGATTTCTCTCTTTTTTGGACCCCAAAATGTATCAGGGAAGCCAGATTCTAGGTAGAAGGAACATGGTCAAAGCATTTGGGGAAAAGCAGACTGGCCCCTGAAATGTGGGACAAATTAGGAGTTAAGGACAAAGATGGCTAGGACTTCCTAGCTCTAAGGTTTAAGCTTTCTGTTTCTATTTTGTAATTCCCTTTTGCTATCTTTGAGCTTTCAGAAAATTCCAATCAATATTGCAGTCTGGTCTTATGTTCTGGGAGACTAAAGGAGGGGTCTGGGTCTATGCAGTGGGGGAGCCAGCGACTGGAGAAGCCAGGGGTGGCTTAGAGGCAGTGGAAAAGTTGTCCATCCAGGGCAACCTGATATGGCAAACAGGCCTGATCTTTGGAATGTGGATGCATTCCTGGGTGATTCTTAGAAACACCTGGGGTAGGAGAAGCCCACTAAAGACTGGCTTTCCTTCAGCCTCCTGGGATAGGAGCTAAGGTTGTAGCTATTTGCATGTTAAGGGAAGAGTCGAGCCTTGAAGGCTGGAGAACTTGGGGACATGAGTATCACATCAGTGTTAACTCTGGTGGGTGGCCAAGTGGCCATATTTGCATGTCTCACTTTCAAACTGGGCAGCAGTGGTGCTAGCACAAGATCCCTCCTGCTGGAGCCTCTGCAGAAGACCAGGCAGCCTGCTCTCCCACAGTCACGTGAGCAGATGTCCTCTCCTGCCTCCATGAACCATCCCGTGTGGTTACCTGGATGCCATGATATCCCCCTGCCCCACCGTAGTGCTTTCTCTGAACTGCATTTTAGAGTGAAGCCATCAACCTCCACTGAAGGCTGAGAAATGTGTCTTCTGTAAGCATGTTGTTGAAGCTGTCATTTGCAACCTTAAAAGTCTCCTTTTGGTGGAACTCTAAGGAGACACTTCTTCCTCATCTTCGTATCAGAAGGAGTAGTTCAGCTCCTCGGGGGCTGGCTTCTTTTTTTTTTTTCTTTTCATTTTTAAGTTACAACTTTTTAGAATTGTGGTAAAATGCACACGACAGAAAATTTACCATCTTAATTGTTTTTATGTGTGTAGTTCTGTGGCAGTCAGTGCCTATACTGCTGTGCCACCCTCACCACCATCTATCTCCTGAACTCTTTTCGTCTTCCCAAATGGAAACCTTGTACCCGTTATACAATAACTCCTCATTCCCCTTCTCTACACTTCCTGGCAGCCAGCGTTCTACTTTCTCTCTCTGTGAATTTGACTCCTCTGGTTACCTCCTCTAAGAGGAATCAGACAGTATTTGTCTTTTTGTGACTGGCTTATTTCATGGTTCTGGTTTGTTATGATCACTGAATTCTCTAACAAATCAGATGTCTCTCCTCCCCCCATCTTTTTGCTTTGCCATGGCAGCTAGAAAACAAAGGCAAATCTCTGCCTGATCCAAAATAAGCATATGTGCTAGAAATTTAGCTAACTTTATTTCATTATTATTATTTTTTTTTGAGATGGTGTTTCGCTCTTGTTGCCCAAGCTAGAGTGCAGTGGCACAATCTCAGCTCACTGCAACCTCCGCCTCCCAGGTTCAAGCGATTCTCCTGCCTCAGCCTCCCAAGTAGCTGGGATTACAGGCGCCCGCCACCATGCCTGGCTAATTTTTGTATATTTAGTAGAGATGGGGTTTCACCACATTGGCCAGGCTGGTCTCGAACTCTTGACCTCGTGATCCACCCACCTCGGTCTCCCAAAGTGCTGGGATTACAGGTGTGAGCCATCCCGCCCAGCCCACTTAGCTAACTTTAAAGGAGACTGGTCCATGCAGGCCATGAAGGTTGAGTACGGTGTTTGCAGTCAGGAGACCTCAAAACCTGTCACTGCCATTCACTAGCAGCGTGGCTTTGGGATAACTGATTCACCTCTCTGAAACTCCATTTCCTGCTGTAAAAGAGGGATAATAATACCCTTCTTTCAGAGTTGTTGTCAGAGTAAGGGAGTAGCCACAAAGTTAATAACACGTTGTTTTTACAATAATCATTATGGAGAAAACTGATTATTAGACATTATCCCCTGAATCCAGCTCTTTGCAGCAACTTTGTGTTTCCTCTCTTGAGTTAATTTTTACAAATCTCAGAGAATTAATGCTGAAGGACTTTAAAAGGTCGTCTGGACTATGGTTCCCAAAGCTGACTGACATCAAAGTCACCTGCAGAGCTTTAAAAGGCATTTAAAGTGGAGGCCAAGGACCCTGTATTTTTCGGTAGCTTTCCTGGTGGTTTGGCTTTGTCTACTGATGGACATTTGAGCTACCCCTGCTCTAGACCCTCTCTCTGCTATTTGCCGAGAACATTTTTCTGCTATTTCAGGCAGGTGAAAACCCATCCCGTGTTTACAGTTTTCACCAACCAGGACTCCACACCCTGCTGCAGAGTTCACATAGTGTCTGATATCCTCGCAGGGCTCCACTCTTCCTTTTGCATTCTCTGCTTATGTCTCCAAAGATCTTGAATGGCTTGTGATGACTGTCCAGCCAGTTTCTTTGTCTCCCAATCTGGTTACTATCATGATCGTCTCCTTTGGGAGATGGATTCTACCATTTGTCTCTTCTCGTTATTCTCCGAGGCTAGAGGTTTGCTAGACTCTAACTTCAACTCTTCATTCCTTCCCCACACTTTCTCCCGTCTGGAGTTTGGGTTTATTTTTCTTCCTGCCTAACTACTCCTAATATACTAAGTCAATAAACAGATTCTCTGTGGTTACATATGGCAAACAGCTGAAATTTACAGTTGAGAGTAAAATTTCCTCATTTGGGAAAAAACCCATCATTTCACAGATTTAGAAAGTGGTCATTCTGATCTCCAGGGCAAATAAAAAGTGTTTTATAACCTTCCACAAAAGCTTATGCCTTGATTAAATTTTTATTATGAATTATTAATTAAACCAAGGAAATGCAGAGGCCTAAACCATTGCTTAAATTTGCTCCAGATTGAGACACAAACCAAAGGCGGCAAGAAACCCTGAAGGGGAGGTTTAATGATGAGCAACACATATAAAACTATCTGCACACTTCCATCTGCCAAAGGCTCCAAACCAGCCATGTAAATGAGCCCATGTGCCCACACCCAGACAGAGGCTGGCAATGGGCCTGGAAGAAACAGGACCTCCTCGGCTTCTCTCTCCTGGGGTCTGTGTTTGGGGCACTGTGCTGTTAGAGACACAGGGGCTTATCTACCTCATGAGCAGCTATGGTTAGAGGGAGTAGCTGGTAGTAGTTCAGAAAAGCAGCCTGGTGTCTTGGAAGCTGAGCCAGAGGTCAGGAGAAGTGGGTCACTGCTCTCTGGATGGAGTGATTGATCCAACCAGAGCCAACCAATACAGTTGTGCAGGTTACCTGGAGGCCGGGCCCAGTGGGTGCTGACATCCAGCTTATATCCTACCCACCAAGCCTTGCTCCTTGCTGTAGAGCTGCGCCCACTATGAGGAGGGAATACCTTTTTCTGACTTGAACAAGGGAGTCTCATGGCCTTGCTTGGAGGCTGACAGTGTGTGTATGGGGTGAGTGGGAGGGATGGGGCTGCATTCTTCTTTCTCTTAGAACACAGAGGTGTTGTTTGGGCAAGTGGTAGCCTAGAACTGAACCAGTAGATACTGGGGATGCAAAGCTGAACAAGACTCTCATTCAAAGAGCTCAGAGTACCTTGATGAAGCAGACAGATATGCAGAGTATTCTAACATGTGGGGACAAGTACAGGATAAGTGCTGTAACATGTGGGGACAAGTACTGTACCCAGATGGGACTGGACAGTGGGGAATCAGAAGCTTTCTTGGGGATGATGTCTAAATGAGTCTTGAAAAGTTGGAAGTTGGAACGGGTTGGGATGAGGGTCTAAAGAGTGAGAAGGCACTGAAGGTAAACAGAACTATGAGATCAAAGTCATGGAGGATGAAGGAGCATGGTCCAAGAACTCTCAGGGAAGACATGGGGATTCTGTGGGGGTTCCCCACTTCATGTGGTTGCAGTTGAAGACATTTTCAAGTATGAGCAGTTATTCAAATATGAACCAAATGGGCGATGCCCATTCCCCTCCCCAGTGACCAAGACTGGAGGGCTTGAGAACTCCAAGTTCCCAGCATGATACTTGGCGTCTGAGTGCTACTTTCTTCCCCTTCCTCATTTCCTCCTGCCCTTTCATTTTTATTTTTTATTTTTTATTTATTTATTTTTTTTTTTTTTTGAGACGGAGTCTCGCTTTGTCGCCCAGGCTGGAGTGCAGTGGCCGGATCTCAGCTCACTGCAAGCTCCGCCTCCCAGGTTCACGCCATTCTCCTGCCTCAGCCTCCCGAGTAGCTGGGACTACAGGTGCCCGCCACCTCGCCCAGCTAGTTTTTTGTATTTTTAGTAGAGACGGGGTTTCACCATATTAGCCAGGATGGTCTCGATCTCCTGACCTCGTGATCCGCCCGTCTCGGCCTCCCAAAGTGCTGGGATTACAGGCTTGAGCCACCGCGCCCGGCCCCCTTTCATTTTTAATATGAAAACACTTTAATATGAAAACATAAAATATATACATCTGTGTATCTTTCATAACTTTCAAAAAAGAGCTAAAAAATGTGAAGTGAAGGGTAATAGCATGATGCTTTGGCCACGGTCGGCTCCCCATGATTTTGTGTCCCTGCTTCTGGGCTGGCTTCTTAGAGCGGATTGTGATTGTGCCCCAGCAAGAAGCTGGCCTCTGGATCAATCACTGCAGAAACAGTCAGGAAAGGGGAGCTTGCCTCAGTAAGCAAAAGTCACCATTATCTGATTATCTTTAGGGATTCCCTACTCTCTGGATAGCTAGTCATGACTAGAGAAGATTCTGCATGGAGACAATATAACATTTATTTGGCTTTTATTTTTACTGAATTCAGTGCTCAAGGACAGTGGCACATTGACAACACTGCTTCCTAGCATGACATCACATAAATAAGTTTGAAGATACTGCTTAATAAGAACCCTTTAAAGATAAGAGAAATGGTAGAAAGAATTGAAGGATGCTATTTCCTTTTTAATATCTGCCATGAATCATAGTCCAGAGAGAAGACAGAAAGCCAAGGCACGCAGGGACCAGGCACTAGCACAGGGGTCAGGAGGTGGGTGTTCACAGGGGGTACAGCTCAGATCCCTGCGTTTGCTTTGGCCTGAGGCTGGGCAGACAGGAACATGGAAAGCTATGGAGCTGGTCTGAAGGGTAGGGTGGGGTGGTTAAGCCTTTGCTGGCATATGGCTTTGCAATCTCGTACACTGAATAAATCCATCAGAGCACTGCATCCACTCACCCAATTAGCCTGCACCTCATGAACACCTATTGTGAGGCCAGCACCATGGGGAAACTGAAAGAACCAGACATTCTACCACCACGGAGGAATGACCTCACCCTGGGTGGTAACTCTTCCCTTCTGCTCACCTACCCAAAGGGAAAAGAAAGTGCAAGGTTCCTAGTTTACATTGAGTTTCTTGAGGGAAAAAAGGCTCTTGGTAAAACAATGCCTTATTCCTTTCTTTTGGAAGTTCCTTCTGCAGAATACAGCTTAATTGTGGGTCCCCAAAAGGCCCCCGAAGAATTAAAAAAAAAAAAGGGTGGTGTCAGGTGAGGGCTTTAGGACATAGAAGGTCACTTTTGGTTGTTGTCCTGTTGAGCCAACTGCTTTACTAACTGGAGTTAGTAAACTCGCTCAAGCTGGAGGGTGAGGGAATGGGTGGGGCTGAGGCTGGAGGTTGGTCAGTAGTTGACCCCCAATGATCTTGTTTGAGGAAAACTCCTGTGATCCCCCATCAGAATATTTTGAAGGTGGAAGAGTCTTCTGGTGGGAAGGGAGAAGAGTGGGAGGAGGAAATAAGCAACGGGCAGCTTCCTTTCTTGACAGATGGAAAATAAAGGGCCTGTCCACAGCTCGGCGAACTGCCGTGGACCTCCCAGCGGGGCTGCTTTCTGAGGCGATGGTCTCCTCGCTCCTTAGCCAGGCTGGTGGAACCAGCGACTGACGTTGGAAAGGAGTTGGAGGATGGAGGTTTGTGGCCAGCGAATGAGAGGTGTGGGGGAGGGGGAAGAGGAAAAATGTAAGGGAGGGAGATGGTTCTTCAATGAAACCTCTGGCCTCTTTTAAACCATAAAGAGGTCTGGCTGGTTTGATTCCAGTCCTTAAAATAGCTCAGTAGGATCTTAGGGATTATTTAGGTCAAATCGCTGAGAGGTGAGGAAACTGAGGCCCAGAGGTCCCACTTGCCTTTGGTCATGGGGTGAGTATGTAGCCCAGCAGGGTCCCAACTCCTGTGAGCTGCGATTCATGCTGTTATCTTTGCTGGGGAGGCCTGAAGTTCCTTTAGCTTGTCCCTGATGAAGCAGAGGAAGAGCCCACGAGGAAAGCATTCATCTCAGAGTTAGGTGACGTTGGCTTTGGGGTCTAGTTGCCCATTTCTTCCACTTGCCAACATCTTTCCCAAGCCTGCCAGACCGGGGCGCAGTACCACCCCCTTGCTGCCAGACAGATGGCCTGTCCTGGGAGCAGGAAGGGGAGTTCAAGGCAAGCAAGGCCCACTGGGAGCCCCCTGCTAGAAGTGCTCTCCCCTTCCTTCTTTTGGAGGTGGCAGTTACTGGGCAGCATGACCCTGAGGAGGAGATAAGCTGCCTCTGATAGGAAGGTTTTATCTTTGAGGTTATTGCAAATGTGCCTGACTCCTTCATCTGGTTCTGTCCGGATCTGAACTGGTAGCCAGATAAACTGTTTGCAGCCCCATTTCATGTATTTATCAAGTCTAAACAATTGTCAGGAGGCAATTATCCCCCCAGGAAGCCAATGGCAGATAAGCAGTGCCCCGCAGTCTGGTTCCAACCATGGAATCCGTAAGTTGTCCCTCCTTGCCCTGTGCAGATTTTCTCCTCTGTCCCTGCTGCTCTAAATTTTAAAGGAGGTTTGATGTTCCAACACATTTGTTTTGGTGTTCTTTGCCCATAGCCCCAAATAAAATCTAATGGTTTTTATAGGTGGATAAATCCTTTTTAAAGGCTCTTTTGTTATCACCACGGGGTTTGTGAGCACTAAAACTGGGTTTTAAGGGATCAGTGAAACCTTAGAATCACGGTTTGCTGTATCTGGAAGGAACTGTGACCACTCGGTACAGCCCCTTCAAGCGGTAGATGAAGAGGTTGAAGCAGGAAGGGATTTGATGGCTTGTGAAGGGAACGTGCTCTTCAGAGTTGGGCAGACGTGCAGCTGAAGCTTGGTCTGGCCACTGATCTGCCGCCCAGCCTTGGGTAAACTCCTGGAGCCCGTTTCCTCACTGATTACATGGCGATACCAATCCAGACTCCACAGTATTGTGAGAGGTAGTAAAACTCCCTCTGGTCAAGGTCACACAGACAGCTGCGGGGCAGAGCTAATACCAGAACCTTAGTATCCGGGCTTCCAGGTCTTTATCCTTTCCATTATTCTGCAGGAGGTCTTCAGGCTACTGTTAAATAAAAAGTAAAGCTTCTACTTTGTCCCACGCAAAATTCTAGTTCAGTGTTTCCCAGACAAAGCACCTCCA
Source organism: Macaca nemestrina (assembly GCF_043159975.1). NCBI lineage: Eukaryota > Metazoa > Chordata > Mammalia > Primates > Cercopithecidae > Macaca > Macaca nemestrina. Next base: position 146,522,647 of record NC_092125.1, on the reverse strand, counting down.
GCAGGTCTGAGGCTCAGTTCTATGTGGGGACTCATGTTTATACGATGATAGCATCTATATTTTTTCTGGATGAACTAATAATCGACTTGCCATTGTATTTAGGAAAAACCAGACATCACCTCATGGACGTCTAATTGAAAGGGACCGTCAGTTATTCCATTCATTCTGGCAAATTTTCTTTTTAGCTTTGGTTGCAGCAGGAAGAGAGAAACGTCTGGGGGCTTTTTGTCTGGTGGAAAGGCATCACTGGTCCACAGCCGGGGACCCCTGGATGACCCATCCCAAGGTCCCAGCCCCAGTCTGAAGTCCCAGGGCTGGTCGCAGGCCGACCTTGCAGCCCTCGCCAGAGCGTTGTCTGCACCTCGGACACTAGGTGGCGCCACAGGAACATCCTCGCGGCCCGAGGCGCGGTCGCAGCCGGGGAGCACTCACCGCGGTGCTGTGGAATTTTCTGTTTTTTTTCACGCAACGTCAGGCGTCCTGCTGGCGCCCTCTCGCCACCGTGCCCTCCCGTCAGAAGCCCGGCTCCTAGCCGGGGAAGGCCGGGTGCTGGTCTGCCAGGAGCTGGGACTTGCGCCCCATGGAGTGTCGGGAGTCTCCAGTGCCACGCGTTCAACACCACAGGGCCAGGCTGTTTGCTCCCCATCGGTCGCTGCCCCCAGCACCCCGGGTTATTAAGGACTCATTAGTTTGGAGCGGCATCATTACAAGGGTGTGGGGTACTACATATACTCCGTATTTTTCTATTTTCGAAAGGCTGCAGGCGCGATGCACAGTGCGCTTGAACAGTGCGGCCTCGTGCTAGCCGGAGGAGCGAGCAGGGGCCGGGCAGGGGCTGCTCAGCCAGGCGGTCCCCGCGCGGCGGCCTCGGGAGGCCCTGCCGTCGTCCTTCACCGCTGGAGGCGGGTGCGGGGCGCTTCCCCTCCTCAGGGCCCTCAAACCGCAAGGGAGTTTCCACTTGCCAGTCGATGGTCGTCCTCTCCCATTCCCGGCTGCATCTCCATTTACCCGTCACCCATTTCCTCTGCCCATCCAGGCTCCTTGGCTCCGCTGGGGTCTCCGTTCCCTTCTCCCGGTCCCCCCGCCAGGTCGCGGCTCCTTTGTCCAGGACTCCGCAGGGGCTTCACCCAAGGGCGCTGGTTTGGGCCGGATCTGGGGTCTCTCGTCACTCCCAGGCTTCTTCCACTTCCGGATTCTGGAGAACCGGGAATCAAGTCCTGCGCGTGCCTCTCCTTCCTCCGTGCTGAAAGCACACTTCAGGCACGCTTCCTGTCCGCCCAGGCATCAGTTCTGACAGAGAGCTGAGAACAAGGAGTTTCTTTTTCTTCCCCCAAAGTTGCCTTTTGTAAGGACTATGTCTGCACCAGGGCTTGATACATGTTGCTACTCCTGGGAGTATGAGACTGGGAAGTTGATGGAAATGTCAACATTAGCTTTAATGGTGAGGCCAAAGGGAGAATGGACCCAGCATCAAGCCTGGGTAGAGGAGAACGGGAGAGGGAGGACCAGAACCAGGGCCCCCCGTTCACTGCCTTGGGGCGTCTGAATCCTGCCTTTGCTGTTGGTGAGCTCTAGGACTATGGGTAAGTTGGTTAAATTTGAGCCTCAGTTTCCTGTTCTGTCAAGTGGGAATACAACTCCCTAGCTCACAGAGTTGTGGTGAGGATTATGAACTATTATGCATCTACAGTGTCCTCCCCGCACGTGAAAAGGCTCAGTAAATGGTAACTGTTATCATGGTCCAATCTAAATTTCCGTGCTTGCCTTTCACCAAATTGATGTTACAGAAATCAAAAGGTTCCTGTTTTTCCCACCTTGTTTGGAATTAGGAAAAACTTTCCCTGCGCCGTTAATGTTTTATAGGCCTCTTCTCTCCAAGACAGAAAGGAAGAGAGGGTAACGGGGCTTATTTTTTTCTCCCAGGACTCTTGAGGAAGGATTCAGGATGCGGCTGTGCCACTGGGGATAAAGGGTATAACACTGGGGCAGGTCAGCTTCCTCGTTGGTACAGTGGGACTCTTATACAGGCCCCTTTCTTTCCAGCACCAGATACTGCTACACCATCTCATTGGCATGGACCTATATGTGGCAGCAAGTCCATCTCATCGCTTTTGGTGAAAGTCAGCACAGTTTGTAAAGATTCTCATTGTGAGAATGGGTAAACCACCCCTTTTATTAAAAATCAAACCAGAGATTCCTTTACCTATCAGTACCTCCTGCTGCTAAAAAGCAGCAGCTAAAAAGCAGCAGGAGGTATTGATAAGGGAAGTCCTATCTAATTTACTGGTTTAGAGAATGACTGTCCTCATTTTAAGAGTTAAACATTAACCCCATTAACACCTCTGAAAAACCCTCCCAACATGTTTATCTCATTGACATCATGGGGTTGGAGGTCACTGTAGACGAGGAACTGGGACACCAAAAGGAGAAACTCTGGCCACCCTTGCACCCTGTTTCCAATGCTGGTCCAGCATCACCCACAGATGCTAAGGAGCGCTGGAGACCTTACCAGCCCCTGTGATTGGTCACCTTACTCTTCCATGGACAGAGCAATGAACTTAGATTCCTGCTGGGATCCTTTGAGGGCAAGCATACCCTTCTTCCAGCTTGTACTGTGAACTCCGCTGCAGCCATAAGGACTGTCTGTGACACTGAGCCCGAGATGACTGGGCCCTGTGCTCCCTCCCGGCCCTACAATCCTTGGCCTGCCACAGAGAACTGAGCTCTTTTATTAGCACCATGAATGTGACTGATACAGCTAGCCATTCCCTCGAGCGAATGACTCAGTTTATTAATGCTCTGCTAAAGATGGCTTCTTTGCTTGCCAGCAGCCTTAAACAGTATTTCATTAAAACTGGCTTAATTATTTTGAGAAGACGGCCCAATTAAAAGCTATACACTCCCTCTATGTAAGTGTTTATACATAGAGCTGTATATATAATACATATTTGTAAGTGTGTGTATGTATATGTGTATGTATGTGTCTATAAATATATAGGCTTAGCAATTTAATTACATGGGATAAATTGTTGGAAAAAATACCCAGGAGCTGGTCCCCTTTCTGTTGCCAGATTCAGAGTAGAGGCCACCCCTCTGCTCTGGGAGAGGCTGGTGTTGGTGGTCTCTCAATGACTCCGCCATGAAAGTCCCAACTGCACAGAGCCCTGCCCCAATTTCAGGAGCCAGCAGCCTCGGGAGAGGCGGATCCTGACCTCTGCTCTGCTCTTGGGATGGCCTTTCCCTTCCCAGCAGGGTTGAGATACTTGGGCTGGGAAATGTTGTGGCAAAGTGTTTGCCAAAGCTCGGGAGAGACACAGACTTGGAGCTTTTTGTTTCTGGAGCTGGCTGTCTAGCTTTCCTAATGAGCAAATATGTTCTCTTTAAGGAAACAAACAAACAAAGCAAAAACACCCATTCATCTGGATTTTATTCATTTGTTTTAAATACAAACAAACAAAAGGAGAGTGGTTATTTCTGCACCAACTATTTCAAATGCAAGTTACTCCATTGCTCCGGGTGGTTGGATGGTGCTTGTCACCATAGGACCCACAGGGCTAGTTCCAACTGTTATTTGGTAAGGCTTTTTTTCTTTCCAAAATTCCCAGTGTTCCTTTAAGGCCCATTTAGCTGCGGGTTTTGTTTATTCTCCCGGCAATCAGCATTTAAAATAAGACAAACAAGCATTTTTCCTGGGCTGTGATTCCCCCCAGCCAGCCTCCACCTGCACACCTGAAGCCAGCATGTCCAATCGAATTTCTCTGTAACCCATATCCCCTTTAGAGACTTACCCCCTTCGTATACCAGGCTGGAAATAGAGAACTTAAGCAGGGCAAATGTAATTTTAAGAATTGCTAATGATGCTAGAAATCTGCAATGCAATTAGCATCATTGGATTTGGCGCTCCTCCGAAGGCACAAAACTCCTTGTCATAGCGCAGTGGCAGCAGCGGCAAGCGCCTCCGCATGTGCCGGGCTGTCCGGGTATGCTGGCAGCCGCTTTGCACTGAGATGTGAGCAGTTGGTTAGGCTTCTTCTCTTTCTTTCTCACAGATTCTGACTCCTTTGTCTCTTCTCTGGCTTGCAGAGGGATGGGTGTTTTCCACTGATTATAACTTTAACATTTGACCCCCCAGTGCAGTCACCCTGTTTTTTAGAAAACTGAGACTCTCACTTTGTGAACTCCCTGTGCTCTCTGGGATTTCAGTGCTGCAGTTCAACTACCGATCCCCCTGTCCTGAACTCCAGTACTTCTGACGCTACTAATTGGTACCTCAACAATTGTGGGGGCCTTTCCATCATTGCCCACCATAGGATATACTTTTCTTTCTCTCTCTCTCTTTTTTCTAATTTCCTTGTCTTCTTCACTCTCCGTGGAGCCAGAGGTAGTACGAAGAGTTAAAAATAGGAATATAAAGAAAGCCAGAGGGAGAGAGGGAGTGAGAAAGAAACATTTTTAAAAGAGAGGAAATGAATTATTGGTTTAAAAATAAACCTTTACTTTTTCGCAGAAAAATTATTTTTGTTCTCTGGAAAAATAACATGGGCTAGGCATGAGAAGCATGTCAGCTGGCTAAAAGATTGCAAAATCCAGAAGCTGATCCTGATGGGTCTGTTCAGTGTAGCAAGGGTATCTACTAGGGGATCCTCTTTTGAATACGGAGGCCCAAATCAGAAGCTTGTAGAGGGGAGCTATTCTTCCAAGATTCCAGATGTGTCTGTGAGACAATACGTTACAGGGCAAATTGATTTCACCCTCGGGAAACCAGGGAGATTTTCAAAGTTATGTCTGCAAAGCCAGCTAATGCAATTCCCCATTAGTGCATTAAAGTGTGCCCTTATTAATTCAAACATAAAGGCAACAAAATAAGCTGTTAAATTTAAAATATAATACATATATAATGAGAATGTGTGAAGGCCTTATTCAAATGAAAATACAGGAGTGTTTGAACTACTGAGGTATCTTTTGTATTGAATTATGAGCATATGTAATAGATTTAATTATTAATTTCCCCATTGTTCTATGCACACAGACAGGGTTCAAGGCACAGTCATTCTCTGGCTTTCATAGACCTAATTTGTATAATTATTGCCTGAATAAAAAATTGCTCCAATTCCTAGCTCTCTTTCTTTCTTTCCCCCTTCTAAATACTATTTCAATGCTGCATTCCAAAAGGGGAACACCTGCCACTTCTTCAAAGTCAGCTGATCATTTGGAATGATGGACGGCGCTGCTGCCGATGACGTCCCCTTTCAAGTCTCTTTGTCTAAGTGAATTATCGTGCATCCTTTTAATTTTATTGAACAAATTACATTTGTCAAGGTCTATCTTTGTAAATAAATGATAACTAGAGACACATGGATGCGTATTTCTGCTGTTCAAGGGCTCTTGTTCCATTTCTGGAAGCCAGATGAACATGGAACAAAAGAGAAACTTTCCTCTAAAAGCAATTATCTTTCTGCATTCCCATCAGTATAATTATATTGCAGGGAATTTTAAGAAGCTGTAGAAGTAGAATTGAATGCTTAAAACTGTGTTTGCTGAATTGCTATGCAAAAGTTGAACAGGCTGTATTGCATCACGCAAAATAGTCTAACTCTCTCCTGGCCACATTTCTGTAAGTTTAGAATGCGCCTGAAGGGTGGAGATGGTGTGGGGGAGGCGGTGGGGACAGGGATGAGGTAGATCACATTTAGGGTTTCCTGTGTTTCTTGAATGGAATATTTAATGACGTTTCTGAAACCTGAGGGCTGTTAGCAAGGTGACTGGGAATGTGTCTAATAAAGCCACCCATTCCAGTCTGTTGGAAAGCTTCTGATTTGCTGATTGCTCTCTGTCTGAAACAGTCCTGCTAGTTTAGTAACTAATCCATGAATGGTGGTGGGATGAAGAGGGGACTGTTCATGAAATGATGGCAGCAGCAATTACACTGCCCCCAAAACCAGCCAGCAGCTGGCTTACAGAGATATTGAATGTGGTTTGTGTGGCTACTGTGTCAATACTGTGCATCAACCAGCATCATTCCTTCCTCATCAGCTCCCCCACGATTTAGTGAAGTAAACTGTTGCTGTGAGGTAAGTTGTATTGTCTGATCACTGACAGCTCAATAACCTCATTCCCGCCCCTTCCCAATTTTTCACGAACTCCCTGATGAACATTCAGGAGGAAAATAAAGCACCAGTGAGAAGTGGCAACAGAGAATGCCAGAATCATGGGTTAGTTTTAGTATGGCTGGTAGGTTTTGAGTTACTGGACAATTGATGGGATAATATTACAGTCTAGAGATCTTGAAGAAAGGAAACCTACAAGCAAGGATGACCTTGTATCCTCTCAGAGAAGTGAGTGAAAGGGTGAATCAGGAGCCTGGAGATAACTCCCAGTTCACAGAGGCCGCATCGAACAGTGGCATGAGCATGGGCTTGGGTTGGAATGGAGACAGCCCCTGTCCCTCTGCCTTCAGTGTCCACAATGGTAAGATGAGGGATCAGGACAAGATGATTGAATAGCCTATCTTTAGATTCCAGGTCTAAGGTCATGAAACCCATTGTACAGGGCATTGATCTCCATAGGAAAGTGGTAGAGGGAAGGTCCCTGTACTAGGATTGCATTGTCAGAGCTTTATGAATGTGTCAAAGGGGAAAAATGATTTTTTTTCTCTTAAGAAAAAGGAGTCCACTGCTTTCGATCTCTAATTTCTGTGGCTGAGGTTTGGTGATAAGCAAGAACTGAAACCCACTGGATCATTGCAGATGACATGATCAGAAAGTGGTAGGCCTATAAAATAGGTTTAAAATGGTGCCTTGGCCATCTTGGTGATTGAGAAGGCTCCTCTCTCAGGAGAAAGTGGCCAGTGGGACTGATTTGTTTGATTCAGATCATCTCACTAAGCAGCCAATGAAGGGAATGTGCCGAGAGAACCAGCATGTCCAGCTTAGTGTTGAATTCAGTGTTCCCTGAAAGTGTCAGACCCTCTGCTGGAGCTAGTAATAGAAGGTCATATGGTCCCTGTCATCAGGATCATGTTGCATACATATGACAGTGAAGCCAGGTAGGAACATCTGTGATTCTAGGACACAGGGATCAGGGCCATGACACAGGTCTTCTGGGAGGGAGCCTGATGGGGGCTGGGGTAGTCAGGGAAGGCCATGGAAGGAAGTGAGGCTTGAGTAGACACAGTCAGATAAAGGTGGGGGTAGACAATGGTAACAGAGGGAAGAATACGTGATGAGCAGTGACATAAAGCAGCAAGACATGTTCAAAAAGCCGCTAATGCTTCAAGATGGCTGAGGCAGAGGGTGAGTGTGGGTGAGCAAAAGGGATGAGGCTGAGGAAATCAGCAGGTGCCAGACAAGGGGGCCTAGCCAGGAGGCTCAAACTTTCTGCTCTGAGTTACAGGAAAGGGGAGAGCACTGAAGGAGTGTCACAGGTAAGCAGTGTGTCAGGGTCAGAATTTAGAAGGGCCATGTTGACAGCCAGGACTGGATCCTGGGGTCCCTGTGCAAAATGAAAATGTGGGCCCATTTATTCAAAAACCAGAAAAACAAAGGTGCTGTTAAAGGCTTTAAAATACAGAGCATTTCCCTTCATTCTGCAGTCTCTCAATCTGTCATGGCATTTTTTATCCTCTTTAATGTCATGTCCCTCCAGTCCTCATGGCAGGACACTTGTGGGACAAGTACAAACTTCCGTGGGAGCTGGAGCCCTCCCTGAGACTTGGGACACATGTGGTCCACTGACAGCTGGCTCTTCCTCTCTGGGACTGATGTGCCATGCTTCAGCTAGGGGCAGGAAGATGCAGCCAGGTGTCTCTCCTTCCCGGAGGCCTGGTGCTCCCACCCTTGGTGAGCAGGTAACCCCTGAGGGTATTGCAACTTCCCTGTCAAGATGCACTGGGTATCTTGGTTAAGGTTGAGCCTGAGGCTTCCTTTACCAAGTCGCCTGCTACATGCATGGTAGCACTGACAGCCTGGGGTGAGGATGGCCACTGCCACACCCCCTTGCAAGATACTGTGGAGCACGCTCACCAACCCTGCCCCTCTCCACCCTGCACCCAGTGGACAGTGTCACTGGGACAGGTTGTGGGGGAGGCTGGGCAGGGCCCAGGGTGCCAGGGGCAGGAAAATGGGTAGCCGAGAATCTGTCCTGGGAGGCAGGAAGGTGGTAAGAGATGCTGCACATGAGAACCAAGACCCTAAACCCCTGGCCCATGGTTCATGTGCCATGGACCTCACTTCCAAAACGGTAAATCATTCAGAATTTCAAGATGGCAACCAGAGAGCATTTGCCCTCAAGCATGGGCCCTTCTGAGCATGGATCCCTGTGCTTTGTGACTACAAGGATCACTCACCCTTCATGAAGCCCATTGGTGGCAAGGCAACTGTAGCAGAGGTAGCAGAGCTAGGCTTAAGGCTGGGAACCCACCAGGAAGGGGCTGGAGCTATCTGGTGATGAGTGCTGAGAACCACAGTGAACATACTGGTGGTGAGAATGGAGAGGAAACAATGAAGGGAGATATTAGGAGGTAGAAGCTGTGGGATTAAGAGGCAAACAGGACTTAGCGGGGATCAGTGAAGCCGTGGGATATAGGGTCACTTACGGGGTTCTAATATGGGTAATTGGTACTTTGTGAAATACTTTTACATAAATTTTGTCACTTAATCTGCAAAACATTATTGTTACTTCCATCTTATTGGGGGAAAATAGCTGAAAGAAGTGAGGTAATTCACTCAAACTCCTCTGGTTAGAAGACCTGGGATCAGCCCAAGGCATTTGCTTTTGATGGCATGTTCAATCCACCATGACTCCTCTGCTGCTCTGGATGCGTCTGCCTTGTTTGTTTGTTCATTCATTCATTTATTCATTGCTTCCCTCAACAAGTACTTATGAGGGGAGCACAAGGTGCTGGGCATTTGTCTAGGTGCTGGAGGTCCATTGATGAACAAGCCAGGCAAGGCTTCCACTCTCATGGAGTGCACATTCTAGCAGGGCCCGGGTGCCAGATTTAATCAGAAGTTTCGTTCGGGCTTTAAGGGCCAGTGGAAGCCATTATTTATTTATATTTTCTGTTTCTTGTCCCAGTTTCTAATGAATTAGAGTTTGATTAGCTTCAACAGAGCACTATGACTAGAGGGAGAATAATAAAGTGTCCTTTCATCCACCCCTATCCAAAAGCTGTGTGTAATTAGAAGAATCAAACCCTGTACTCTTCGTCTCCACCTGGGTTGGCAGAGGTCAGTTTATTCTGTAGATACGTAATTATGTTGTTTTGCTCTTTCATTTAAAAAATATATTATCTCTTTCAATGAATCTCATAAATCTGAGGTTAGGAGACTGGATACCTCTGATAAAGAATAAATTTCGAGGTGTTACATTGTTGTCGAGCCAACAGCAATGGTTCTGAATGCTGATCAGATGACCCAACTGTACCGGTCAGAAAGGCATTTACTGGCAACTCAGCCCCTTCTATGGCTTATACCACAGAAGACCATCAGTAATGCATGTGTTGAATGGTGTTAGGATGAACCAGTTTTCTTCCTTGGTGCACAGCCCCAAGGAACTAGAATGACTGCCAGATGACTCTGGGTGCTAGGGCATGAGCATTCATTATGTGAAAGAAGTTTGGAGACTGAAATCCTTTTAAAGGCAATGTTTCACTTGATAGGAAACAACATTCTAATAAGACTAATCAAGATCACTGAGTTAGTAGTCATGGAGAACTAAAATCATTATTCTTGCAGTACAAATTCCTGGACCTGATGATACCTCTGTGGCCTGTCATGTGTCAGAGAGTCTGCAGGAATGTAACATGAAAACCAGTAATACCAGAGGTGTAGAGCACACTCCAGTCTATTCGCTCTGGAATGTCCGGGGATGGCCCTTGGCTTCTGAACTGATGGCCAAAAGTAGGTGGAAGAATAAGTGGAGGAGTTGGTCTTAGAAGGTCCAAACAAGGCAGACGCATCCAGAGCAGCAGAGTCATGGTGGATTGAACATGCCACCAAAAGCAAATGCCTTGGGCTGATCCCAGGTCTTCTGACCAGAGGAGTTTGAGTGAATTACCTCACTCCTTTCAGCTATTTTCCCCCAATAAGATGGAAGTAACAATAATGTTTTGCAGATTAAGTGACAAGTAGGCCTGGGGAAAGTGGTGGATCAAGAGGAAGATTCAAACCAAGTGCATTGAGGAATCTGAAGACCCTGCCCATACCAAACAGTACTCCCCTGGCCCAGCACCATCATCCTGGGCCCCATGTGACTGCCCATCGCATACAGGAGGCCTTATTGTATGTCTGCTGTGTGTGGCATGACTCCTCCTAATGGCGTTCCTTTTCCCGCCCCGTGGCATTGCTCTGCTCTCGCAGTCTCTCTCCATAGTAACAGAAGCTTCCACTGAGTTAACACCTCAACCTATTAAGCTTAAGTGCTTTTCAAAACATTTTATTATTGGCTGAGTGTTTGTGAAGCAGTTTACCTTGGACTCCGACTGGCTTCAAGAGGTTTGAGCCTGTCTTGTATGCCAGGGAAGCGGCGTTGCAAACCCGGCACATCCCAGCACTCAGCTTTCCACCCTTTCTTTACCTCTCTCACCAAATGGCTGTGAGGCCATTCATGGGAAGGCCACGACGAATTTTGATTTCAGTCTTTGTGTCATTACTTAGCTAATTTAAAGATGGGTATCAGCCCTTAAAATTAAAAATTGTATGTTACATGGAAGGACTTCACCCACCCAGGGTCAGGCAATGAGCATATGACGAGACAAATGAGGGAGTGGCACTTTCCATGTTCCTCTACTGAGTGAGGATCCCAGTGGACCATGTCCTGGGTCCTTTGTGGGACACTTCCTGGTGTCAAGTTCCCTAACTTCTGTTGGCTGCCAGGCACAAGTGTTAGCATTCATGTTGCAATCCTGATGCCATAGTGTGGCTACTTCAAGGAAATAGTATTCATAATATTGACATCTTCTTAAAATTATTTAAATAGGCACCCCAGTGTTTCAGGTAAGAGCCACGAATCTTGAGCAAATTTGACTCATGAGGTACCTTCAGAGAACCATTTTAGCTGGTATGTGTGTGTGAGGTGGGGCAGGGGTAGGGTTGGGTATTAAACATCAGAAGGTCATGCTATGTAATACATGCAATATATAAAGTACTAATTCAATAGAACCATAGCAGGTGCTGTTGTAATTCTTTTTTTCTGCATATGACATAAAATTTTCAATATAAAAATTAATGCATGTTATAAACTTAAGGTAGCTTAAGCAAATAGGATAAAGAACTCCATGATAACAAATCACAGTGCATATTCACAGCTGGTGAGATAAATTCCATTCATGAGGAGATTTTGATTTCAACCCCTTATAAGAGAATTGTGAGATAGTGGCAGCATCTAATCTTGAGGTAGGTAGATATTGGTGAGATGGCTACTCATGAATAATTTTAAAATCAATCATCTGTGGCTAAATGTAGTGGCTTCAAATCGCTTCACAGCTTTGGGCTGTGGAGGGGAAAAGCCATTGTGGTGAAATAGAGTAAGAAACAGGAGATGCAAAGCTTTCCTCATTTCTTGCTTCAATTCGATTCCTGTTCTTTAATTGCTCTGGGACTTAAGATTCCTTTTCCTGAAGCTACAGCGTGTTCTACATCTTCTCAGAGCTGGGTCCTGCCGCCCGCCACACACAGCGGGTGAAGCTGCTCCCCCGCTTCCGGCCGCAGGTGGCTCAGCACCTTGGGGGAAGCCCAGTTTGGTACCTTTCTGGACATCCTAGGGGACCTGCAGTTCAGCCACAGCGAGACCCAGGGAGGGGACAGCTGGTGTCCTGGCAGCTGGGCTTCTGCACTGCCCATGACTTTGAAGACACAGCATCAAAGAACAGAATGGTGCCTTAAGTTTCTGGAGGGTCCTGGAACTAAAATGTGATGAGAAAATCTGTGTCAGGAGGAGATGGCAAGGAGGGAAGCGTGGTCTTCCAGCCACAGCAAGACTCAGGGGTGGTGCTGGGCCATAGATGTGTGCCCACGTCATTGGAGTGCAGGGCTTGCGGTGGGAGCTAGTGGGCACAGCAGCGTTTACACTGTACAAAGTAGACACTCTTCTGCAAACCTTCCTCCCATAACTCCCTGCCCTCAAGTGTGGTCTAAACTGCATGAACCTAAAAAATTCCGAGAGTATATTGATGACAGCTAAATTGTCATGACACAACAACGTAGTTATATTGAACACTGCCTTTTAGCCATCCATGATATCTCTGTCTTGGTGACAAAATATTTTCCCACAACCACACATCTGTTTTCACTCTCAGGTCTTTGTATCATATCCTTATTCACAATTCATGATGACGATGATGATGGTGATGGTGATGGTGATGGCGATGATAATGATAGTAGCTAACGCTATGTAATGTTAGGCACTAAGCACATTTCATATGTTAACTCATTTAATTTCCATAAGACCCCCCTGAGGTAGGTACTATTCTTATTTCTATTGAGGTCACATAAGGTCACATTTTGGTAAGTAGTAGAACTAGGTTTCAAATCCATGCCCTCTGGCTTTACCGTCTGTGCTCTTAACCACTTTGCAATGGTGCCTCTCATTTCCTCTATTCTTAAATAACAGAGGAGTGCAAGTCAGAACAATTACCTACAGGATTCAATGGTTAGAAAATTTTCTGTTAGTTACAAAGTATCAGCAACCAATCCACATAGCCCAGAGAATTAGCTTTGCGTTTTTGCATTCTTGCATGGATGCATTAAGAAATTTACTAATTTCCTACCACCTGCCAGACCACCATGCTGGGAGTAAGACGAAGGCAGATATAGTCCCTGACCTCATAGAGCTTCCACTCATTCTGGAAAGTTAACAAATTAAGGAGGTATCACAGTGATGTGTGATGAGGATTATGCTAGATGAAAGTATAGAATAACAACAGCTAATATATGCTGAGCATTTTGCTATGTATTGTGTGATGGTTAATATTAGGTATCAACTTGACTGGATTGAGGGATGACTAGATAGCTGGTAAAGTCTTGTTTCTGGGTGTGTCTGTGAGGGTATTGCCAGAGGAGATTGACAGTTGAGTCAGTGGACTGGAAGAGGAAGACCTGCCTTCAATGTGGGTGGGCACCATGCAATCGGCTGCCAGCCCGGCTGGAACAAAGCAGGCGGAAGGATGAGCTGGCTTGCTGAGGCTTATGGCATTCCTTTTTCTCTAGTGCTGGATGCATCTGTCTGTTCCTCCTGCCCTTGGACATCAGACTCCAGGTTCTTCAGCCTTTGGACTCTTGGACATACACCAGTGGTTTGCCGAGGGCTCTCGGGCCTTCGACCACAGACTGAAAGCTGCACTGTTGGCTTCCCTACTTTTGAGGCTTTTGGTCTCAGACTGAGCCATTACTGGCTTCTTTCTTTCTCTGCTTGCAGATGCCCTATCATGGGACTTTGCCTTGTGACCGTGTGAGTTAATTCTCCTCAATAAGCTCCCTTTCATATATACATGTATCCTATTAGTTCTGTCCCTTTGGAGAACCCTAACATATATTGCTAGGCACTATTCTCAGTGCTTTAAATGGATTCATTCATTTAATCCTGATAGCTACCCCGTGAGGTAGGTACTATTTTATTCCCATTTTACAGATGAAGAAATGGAGGCACACCAGGGTTATAGAAATTCCGAGCGACACAGGTATTTAACGGTGGAGCCAGCAGAACACATCTGGGAGGGTTAGCTTTGCCTGGGAGTTTGGGAGTCCACTTTCAATCAATTGGTGAGCAGTACTCATGGAGATAATGAAAAATGGGAGGTCTTTCATTCAGTTAGTGCCTTTGTTCATTCAAAAGCATTTATTAGTAGACATCTTTGATGTGCAAAGATCAAGGCAGTGGTTGGTGGTTGGTGGTAGATGGATATAGAGTTGGATAACATAGGGTGTTTACATTTGAGACATAATTCAGTAGGCAAAACTCTATAATGTATTTAAGGGCATAAAAATAAAGAATTGCTCCTTAGTCTCAAATTGATATGTTTTAAATATATATATAATTATAAAATAATAAAATTATGCAAATGTATTCATCACCTCACATACTTATCATTTCTTTGTGGTAAGAACATTTAAAATTCAAACTTTTAGAAATTTAGAAATATACAATACATTCTTATTAACTATAGCCACCTTGTTGTGCAATGGAACATCAGAACTTGTTTCTCTTGTCTAACTAAAACTTTGTACTCTTTGGCCAACATCTCTCCATTACCCACTCCCTCCTCCCCAGCCTCTGGTAACCACCAGTCTACTCTCTACTTTTAGGAGTTCAGATTCCACATGTAAATGAAATAATGCAGTATTTTCCTCTCTGTGCCTGGCTTATTTTACTTCTTAATTTAATATACTCTAGATTTATCCACTTTGTCACAAATGACAGAATTTCATTCTTTTTTTAAGACTGTATAGTATTCCATTGTGTATATATACCACATTTTTAAAAATCCATTCATTTATTGATAGACACTTAGGTTAATTCCGTCTTTTGGTTATTGTGAATAGTACTGCAATTAACACGGCAGTGCAGACATCTCTGCAACATACTGATTTTAATTCCTTTGGATATACCCAGAAGTGAGATTGCTGGATCACGTGGTAGTTCCATTGTTAGTTTTGGTACATATTTAACAGAGGAGTTCAGGCAGATGAGTTGGCTTGTGCTTGTATGTGCACACACAGCTTGATGGAGTGGAGAGTGTGGCCTTCAGAAGGAAGCAGGCTCCACTTCTAGCCTGCGTTGTCATACCTCTAACTGTGTAACCTTGACCAAGCCTTGGGCTTCTAGAACCTTAGAATGAAGACCCTGTACCCTCATTTTATAGATGAAAAAAACTGAAGCTTAGAAAGTTGTCATAAGCTAGAGGAATATTTGAAAATGGACCAATTCTGATTCAAAAGTCCCTTTCAGCCCCTGAGACATTGGAATCTTAACTTGTAAATGATTGCTGAATTTTCCGATACTCAATGTACATGTTAGAGGCTTTAACAAGCTGCATATTTGGGAATTCAGTACTAGAGGAAGACTTCCTAGAGTCAGTGAGAGGAACTTCCAAGGAAGAGAGGAAAGCAGCACAGGAAACAAGAAGGAGATGCTCCCAGCATTTGGGGGTATCTTGGGTGGGAGGTTGGAAGTAACATGAAGGAGAATTGTGGGGCCGCACAATGCTAGACTTGGCTGGAATGAAGGAGGGCTGTGAGAAATGCTGTAGGGCCAGTGGTAGTATTGGGGAGGTTTGGGAAAGTAGAGGAGATAAGGACAGAAAGAATGTTTCCCTAGGTTTAAACCTTTGTCTTGTTCATCAACATACCCAAGGGACACTTGTGCAAGTAATTGACATGAGATTTCTGTGCTGGTTTCGGTTGCTTTGGGTAAATGGAAGGGAAGTGTTTAATTACAAGTTCAGGTGGTAAAGGATGAGGCCTTGAAAGCCTCCCACATGGGAGCAGGATAATTCTTCCTCTTCCTCCTCCTCCTCCTCCTTTTTCTCCTTCTCCTCCTCCTTCGTCCTCTACCTTTTCTTCCTCTTCTTCTTAGAGACAAGGTCTTGCTTTGTCACCCAGGCTAGAGTGTGGTGACCCAATCATAGCTCACTGCAACACTGAACTCCTGGGCTCAAGCAATCCTTCTGCCTCAGCCTCCCTAATAGCTGAGACTACAGGCTCCTGCCACCACACCTGGCTAATTAAAAAAAAAATTTTTTTTTTGAGATAGCGTCTTGCTATGTTGCCCAGGCTGGTCTCAAACTCCTGGCCTCAAGCGATCTTCCTGCCACTGCCTCCCAAAGTGCTAGAATTACAAGCATGAGCCACTGGGTCCAGCCCAGACTTTGTATAATCTACACAGTGATTATACACTGTGAAAGGCACAACCAGCCTTTCACATTCACCTGAGGCCTTTATATCTTCAACAAGACCACTCTTTAGTTTGGCCCCATTCACCTGCTAGAGTTGGCGGGGAAGAATGCAGAAATAAAAGAGAGTTTCCTATTTCCTCTTAGACAGTGACTGTATCATGGGCATCATCTAGTAATGGAGAGAGGAAAAACAGGAAGAAATGGAAGAAAGAGAGAGAAGGGTTGAGGGGAAGGGGAAGGTACACTTGGTAGCTCCAGTTCCTTTGGGCTAGATGCTCCCCTGGCTGATACTGCTTCGAAAGTCGTGTTGATGTCGCTCAAGTCGGTATGTGATTTCTTTCCTCATTTTCTTCCTTTGCCAAAATAAAAACAACTGTGGCTCTTATTCCAAGCATAGTCAATGAGCAGCTACCAAGAGGGTCCTAGAAGGCATGTTTCTGAAGAATGTAATCTTGGCAATGCCATTCCATCTGCACCAGTCAGGGAGGAATGGAGGCAGAATGCCTGCCACACACACTTTAGATCTGGAGATGTTCTAAGGTATAAGGGAAGGATGGTCTCTTCTGGAGAACTTTGCCTTAATCTCTGAATACATTCCCCCAAGAGTATAGTATGGATATTTCCTCAGACTGCCAGAGCATTGTAGAGTGTTATTTGACCAGTATATAAGAGATATTTGCTGTAACAAAAGTTCCACTGGGCTTGGAATCTGAAGACTTCAGTCTGCGATCTGGCCATTTTTACTTCCTAGCTATGGGTAAGTTGCCTTCTTCACAGCCTGGTAATGAAGAGCAAATGAGAAAAATGATGACAACACTTTGTAAACTGTAAAGTTGTGCAAATATTACTTGTTATTGTTACCTAGCAATACTCGGGGATTTTCCTTGTTTGGTTCCAGTTTAAGTAACCAGGGCCTGTGTTAGGCTTGGAAGCTTCAATTACAACTGAAGGGTGAAATTAGGTGATAAAGGCTTTAATATAGGTTTTGCTTTGAGGACCTAAGACAACACTAAGGGTGAACTCTGTACGAGTTCACAATCCTAAACAGTTGCTTTGAGTGGTAACTAGCAATTCCTTCTCACCAGGGATTGGTCATGTATTTTAATGGCAGACCCTCCCTTCCCCTGCCTTCCCCGCTTCCCCACATTTTCCCCTGGGTGGTCCTAAAGGCTTGGCACCTTTAACAGTGCCTTCTCCTCCCATGGGCTCAGCCACAGGTAATTCTCACCTCCTCAGGTGACTTTTCCAGCCTATCTTCCCGGCTCATCCCACTGCCTTGCCTGGGCTCAACGGCTGACGCTTTGCTCCATTTCAGTTCCCACTTTCCTTCTCCTCCCTTGACTTGATACTTCCTACTCCCTCTTGCTTCCCAGGGTCCTTTCCCCTCCCATGTTGATCACTTGAGAGGAGAGGTAGGTGACTGGGTTCCACAGCCCCACCTTGGGGTAGGTTGGAGGTCCTTCTGTTGGAGGATGTATTTGGAAGTGTTCTGACCAAGGGGTCTTCTCACGCTCCTCAGCATTTCTTAAAGTGCACTTTCTGATGGCGTGGACACTCCACTCTCACTGTGGCTGCTCTTCTACTGTTGAGACACTTCCCTATTTCACCGGACAGTCTCTTTGAAGCTTCCACAGTTGCCCATTACATTTTGCGAGGAACAGGGAGTCACTTCTCTCTGGCTAGGAGGAGACCTCTGAGTGTAGTCAGGCTCCACGGTCCCTGGATGACTGGCTTTTGCTTCGGCGGCCTTACTCTTCCTATGGCACACTCACTGTCCACCTCTGCTAACCTACACCACCTTCTCAGACTGCTGTTTGCATCTTCCCAAGACAGAGCTTTGCCTGTGACCACTTGTGCCTGAGGACGAGTCTTAAGCCTCCAAGTCTTCCCAAAAAACTGACCTTAACCTCAAGGATCACTTTCTTACATACCGGCTACCTCAACCCTCTGGCCTTGTTTCCTTTCTTGATCCCTTTGATCTCTGCTGAGCCTTGAGGCTTATGATCCTGTTTCAGGGCTTCAGTGATCCCCGTGCTCCCCGCTCTGGGGACTGGTCTGTTTATCCTGTCTCCAGTCCCTATGGTTGGAGCTGCGAAGCAAGAGCTTCTGGGCAAGATGCCACTTGAAAGCCTGTCTCCCTAAGAACAACAGACCGCTTTTCTCTCTAGTCATTCTGAAACTTACCCCTTCTCTCTCTCTTGCAGCTGTGTGAAAGGAAGCCAAATGCCCATTCTTAATGTGTGACAACTGAGGCTCACATGCAAACTGCTGTTATCTCAGCAGGAGAGCAATTTGCAACCATTTAAAATCCTTTCACTCTTCCCTTCTCCTCAGTGTATGGTTATACACACACCAGTCCATATTTATTAGTGCAGATGGTGAGAAACTCGTCATTGAAAGGGCTTAGAGCATAGAGGAAAATGGATTTTTGGCCTCACTCTGGCCTTATAAACAAGAAGGCTTAAATGATTTTAGGTTCCTGATTCTTGCCTCAAAAGAGCACAGTTTGCTTCTCTCCAAACACAAGAGGTTGTAAATTGGTAATTCATCTCAACCAAAGGCCACATGATGAGCAATTGTAGAAGTATTTTTTTTCTTGTTGTGCAAAGGAGGAACCAGACATCTGAGTATAGGTTCCAGCTGGAACTTGCCTTTCACCATTTGTAGCCTGAAGGCACTGTCTTGGCCAGCCCTGGGCTTCGTGCAGCTTCTGCCTCTTTACCTGCATCACTAACAGGGCGATCGCTATCACAAGGGTAGAAATCAGCTCAGCATTTCCATGTGACTTCTTTTTTTTTTCCCAGCTAAAAAATAAATCTGTTCTAATAAAAACATTTATACTATATTCTTTATTGTCAGCTAATCCTGCCCAAACTCATTAAATGGCAGTGTGTGGGTTATTTGCTGTCAGTGAAATTATCAAAGGCATTTTTCAGCTGGGGCACCAGGAAAACATATGCTTCAATGCCAACTAAAACAATAATGAGGAAATGTTATGATCAGTCTTGACCAGATGACCCTGCCCATTTTAGATTAGTTCTTAATTTCAGCACAAGGGTCATCCTGTGAATTCTTACAATAAGTCACTGCTCACCACTCACATGAAAAAGATGTGACTTATTAGAAAACTCACTGTACTCATTGCAGTTAATGAGATGTGGAAAGCTTTGTAATTTGATTTGCTGGGCCATATGCTGTAAAGGGATACTGCTGATTTCATTCCTCCATATTTAATTTAAGCTGTATGCAATACCTTCTTCATATGGCTACTTATATAATAAAAATTAACTTGGGGTATAAAAAATACACCATTGTGGGGTTTATGACTTGGTGTGTTTCAGTTTCAAGTGTTTTGCATGGAAACATCTGTAAGTAATGTGTGCGGGTCTAATTTTAAATCCCGCCAAATATTTTCCATTTAACATTTGGTTTAACTGACAAGCTTGCAGAGGTGGTTTTCAGAATTGTCGGTAACAGATATGTGCAGTATTCCCAAGGCCGTAGCCTTTTTTTTTTTAAAGGAAGATAGTAATTCAAACTTGTTTTTAAAAAATTTTTTTTAATTTTTTTTTTATTTTTACGTTTCAGTAGATACAAATAGCAGTTCAGAATATGGCTACTCCTATCCCTTGAAGACCCAGCTGTAGTTTAATCTATTACCCCCTAAAAAGAGTTACCTTGGTTTTGACTTTTGCTTCAACATCTGCGAGCTGGGACACCTTGAGGCAGATTGTGAAGGTTGACCGTGGGAACGGGGCCCTTCAGGACAGGGTCCTGCCTCCACAGTGGAGAGACAGGGAGGGAGAGAAGAGGGTAGGACTGAGAAGGGGGGCAAGGTCCAGGGAGGTCTGAGCCTCCAGAGAGGCTCCGAGAATCCACATACGGACTATTTTCCTACCGTTTAAAAATAATTCTCACCTGACTCTTAGGAGAGGCCCAGCCCCCCTGAGCTATCCAGGGGTCTGCTCAGAAGCTGAGCTGTAAAACCATAAAACAGAACCTCTCCTTTCTCTACTGGGCAGGATTGCCAGATAAAATACAAGGCCCCAAGTTAAATGTGAATTTCAGATAGACCACAAATATGTTTTAGTACAAACATATCCCTTGCAATATTTGGGACGTACTTATACTAAAAACGTATTTGCGGTTTGTCTGAATTCAATCTTAACTGGGCATCTTGTAGTTTTACTTGCTAAATCCGGCGACTCTACCGCCGGGGTCGGACGTGTTTGCTGACTGCATTCTATTCATGGCCGCGGAGGCCTTATTTCAGGTTGTTTGATTCCGGTGGCTGACAATATGAAACAGCTTGAACAGGCAGGCCGGTGGGCAGAAGCCATAAATAGCCACCTCGGGGCCCCCTTGGTCGCTGGGAGCGCCACGCTGCTCTGCTAATAAACATGCGCTCGCTGGAGTTCTCATCCTGGGGCTCGCGGAAGCGCTGACTCAGCACTGGGGCAGGGAGGATGCGGGGACCCCCAGAAACATAATTAAACTGTTTCCATGACTGACTCGAAAATATAATTGTGTGTGGGAAGAGAAACTTGAGGGGGAAGTTAAACAACAAATGGAGAGGTGTGGAGTGAAACCTCAGGGAAACTGTTGGTTTTGCTTCAAGGGAATTGAATTGTGAAACTTGCAGTTGTGAAATTTCACTCGGTTGATTCTTGTGAGAACCGAAGTTTGTTTTAATTGTCAATTAAAGCGAATGGTGCTTTGGGTCCCTGGGATCCAGAGAACCTCAGGGCGGAGATCGCCTCTGCCCGGCAGCGAGAGAGGGACCCGGTGCGGGCCCAATGACAGGGTCGACCACTGGGGGTCAGGATAAGCTTGCAGAGTGGCCCTGTCGCCGGCCTGAACTTTCTCGGGAGGGGAAGGCGGCTGTGCACAGAACGGCACGCCCTGGGAAGCAAAGGCTTGACGGAGAAGTTGATGAAAGATGCACCTTAGGTGTCCCCGAGCAGGGCCGCCGGCCTCCCCGGAGGTTCCCTTGGCAGCCCTTATTTGTAAGGCAAATCC
The DNA here is from genome assembly GCF_043159975.1 of Macaca nemestrina. NCBI lineage: Eukaryota > Metazoa > Chordata > Mammalia > Primates > Cercopithecidae > Macaca > Macaca nemestrina. Next base: position 146,501,739 of record NC_092125.1, on the reverse strand, counting down.
AGGCCCGCGCACACGTTGCTCGAATGTCAGGTACTAAATTGCCTTTATGAGAGTCGAGCAGGCTTGCCGATGACAACACTCTGATAACAAAAGAAGTGTAGCCTCGTTGAAGATTTATGTAAAAGGAAATGATTCATTTGAATTCAGAAGGAGCCTTAAAACAGGGCAGAGACAGCCAAACCCTAGATTTTCTGCCTTATGTCTTGTTTCTTAAACTTGTTTAAGAAAAAAGGGGAGAAAATTTAAACGAGAAAAGCTACCCCAAATAGCTAACCAAGGTTTAGATTTTCGTGGGTTGCTATTTTCTTCAGATCAAGGTTGCCTTCTTGTTAACCCTAGACTGCAGCCGCAGAAAATTGGATTCCCCCCACTCAAGGATTAAGCACATAGAAGAGTCAGGGAATGTGGGGGTCTGGAGAGACTTGAGATCAACGAGTTTGAAACATTTGAAAGAAAGAAATCTTCAGTGGTTTGAGAGCTTCACTAAGATACTTCAAAAAAAAAAAAATCAAAATTGCCCTTATTTAAGAGCTTTGCAGATCCAAATATAAGTCCTTTTTCTTTTGCCAAGAAGGCCACTTACTCATTTTGTGTGTCTTTAATGCTCAAAGGAGATGCTGGGATTCCTAGTCAATTCCTAAACAGGAGTCTGCCAACCAACTGTATGATTTTTTTTGCAAAGACCTTTTTTTTTTTTTTCCTTAAAGCTCCACATTTCTGTTCCTTTTGATGATGATATGTTGAAGAGGGAATCAGTGCCTTTCTCAGTAAGTGAATGAGAGACAGGCCTTACATCCTTTGAGTGGGCCAGTGTTTGGGTGGGAGGGCTGCTTGGATGGGAAGCGATGTCACAGGGCTCTTGGACAAACTGCTCCTTGGCTTAGGGATGGTCTATTTTGAACATTCATTCATTCACTTATTCAACCAGTGTTTCTTAAGCATTCACTGCCTCTGTGCAGGACTAGGTGTGAGGGATACAATGTCTAATAACACAGAGTTGTGGTCTCACCCTCCAGGAGTTTGCTGTCTGCTGGGGAAGCCAACAGCATGAGAAGACAGAGGTTATTCATCTCTACTGGAAAAGGCACTGATCTTGTCCTCTCTTTTTTTTTTCCAGAAGCTGAGAAAAAAACCCAGATTGGTCAACATGGTTTTATAAACAAGTGGTACTTCAGCAACAGCAACCAAAGTCCTATTTAATGAACCAGTGGAAGGTATCCGTCTGTGATGGCCAACTGTTTCCTTTTTCCAAGGGGCTCATCTTCTGCTTTGGTGACCCAAAATGCCTTTTACTTTGAGCCACACCCTCTGCCTGCAATCCTGCAGGATAAAATGGGGACGAAGGTAGAAAGCAAGTGGATCACTTGGTACTGTCTGACTTGATAGCCAGCTGTTGAATGGCCTGCCATGGCTTCACTACGAGAATGGGGAAACTGTTCTTTTACTTCTGGAAGAAGGAGAAGCCAGAAGTTTATTTAATCTTTTCTAGGCAACTTATTTTATTGCATTTTTAATTTCCTCTCTTGCATTAACATGACCCTTTTCACTGGCTTCCCACGCCTGGTGCTTAATTACTTATCATTAGCAATGTACATGGGGGCCTTGCTGCATATTTATAAATGTGATCATTAGTACATGGAAAGACAAAGGCTTCTTTAAGACTGTCATTAGTTATTCTGTTTTCATGGAAATGTTCATTAGGAGAAACTACCCACCTGGTTAAATAATTATAATTAAGAATTGGTAATCTCCTTTGCATTTTTAACTTGATCTTCCGTCTGTTTGTGTGAAGCTAAACAAGCCTTATTTGGCAAGTATTCTATCTTTCATTTTCACAAGAATTGTCAACAAATACGTACTCTTTGTTTTTAACCTATAGGTGCTGACTGATTTGCAACATGATAAATATAATTTTTGTAATTCAGTGGTTAATCTCCAAACACGTTAACCAGCCGTGGAATGGTGAGTCAGTGAATGGAGTTAAAGGATCTCTGGTTGATTTTATTTTCTGGACTTTAGTCAGTGGTGCAAATTGAACTCCGGGCTCCCAATCAAACTTTGCAAAGGGTCCCCTTTAACTCTTCAACCACAGAGACACCAGGCTGGGTGGCCACTGGCCACCGCTCCTTTGGGTGTGCCAGGCAAGACAAGTGGCAATTGGATGGCCCGAGTCTTTGTGTGTCAGCATCTGAGTCTTTATATGTTTGTGACTAGGGGTAACCACAGCAGTGTCATAGCTGTGGCCCTGCCAATGGCTAGGCAAATAGAATCCACGAGCACTCTTTGAATTGCTAGCAAATGGTCATGCGGCTCCTACGTGGTTACGTATCAGCTGAGCTGAAACAAACGAGGTGACAGAAACACAATAAAGGAAGCTCGGTTATGCTGCCGCCCACTCCCCTCTGCCCAGACTGGTTCAAGTCGCCACCCTGGACTGATGAGAATATGCCAGGGATAAACCACAACTGTGGGAAACGCTGGGTAGGGGCATAAATATCATCTGTAAACAGTTAGGCAGCCACTGCCCATTCAGTGCCGGTTCGAGAAGCTAAGGAAGTCTGCAATCAGTTATATCTCCAATTACCATAAAAATATATTAGCCATTCATTCATTTATTAATGATTCATCAGTTAACCACACATAATGAGCAAATAATTAGCAGTGCTGTACCGTTGCCAAAATTGAAGAAGTGTTGGCATTTTAAAGATGAAAGGTTGAATTTATGCAAAAGTCTGGTGATGATAAAGTTAATATGGAAGATAATTATAAAAGTGGCTGTCCTCTATTACAGGCTGAGGTACCACAAAACTTGCCTAATTGAACTGAAATTAATATTCTTCCGAAGTCTGCATGTTGCCACACACAAACTGCTGAATTTCTCTTGAAGATCTCCCTTCAGTAAGGTGCACCGCACAATACAAGTTAATAAAATGCCAGACAGCTAGACTGTGTTCTTTGTTTGCTTGGTTCAGGGCCTCGTGGAAAACAATAAATTGCATTCATGTCAGCTGAGGCCCATCCCTTTGCTAATTACCGTTTGGTGCTGAAATGACTTCTGTGAAATTGGGAGCATGAGGAAACATACAGCCATACAAGGGAGGCTTTTCAGAGTTTTGCAGTAAATGTGAGATAGGCCTCAGGCACACAGATGTTAAAACAGCGAATTCCCCCACAGATTACACTAATGGAAACCCTGTCAGGGTAAGTCAAATCCGGGTCTGTGGTCAAAATCTAATTAAGGTTTCTGTACTTAAAAAGAATATGAATGCCTGGGGGTGGCGATGAATGTATAAGAAACTCACTTGTTTGTAAAATTGTTAGCATGAATAGTAAGTACCGTGGGGCTGTTACCTGCAATGTAACACCTGTTTTCTGAGGCTTTGCTGAATGTATCAGGATGGGTTATTTCAGAGGTCAGCGAACTAGGCTCGGGCCACGGCAGCCTCCCATCTTTGGGGCCTGGTGCAAGGAATGGTTTGAGGTCACAGATGCAAATGGATCCCTTAGAAGTTGCCCTGGAATCCCAAAGGATGCTTTACTTTGCCACATGAAAACCACCCCAGATGATCCTGCCCAACTGCCTGGCGCCACTGAGGAAATAGTTCTTGCCGAGGGTGTGGGACTGGCCAAATCTCCCCTACTGGGGAAACAAAGGGTCGTCTGCTCCCGGCTCGCCCTCCAGCCTGTGGGGACTGCCTCCTGGAACAGCTGCAGCGTGCAGGCGCGGCCGTGCTTCTAATAGAGGAAATGAATTTATAATGCTGCAGTCTCTTCATTTTCACCCAGCACAAATTTCCCCTTAAATACTTAAAAACAACACCCAGAGCTGGATATACCTTAAATTTCCAATAAATGAAACCTTAATCCAGTCTGTTGCTGAGTCTGAGCTGTTATTAAAGAAATAAATTTGAAACAGCAAGTGGTTTGAGAATTTTTGAATTTAATTATTTAAATCTACTTAGGGTAACTCTCACACGCTATTTCAGTTTCCCATGGAGAACATGAATTCTGGGAAAGGTATCCCACGCAGGGCCCTGGAAATATTAACTTTCATGTACAACTGTGGGCTCAGCCGTAGACAGACTGTGCCACCCTCCTCCCCGGAAGAGCAGAAGAAAGAAACTCAGATTTCTTTTTCTGTATAATTCAGCCAAGGGATACAGGATATATTTTTCAAAGAATGAGGGAAGCCAAGTCCTCTTCTTTCAAGTTCTGTGGGCCTCTTCAGATGCACTGTTTACATGGAGTTCGTTTGAAGCTCTTTGGAGAGCAGCAGTTCATACAGTCATTCATTGAGCAACATTAGGGAGCAAAAGGGAAAGAGAAAGTGTAACCTGTATGATTTAAGTGGCAGCAGCTAATTTAGGGTGTACTCTGGCCTCGTGAGTGTCTGGAGCCTGATTTTTGACATTTGTGAAAATGGACCATTTGCTGTGGCTGTCCCAAGGGTAATAACTCCAGGCTTGGGCTGGAGCACCTGAGACTTTTGGTGCCACTTCAGTCTTCAGGCTTGGAGAGAGTCTGCTTTCATGATTAGAGACAGATGACACCCTGGCGTTAGTTCTGAGAGCACAGGATACCTTCCAGATATTAGCAATTGAGATTTTTAATGGCATCCACATTGGGATGTGGGTGGGGTAGAAGGTGAACAATTTGGGGACACACTCGTAACTATCTCTTTCCCCAGTTCACCAGGACTTTGCTATGGCACACGATGGCTTTGTTTTGGACCCTGTACAAGTTGGTTAAATTACCAGATACCTGTGAAGCATCTCACTAGAGCATGGTCTCACCAACACAGTGAGACCCCAAGACCTGAGTCAGAGAGATGCTCAGTATCCAGCTCGTTTCTCTTTTGTGCTAGCCATTTGATAGTAGTTGGGACCTCAGAGCTGCCAAATGGAACTTTCCCACACCCAACCCAGACTACCAAGAGGATATTGACTTGGAGTGATTTCTAGATCCAGAGTTCTATTTTTCCTTCCAATATAAAAATCTCCATAGAAGCCAAAAGTCTTAAAGAAAAGAGCAGCTCTTAGTGTGGGGCCTGTCTCAGCCTCTACCTTGTCCCCAGTAAATGCAAAGGGCTGTGGAAATTGCACACAATTCACAGTGTTCAGAGGATGAGTGAATGTTTTACCATCTCAAAGAGCAGATTATGGGGTTCCATAGTAAGTAAGGTCCAGTGGCCAGCAATGCCTCAGAAGTCAAGAGTTTTGGGGTTTATGTTTTTTAATAATGGTAGCAGAGACTTATAGCTAATGCTGGGTATTTAATTTAAAAAATCTATAAATATTTATGGAACAAAGCTTCTTTCCAGGTGCAGTTCTGGGCTCTAAGACTTCAGAGAGAAAAAGTCATGGTTCCTGCTCTTGGAAGGTTCTCACTGTGTCTGGGGGAGCAGGCAAGCACCCAACAGCCTGAATCAAACTCCATGTAGCCAAATTTCTACATCATTACAATGCCTAGCATGTAGGAACCTAATAAATGTTTGTTGAATGAATGGATCTGTTAAAAAGGGAGTGTCACACTTTCTTTCTAAGGAGTTATTGTGTGAATTAGAGGGTTAACATTTATAACACCTTTTATGCCCCTACATGCTATATAAGTACAAGTTATTAAATATCATAATAAACTAGGGTCCTAGGCAGTCAATTACATTTTCTTCTGAAGTTAGTGACATTTAGATTCTTTTGTTGGGCAGATGGTGTAATATTGCACCTGCTGGAAAAGTAGGCATTTTGGGAAGGGACATTAATTCAGAACTATTTATAATATAGCAAAGTGTTGGCTTCTTAATAAGTGTATTTGTATTGTTTCTTAAGGAAGTAACATAGCTGAACAGTCCGACTCTTTGAATTGGAACTTCTGAAATTGGAAGACCATTATTTCTTAAAACTCTGTTTACTCTACATTTTCTCTTCAATTTCTTCACTTCTGATTTTTTTTTTGCACCGTCTGGATTGGCTTTTAATCCCCAATTTGTTTCCAGCCTTCTCTCTCCTCCACATGTCTCTCTGCTCCTCATTGCTCTCTCTTCACTGTCTCCCTCCATCTTCCTTCCTTTCCCTCTCCTGCCAAGACATTCCATTTCTCCGGAATGCCCCTCAAGCCACTTTCGATTTTAACTAACTACGGTCTGTTGGGAAGTCCAGAGCTGCTGTTTCTGCTTGGATTTCTAAGCTTTCCATAATCCACCCACCTCCTAGTCTACTTCTGGGCAAGAAACACTGCAGCGGCCAGGCCGACTCCATCATTGCTCTGCAAATGCCATGTTTGTTGGACCTTTGCTCTGGTTAATATCTCACCTGGAAGCTGTCTTCTTCTGTTACACCTATCTAAAGTCCATGTATCAATTGACTGTCTCCTCTTTGAAATTGCTTTTATTTACTTCCTTGATCTTTACCTCTTCTAACCTCCCAATGCCCAGTTTAGCAACCCCTTTTGTTGCATCTCATAATTTAGTAGCTTCTCATATAAGCCCCAAACGTCTATCTAGAAGCTACAGTGCTCCCTATTATGTTCCAAGCTCTGTATTAAAGTACATTGCATTATTATTTCATTTAATCTCCTTGACAACCCTATGAGGTAGACGTTTTTGTCATTTCCATTTTACAGATCAGGAAACTAAGGCCCAGAGAATATGACTGACTTGCCCAAGGTCATAAAGTTAATAAGAGCTAGAGCTGGGTTCTATGGAAGTCACTATTTGCTACCACCCAGATCCCCCTTCAGGATTGAAGCCTCACTCCTCTAGCTACTGAGAGTGCCATTGGCTGACAGCCCTCAGCTCTCACCCTCTCTGCTCATTGCCCTCTATGTAAGTGAGCCTCTTCACTCAAGGTAACAACCCTTTTACTGGGTTAGCCTGTGTCCAAAACCTTATATTGTAGGGCTACAAAAGTCTCTCTACCTCACCACAACTTCAGAAAATTCCTAAGTGCAAATCAGCTTCTAAGCTGTCTGTGAGGTTACTTGACGCCTTCTTTGTGACTATATCACAACCCAGCTTCTCCCTTGACCCAGTCCTGTTTCCTTCCCTGTGCTTTCACTTCTATGAATGGTGATTTCCAAGGGCAGGCACTGATAAACTTCCTATACAAACCCCTGATTCAAAGTCTGCTTCTCAAGGAACCCAACCTAAACAGTTGGTACCAGGAGTGGTCCGAGAAAGGCAACGCTAAGATGGGATTCTGGAGCTAGATCACCTGCCGACTACTGATAGTGAGGACCTCATCTCTGGGAGTGGGAGTAGGTGGAGCAGAGTAGATCCTGGCATAGGGTCGCAGTGATGACGTGGAATGGTATGCTGGTGAAAGGGGTTGCACTAGTAGGTGAATGTACTAGGCATTGAATGTACTAGGCATTGAATGTACCAGGCATTGGAGAAATATGGGGAAATAGTAATGATAAGAACAATGATGATGGTTGGATATTACTGGAGGCAATTAATGCTTTGGATAAGAAGGCAATTCATAAGCAATTAATATGTAAACCAGAGGGCCTCAATATTGGATATCAAGTAAGCCTCATATCGTGTAGTCAGAAGGCAGAAAAAGTTGACATCAGGGCTAGGACTTAATCATAAGATGGGGAGAATTCCTGAGAAGGTTGAATGCTCAACCTAAGCATGTGTGCTATGCCAGGCCAGGTTCTGACTGGCAAAGAACAGGCCCTTGAGATATTAGATGGTGACCTCTGACTTGATGCACTTAAATATCTTGAGTCTCCAGATCCCCTTAAGCTCTCTGGGCCTACAGAAGTGGCCCGCTCCTGTCTGCGAAGGGCTAACATTATTCCTCTCTTGCTTGAAGAAGATGCAGAGGCCTCTGCCTTGGAAGACAAATGTGTCCTTTCCACTTTAAGATCTGCCCCCACGGTCCCTTTCTTGGCAGCCAGACTAATAAATAGGATTAAATCACAGCATTGCCTGACTGGGGAAGTGCTGGGCCTGCTAGCAAAGGAAAGGTACTATACCTTGGAGCAACTGCAGAATGTAGCTAATAGGCACTGGCAGAATATCAAACATTATTTAAAGGACTGGGTTCTGAGGGTACTGGATCAAGGTAGGTGGAATGTAAAGTTATATAAGGCAAAATTTATCAATATGGGATCACTCTCTTGGGCTCTAGGATTTAGCATCTGGCAAAGATCCTGGGAACCTGCTAATGTACTAGGATGACTCTCAGAAACTTGGAGAAAGTAAGAGCTCACATAAAAGGAAGTAGAAATGAATTACTGTGACAGTTGGTGGGAGAAAGGACCAAAAAGCTCAGAGAAATGGGCCTGGCAGGATGGAAATAGTATATAATGCCAGAAAACCCACCAAGTGACTATGTTCAGTGAGAGCATTCAGAGCAGAGGTTACACACATTTTGAAAAGCAGCTCCTGGTATGCTTTGGGACTCTGCCTGTTAGTCATCCAATGGTAATGAAGCCAGAACTGCCCGTCATGAACTTCTTACTGTCAGACCCAATAAGTTGTAAGGTTGGTGGGTGACCAGAAGTAATTCTTATAAGATGAAAAGGGTACATTTGGAACTGGACACGAGCAGGGCCAGATGTCAGCAGTAGGTTGCATGATCCAGTGGCTCAGACTGCCAAGTTGTCATCCACCACCATCACATTAATTCTGTCTCAGTGCACACCTGTGGCCACAATGGGGGTCACTTATGGCCAGTTGATGGAACATGTGAAAGGTTGAGCTTGGTTCATGAGAAGGTTGGCTTGGTATGTGGGTACAAGCTGAAAATGAACTGCCTCTGCACTTTAGCACTACTCAGGGTGACCTTGATATCACTAATTAGTAGAAATCATCCCAATGGGCATAGCTTTAAGTGGTGTACCTGCTCATTCACTTTGTGTGGAAAGAGAATATGTTTAAGCTCATGGGCAGTGGAAAATGGCTTAGTCAAATGGTCAGAAGCCTGGAAGGAAAAAGATAAGGGGATTTGGGGAAGGGGTACACCTACAGGAGTGGGCATGAAGTGTGAAGAGCTTCGTATCACATGTTAACTAACACCCACCAGAAAGCACTCAACACATAGATAGAATGACTAGGCCAGTTGACGTAAGCCAGCCTCTGCCATGGGTCACAGTAGTGCTGGCACAATGGGTGCATAAGTGGAGTAGCCAGAGTGGTAGGGTTGGAGGTGATATATGGGTCCACAGCATGGCTCCTACTCACCAAATTAATATAGCTCTTGCTGCTGCTCAGTGTTTGATTGTTAGCAGCAAAGAACAGTTACCAACATGATACTATCTTTTGAGGTCAAAAAGAAGCCACTTGGTGGCAAGTTAGCTACATGACTAGAAAGAGCACCGATTCATTTTAACTTGAATAAGTGATATTTCAGAATGGGATTGCCTTTCCCTGCTGCAGAGCCTCAGCCTACACCACCATCTGAGAGCTTAGAGTATTTGATCTATCAATAGGGATCCCACATAACATTGTATCATACCACAGGACCCACTTTATGGCAAAGGAGGAGCACCAGAAGAAATACAGCCAATGGATTCAATGGCCCTATCTCACATAGCACCACATAGAAGAATCTGGTCTGCTGGAGTGAACGGCCTGTTGGAGGCACAGTGGAGATACCAGCTTGAAGATGGTATCTGTGAGGATCAGGCACTGTTCTCCAGGATGCAGTGTACACTTTAAATCAATGACCATTACTTGGAGCTGTTCGCCAACAGGCGGAACTCATGGGTTCAGGAATGAAGGAGTGAAAGTCACTGTGGCTCTGCTTACCATCACTCCTGGTAACCCACCGGGGGGATTTGTACTTTCCTTTCCTACGATTCTGGGTTCTGCAGGCTTAGATGTCTTGGCTTCCAAAGGGAGAAAGCTTCCACCAGGGGACACAGCAGGGTCCCATTGAACTCTAAGCTATGGTTACTAGTGGGGCACTTCGGATTCCAAGTGCTGAGGAACCACCCTCTTAGCAGCACTATTTGATCCTGATCAAGAAGAGGAGTTCTGCTCTTACACAACGGAAGCAGGAAGACCTATTTTTACCACCCAGGTGAGCCATTTGGATGCTCTCTTTAGATGGTCTCTTGCCCATTTTTGATGGTAAATGGACAAATGCTGCAACCGTGGCCTGAGAAGAGGCTGAGGGGGCTCAGAACCCTCAAGGATGAGGGTCTGGGTCACTCCACCAGTTAAGGTACAAAGACAAAAGAGATGCTAGCTGAGGGTGAAGAGAATCTAAAATTGTTATTAGAAGAGAGAGACAATGGTATCTATTGCAATATTAAGATCAGCAGATGTAGTTTGCCCCAGCCACAGTAGTAGGGGCTATGTCTGCAGAGCTGGAGCTGGTGGGGTTAGATATTACTACTCTTAGTGACTCAGGTTCCTTACCTTCCAGTCTATACAATGATTTGGTTCAAAATTAGTCCTCCCATTTCTGATATACCACGTTAGATGTGTTGGGTGGTGTTTACCATTTTTCCACAGCCTTTTCATGTTGTTTGAAGACTATTATTCATCCAGTGGAACATTTATTAAGCATTTACTGTGTGACAGGCTTTCAGCTTGGTACAGGGAATATGAAAATGACAAAGAGAAATAAGAAATAGCCCTTGCCCTTAAGGGCCTTGCAGTCAAGTGGAGCAAAAGATAATTATTGTAAACATTATGGTGAATGCAGTGGTAGGGCTGAGCATAGAGGAGTGATGCCTTATGTAGTTGGAGAAGGATGGTAAAGGCAAGTTTCCAGGAGGAGTTGATGCCTGAGCTTAGCCTTGTGGAATAAAAAAAGAGCTCAAGATATGGCAGAAGAATATTCTAGGCAGAGCAAAGATACAGGATGAAAAATGGCATGGGTGAATATTTCTGTAGCATAGAGGACAAGGTCAGAGATACTGAAGGGTCAGATAATGAAGGCTCTTATAGCCTATGCTAATGAGCATAAACTTCACTGTGTGGATGATGTGGGGCCATTGACAGATGTTCAGTGGGGAGTGGGTTCTCAAGTGTCCTTCAGTCTATTTTCTTCAGCCTCCTGCTTGCAGTTGCCTCTGCTTGAGTGTCTTTTAGACATTGTCTGTGGCATCTTACAAAAGCCCTACCTGAAGCATGTGGGGATGACGTGTTTACACTAACAGCAAATCTCAGTTCTGACAGCTACCAAGTAAATCTGGCTGCTGAAAAGACATCCTTAAGGTCACTACCTATCGGTAGGGTCTTCAGCATCAGAGTTGGTGATGCCTTTTCAGCTTTTTTATATGGCTGAAAATTGCCCATTTTCCCCCAAGTTATTTAAAATGGCAGTGCTCAAAGGCACAGCAGGGGAACTTGGTGATTGATTATGGGCCCAGAGCTCCCAAAGAACACTGGTTTTTTGACATCACCATCCAGAAGCTCCTGCACTTTGATAGTGCTCTGAAAGGGCTCATGTTGGCATAAGCTACTTTGCTAAGTCATTAACATTCACTGATGATAGTTCTGAAGACAGAGACTCCACACAAGATCGTCACATCACCGTAGCCACAAAACCTGAGGTTTCAGCATCCCAAGGGAGCTTAAAGCAGGCAACGAACCCTGATGATCAGACAATATGTTATCTACTGATGACCTGAGGGGCATGGAAGGAAAAACAGTCAGGAAAAATCATTATGTACTAGGAGACAAGGAGACTTGGTAGCTATTTCCGCAACAAGCTCCTTACCAAGTTAAAGGTCAACTTTGAATCGCAGGGTGAATCCAGTATTCCCTGTAGATGAGCTTAAATGTGAGGTCGAGGCCACCTTTGGTTTCTTGGTTGTTTTCTTTGCTAATAACCATACAGAACACATATTGGTGGATTAGAATAATCGACAATTTATTTGAGAACTACAGCCAGTCTACTGGGATAGAAACCATGTTTGTTTGCAGAAATGTGGTATTTTTGAAAAATTATAGTGTCAGCAGGATGTCCTACTTGGGCGACTGTTGTAAATTAGAGATCCATAAAAATCTCTAAAAACGGAACCATTTGTATCCTGGGTTAGTACTTGGTCTTCCCTCATTTCCCATCTAGTCCACACAGACATAACGCCGGATATTGTTCCAGCATAGCCCAAGGTGTCAACCTACATACTACACACAGAGACTCAGAGTGAGGCTCTGCCACTGAAAATCAAGTTTGAAACCAGACATCATAATTGATGATACAGAGCGCCCTTTAGAAACTCGATAAAAGCTTAATGTAGCAAAGACTGTATAAGACAACAACAAGAGGTGAACGCTGCAACCAAGATTATGAGGCCAGCCTTTTGTGAGTAGCTTTTTGTGAGCAAAACACCTGGTATAGATTGAATGTGGGAAAAGCTTTTAAAAGCTTTTTTTAAAAACCTATTAAAGCAACTATTAAATTTAATTTAAATGTTTTAGATCTGCATAAAATGGTCATATTTCCAAATGGATGGAAGAACAGGATTGATAGTCCTCTAGGAGTTTCTAGTTTCCTAACCATGTCTCTGTTCCCTCCTTCAATCAATTGCTCCTCCCCTTCCTTCTCCTGTCTCTAAAGCTTCTTTCAGTCCCTAGTAAGTTGAATTCTTTAAGCCCAGTATAGTTTTCATCCTGTTTCCATTAGAAGCCCAGAGGTTCCCACAGTGTTTCACTTGGTTGCTCTGCCCAGAAGAGACTGAAGAATAGACATCAACTACCATTGATTCTTGTTGAGCTGGGCTGAAAGATTGACTGAAAGGGAAGTGAGTGATGCTTGGTTCCCAAAAGACAATAGAAAGAGTAAAAGAAGCAAGCTTTCTTGGTGGAGAGAAGGACTGTTTCAAGGAAGTGATAACATTGGATCCAAATGGACTTTCTAGCCCCAGATTTGATGTATCAGCTTCACCCATTTTTGAGTCATTGAAACTGAGATAAAGATGTGAAGTTTCTAAACCCAGTTGTTATTAAGTTTAGGACCTGGGTTTCCTTACCTGAAGCATGGGGGGATGATGCAAGGATCTCCAAGTTTCCTTTCAACTTGAAAATTTTATGAAAAAGAATCACATATGGCCCCCCAGCTGGTTATACTGCTACTGTATGTTTTCTTTAAACCAAGTCTCAAATCCATTCAATATGAGGTAGATTAGTAATGGGAACCAGAAACCCGGGAGAGGCCACCCTTGTATACAGGGAATTGCCCTGTGTGTTTGCATTTATTTTTGCTGACTCCTTGGTGACGGTCGATTCTAGGGAAGTAACATTGATTTAATCCAAGTGGAGGGAGAAGTTTTCTCCTTCATGTCCCCTTCCCAAACAACCTAGCTTAGTTCATCAGCTTCTGTTGACATAATTTATGAATGCTAATGAACTCATAAGTGATAATTAATAACTCCATGTGCTGCTATTTACTAGCAAATATAGGAATCCAGGTGCAGTATAGACCTGTCCCCAAATACAGTACATTTCCTCATCTCTGAGCCAAGTAGCATGTCTGGGACGGCTCTGTTCCAATACTGCCGGCTGGCGCGGTGGCTCACGCCTGTAATCCCAGCACTTTGGGAGGCCGAGGCGGGCAGATCACGAGGTCAGGAAATCGAGACTATCCTGGCTAACACCGTGAAACCCCGTCTCTACTAAAAATACGTTAAAATTATCCAGGCGCGGTGGCGGGCGCCTGTAGACCCAGCTACTTGGGAGACTGAGGCAGGAGAATGGCGTGAACTCGGGAGGCGGAGCTTGCAGTGAGCTGAGATCGCGCTACTGCACTCCAGCCTGGGCGACAGAGCGAGACTCTGTCTCAAAACAAAACAAAACAAAACAAAACGAAACAAAAAACAATACTGCCAAAGTCAGGGCCATACACAGTTAAAATATACCCAGGAGCTACACTTAAACTCTCACAACGGTATCATCTTCTTATTACCCACCCTGAATGAAGCCCCTGTCTAGCCCACCGTCTTGGGTGCAGCTTCCAATGTGACTGCAGACTCCAGCAATGGAGGCCTGTCCCTGCACAGGTGGCTCTGTGCTGTCGGCAGCCCTGCTCCTTGGGCATCCCCTTTCCTCTCTCTCTCTAGGACCTGTTTTCTCTCCAGATTGAGGAATTGGATCCAATTCACTTTTCCAGCTGCAAGAGATAAGAAACCAGGGTCACGTCCAGCTGTATTGGTCAGGGTTCTCCAGAGAAACAGAACCAATAGGATATACATATATATAGCTCTATAGAATGAGATTTGTTATGAGGCTGAGAAGTCCTTCAATCTGCTGTCTGCAAGCTGGAGGCACAAGAAAGCTGGTGGTACAGTTCCATTCCAAACCCCAAAGCCTGAAAACCAGAGGAGCTGATGATGTAAGTCCTGGTTCAGATCTGAAGGCCTAAACCCCAGGAGTTCCAATGTCCAGGCTCAGGAGAATGTGGTTGCCACAGCTCAAGCAGAACAAGGGAATTCACCATTCTGCCTTTTTATTCGATCTGATCCCCCAACAGATTGAATGATATGCCCACCTGTGTTGGTAAGGTGGTGAGGGAGTGAGGGAGCTTTTTTTTTTTTTTTTTTTTTTGTCGAGACAGAGTCTGACTCTGTTGCCCAGGCTGGAGTGCAGTGGTGCAATCACAGCTCACTGCAGTCCTGAACCCCTGGGCTCAAGCAATCCTCCCACCACAGCTTCCCAAGTAGTTGGGACTACAGATGTCTGCCCTATGCCCAAGCAAATTTATTTTATTTTTGTAGAAATGGGGTCTTGGCATATTGCTCAGGCTGGTCTTCAACTTCTGGCCTCAAGTGATCTTCTCCCCTTGGCCTCCCAAAGTGCTGGGATTATAGGCATGGGCCACCACCCTCAACCTGGGAGCACATCTTTACTCAGCCTACCAATTTAAATGCTATGCTCTTCCAGAAACACACAGATACACTCAGAAATAATGTTTTAACAGCCATCTGGGCATCCCTTAGGCCAATCAAGTTGACACATTCAGTTAACCATCTCGCGAACAAATGGCAAGATTAGGTTGGACTCCCGATCTTGAGAATGGAATGCTCCAAGTCAGTGAGCCCACCCCAGCCTGGTCTGGAGCATATCAAGGCATTGTCTCCTTGCCACAAAGTGGGACAGGAATCCCATAGGGGCAGTATGGGACGCTCTGCAAGGTTGGACTAAAGAAGGTCTGTGGGGCTTTAAGGGGACTGGATGCCAGTGCCTTTGCTCTCTTATGGGTGTAGCTGCCTCTGTCTCCTCCACTGGCTGGCGATCTCTGGAAAGCCAGGAGCTCAATCTGCCAGGAGCCAAGCCTCCCTACACATGTGCCATATTGATATTGCTGATGGATGTGTGGACTCATGATCTTCTTTGGGAGACCTTGAACTTTCTTCAGCAAACAAAGAGATGAGGCCAGACCTTGGTTCTAATGATCACATTACCTGAAGTTCACCAAACACTTATGATGTACCACTTACTATGTACCAATTTAGCATCAAATTCCCAAAACAGTGCTATTTCGTAGTTGCTATTTATCACTGTCTCATTTGAGCATTTTGTAAACTGAGGCAGAAGGATAATGTAACTTGGCCAAGGTCATACAGCTGGTGAGTAGCAAAGCTGGGGTTTGAACTGCCTGGTCACCCTGAATGAAGCCCCTGTCTAGCCCACCGCCTTGGGTGCAGCTCCCAGTGTGATTGCAGACTCCAGCAATGGAGGCCTGTCCCTGCACAGGTGGCTCTGTGCTGTCGGCAGGCCTGCTCCCTGGGCGTCCCCCTTCCTCTCTCTTTCTAGGACCTGTTTTCTCTCCAGATTGAGGAATTGGATCCAGTTCCCTTTCCCAGCTGTGATTTGCCTCTGAGCCCCCAAAACCCCTCCTGAATTGGAATCACCCTTTCCCCTAGCAGTGCTCTCCAGCCCTCTCCTTTCCTCTCAGGGCCCAGCTCCATCCCTTAAAAGCACTGTCTGGGCTATGTTTTTAAAGTCACTGTTAAATAAACATAGGACCGACCCCCTCAGAGAGAGAGCCGTGGTTACAGGGGAGCAGAGCTGAAGGCAAACACTTGTATCCTTGTGTCAGACCCAGGCTGGGGAGCAGCACAAGCTATTTCTTTTGGATGCGCCTCTTAGGAGTGGAGGAACTTTTCTTTGTAAAGAAAGAGAGGATCTTTATAAACCTTGGACTTCTTTCAAGGAGGCTTTATGGGTGGCAAGGATAAAGCTATAGAGGCAGGAAGAAGAGTTGCTAACTATATGCCAGTAGAGCATGCTTTTTAAGGGTGGGGTGTAGGAGGAAGAGGGGAGCTTCCCCTCAGTCGCTCTTTCCCTGGACGCAACGAACTCATGCTCTTTTGACACCTCTGCTGCCGCTCCATGGGACAGCCTGACCCCCCTCCATCTCTGCTCCTCACACTGGGTGGTGCTGGAGGGAGAGGGGCCTGTGGCTGTGTCTGCCAGTCCCAAATGCCAGCAGCTGCACAATCCTGCTATAATTGCTAATATCTGTTTCTTCTCTTTTCCAGGCCTTGGAAAGTGTTCCAGGAATGGACTTTCTGCAGTATGATGACCTGCAAAAGCAGCCCTTCCATTTACATTTCAAACTCCAAGTCAGCCGTGTCAAAGTTTCAACCAGGACTGTGGAGGATAATGGGTCAGATGCAATTAGCAGCCCGGAGAACCGCACATTGCAGTGTGATTTATTTTTTTGCCCATCAGATTCCAAGAATCCTAGTGCTTAAAAGCAACTAAACAATCGCTCTATTGTACTGAAATAAAACCCAGTTAATTCAGAAATCAATTGCACCACCAGGTGGGGCACACTCTGGCCCCAAACAGATGGGGTTGAAAACTCCCCCCAAAATGCAGTCTTGTTAAATTAAAAACTTGATCCAGGAGTGGAACAAATAGGGAGCCATGAATGGAATGGAGTCAGGTCCACTCAGGCGGATTCTTTCTTCTCCTACTCCTTTTCCTTTAAAAAAGAAAAATTCCCCATTTCACTTTCATCAGTGTTAGCATCTATGCAGAAGCGCAGCCATCCACCCTTTGCAGCTGAATGTGTTACTTTAATTAGTCTGAAAATTAAAGGGCAACTCCGGGCCAATGTGAATGATTATGAAAATACATGTGCATCCCATGCAATCTTCTCATTTAATTAATAGTCTTGTAAACTATATGGCTCACTTTAAGTCAGTCAAGAGGTATAACAACTCCATTTTAAATATCCACTTAATACTTAACAGGATGTGAGGAACACACTATAGCATACGGTCCCTTCTCAAGTTTCACTGTCTGAAATTTTTCAAAGCTGACCCAAGTCAACCCGAAAAATGTTTAACACCCTGGGCTTGAACACAAGAAACTCTGTGATGAACAGACATTCAATTACATTTTTTGAAAGTGAGAAGCATTTTTGTAAAATAGCGACTCTGGAAACTAATTGGCAGCCGCAAAACTTGTGAGCAAAGGCCAAATCTTGTGGGGAACTTTTACTACAGTAACACGACTCAAAGAAAATGTGAATAAAAGGCATCTTTGTTTCCCAGTCAAATTAGCTGATTAAGAAATAAAACATCTTAACATGTTTTTAAATGTAGAATTAATTATTTATATGAGAAAAATTAATGCCTGGTTATGTGAATTCTACTCTGTGTGAATTGAATGGGGCTGAAAGGGTAATCCGTGTGGATCCACGTCTTAGACCATTAAGCAAAACTAAATATTAAGAGCTCCAGTTATGGAAAAAAAAAAAAATCACATTCAGGTCACATGTTGTGCTCCCCGTTTTGATTTTCAAAGTCCAGATTAGTTATGGTCCACATTGAAAATGTGATTCAGAACAAGGAAACTGCTTTGTATTGGCTGAGTACTGATGGTTGAGTGGAAGAAGAAAACACACAGCTATACAAAGAGCACAGCCAACTCCTGGGAGGGAACACAGGCCTTTTGCTCCTAAGGAACCTGGGAAAGATTCACAGGAAGAATTTGAACAGGCCATTCTTTATTTCCTAATGGGTGAGTTTGGAACTCATGAAAACAAGACAACCTAAGTTATGCGTTAGACTCGGAAAAGAAGTGGGCAGGTGACCTTTGACATCTCAGGCCCCCGTGTCTCAACCCAAGCCCTTCGTTCCTGACCTCTTAACATTCCAATATCCTGAAGCCAGGCTCTCCCCAAACCAGGGCTGCAAATTATCTCTGCCATGTGGATAAACATTCACTGGGTCAGTGTTTTTCAAGGTGTGGTCCTGGGACCACCTGCATCAGAATTGCTTGCTGAGCTTTCAAAAATATAGGTTTCTGGGCCCCAGGAATTACTGGGTCAGATAGCAACGGGGCCCAGGAGTGGGCATTTTCAACAAATTCCCTAGGATTCTGTAAGGCTGTGAAAGTCCGAGAATCACTGCCCCCCGTGTCTACTTAGAGATCACGCGTGTAACTTTCACTAGGTTTCTTTAATGGGTTTCCTTTATTAAAAGGCATTTACAAAAATGTCTATTAATCCCTCATTAAATAAAAAAAGGTCCTCTAGCCATTTTCTTCATTTCTCATGGTATCTCTTAACAGAGGGAGTATAGAAATGCTTTGTCCTTTAAAATAAGTTCAGTGAGTACTTGAAAAGTCATTTGGCAAGAGATGAGGGATGAGACAAAGGGGGAAGATTAATGACGAACAGAATCAGAGTCCTTGCTAAAATAAAAATGGATTCACACCCAACTTCTTCTGAAGGGTAAGACATATGGCAGCTCGTGTGGGAAGCGAGCGTGTTTAGTAGAGAGAGGTCCTGCTGCAGAGCTGTGTGATGCAGGGTGCAGCTTCCTCAGCCAAAAACAGAACATCACATGCTATGGGAAGACGTATCATCCCTCCTATGTGATGAGAGGCTGACTTTCTAAAGAAATTTGAGCAAACGTTGCCTGAATGGCTTTAACAAGTTTCTCAGAGTCAAGATGATCAGGTTTGGGCATTTAAACCTTAGTTTTGCTCTGATTTTTGGGTTTGGCCTGACAGCCTGTGACTGTTTGTGGAAGCTGCTGATGGTCTACACTTCCCCATTTATAAAACGGAAGAACTGAGAGGAGGAAAGTGCTGGCCACTAGAAATTGTGGGTCGGAGCTTCAGCTACAAACTATGGGTGTACTCTTTTATATTCTCTTTTGAGATTTTTTTTTTTTTTTTTTTTTTTTTTTTTTAGTTTTACCAGGAAAAAGCCAAGACATACCTGCTAAGTATTTTTTTTTTTCTTTGAATAGAAAAGAAGGGCAATCCATTTGCACCTTGTCATCTGTTACGTACCAGTGTTAAAGTAGCAAATGCCCAATAATAGACCTCAGGATTCTGTTTCTAGGTTTCATTAAAAACTATAAACAGGTATACAAAGGCCATTTACAAATGTGGCTCTGATTATGCCTCTGGTAGCAGTGATGAGAGTTCAGTTTTTGTCCATGGAAAATTGCTGCTTAATAAGAACTTTCCCCAATCCATGTCTCCTTTGAGATAAAAATTTCCACACTAAATTTCATCACCCTACTAGAATTTCCTTTGGAATGTTTGTGTTAAATTCCTTTCTCCCTGATTGAAGTATACAACACAAAATCTAGCTTAAAGACTTAAAAACAAATGTACTGAAAGGCACAGATTTATAGAGTAGCTTGGGAGGAGACTGGGGAGGGGGAAGGCAGAGGAGATTTGGGGAAATGAATTAAAACCTCCCAATAATTAAGAAATGATTTACTCAGCACATTAAGCATTTGGATTGCTTGTACAGGAGGGCAGGGTATGACTTCCTCATATGCCATGGGTAACCTCAGACACTCAGTTTTGCTGCAAGAAGTTTTGGCTTTTTTGTTGTTGTGTTATTTCCTGACTTGCTGTGTGCTGTTGTGAACTTAATTAACACACTAGTGAGTCTGTACCCTCAGGGAAAAATGGTAAATTTTGTAAAATGTAACTACAGAAACAAAAGGGAAGTTCTTTCTGTCCTCATCGTAGCTGTTTTTATTCCCTCTCTTGTATTACGCGTTAGAAAAACATGAAAGCCACGTGAAGCTTTAGAGAGTCCAACCCTCAGACCCATAAGGCACAATACCCTGGGATTCCTCTGAATCACTGTTCTATCTTGTAGACTATCCTAACTGCTTTTGTGTAAGAGAAATAGGGTTCATAGGTAGCAAAAGTTAGCTCTTTAGATGACAACAGTGCATCTCATGTGCTTTTAAAAAATTATATTGCTCTCATTTGGAAGTAGCTTGAACAATTCCCTTTTGAATCAAGGCCTATAAATTTGATCAATACCATTATTTTCATGTGGCAAGTTTAAACCAATAAAGTTGTCTTGCTTTGTCCCTCCTCCCTCCCATCCACCCTCTTAAAAAAAAAAAACTAAGGAGAGTCACAACTTTGATGTGAAGCTTGAGTGTGAAGCACGGGTAGGGAAAAGTTTATGACAGATGACATTTATAGATGGGTACATATATATTTAATTTCTTGTACGTGAGTGTGTGTGTATATATATTTCTACTTCTGTTCATGGAGAATACAACATCATAATTAAGGACATTTTACTTTATCCAATGAAGAGTTTTTTCAGTTCCCTTTAATTGGTAATTTAATTACAGAGCTAATTAGGAACATAGTGGGTGTTGGGACTACAATGATTGTCTTTAACTGGAAAGTCTTACTACTTACAAAGCAAGAAAGTTTTTAAATTATGGAACACTGAAATAATGGATTAATAAGTTAGTAAGTACAACTCCATGAAGGTAGATCATTCACATGCTTGTCAATTGACAAAATTTTTAATGTGAGTCTGATCTATTCCACTAAGTAATTATCACTCTGCTTTTCCAGCATAATGGGGGGTCTATGCTGAGGCCCCAGAGAATTTATGTGCTAAATTCTGGGGCTGGAATTCCTGGACCAGAGCTGGGGCAGAAGGTGGAGCAGCTGAAAGTTGTTAGGGAGGAAATACAGTTCAATACTTACAGCAAAGAGGAATTCTGTTATTGACTCTGCCACTCACGTATTGGGTCCTGGTGAAAGCTAAATGAGCTAGATGCATATAAAGTACTTATATGCATCAGCCTGCCCAGCCCTGTCTCTGCCTCAGTTTCCCTCCATCTGTGTCCATTTCAGCAGACACCTATACCTCAGGACAACAGAGAAGCATTTGGAGGTGGTTGAAGATGGACTTGGGCAGGGGTGGCTTTGGTGCATGCTGGGTGGCCCTTTGGGCCTTGAGGCCTCTGGATGAGAGGGCTGGAGCTGTGTGAGCAAATCCATCCCCTGCAAGTGGGGGACCTGTGAGATGAGGGCCCTTTGGGGGCTGACCTTAGCCTCAGAGCAGTGGGGAAACTGATGATCCAACCAGAACATAGCCTTTGTAATTTGAGAAGAGTTGTGATTTTAGGAGGACAATCATTTGTTCTTGCATCAAACATTTCGCAGTATTCATGTGTAGGGCTACTATACACAAGATGCACATTAAAAACACAAAAACATTGAATGTAAGGTTGCCTCTGAGCAGAAAATACAAGGAATTACCTAGAGGGCTGATTCCCACAAGTGCCTGGAAAAAAGCTAGATCAGAACCCCATCTTCTGGGCCTCTTTCTGGGAAGATCTCATCTGAAAAAAATGGGATCCCAGAAAGGCCAGCAGTTTGTAATGGAAAATGCTCAAGGCAATGAGGTTCAAAGGATACATTTGGTAGACAAAAATTTCTCACTTCACAGTGACTGCAGGGGGATGGTGTGAGGGAGACAGAAAGAGAAGAAGAGAGATAACTGGACTAAGTGAAATCCACAGAAAGTCCCTAAACTTGATTTCAGCCAATAACTTCACTCAAACCCATTCTTCTCCAAAACTTGGACCGTAATTGCCATCTGTGAGCTGAATGGACTTGAGATTTGCTGGTTTGTTTCTGCTGCATAGCATGGCCAAGAAAGGCTTCAGTGGGCCTGGCTGGGAAGATGCACATACACAAAGCTAAGGCTGGTTCACAGACCAGCTGTTAGCAACCCAGCTCCCCCCGCCAAAAGAGCTACTTGAAAGCAGACAGAGGCTTGAAAGAAATGAATTTTTAAAAGTTCCACCCTTAAAGATTATTTTTTCATTAAATTATTGAATTACAATTCATCAGAACTTTTATTTATTAATAAATTTACAAATATCTATCCAGGGTTTATGATGAGTAAGGGTCATGTAATTTTAATCCCGATTGTCCTCTGAGTTTCCAGTTAAATTGGAAAGTTGCTATGTGCACAAATTATTCTATTACATGAAAGAGGATAATAAATTCCACGTGTGAGCAACCAATAATATAAGGCTTTTGAGAAGTCAGGAGAGAGAAAGCTCTCTTTCAGCTGGAGTGATCTGGGAAAGCGTCATGGAAGGGGAAGATAGGGTTCAAGTTGGGACTTGGAGCAATCTGATAGACAGCATTGAGGGTAGGGCATTTCAGGCAGGAGAAAGAGCTTACATTTGTCAGACACCTACTTTTTGCCAAGAACTATGCTGAGTACTTTATATGTATCTAGCTCATTTAGCTTTCACCAGGACCCAATCAGGGAGGAATGATTATTTTTCCCTAAAAGCAAATCCTAACTTTATTAAGCATTTACTGTGTGTCAGGCACTGTTCTAAGTGTTTTAATGGATTAAATATTTTAATAGTCACAACTTGATGAAGAGGGTACTACTCCTACTATTGTTATTATTCCCATTTTCCAGATGAAGAAACCAAGACACAGGGAGGTATGTAGCTTGCCCAAGTTTACCCAGCCAGTGTGGGGCAGAGCTGGGACTAGAACCCGGACTCTTGCTCCTGAGTCCCCCTTCACTTTTAATTTTAGTCTACTGCTTCCCGTGGGAAATGACATAGAAGGAGGAGAAACCAGGAAAATGTCTAAGAATGCAGTGCTTAAGTTTCTTTGGAATGGGTTTGCAAAACTCACACAAATCAAAACATGTTTAATAGTGACCAACCCCGGAAAATATTTACATTGCCACGGGTATTGCTCTGGAGGTGACAAGATTATTTTCAACTCATGACTTCTTGCCTCTGCTGACTTAACAGAGCTGCGGAGGGTGGATGGGGAGGTCTGGAGAAGCGGGTGGAGGGAGAAGGAGGGGAAGAGGAAGAGGTTTTTGTGCAGGAGGTGCTAGTGGGGCACCTTTCTAGCAATGGTGAAGTAATTTTCTTTCCCCACAGCATGGAGGGTGGGAGTGAATTATTTAGGCGAGTCATTTTGTGGAATTTGTTGATGCAGAAGGGGTGGAGCTGGATGTACAGCTGAGCGTGTCTGAGCATGTCTTCTCCAGGACGCAGCTTGTGATGTCTACGGTGATTTGGATGTGTGGTGCTAGCCAATGGGGCTCATAAGAGTGCCAGGTTCTGGTAATGAGGGACTGGCACTCTGCTGCTCAGTGATCAATCACAGAAGCATGATCTTGATAAATCATTTGCTCTAAGAGTCACTTGAGCAGTGAAGGATTCAAATAGCATTCTTAAAGGGCAAGTGTAATTTTCTCTTCAAACCTTTGTGGAGTATTTTATAGTTTTCAGTGCAGTTTGCCATGTACTCTATCACTAGATCTGTAGATTCAGCAGGAAGGTCTGGGCATTTTACAGATAAGGAAACTGAAGTTGGTGAGTGTGAGTCAACGGGATAAGGTCTCACTGTTGGGTTCAGGTCTGGCACTCTGCCTCCTGGTGCCTGCCCTTGCGGAGACATTGCACCTTGCTTACAGAGGTCCTTTTCTCACTGCTGACAAGAAGGGCCTGGAGGTGGGTAAATGGGGAGTTCAAACTTGATGAGGGCTGAAACTCCAGAGGATACAGACCTGGGGAGGGAGAATAGGACGAATGAAGAAATAATTCAAAACAGAGAGTAGTAACTTCGTTTTTTATTGGGAAACACTATGTAGAAAGCCCTGCATATGAAATCCTCAAGATAGATTCCCTAAAACTGAGATCTTAACCACCAGCAAAGCAAGGAACGTAAGTGGGAAAGGAAACGAACACTCATACATTCATTCGACAAACCTTTAATAAGCAACCACTGTGCCCCTGGCAACAGGGACACTGAGATGAATTTAGATACATCTTGTCCTTAAGGAACTCCTGGTGAGAGTGGGTGGGTAGACAGACACGAAATAAGTTCTGACAAAGAGTAATGAGGGCTCAACTAGAGAAACACTCTGGGAGTGCAGTGGGGGCACAGGGGAGGAGCAGCAAATTCCTATGTGGCCAATGCTTAGCCAGAACTTTCTAGATGCCATTGTCTGTGGTACCTCAGAGGAGTCTCACATCATCATGCAATTTTTTAGAAGTGAAACTGAGGTTCAACAAGGTTGAGAAACCTGCTCAAGGTGACATGGTTTAAGGGGTAGAGGAAAGATTCAAATACACATTTGACTGATGTTGAAGCTCACGTTATTTGAGATGTCCACATTTTGAGTGATCAAAGGGCCTTGTCATTTTCATCTGTTCTACCTATGAATACTTATAGTTTGGATGTGGCTTGTTTCTACCAAAACTCAGGTTGAAATTTAATTGACCATATAATGGTGTTGGGAAGTAGGACCTTAAAGAAGTGATTAGGTTAAGATAGATTAATGTCTTTCTCACAATACCAGGTTGGGTTTCTGGGGATTGGATTAGTTCCTTAGAGAGTGTGTTATTACAAAGTGAGGCTGCATCTCCTACTTCCCCCTTTCACGTGCACCTGCTTCCTCTTCTGCTTCTCTGCCATGTAGGATGCAGCATGACGCCCTTATCAGAAACTGAGCAGGTACCAGTTCCATGCTTCTTGGACTTCCCAGCCTCCAGAATTGTGAGCCAAATAAACATTTCTTTATTAATTACCCAGTCTCTGGTATTCTGTTATAGCTGCACAAAATGGACTAAGGCCAAGACTGTGCCCTATTTTCTCCCTTGTCCATGAAAAGGTGGTGGTGGGTGTGGGGAGTAAAAAGGGGAGAATAGGAGTGAGCTTCAGGCAAAGGCTGAGCAGATATATTGCAGAATGGAATTCACCTTGAACTCTGACAACAAACTAGTAAACTGTGCAGATCCTTGAGCCCAAATCTCTGAGGGGCATGCAGAGTCCTAGAAGAGAGAGCTAACTGCATGCTGGGTTGTGTTAAACAGTCTGATGGTGGTTTCCATGCATTTCCTGTGACGTCAGGTTTAGGAAGAGGCAGAGAATAAGGCATGGATTCCCAAGGTCATTTAATCGATCCTCATTCCCTTGTTCAACTTCTTAAATACTCCTTTAAGAGATCTGTTGGCCTGAGTGTATTAAGAAAAAAATAAGGCTTATTGGTTCAGTGACCTTCATGGATAAGACATGACCAATTGTAGCCCACTTGTCTTCTGGAAGGGAGGTCTGTGTTGGTTAGGCTTCCCATTCCATTGATTTACCACCGCCACATGCATCGTGGGGCCCATGGCTAGGAGGGTGTGTGTGTGCAGAGAAACTGCTAACAGACATCTTGCCACCTGAGCAGGAACACTTTGGGGGTTAACTCCAAAATAGTTTCCCACCTTTGGATAATTATTTTGTGGGAAATGAAACCTCTGGTGTTCCCCGGCCTCATTTCGATACCTGCCATCCCTCCTTTCCCTCTTTGGAGTCCTATAGTAATGTCATTAAAGCCTCTGGAAAATGTCAGCTGAAACCAAGGTTTCTGTCGGTTATAAGCTATGAAAAATGTATTGGATTTAATATGTTTGGTTTGGGAAATCAGTTTTTGTCCACTATAACCAATTGTCCATAATAACCATGTCTGTTGTAAGTGGTGTGCACTGTAATAACCCTCATATAAAGGGTAAAATGAAAGACAAACCATTTCAGATGGTAGCTAGAGCCATATCAATATAGATCACTGCCTACGTATATCAAATGATTGATGGCCATTTTTAGGGCTTTTTCAATTCAATGCCAGTGCCGTCTAATAGCAGTAAAGCACACAGTATTTGCTGATACCCTTCCTGATAAACCGTCTGGTTGCAAGTGAGAACAGCTTAAGGAATGAAAAGGCACCGGGAGCCATTTCTTTCAAATGATCCATTTCCAGTGTCCTGGAGGGAGGACAGTCGTCACTGCAGAAGATGGGCACATGCTGGAAAGCAGGAAACAGATCTGTGGCAGGACATGCCTCTGGCCAGGGAAAGGTTCTATTCTAAACTCTACTCAGGTGCAGGCCAGACAAAGCTGAGCACTGCTGGTAAGGAGAGGTGTGAGAAACAGTGTGAAGGGTGAAGAACAATCCTGTCTCCCAACAGGAACAGAGTGTATTTGACCTTCATGATGATAGCAAACACTCACACGCACAGTTGTAAGCACCTTATGCTTGTTAATTCATTTAATCCACAGATAAACCTCATGAGGTCAGTATTCCTATTAGTCCTACTTTACAGTTGAGGAAACGGAGACACACAGAGGCCAAGTAACTTACCCAAAATTGCACAGTTAGAGAGTGATCAAGCTAAGAGTGGGTCCAAAGTCTGAGCTTACAGTCAGTAAGCTAGGCTACCTTGCGGGCAACAGAAACATATGGGTACTTAACTGGGTTTTCTTGGAGAAAATGTTGGCAGCTCATAAGGCTGTTTGTTGCTGATATCCATACCCACAAACATCTGCTGACACCCTTTTCTTGAGGATACCTTTAGTTGCTTCCAAGCCCTCCCTTACGCCCATGGTGCCTGCTGACAACTCCACCATTCCCCCAGGAGCAGGCACCAAAACAAGACTGTGCCAACCTGGCTGGTTTTCCCAGCACATGCTCACATAGGAAGCTGCACAGTGCATTCACGTTTTACCCTAAACAATCATTTGCATAATTTTTAAAAAATAGAATTCCTTCAAAATAGACTATAAACTTCTGGGGGCAGAGATCATTTGTCTTATTCATTGCTATCCCTCCAGTGACAGCCCAATAATGAGCCTGGCACACAGTAGGATTCAAGAATTGTTAAAGAAAAGTAAAATGAATGAAATTCTTCCATACTGAAAGGAAAAGAAGGTATTTTATCTGTCTTTCCTGCCCTTCATCCGGGATGAGAAAAGAGATAAATCTTCTTCAAAAGGATTACTTTCCTTAAAATATCCATGTCTCGGTTAAGAAAATGAAATTCCACAAGAGCCAGGACCTTCCAATATGAAACCAGTGCAACTTTCAGAAGTCTTGCTTCCAGATGCACACGCATGCACACCCCCGTGTGCGCCCCATTAAACCCACCAAGCCTACACTGCTGCTCTTGCGTCCTCCCGTGAGGCTTCCTTCCTCCCGGGGAGCACGCATCAAAGGGGTTATCGCACTATCTCGGCGGAATCCTCCTGATGTTCTCTTGCTTTGGGAACACATGCAGATACTCACAGTTTAGCACATGGGCCCTGTCTTTTCAGCTGTCTTTTAATCTTTGGTAAATTGAACAAGCGTGGAGAACTTGCAGGTGACAACCAGCTCGGCTGAGACTGCAGGGATGAAAACCTTGTCAGTACAGTCCCTAAAAGTCCTCCAATGTGCTTGAAGCATATAAAGAGAACCCTTGATCCTGGCTATCAAAGGGTGCAGAAAGATCAAGAAGAATTAAAACTGATGGTGTGCCAGAAACCACCTGCAACAGAAGGTCATTACTTCCCCTCGTTAAAACAGCCTCAGTTCTGGGGCCTGATCTGAAGCTTAATTGAAATGTTTCTAACAGTGGATTATAAGGAAGATGAGACGTCCCCTGCCCATTTCATGACCTTTGCTAAGAAAGGCAGATTGGTAATAAGGTAAAAAAAAAAAAAAATTCTGAGCAATTGCCTAAAGACAGCCAAGGCCTCTTAATGATATGAGCCAGGACACCTTTCTTGGTAAAGGAGGGCTCTCCAGGATGCTGAAGGGATAGGGGCAATCAATGTGAAGGCAAGAAGACCCAGGCCTCACGATCCCAGCCTCTCCCCTGGAATCTGTTTCTATTTCATCATTGCTGTGACTTTTCCTTCCCTAAACAGGAATGGACGAATCCCAGATGCAGCACTCCCTCTGGGATAACTGTCCGTTGTTCCAAATGTTTTATTTGTGGTGCAAAGAGTGCATTCCCTGTCACGCTTCGTTTGCAATCTTTCTGTCTAACTTGGGTAACCACACATGACCCCCTCGATAGACGAAGATGAGGAAGGCCCTCCAGGTCTGCAGAGAATGGGACTGCATCGGGAGGGGGGACTGGCAGGAGATAGCTCAGCTCCGATGCTATCAAATATCCTGAAAAAAGAATCACAATGCTTCTGCCACTTAGGCTTTTCACATGATAATAAATTGCAAGTCATATTTGCCCAGAGATTTGAATGCCTTCTGGCTGTCTTCCCCTTTTTGGTATGATTATCTGCCCTGGCAATAAAGTCCATGTCTGAAGTCCTGTGATTATCTCAACCTCCAGCTGGCATGTTGTGAAAGTCACTGTTTTGGGGATACTGTTGCAGCAGCTGATATGAAAGCTTTACAGAAGTTCCTGCATCTCATGGCTATGTCTGCTTTGGACTCACCTCTCCTAACCAGATGCATGTTTGAAGTCTCTTAAATGAGTGCTCAGATGCTTGTCCTTGGGAACCCCCTAAGACTTCACTATGCAAAGCCTTGTCCACAGCACCAAGATCACAGTAGCTCTTGTTAGAAATGCAGAGTCTCAGGCCCCATCCAGGCACCATCTCCAGGTTATTAACATGAACAATAAAGTTCGAGAACAACTTTGGAAGGAGGAAACTGCATTGGCCGATGGGTTTCAGGAATCAGATTGAGCGTTCCTGGGTGCAGAACACCTACTATTGGACTTAGTTGATCCAGTTACTGAGCAGGCCCAGAGGAACCCTTTGCTTCTCTTGCACACTTCTAATGGAACACAGTTAATAAGTCCTTCAACAGCTGGAGTTATTTTGCAATCAAGGACCAACATAAAAAGACAGCAGGCCAGGCACCAAGGCCAGCCTGCCAGAGCTGTTGGATTAGAGCTCCTAAGACAGCCTAAGAGAAAGTACTAGTTGTTCCTTCTGACTTTATTAAACTTTTGTGTGGTGGCAAAGTTTGTTTGAACTTCACTAAATCCTCCAAATAAAAGACTAGCTTAGACCATCTGGTTCACTAAGATGAAATAATTTAATTCGGGGGAAGTAATTGTCAATCACTGTTGTAGAATAGTTAAGAATGGAAACTCTTAGTCCCACCTGTTCTGTTTCCCTCCTGAAAGTACTTTTTTCCCTACAACTTTGAGTGGAGAATTCAACTAGGGAAATTAGTTTTATTTCTACATCTTGCTTTGGGTATCTGATTCTATCTCATTTCATCCTAATGTAGTGCTTCCTTCAAAATTCACTACTTTCTTCCCCTGAACTTTGTTTTCACTATTTTGTCTACATTTCTACTGTCTCTGGATTTCTCCTTTCTTTCTTCCTGTTTCAGCCTGTGATACTTTGGGGGTTCTCTTCATTCCCATTCCCATTAGTCTCAGACCCACAGACATATCTGAAAAGCATTTATTAAAATGTCCAAAAAGGCACTTCTATTGAGATCTATATCCTGATGTAATTTTAAAATTATTTTGTGCCTATATCCAAGAAACCCAATTTGTAATTTCTATCCTGTTTCTTCCCCAGACTCCAGAGCTTTGGGGCTACTTTCGCAGGTTATATCCTCATTTGAATCTTTCTGTGACTGAGCAAGAATCAACATCGTTCACATCATTCACTGTGCTTTGGAGCTCCCCGTCCAGAGTTCCCAGATGATGGCAGGAACAAGTCCCACAAGTCTGTCAAGTGGCTCATTTTTCTTGTCTGAAAAGGGAGGTACATGCCACCTCCACATCCTCATGGAAATGAGAGGGCTAAGGAGGGGGCAATAAAGGCTCTGAGCTTTTTCTCCATGGGATTGAGTGCCCTGAGTCTAACATCACATTGAATGCCACACTGCCCTTCCGCCCCTCCCTACTCCTGTCTCATCTCCTTGTGCCCTTGCTGAACCAGGTGCTCCAGCACATGGAATCTTTATAGCTCCCTAAGCACGCCAGATTGTTCCATCCCACTCATGTCTGTGTGTGCTTGTCCTTCCGTGGGATAAGCTTCCCCTTGGCTGTGTTAGCCATCTTCTGAGATCTCCTTTCAGCAGCCTTCCTTGATTTCCCCAGGTGAGGCTCACCACCCTGGCTTTGTAACTCCTCTTTCACTATGCATTCCTTCATCATTGCATCTGCTACCTACTTGGGGTATTTACCTACGTTGTGTGTGTTTTTCAAGTGTATTTCTGTCTGCCCCATTAAACATGAGGTTTTTGGATTTAAAGATTGTGACTAAGTCACATTTGTGTTTTTAGTGCCTGATTTGGCAAATGATTTTGAAATAAATGAATGAATGGCCTTTGAGACCAAGCAACATTTCTAAAAAGTATTTTGGATAAGGCTCTTGGGTTGCAAGCAACAGAAACAAACTTGATTATGCAAAAAGGAGGAAGTCAATTATAAGAATTCCAGGACATCTCATGGAGCCCGAGGTTTGGAATTTAGCCAGGATGTAGGACGAGAATCGACCTGAAAACTCCCTAAAAAGCAGGGATCTAATTTCTCATTTCTGCTCTTATTTATTCATCTGCTTTTTCCTCCTCCTCCTTTTTATTTTTTCTCTCCTTTCTTTCCTCTCCTCTCTCTCCTTGTGGGTTTCTCTGCTTCTCAGATAACAGGAAGAGACTATATGTTATATGTCTTGGCACCTACAGAGTCTGATAAATGCTCCCTTGATTCCCACTCTAAATACCCAGTAGAGAATTTGGTTGACCCAGCTGGGGTCAACTGTCCACCTCTGGATTAATCATCTGTAACCTGGGGGAGTAACAGAAATTCCCAGAGAACAGGGCAAGAACAGACACCTCCCAAATGTGACCAGGATGATTACCTAATTGGAGAGTAATTTAAATGCCAAATTGGAGATGAGTTCAAATGACTAAGCTATACATATTAAACAATGATTTTGTAACCACATATAACAATAAATTTTATTAAAACATGTGCCTCTAAAGTTAATTTTCACAGGCTTTTGGGGGTCCTTATAATTTTTAATATGGTTCTTTGTGTTGATCTTTAAGTCCTTGATAATCACTTCTTAACATTTTTCTAGAAAAATATGAAGTAATACGCCACCTAAGGCCTATATTACTTAGTTATTTTATGTGAAGTGTGGTAACTGTGGGTGTCTGATATTCTTAGAATTGTTTGTTAAAGCTCTCACTTAAAAATTCATGGAAAACCTTCAAGCCAGGTCATTGGACGATATTGGCTGTGATGAAGACAGCACAAGGACTTTGTTGATACACTGACTTTCAGCTAATTTTTAAAGGAAAACAGTATGTCTTTGTTCACAAATTGTGTTTTCATTTTCTTCCCAAATCTGTCATTCTGTGGATTTCCACAAAGTGTAATCCTTGTTCTCTGGAGGTTGGGGGACTGAGGGTGTATTAACAATTGCAGATAGGATATCACAAAGCCTTCTGCGTCTGTGGCCTCAAATCACAGTGTGCTTGGAGATCTTTGGACAATCTCTCAACTAGTGAAAATGACAGTTTCACAAACAGAAGGGCTGTCATAAAAGGTGAGATGGGGTCATCTATTGAGAGGTTTTCTTTTGGAACTTAGCCTTGCTGTATGTAGCTGAATGGAGCAGTAAATAAAAAATTATATACCTTCAACCTCTGTTATTTTTGAATACTATCAGTGGTTGTCCATTGTTCTTCAATGATGGATACTGGATTTTTAAAGTAATATTATCTTACACGTAATTATCCATTATAAGAATGATTATTAACTACAACTCACCAGAAACAGGACTGGGAATAGACTTAGTGCATAAGTGTTGTTGTTGTTTCTGTTATTGGTTCACAATACCGATAATAGTAACAACAACAATATTAACAATGGCAACAATGCATTTCCAATAGTGCTTTATACTTTGGAGATCATCCTAATGATATAATGAATGTGAAAGCATGTCCTAGTCTTCTATATTACTATCAATGATCTTTTGCTTCATTTAGGTCATTTGTATGTTACAGATGATGGTGTAGGAAATTTGGAAGGCAACAAAAACACTGGTCTTTGCTTTCAAGGAGGTTCAGTTTTACCTAAGGATGTAGGAAAAATAGAAAAAATATAAAAACATCATGAACTTGTGAGATATAATCTACATGTTTGGCGTGTGTTCACTATGCATTCCTTCATCATTGCATCTGCTACCTACTTGGGGTATTTACCTATGTTATGTGTGTTTTTCAAATGTATTTCTGTCTGCCCCATTAAACATGAGGTTTTTGGAGTTAAAGATTGTGACTAAGCACAAATCCTAGTCTTCTATACTACTATCAATGATCTTTTGCTTCATTTAGGTCATTTGTATGTTACAGATGATGGTGTAGGAAATTTGGAAGGCAACGAAAACGTTGGTCTTTGCTTTCAAGGAGGTTCAGTTTTACCTAAGGATGTAGGAAAAATAGAAAAAATATGAAAACATCATGAACTTGTGAGATATCATCTATATGTTTGGTGTGTGTTTAGAAGAGATGAGGGATCAGAGAGATCTAGAATATAAGTTCCATGAGGTCAGGGAATTTTTTTACTCACTCCTGTATCCCTATCACCTAAAGCAATTTGTGGAGTATAATAGGTGCTCAGTAAACATTTGATGATTGTTTAATGAATGAGGAAAGACTTAGGATGAAAGATGGATATACTTTGTACATGTGGAGAATAGAGGGGAGGGAATCTAAGTAGTAAGAGAAAACCATATATAGAAAAATAGTAATCCCAGCACTTTGGGAGGCTGAGGTGGGTAGATCACTAGAGCTCAGGGGTTCAAGACCAGCCTGGGCAACATGGTGAAAACCCATATCTAAAAAAAAAGAAAAAAAAATTAGCCAGGTGTTGTGGCACACACCTGTGGTTCCAGCTACGTGGGAAGCTGAGATGGGAGGATCACTTGAGCCTTGGTGGCAGAGGTTGCAGTGAGCCAAGATGGTGCCACTGCACTCCAGCCTGGGTAAAAAAAAAAAAAAGGAAAAATGGGCAATGAATATTATCTGGAGGAAAATCAGTATTGAAGGAGCAATTGTTTTGCAGTGACACATGGAATGGCTCATAGACTGGAAAGAGTAGACAGTGGAAGAACAGTTGGGAGCCTGTCAAAATAATCCCACATCGAATCCACTACTATATCCTATTGGTTTATCCTCTCATATACCTCCAGGTTACACCAACATCTCTCCATCATTACTCCCAACCTAGCTTTGTTAGTCTTCTCTCACCTGCAAACTGCAAATGTTTCCTAACCAGAACATTGGCATCCACCTTTGCCCTACCCCTATCCATCTTTCAGACACTGCAGTTGGAATGACCTTTGCAAAATTAACATCCGTTCATGTCACCCTTCTGCTTTTCATTGTTCTTATGATAAAAACAAAGTGGCTTGATGTTGAATCACGTTACCCCTTGCTTTTGTAGTTTCAATTGTAATGACCTTCTCTGAGTCTTCTAAATGTGCCACGCTTCTGCCCACCTCAGGGTCTTTGCACACACTGTTCATTCTGTGTGGCAGACTCTCCCTCCACCTCATCCTTTGAAACTTTCCTAATAGTTATTTCCTCAGGGAACATTCACTGACTTCTCCAATTTAGCCTGATTTCTGTTATGTGTGTTCTCATTCCTACATGTATCTTATTACCATGCTTTAAATCTAATATTTATTTCCATGATTATCTAATTAACATCTGCCTCCTCTACTGGACTATAAACTCTATGAGAGAAGAAATCTTTTTAGCTCACCATTTTATTCTCAGTAGATATATCTGCCTGGCACTCAACACATATCCTTTTTTTTTTTCTTTTTTTTGAGAAGAAGTCTTGCTGTGTCGCCAAGGCTGGAGTGCAGTGGTGTGATCTCGGCTTACTACAACCTCTACTTCCCAGGTTCAAGCGATTCTCCTGCCTCAGTCTCTAGAGTAGCTGGAACTATAGGCATGAGCCACCATGCCTGGCTAATTTTTGTATTTTTACTAGAGATGGGATTTCACCATGTTGGTCAGACTGGTCTCAAACTCCTGACCTCAAGTGATCCACCTGCTTCGGCCTCCCAGTCAATACATATCTGTTGAATGAGCAAATGAATGGATGGCTGAATGAGGGTCGGATCAATGACAGTGATACTAGGAACCTGAAGGATGAGATGGTTGCCTGCAGCTTTGGGAAGATGATCAGTGCTGTTCACAGGAAGGAACATGGTTTTGGTGTGAGAAAACCAGGATTTGAGTCCTCACTTTTCTACCAGTTGACATAAATTATTTTGAATCATTCCCTTAGCTATTTTTAGTCTCCATATCCTAACTTTTAAATGGAAACAATACCTATCCCCAAAACCAGTGAAAATGTACACAGAAGTGCTTTATAAAAATATAAAGCTCTTTACAAATGTATCATTTTGTAGCCAGAAATGATATTAGAGAGAATTTTTGTCAGAACTCTGGTTTTATGGATCAAGAAGACAAGACTAAGTGAAATTAAATGACTTGTCCAAAAATCACCTCCCTGCTTAATAAAAATACGAATAATGATAATGGTATTAACATTTGTGAAGACTTATTATATACCGGTTGCTTCACTAATATGTGCTTACCTTACCTAATTTTTGCAACAACTGATGAAGTAGAAATTATTTCTATTTTATAATTAAGGAAACCTGTTAAGGAGCTCAGGGAAGAATAGAGATGGGACCAGAGCTTAGCTGGTCTGGCTTCCTGTTTCATGACAGACTGTTTAATTCCCTCATTGAGGGGAGAGGGAAGAACCAGGCACGCCTTCAAGTTTCCAAGTTTGTACTGACCACTGTTGGAGTTAGCTGAGGAACTCAAGGTGGGAAGAATGAGTTTTATTCTTGTGAAGATAAAACTGTGATATTTTAATAGAACTAATTTTTGATGAAATTATTGAAGTTTTGAGAAAAGGAAAGACAATGCTTGGGAGTTATTTAACTGGCATTCCTAGTTCTTGTGTGGGTTTTACCTCCACTTATGGATGAGAAGAATAGAAGTGTTTATTATTGTGAGGTTCCTATAACAAGACATTTTACAATATGAAATTTATAATTGTATTGCCATATTCAGTATAAAATGCAAATAAATCTTGATTGTGAGTGAAGAAAAGGATAGTATGTTATTTTAAAGTCCCACCTTTTTATCACAATGCTGCAAATATAGTTTCTAGCTTCACAGGACCCTATGTTCCTGCTCTCTCCCTTTTTCTCATTCCTTCCTCCCTGTCTCCTTCTTTTTTCTTCTACTTCTTCTTTAAGTATCTTGTCCAGTGTGATTTTGTTCACCCACAATGTGCAAGGCTGGTGTTAGGAGTAGCTATGAGCATTTCACTCACGTTGCCTCTCGTGGATATGGTGTCTGTTTCATAGCAGGAAGTGTTGCTGGGGGTTAGTAGCCCGGGAGTTCACTCACCCAACAGATATTTACTGGACTCAAATATTTTGTACAGTGATTAAAGAGGAAAGCAAAGCACAAGGTAAATGAAGGAGATGAGGGCAGATGAAGGCGTGGAATGGGAAATGGATGATAACCTTTCCCGCCTGCAAACTACCGCTATACAGTGCAGGGCAAGAAGCTCTGCTCTCTGGTTTTCTAGTAGTAACCTCTATAACAATAGCTAAATCTTACTCCCATGGGCCAGACATTGTACCATGTGCATTTTCATTATCATAATGACTTTATATCATGGGTCTGATTTACTACTATAATGTGTCATATGAACACATGAGGAAATGGAGGCACAGAGAGATTAAGCAATGTACCCGAGTAGCCCCAGCTAACAAGTGTTGCAGGGAGAGATTTGAACCTAGGTTCAAATCTGACACCTGAGCCCATGCTTGTAACGCTGTTCTGTGTTGCCCTGGGCACAAACCACATCTCTGAGCATCAAGAATATACTGGTCCTGGCCAGGTGCAGTGGCTCATGCCTGTAATCCCAACAATTTGGGAGGCCCAGGTGGGCAGATCACTTGAGGCCAGGAGTTTGAGACCAGCCTGGCCAACATGGCAAAACCCCGTCTCTACTAAAAATACAAAAAAATAGCTGGTTGTGGTGGCGCGTGCCTGTAATCACAGGTATTCGGGAGGCTGAGGCAGGAGAATCGCTTGAATCTGGGAGGTGGAAGTTGCAGTGGGCCAATATTGCGCCACTGCACTCCAGCCTGGGGGACAGAGTGAGACTCTGTTTCCAAAAAATAAAATAAAATAAAGAAAGAAAGAAAAGGAAAAAAAGAAGAATATAGTCATCCTTTTTCAAAGAGAGTCCAGGGAAAGCAGGAGAGGTTAGGAGGCCAAACTCTGTCTGAATGAAACTGCTAACCCAGGCCTATTTTCTGAAATGGCTGTCATTCTTAGCAGCCCTCCCTTCCCAGGATTTGAGATGGTCTGTCACGATCCACCTGTACTTTCGGCTTGGAAATGGGTATGTTCATTATTCAGTCAGCCTTTGATTTGAGAGAGTGATGTGTAGAGGGGGCTGTTGGGTGGCTTCCTCCTGCCAGATCCTCTGGCTATATTTAAAGCCATGTTTGTGCATTAATATTTTATACTTAGCTAAATTGCGTGCATTGCATTTAAGGCCAGGTTTGCCTTGTTTAAAGACATCCAAATTGGGATTAAGTATTCAAGCTGTAATCTCTTTAGTGGGCGTCTGTCTACTGGATTTGTATGACATAAAGAGGGTTATTGAAATACTGTAACTTTAATATTTTTTATCCTGTAGATAGAAATGAGTTCTAAATGAATTTAGAAACTAGGAAAGACATTGGACAGATACCAAAGAACAGAGCAGCCTGCATTATTTTTCAGACTAGGTATAGTAGAGACCACATCTGTGTAAGTTTCTCCATCCAGATTCTTCCTTTCAAGCAGTCTTACGCTATGCTCCTTGGTGTGGGACAGTAACTGCCCTTGGGGTCTCTGATATCTCCATTCTCCCTGGCATAATGGTGTTGTTCAAAACTGACAAAGTTTCCCTTACTCTTTACCCCTGGGCTGCGTAAAGGGGTAAGAGAATTTGATTCATTCAAATTTAGACTATTTCCAGGAATGAGGCAGAGGTAGGGTGGAGTGGGGGTTAGGATGAGTGTCATGAAATTTACATATTTGTGTCTAATTGAAGAGTGTGCAGCTCTAGTTAGTATTCTGCAAATATTGAATATGAATAATCAGATAAGACACGTACTAGTATAAAGAAACCAATACATTTTATGTTTGTGGTACATTAAAATAAAATTCAGATAAAAATTTTAAATCATAGCATATCCAGAATAACCATTTGATAGCTATATATAAATCTATTTTAGAGATGTGCAAGCACAAATTATGGAATGCCAGAGCAAGTTGATTTAGGCTGCTTTTTCTCTAATATAAATAATGCAGAGTGCCGCAAATATTCAAGTACACTTAACTGAACATAATTAAAATATTGGAATATATTTTAAAAATAAATAATTAAGTAGTTAGAAGTATCTGCAATACTAATTCAAAGTGATAGTCATATGGTGATTATATTATGCAGTTTACCCAGCACTTTTGCTTTAAAGTGCAATAATAAAATTTGCATTTAATAAAAATTATGATTCTGTAATATTTGAGGATATGGGCAGATTATATTTCAAGTACAAAACACCACCCTTGTCTCTCTGATCTATCAACAGATGGACTGAGAACAATTTTCAGCTAAGCTGAGCAGCTTGCCTGCTGAGACATTGCTTTCACCCATTATCACGTTTTTTAATGCCATGGGGGAATTTTTGTTTGCCTGTCTCCCTTTCTTAACAGTCAGCTGCTTGAGGGTAGAAACCTATATGTATCTTTGTATACTCAGTGCTGAGTACAATGCTGGTGAGTAGTAGGTGCTTATAAATATTGCTAAATTAATGAATCCAAGGGTGAATGTTTGTACCCTTCAGCTCCAGGTATTTGCTCCTGCTCTTCCCTCTGCCTGGAAAGCTCTTTTCCCTTACCTCCTGCAGTCTTTGTTCAAATGCCACCTTCTCCGTGAGGCCTCCTCTGACTATTCTATTTTAAATAAAATTGATACCCCGTCCATTCCCCCCCACCACACACTCTCAAACTCCACTGGAATCACTACGGAAGATACTTTTTATTTACTTGCTGGTTTTGTGTATTACCTATTACTCTCACTAAAATATGTAAGTTCCATGGAGGTAAAGGAGAGGAGGGTTGGGATGTGAGAGGAGAGGTTTTGGGGAAAGCATGTGCCTTCTTGTAGCCCCCTCGTTAGACTTAGGAAGACACAGCCCAGTTGAAGACTCCATTCTCAAGCCAAGGGAAAGCTTACCTTTCCTTCTGCCCAGCAACCACGTCAGTTTACTATCAGTCATCTCAACTGCTCTTGCTCTTTCTTCAGCTTTAAACCCTCTGCAGACTGTTCACTGCTGTATGCCCAGCCCTCAGCACAGTGTTTGATTTAGTAGATGTTCAATAGTAATTTGTTGTGGGAACAAATAAATAAATGAACGAGGTGAAGGTGGGGAAAAGCGCATTGCCTTGAAGGTATAAGTTGAATAAATGTGACTGTAGCCTATGTTTAGTGATTTGGGGTTCACAGTCTGGAGGAGGCACAGTTGCACAGCTCTCTGCCTCACCTGCCAAATGGCTCCGCAAGTGGAGATGGGCATTTTTATTTACTCAAAATGTTTGTGCAATGTTCCATTGACTCCATGATCTCCTCTGGAGATCTGAGTCTGCACTGAAGCCTTGGCCCAGATGCATAACACTTAATTCACCTATTCAGGACAGTATGGCGCCTTCCTGGGGACTTCATTCACTAGCTTCCTCCTCTAGCTGTTTATTGTCCCTGCCCTTGCCTTGTGTCCCTCCCCACATCCATAACTCCCTTATAGCCTTGAGTCTTCATTGCAGCATTATCCTTGTCCCACACCCCCAGATCTGGAAGCATTAAGTCCCATAAAAAATTCTGAGTCTGTTGCCCTTGTGTGACCTTAAGCAATAGGGTAGATTTAGAGATGGTTGCAAGCTTCTAGTTACTCTCTGCTTTTGGGAGGTACCATTGCCTTTAGGCTGGTTTTGTGACTGGCTTTGACCAATAGAATATGGTGGATGTGCTGTCACGTCAGTTCCAGGACTAGGCTTTACGATGACTGGGAGCTTCTGCTTCCTTCTCTTCACAGCCCTGAGCCACCATGTAAGAAGTCTGGCTTTCTGCTGGAGAGGGAGGGGCCTTACAACTACACAAAAAGAGAGTTAAGTACTGGACTTCAGCATCCCAGCTGCACCCAGCCTAGTGGCTGTCACTTGCACCAGTCACGTGAGTGACATCTAAGAGACTCAAGTGAGACCATTGGGAAGAACCATCTAGCTGAGCCCTAGTCAATCCACAAAATTCTAAGAAATAATCAATTATTGTTTTAAGCCACTAAATTCTGGGGTAGTTTTTATACAGTAACAGACAACTGAAATAGGCAAGTTATACAACCTCTTTGAGCCTTTATTTTCTTATCTAGAAAATGAAAACAGTAATCTCTACTTCAAGGGGCTGCTATGAGGCTGTAGGTAAGGCACCTAAGACAGCACCTGGAAAATATAATCATTAGTAAATATCAGTTTCCTTCCTTTTCCCTTCCCTGCACAGGGCTGTAAGCTCCGGGCTTATCCTTCCAATTTTACTACTCATCAAAAACTTCCCTCTGCCTGCCCAGCCCATTTCCTTTTACAATTTATTCTGGGGAAGACAACTTGAAAAACTCATCCCAGAGAATACGGACAACAGCTTCATTTGTTAGTGCTTCAGGGCAATCTGTACTCAGGAGGAAGACTGGTAAAGCACAGATCTTTTTCCCAAGGATTGAAACTTCCAGCAGATTCCAGGCATAGTGACAGGGAGGAGGGCTGGGATGTGAGAGGAGAGGTTTTGGGGAAAGAATGTACCTTCTTGTAGCTCCTCATTAGCCTTAGGAAGAGATATCCCAGTTTAAGACTTAAGCTAAGGAAAGCTTATCCTTCCTTCTACTCAGTAACCACATCAATTTACTATCAGTCATCTCAACTGCTCTTGCTCTTTCCTTAGCTTTAAACCTTCCACAATCTGTGCATTTTTGCAAAGGGTCGCAGAACTGAAAAGGAAGACAAACTTCATTTTACAGCTAGCCCTCAAGCCTTCAGTTGTGAAGCTGAGAATTTTTTTGTTTTTTTTTTGTTTTTTTTGTTTTTCCCAGAGTGAAAGGGAGGAAAAAATAGAAGAGGCTTGGGGTTGAAAATGACCCACCAAGCCACAACTGATTTGTTTATTTTTTTCCCCAGGCAGATTTTCTCTGATGTATGGCTGAGGAGGACTTTGGGACAGTGTGCATAGGGACATATCTTGTCTACTTGGTAACCACTGACTTTTTGTTGTTGTTGTTGTTCAGGGATACTGTTTCTACTTTGGAGAATATACATAATATATTTTCAATTCCCACCCCCATTTTTATAAAACTGATAGAAAAATATTAAAGAAAACTTTCTCATACTTCCAAAAGAAAAATAATTCCCTTGATAAGGATCAAGATTTATTTTCAAGTTAAGTCAATGCTATTCAAATCTGTTATGAAACAGGTTGTTTCCAACATTGATTCTTTCTTCTGTTGGTGGGAGGAATACATAACATGGAGAGATGAAATTCCCAGCAAATACCATAAACTTAGTGAACTTATTTTTTTTTTTGGTCAAAACTCTTAACAGGACATACAGTAATGATGATTGAGGAAATTGGGAATAGTAAAAGAGTAGAAAACAAAAGGAAACATTAAAATCATTATGTAAAAGAACAGATTGTGAAAGGTCTGGATAATGCACCAACTACATAATTGGTCACTAAATGATTGTGAACTGGTTATTTCTAAAAGCATGCTTTTATAACTGTTCATAGTACAGAAAGGAGTACAAAAGATAATTGTTTAAGATCTCTTCAGATTACAGAAGAGTGTTTTTGTTTTTGAACTCATAGTTCAGATCAAGCTATCAGGCTAAGAAAAAGGGATATTTTATTGTTTTCTTCCAAATTTTGATTAATCGAGTTTATAATGGTTTGGGGATATGTGCATGGTGAAGGTTGATGGCTTTCTCATTAACCTTATGGTCATTGAGTAAATAGAAGCTGCAGCCTTTTCATTTCCTTGCCTTCAGCAATGTAAAAATCCTGTCCTTTATCTGAGTGTGATAAGGGAGTTAGGGTAACCGGGTTTAAGTCCTGGGATTTTTCCACTTAATTCCTTGGCGTGCCCATTTGATCATCTATAATGTGGAAATAATAATAATTCTGTCCACACCTACCCCAGGGAGATAATGCCTGCATAAAAACGCAACACACTTGAAAGGGGTGAGTCTCGCCATAAGAACCATCCTGTGGCTGGTGGCTGTCCCTATCACCAATTAATATGGAAAGATGCTAGGTGGAAGCTGGCCACATAAAGTAGCCTTTCTACTTTCAGCTGGGCCTTCTAAGAGCTTTCGTTCTGCCACATGGCCTGGTTAGAACAGCCTGACCAGTCAACGAATAGCTTTCCTTAGAACTACAGTGATTAATTCTAATTGGGTGGATGGCCCAATTCTTGTCAAAAACAGATATTTCAGAATAAATCATTTCTTTTGGTCTTTGGAGATTGTGAAGGCACATAATCCAAACCTTTAAAAGCATTCATTTTAAATTAGAAAAATAATACAAATGCATGCAAAGAGTGGTAAAATACGGAGTGCTATAAAATAACATGCCATTCATAGGTAATAACTGTTAAAAGTGATGAACTCTTTAACTCTTGTCATAGTTACTGTTACAACTTCAAATAGTGTATTTCTACCTACTAATTTATCAACTTTGGATCTATCGACTCCTTGCTATGCAACATGAAGTTAGATTAATTTACTTACACTTTCTTGTGATTCTTCTCTTTTTCTCCCAATTTTGATGAATTATGTTATTTTCACATTGTTAAAATTTACATTTACATTGTTGGCGATTATATGTTTTCTGTACTGAGTTCATAGCTTGACTTAAAAAATTAAAAAAAACAGTCCTATGATTATGCAAATATTATTCACCACACAACCCATGAGTTTGTGTTTGGGTCTAAAGAATAAGAAACTAATCCTGGGTCACCATTGTATTTCCCTCAAGTGAGAATTCTGAGTGTTAAGGTCAAAGGGATCCTTTTAAAATGCTGTTTTAGCTGTGTTCATTTTTTCTGGCTAAACTGGACTCTTTTAAAAAAATCTCTCTTATTGCCTATCTTTGACTTCTTTGTTTGCTTTTCTGAGTAATTTTTCCCATAGAATTCATGGTGGCAAACTTTTTAGCCTTTGCAGTTTTGCAAATATCTTTATTTTATCCCATTTCACACACACACATGCACACACACAATTTAGTTGTTTCAGGGCTCAGAACACAATATCCCAAAATGTGGTGCCTTGGCATGTTGAGTGCTTTGAACTGAAAGAGAAAAGGGGACTACAGAAGCAAGGCCTTCCTCATCTCCCCACTCTCTTTTCTCCCTCTCCCATTCTGCCCAGAGATAGGTCATAGAAACTAGAATTCCTTTTTCCCAAAGCAAGCCATAAAACCTAGAAAGATCACTCTCCAAAGTACCTCTTCTGAAAGTAGGTCATAAGGCCTTCATGTGACACATATCCTATTCCATACCTGGAGGTAAGAAATGCTACACAGGCAGGTCAAGGAGAATCTGAACAGACAGGCCTTGTGGGGTTCCTCCCTGAGTTTGTTACCATTTGATCATACCCTTTTTGCCTGATCATATTTCTGCACAACTAGCCACTCCTTTAATCAGACTCAGCATAAAAAAAATACCATTTTCCCTGAAATTTTGGGAAGATTCAGGGAAAATCTGGAGGCTCCTATACCACGTAAAACTTTGTTGAATAAATTTGTTATGTTTTCCTCCTGCTAACCTGTCTTTTGTTATAGGAGTGTCTGCCATGATCCTTGTGATGGGTGAAGAAAAATATTACCTTTCCCTCCTACAGTTGAATACATAATTCTAATTTTGAAATAATTTTTCTTAGGACTTTGAATGCACTACTCTACTTACTTTTTAGCATCAAGTATTGTTGATAAGAAATCTGTCAATCTACCCTTTATTGTGAATAGTCTATTTTTTCTCTGTGGTAGTGTAAGATTTTCTCTTCATCCTTGGCTTTCTGAAATTTCATCAGGATATATCTTGAAATGGATCTTTCTTTTTCTGTTTTCTTTTTCTTTTTTTTAAATTCACACTGCTCATCATGTGGTCTGGCTTTTAAATCTGAAGACTTGTGTCTTCCACCAGAACAAAAACTTCTTTTGTATTATGTCTTTGGTTATTTCTTTGCTTCTGTAGCTTTTGTCCTATGTTTCTAGAATTCTGATTAGCCAGTTACTGACCCCATAATCTCTACCTTTTATCACATTTGCTATCTTGTCAGTTTGTGCCATATTTTGACAGATTTCTTGGAGTCTTCCAAATCTCCATTTGTCATCCATAGTGTATTCAGTTATTCAGATTGTCCATTAAATTTCTTATTTAGATATTATGTTTTTCTATTTCCAATAATTCCTTTTTGTTCTCTGAACAATTTAAGAAAAACAGCACCTTGTTTTTGGTTATTGAGTATGTCGTCCTCTTGAATCTCTTATGAAATTAATTGAATTTTTAAACAATGTTATTTTATTTTTTGAATAATCTCTGTTCCCTATAAGGTAAACTGTTCTCCCTTCTTTGCTTTCATCATTTCCTTAAATATTTAGTAATTCTTGGAATGTGTCTCTACTATGTATTCTTAGGAGTTAATGAGTCCTAAAATTTAAGAGAATTTAAAATTTGGTTTTCATTTTAGTGACAATCTTTTAAAATATCAATTGCAGATTATGAAGTGCCTAATAAGACAAACATGTAAGAACCCACATTTGCATTTGTGTTTACTATGGCATCCAAGTCTTGTGTTGGACAAATGACGTGAGAGCCCAATGTATCGATGATGATTTGAACAGACAGACAAGTCTGGGAAGGATCGAATCCTTTTATACAGTGTCTGGGCTTGGGTTTGAAAACTGTGTCTTCATGGTTTTTCACTCAGGGATAAAGTGACTACATAACTTATAACTCAAGCTAGGACATATTTGAGAGTGAAAGAAAAAATGTTAATTGTGTGGAGATTATAACATAAACTGGAGCAGTCTGAGTCACCCAGGATAACTGGTTATCTAATATTTAAGGCTGAGTGCCTTACATTTTACAGTTTTCTCCTTGGCAGCTGTTGCAGAAGTCCAGAATTCTCTCCAGCTCTACTCTGTTTCTACCTCAGTGTCCAGGCCCAATACAGGACCCTTGTCTAGGCAGAATACTCCCCTTCTCTAGGGAGAAATTC
The DNA here is from genome assembly GCF_043159975.1 of Macaca nemestrina. Taxonomy (NCBI): domain Eukaryota; kingdom Metazoa; phylum Chordata; class Mammalia; order Primates; family Cercopithecidae; genus Macaca; species Macaca nemestrina. The sequence continues at coordinate 146,457,334 of NC_092125.1, read as the reverse complement.
TTCTAGCTTTAACTGGAAGGCAAAAGCCACTAAATTGTTAACTGATCTGCAGGCACGGGCAAGGGGTGTGGGGAATATTTGCCTCATTGGTTCAGCTGTTTCAAATGCAGTTCTTTTAATTAATTGCTCCATGGTTTCTCACTCCCCACCCTGCTACGTCTCCCTACCCCTCCAGCTCTGCATTTGTTGAGCTTGGAACTTGTCCAGGACTTCCTTGCAGCTTCCTCAGTTCTCATTTCACTGTCATTCTAGTGTCACGTGCTTTGTGGCGTCCAGGAATTCCTCCATTTCTAGGCTACGTTGCATTCTACTTTTCCCGAACAGTTTTGGTTTCATTATTTTAAAAGACATCTTTTCTATAATTTCTATAGGATCTTTGGAGGAAGGGAAGGCAGAGATCTGTGCTCAGAACATCATCATGAACCAGAGCTCCTTGCTCTATAATTTTGCATTTGTCTCTGAACATGGATGTATCAGCTCTCCTGGGTGTATGCATTACCTCGAAGTAAACAGTGGGAAAGACCCATGCAGGAGACTGCCACCTTATAGTCTGTCCTCTCCTTTCCTAAATAAACTCCTAACCCCATACTCTATGAAGAAGTCAATTCTCAAGAGAGAACTTTCTTAATTAGAACTCTACTCACTCTTTAGTTAACTGTCTTTTTAGCTCATACTTATCCTGTATTAAAGAAGGAATAGTTAAGTGGTTTAAAATAGAAGATTTTTTCTTCTAATGTTATTTGGATATATCAGAAAACAGCCAGATTTTTTTTTTAATTAAACATTTATTGAGAAACTATTACAATGTTGGGCTGAATAACATAGGGAAGTATAACAAACTAATTTCTGTGCTCCTTATGTTAATTACCCAATGGAGTTGTAAATATATGCAGGAAAGGCCGGGCGCGGTGGCTCAAGCCTGTAATCCCAGCACTTTGGGAGGCCGAGGCGGGCGGATCACAAGGTCAGGAGATCGAGACCACAGTGAAACCCCGTCTCTACTAAAAATACAAAAAATTAGCCGGGCGCGGTGGCGGGCGCCTGTAGTCCCAGCTACTCAGGAGGCTGAGGCAGGAGAATGGCGTGAACCCGGGAGGCGGAGCTTGCAGTGAGCCGAGATCGCGCCACTGCACTCCAGCCTGGGCAACAGCGTGAGACTCCGTCTCAAAAAAAAAAAAAAAAATATATATATATATATATATATATATATGCAGGAAAAATTAGGGGAAAACAGAGATAAGGTAGACGTCAGTACCTAAGTTCCAGGTCAGAGACCAGATCTTCACAGTCCCATGAATGCACAGGTTGGGAACTCTGTAGGATTAGGGGCTCAGGGAAGCCTTCTTATGTTTGTAGGACATACTTTGCCCTTTGAAGAAAAAGTAGAATTTTGACTGGTGAATAAGAGAGGCCAAATAATTGAGGCAAAGAGTATATTACAGCCAAGAAGCAAAGCCTGCTGTATTCAGTGTTTGGTGGGTGATTCGGAAAGCTGAGTGCAGAGTGTCCACGTGGTAATAGTGCAGGAAGTCATCAGTTAGCATAAGAGCTGGGAGCTTAGGGAAGTTCTGGAATACCAGCTAAGATAGTTGAATTATAGACTTGCCAGGAGATTTGGAGAATAAATACATAATTAGAGTTCTCCTTAAGAATGCTGCAATGTGTTTAAGAAGCATTTGTGAATCCAAGTTGTGAAGGATAAAGAGAGAATGATGGTGCAAAGACCAGATAGAAGATTATTAGTTAATTATATCTTTAGTATTATTAAAAAGTTATCATATTTTGTTATAAAGTTAACAGAAGTCTTTGGAAAGTAAATTAGATGACAATAGCACCAATTGTTTTACACCAAGATGTACTTATTAATTGATAGGGTTTGGCTCTGTGTCTCCACTCAAATTTCATCTTGTAGCTTCTATAATTCCCATACGTTGTGGAAGGGGCCCAGTGGGCGATAACTGAATCATGGGGCTGGGCCTTTCCCGTGCTGTTCTTAGTGAATAAGTCTCACAAGATCTGATGGTTTTAAAAACAGGAGTTTCCACGCACAAGCTCTCTCTTTTTGCCTGCCACCGTCCCCATAAAATGTGGCTTGCTCCTCCTTGCCTTCTGCCATGATTATGAGGCCTCCCCAGCCATGTAGAACTGTAAGCCTATTAAACCTCTTTCTTTTGTGAACTGCCCAGTCTTGGGTATGTCTTTATCAGCAGTGTAAAAACAGACTAATAAGGGCCGGGCGCGGTGGCTCACGCCTATAATCCCAGCACTTTGGGAGGCCGAGGCGGGCGGATCACAAGGTCAGGAGATCGAGACCATCCTAGCTAACACAGTGAAACCCCATCGCTACAAAAATGCAAAAACAAAAAATTAGCTGGGCGCGGTGGCGGGCGCCTGTAGTCCCAGCTACTCAGGAGGCTGAGGCAGGAGAATGGCATGAACCCGGGAGGCAGAGCTTGCAGTGATCCGAGATTGCGCCACTGCACTTGGGCCTGGGCTACAGAGCGAGACTCCCTCTCAAAAAAAAAAAGAGACTACTATGGTAATAAATCAAAAATTTCAACAAATTTAAGGTTTGAAATAAGCCTTCTTAAAGTTTGTTCCAAAATTTTTTGTAATGCCTGGGCATCCTGAGACTAAGGAATATAGCTTTCTCATATCATACCCCATAGGGATTCTAAAGGAACTTATTCTTTAAAGATGTGTGTCTGTGTGTATGTATATGTGTGTGTGTGTGTGTGTGTGTGTGTGCATTTGGCCAAAATTATGTAAAGATGCACCAGTGGGTATGAGCACCACATTTATTGTACGTTGTGGTGCCTAATTCATTAGAAAGACTACAGGCATTTGGCAGATGACAAGAAAATGGGTAAGGCCCACATTTTAAAATAGATTTTAAAAGCATTTTTGTTTATGTTAATGAGAGGACCTAAGAAGAAATACAAGAACTCCATCATTATAAATAAAGTTCTTCTGGAAGCAGCGAGTCAATCAAGGTGATGGCACTGTCTCTGAAAGTCAGTATCATATCAGATTTGGGTTTGCAAAATTAGATTTATGAAAACTCCAGATAGATTGAGGTACTTTAGCTCCAGCCTCTCTGTGCATCTTTGTTGTGCCAATCACTGTGGGAATTACAAAGTAGTTAAAGATAGGGTCCTTGTGCTCTAAGAGCTTGCCATTGAGTAGGGGCATAGAAGCCAAATTTTATTATAATCTCAGAGTGGAATATTCTTATGTTGTTAGCATATACTAACAGAATGGTCAAATAAAGCAACTCACTTACCACATTTTTTTACTTCCATCTGGTGAGAAACACAGGCATCTTGTTGATTTTCTGAAGCATCTCTCCTGTTGTCCTCTGCCTTGATAGAGTGCTGCTTTGTGTATTTTTGTAATCACAGCATTGGATGGACCCAGGCCTAAGGAGGTAGGTGAGTGACCTTAGGCTCACATCTTGCCAGATCTAAGGTAAATTTAGGGTCCTTCTTTGGACACTTTATGAATTTGTTGAGCAGTCAACGTGGGTTCTCCAAAAACCCACAGGTAGCCAGTACTGCATTAGCTGGGAAAGCCAAACAGCAGTGGCCCGTGGACACTGAATGAACTCTTAGGCTTTTTAAAACAGGATATTGTGTTTCCTTGTCTAGAACTCAGGATATTTGATTGGCACTCAGAGAATCCATTCATTCATATATTTAACAAATATTGGTTGGACATTCCCATGTGCTAGGTACCAAGGACAGATGATGATCAAGGCACAGTTATATCCACAGGTAGCTTTCAGCAGATGCAAGAGGCAGAAAGATGTTGTATAGTGAGTATATATTGTTTTTGTTTATCTAGTATCCTTTTTTTTTTGTAATAAGATTCTCTTTCCTATGGGGAAGTTGTCTTTTTCAATTCCAAGTGGTTTTGGGAAGGGTGGCAATCATAGTAGTTCACCCCTACTCCCCATGACACTGTGATGGTGGGCAGGTGACAGACTTCATCTCCATGTCTGCAGCCACAGTGATTAGCCCAGGAATAAACCTGCAAACTGAAGCAAGCTCAATGAGAGTAGGTCCCTGGGATTTACTGTGTGGCTGCTGGGAGAAGGCAGCTCTGTTTCCTTGGAGGCTGTTGTGATGATGTAAACCCAGTATCCTCAAAGTCAGACTCTCCTCTAGCACTCTCTTCCCCCTTCTAGTTTCTGCTGCATAGAGGATCAGAAGCAGAGCCAGTAGGTAGAGAAAAAGTGAAAGAGAATGAGGAGAAACCAAGAGAGAAAGTAAACTGGTCACATACTTTGAGTCCAGCTTTACCCTGGCCTTTGCAGATACCTGAGCCAATAGATTACCTACTTTTCTTAGCTTGAGTTGCTTCTCCATCACACATAATCCAAAGAGTCTTAACGAACACATAGTATAACTGCCACTGATTGGAGTTAACATAGCTGCTGGGGGATCCAACCCTCATCTGGCCTTATGGAGGTAAGGGAGGACTCTCTGAAAGCAGTGATGTCTAAGCTGAGGCCAAGTAGCTTTCCAGGAAAACCAGAGCCGGAGGAGTGGGGAGTGTGAAAGTTGAGGAGTTCCAGGTAAAAGGAACATCTCATGCAAATACCTGGAAATAAGAGATAAAATGATACATTTGGGGAATTCCAGGGACTCTGGGATGCCTGGAATGGAGCGTGCACAGTCTATCTAAATGGCATTGAACAATCACTAAAACACTGCCTGTTCTAGGTCCTCATGGGGCAGAGATAGGTGAGAAAGAGGTCTCCACCCACAAGGAACCTATGATTTCCCTAGGAATATTGTATACAAATATCTACAAAGTTAAACAACAACATACATTTACCTAAGATGATATACCAGATCACTGACTGTAAAGTGGACAGGAGCTATGAGAGTTCAAAGAAGACGACCATCATTGGTGATTCCAGAGAAGAGCAAGCATTGGGTTGGCCTGAGCAAAGGGCAAGGTGTGTATGGATGTGGGTCAGTGCAGAGCAGAGCTGGTTTGGGGACCAGTGAGGACAACAGCTAAAAGTTCAGCAGGGTTAACTTGGGGAATAGTAGAAAATAAGCTTGGAATGGTAGCTGGTGGAGGGCTTGGGCATCAAGAGACTGTAGACTTTATACTGAAGGCGATCAAAGCTAGCTTTTGAAGATCAGGCAGGATGAGGTATTCAGTGAGTCAGGGTAGGGATGACATGGCGGCAGCATGCAGAGTGACCTAGGCCAACTGGAATCAGGAGGCCAATAGCAATTTGCTTATGTCCTGCGCCAGTGCAGTAGCAGGGACAATGAGAAAGGATGGAAGGGAGACCCTTATGAAGACAAAAGAAAGGATGGACTTGAGTTCCTGGATGTGGAAAAGAAAGGAGAAGGATGAACAGGGCTGCCCACCTGTCAGATAGCATAGCCTCTTGCTATCCCACAGAGGTGGGCTCTGCCGCCATGATCCCTGCACGCCACGCGGGGTGCTCCAGCACACTCACTCTCTGGGGAAATATGCAGCTGCTCCCACAGTGGCAGCAGCAGCCTTGCTGAGAAGGACAGGGATGGATGACAGAAGTGATTATGCAGTGATGCATAACAATTGAATCGCTATAGGTTACACCTCTTGTGTCAATATGCAGAACCGGTTTGACGGAATTCAGTGAAAAGAACACCTGAATTCAGGAAGACAACACATTTTCTGAAGTGTCAGCATAACACCAAGGACCCTGCCTAAATGTTTCAACGTTCTTTCTTTCTTTTTTTTAAAAAACAAAAACAAACAAACAAAAAACGGATCCATTTTTACCCAGACAAATCAGAATAGTTTAGTAGCATGCCAGGCTACTGAGGCCAGCTCGCTACCCTAATATGGGTCAGTTAGCTCCCCATAGACTTCCCCCAGTGGTGTCAGTGCAATCAGTGTACACCGAGGGCCTGTAAGTGCCTAGTATGTGCTAGTGCTGGGGCTACTGAAATGGACGCAATAGGATTCCAGCCTCAGGGTGCTGAAGTCATTGGAGGCAAGTATGGGTTGTGGGGGCAGATAGTCCTAATTTCAAATCCCAATTCTGCCATTTACTAGTTGCAGGACTTCAATCTTGTTGACCTTCAACTTCCTCACCTGTAAAATGGGGTAATAGTACCTCCGGTGAAAAGAGATAGTTATGTGTAAAGTGCTTAGCATGGTGAGTGGCACATGTGTCTTCAATAAATGATGCCTATTTATCATACAATGTGGGTGATGGCGTTCCTGAGGTATGTGCATGATGCTATGGAAACACAGAGGGGGCACAGTTAGCCCAACTTTAAGGAGTTCTAGAAGGGCTACCTAGAGAAGATGACACCTGAGTGGAGTATTGGTGGTGGATAAGGATGGAAATAGGAGAGAGGAATTCCAGGCAGAGGACAAGCGGCACCTCCTGACAGAGACAGGTTGCCACCCGTGGATTAGCTAAGGATGTGTGGCTAGCCCAGGGCCCACCCGCCGCCTGGCTGGAACTGCAACTTCTAAGTTGTTCCTTGCTGAGGGTGAGTCTGACTTTCACTCTGGGTTCCAGGACCTGCAGAACAATAGCCGGTGACGCTGGTTGTGTTTCATACAATTGTTTACACTCAGCTAGGGAAGCAGCTCTGCGCTGCCCCAAACAGCAAACTAGCCTGTGTCTGTCACTGCACTCATCCCACTGGACTCCTGAGGTCAAGGGGAAGCATGTGGAAATTGTTTAGGGAATGTCCCCCAGTTGCCTGACCTAGGTTTAAAAACCGGAAATAGGGCAATTAGTAAAATGTCCCGGTGTTCACAGATCATGGCTTTCTCTAGGTCCGGAAAGCAACTCCCTTCTTTTATGTATGTCTTGCTATTGATGCTCTGTAGACGGTTTCTTTGGGACCACATTGCTATGCCCAAGTTCTAGATGGGGCAATTAAATAAGGACAGTCCAGCTGTTATTTTAGTTGCCTTTGGAAACAGAATTTACAGTGCTTGCTTGTCCTTTTCAATTTTCCCCTAATAGAGCCGTTTCCTCCTTTCACCTTGGAGGAAGCAGCGCCTTGGTGGTGGAGGGAGCCTCTCACTGGGCTGGCTTTTGCAGGGGCCATGGCGTCCCTCCGGATGAAAGGCTCAGCGGAACTCTAAGTCATTATCGTGATCAAGGACGAGGGAATCGTTTCCGCGTGTAAATGCAGATGCTCTCTTGGTTTCTGTGATAGATGTGTTCCCAGTGCCAGTGCAGCAGTGTGTTGAATTCTTTTTAAAATCTGAAAGACCTGCAGGCTCTTCTCTCCTTTTCGTAAATCCATTTCCCCGTTGAGATGAAAAATGTAATACTTTTCAGCTTACTTTAGACTTTCTTCAGAAGTATTTCTGGAAAAGGATCCTTCATGTGGAGCATATGAAAACTGTCAGAGGATAGGAGAAAGCGAGGTTTTAAAAACACACTAATGGACAGCCATTATGCCGTGGGGAGTTCCCCCGGAGAGCAGAAAAATACAAGCTGGGGAAGTCGGGGGTGGGAGTGAGTGAGGAGCGGAGCACAGAGCCTATGGGTTAACAGACGAACACAATCCAGAGATAGAAAAAACTGGGTATGTACGTTAGTGCCCTTATCTGTGGTTTCTCTTTTCACAGTTTCGGTTACCCGTGGTCAATTGAGTCTGAAAATAGGTGAGTACAGTACAATAAGATATTTTGAGAGAGAGAAGGAGGGAAGAGAGAGAGAAAGAGAGAGAGAGAGAGAGGCGGAGAGGGAGAGAGAGAGAGCGAGCGAACAATCACATAATTTATTACAGCATATTGTTATAATTGTTCTATTTTATTAGTTATTGTTGTTAATTTTTCACTGTGCCTAATTTGGAAATCAAACTTTATCATAAGTGTGTACGTATAGGCAGGAACATAGTCTGCATGGGGTTCAGTACTATCCTCAGTTTCAGGTATCCACTGGGGGTCTTGGAGTGCACCCCCTGCAGACAAGAGGTGACTACTGTAATAAGATGGGAAAACATTAATGACCAAGATAAAGAACGCTGTCAAGGTTTCCCTTTCAGAGTGCTAGAGCACATCAGTTTTGTAGTCTGACAGATGGAGTTTGGATGCTGACTTTTGCATTTGCTAGCCATGACATTGGACAAGTTAGGTTTTGTGTGATTCAGTTTCCTTGCCCAAAAAATGGCCATAAAAATGACTTCTTCATAGAGTTTTGAGCTAACTAAATGAACTAATGTATGTAGAGTGTCCATCTTATTCTCTGTTATACAGTAAATGTTCAGTAAGTGCTAGCTTTTATTATTGTTATTATGGCTATTCTCGCTGATATGAGGAAATAGGTAGCATCATAGATACTTTCAAGGAGGTGGCCGGTCTCAATTCCCATCCAAGTAAGTATGTGCAAGCCTTTCATCTAGCTGACTGGCACCCTTCTCTCTGGCTGGCAGCAGATTAGCACACTGAGTGCCATCACTGAGATGTCCTGGCACACATCCTGGGCTCCTCTGTGAAGTGTTTGCCATGGCCTCGAGCCCCTCAGGTTGAGTGCACTTGTCTGCAAAGGGCTGTGTTCTATAGCAACGTGGGACCCACGAAGGAAGCCTTATGATTCATTGATCATCTCATCATTACTCACCTTGCCTGTATGCCAAGGCCAGGAAGCAATGGGCCAGAGGTTTGTGCTCTGAGCAATTCTGAATCATGCGGAGAATATGAAGGAAAATGAGAAGTTTAAAAATACTCCATAGGAAAGAAATGGTAAGCAACATGGTTTCTTTTGAACTTTCCCAATTCAACTTCTAGAAAAGGTGTCATAAACCTCTGCAGGGGTGACTAAGAGCTAGGACAAAGGCAAGTCTGTTACAGACGTCCCCGTAACTCCAGGAGCAAATCTCTTTCTTCCCCTCCTAAATAACTCCAGAACATTACATGGCATTAACAAGTTTCCCAGGACAGGAACTTCTAGTTTATTACTTGCTCACATTGTCATCAGAAATTAATTTTGTCCCTGAAAGACAAATTGGCTGGTAGCTTACGAAGTTAAATGGAAAGAACAAGTGCGCATCTGTTTCTTCTGCATTTTGTCTCCTTGGTGTCTTACATATAAATGAATCAGAGTGTTCAAACTTAAATTAAGATCTTTGGCTAGATAAACAGTTAAAACTGGTTCCCATAGCTACCTCTCACACATTGCTGTGATTGCATTATAATCCCCTAGTAATCAGCTCTAAATGAAAGAAAGATGATAAGGGTGCTCTTTTCAGTTTTCAGTACTGATTTTTATTAGCTCTCAATCAGTCCAGGACTACTCTGTCTTTCATCACATTGTGGTAGTGTTTGTAGAATCATTAGAGTAATAAAGTGTAAATCTTACTGAGGTGCATTTTTCTTGAGGTGTTTTATATAACGAAAACTCTGAAGATTACACTGGCTGGTACAAGGAAGATTTGTTTCTGCGACGAAAGTAAGAATGTAATGTATGCTATATTCATTTAATCTTTACCAGAGTCAAAACCTAATGAATTATCCGGCCTAGGTAAAGCAACTGCCGCAAAAAGCTCTTGGACTTAACGCGGCCATGTATTGCCCTAATATAGATTTGCATGTATTTAGCTATTTCCTAATTTGGCTTGTTATCCTTCTTCAACACGCTTCCAGTGTAAAGCCCTCCCATCTACAAATGCATTACCCACAAAACCGCAAGCTTTGCTATTCCCAGTGTGATTTCTCTAGCAAACGAGTGTAATCCAATAAAACATCATGTCCCACCAACATTGAAGTATTTATTGTGGAATAAATTTCAGTTTAAAAAAGTGTGCTTGCCCCCCTTCATTCTCATATATCATAGAGTGACCAGTCCTCTCAGCTTCCTTTGGGCTGGGGATTACTAAGCAGGGAAAAGTGGCAACTGGAGATAACAGCTCTCTGATGCTTTTCTGCATTTGTTCTGGATTTTTCTAGGCCTGTCCAAGAGATGGTAGCATGGAAAGGAACTTGCAGTGACTTTTCCAAAATGTGGGATTTTCCACAGATTTTGCAGGTGTGCTACACATTTGCAATTAACAGAATACTTAATCCTGACATGCCTTTCCCTTCCCGTAGGCTTTATTATAGCTGGAATATGTGACAATACATCATACCTATAAAAGTGCCTGGTTGTTTTAAATGTTGGATTTTATGCATTTTATATTTATATTAGGATGAGAGTGTCCCTATATTTTAGTGACAGACATTTACGCTCGTCCACAGGGTAAGAAACAATATAATGCAGCAGTATGTAGTCTCTGCAAGAGTTTATAGAAATGTGGTGGTTTTATATTGAATTTTAAGTTACTATTTTTTAAAGAAAGATTTTGCCTGAGATAATTATTACAGTTCCCATGCTCACATGGTGATAATGTGCATCTTTGCAACAAGCAGGGTGTCCGAAAGATTCAAGTAGTCAGAGAGTCAGTTGGTGGCACTGTGAAGATTTTCACCAGGTATCTTTTTGGTTTATACCATTATATGTAAAAATATGTGTAGGATTTGACCTGCAGATAGAATTTTTAGAGGGCAAGAGGAAGAAATTACTTAATTAGGGTGGATCAAAATGATAAAGGAAATTTTGTTTTCAGTGTTTTTTTTTTAACCCTTATATAGCCTTGAAAGAGACCTCACATGTTATTTAAAACTATTATATTTAAAAATATAAAAGCCTGAATACATGCATTGGTTCTCTCTCTCTTTTTTAAAGAAAGCAAATAAAATATTTTGCTGATGATGGCGCTTTTTGTATGTGTTTGCATGTTGGTACTTAAATGCAATATGTCTGGAAGATGTTGCTATTTCACACTACTCGCACAAGAAAGAGTAAATTGTAGGTCCTGATTATCAACAGATAACAAGACATACTGTATATAAATAAATGCTCAGCATCAAAACCCATTATTGGATTAGCTATATAATCATGTCTCAGGCTGTAAGTCTGTGCTGACAAATGAACACTTTTCATTTGGCTCAAGGTCCTCATCAGCAACGGAACTAATTTTACATTCTCACCCATTAAGTGAATAAGATGTGGAAAAAGCTGTCTGCTTTTTGAAGTGTAAATTTGCTGCTACAGGCTGTGCAGACCAAAGCGCTTTTGAAGCAGGCAAATGAGATCATCTCTAGGGACATGTGAACCTCACAAAGTTTAGGTCATTTCTGTTGAAGGGACGGGGCATGTGTCTGTGTGTTCACCAATGTTTATACGATGTAGGTAGCTGTATACCTTGGGCTGTGTGGGTGTTGTTGGACATAGATGATGAACAGTTTGTCTAAACCTGGGAGAGAATTTGGAGCACTGTCTTCATGTTCTGTAGAAACCAAGGACCCAGAGAATCTGTGTGAAGCCTGAGAAGGAACAGTCAGGGGTTGGCTTGTTTGACAGTCAGGATCTCAGCCCTCTAAAAAGAATGACCAACCCTGAAAAGGAGCAACAATGACTCTGCACCTCAGTTGTTCTTGGTGACTTAATTCCTCTCTGTACTCATGACTCCACATTTAAATCTCTAGAGCAGAACTCTTCTTGGAGCTCCAGATCCTTATATGCAACTGTCTACTTGGTATATCTACTTGGATGGTTCATACATATCTCAAACTTAACATTACTCAAATAAAACCATGGGAGTCTACCCCAAAACATGTCTCTATCCCCCAGTTCCTCTTCATCTCCTCAATTGCATCAACATCTCCCTCCTTGCTCAAGCCAGAAACTGAAGTGTCATTTTTGCTTCACCCCTTTCCCTGGCCGGTGAAATACAGTCTATCAGCAGTCATGCTAGTTTTATCAACAAAATATCTCCTGGGACACCTAGCCCAGGCCCACATCAACTCTCACCTTGGCAGCAGTGACCCTAGTCTTCCAGATCTTGCCTCTGCACCTCCACTCCAATCACCCCTTCTTCCCATTCATACTTAGCAGAGACTAATCTTAAAATGTGGGTTTTATAGGTTGACTTGTGTCCCCACCCCAAAATTATATGAGGTTGTAACCACAGTACCTTAGAATGTGACCATATTTGGAAATAGGGTCGTTGCAGATATAGTTAGTTAAGATGAAGTCATATGGAATTAGAGTGGGCTCCTACCCAATATGATTGTTGTCCTTATAAAAAGAATGCTGCTTCAAGGGAAAGAGCCTTGTACAGAGAAAAGATGATGTGAAGGCACAATTAAGCACCATCTACAAGTAGTGCCAAAGATTGACAGCCAAACCCCGAAAGCTAGGAGAGGGACCTGCAACTGATCTTCCCTCGGAGGCTACAGGAGGAAATGACACTGCCAACACCTGGCTTTTGGACTTCTAGCCTACGCAATGATGAGACAGTAAATTTCTGCTATTTAAGTCACTCATGCTGTGGTACTTTGTTATGGCCACCCTAGCTAACTAATACAGTTGGAATCCTGTCCCTTCACGTCTTAAAGGCCTTGATGGCTTCTTGTTTCATTCAGACGCAAATTCAAATGCCTCCCATCATGACCTATAAAACTCTTCATGATCTGGTTCTGGCCGGCTTCTTCAGTTTCATCTCCCACTCATGCTTCCCTCCTCATCTTCAGCCACACTGGAAACTCTCTGTTCCTTGGTCACGCCGAACTCTCCCTTTTCCAGCCCCTGCACACGCTGTGTCCTCTACTCGCAGTGCCTACCTCCTCCCCCACTCCCTTTGCTACCACCTTATCCTTAGGGTCTTCATTTACACATCACCCTTCCCTATTCCTGCTGTTATGCTCTGCCTGGGCCGATTTTTCTCTTATAATTATCATGATATGTGTTTCCTTTATATTCTTGCATACTTTCTTCCTTTGGTCTAGTCTCTGAGGTCCACAAGACACATCATTCTGGTTCATCAGTGTATCTCTTGTGCCTAATACAGTGCCTGGTACACAATGGATGTTCAGTAAACATGTGTTCAGTGGGTGAATGAATGGAATGTGTCTAGGAAGCCCCCTCCTTAAGTCTCATGGCTGTTGAATTTATTGTCACATAAACCTTTATCTTTTTGGTTACTGTTTGGAAAAACATGAATTTTACATGGGAAGCATCCCTTGATTTCTCCTAGGTTGGAAATGTCTGGATCACTTCACATCCTTAAGGTTTTATGTCTAGTATTGGAGGACTTAACCAAGAATCTAGGTGTAGTGATACCACAGGAAAAATGGGTGGTGGGTCAGATCTTTGCCCATTAATAGCACCAAGATATTTGTACATCTTCTCCCATAAAAAATGTGGTCTCTTGGCAGGCCAAAGAGTACATTGCTGTATAGAAATACTCCCTGGTCTCAGCTTTTGCCAAGTTGAAAAATAGGAAGTTGTGTGGGTGAGTGTGGGGGAGACTGCTAGCTGTCCACCAAAATCTGTTCTTCTTTCTTCCTGGGCACACAATTAAATGATATATCCTAGCCCCCCTAGCAGTTAGGTGTGGTCACATGACTGAGTTCTTTCCAGTGGTTTGTGGGCAGAAGTGCTAGGTACTATTTTCAGGCCCAGCCCACTGAAAACCTCCCACATGCACTGTCCATGATCTTTTCTCTCTGGTTGGTGGTTTGCTCAATGCCTAGGGCAACCTTAGAAACCGTGGTTGAAAATGGAAAACCACCATCAGCCTGGGTCTCTGAAGACCGTATGGAGAAAAACCCTCCCTTCAGCCCTGAACTGACCAGGTGATCCTGGTGAGCACTTTATATTAAGCCACTGCAATTTTAGGGTCTATCTGTAAGTGCACCCTAGTCAATCCTAACAGCATCATGACCTCTTCTTTAGGACGCTCACACTCATGAGAGGGGTGAAGCCATCAAACACTGAGTTGCTGATAATGCTGGCTAAAGGAGACCGGCTTGGGGAGGGAGGGGAGTGGACCGTTAGAACTGACTCAGGCAGGAATCTCTTCTCTCTCGTGCACCACGCAAAAAGGATTTTGGAAAAAAACCATGTAAAAACTCATTGTTTTTAACACTCTGTGAGATAAGAGAGATTAAGTAAAAGATGACATCTGTAAGTGTCTTGCCATCTTCTACTACAGTCCCTGGATGCTGTGCCACTCTCTATTAGTCCTCTGTCTTTTCTGGCAATGACCCCTCTTGAAACCATTGCAAAAGCTTTTAAGCCAACAATAGGGAGATAACATTTGTGAGGTGAGCACTCAGGGCCTGGAAGGGGAAGAAAAGGGCAAACAAAATTTGAATGATATTCTGATAAGGTTGGTATCTTCTGAGTGCTTATGTCTGCTAAGAGGGTGGCAACTGTGTCTTATTGATCCTTGTTTCTATCCCAGTCCAGTGCTTGGTAGATCTATGTGCTTAATGAGTGTTTGAAAAATGAATTAATACATTATCTCATTTGAATGTCACAAAAACCTTGTGAGGAGATAAGACTTTATTGCAGACATTGTTGTTTGCCTAGTAGGGTCAAAACAATTCCTGCTTCATTTTCCTCTTTCCAGTACATGGGAGACTACACTTTCAGTTGTGTAGGGCCACTCACTGGTTCTGTCCAAAGAAATATGAGTGAAAGTGACCTCTCCAGCTTCTTCCTCTGCTGCTGGAGTAAACCTGAGGCTTTGTGCTGATAGGATGGATCCTCTGTGAATCTGATCCTGAGTCACTCTGTGCAAAAAGAAAGCCCTTCACTGACTTGTGCTGGGCATGTAGTGTGGGCAAGAGATAAGTTTCTCTTGGGTTAAACCATCATGTATGTTATACTCCAGCATGGCCTAGCCTGTGCAAACTAACACACTTACCCAACAGCAACTTGCCCCTCTTCATTTTACATGCACAGAACCTCAAATTTTGCCAGCTCTTCTCTGGATGGCCATAGGCTCCAGGGGAGGTCAGGCCTCTCCCAGCCTCAGGTGTGAAGTGTGGGTGGTCTCAGACAATCAGGGTAATCTCGATCCACTCAGCCAGTGATGATTTTAGGGGTAGGCGTGTAAGCTGGTTCTGGCCAAGATGACACTTGCGGAGTTCTGCTGGGGGACCTTTTGGGGAAATTTTTTCTTACCCATAGACCAGAAGACAAGAATGCTTCCTTTTTGTGCCCAGGAGCATTAGTTTGGGAAGGAATAAGGTTTGGGGCTGCTACAACTGTCCTGTGGCCATAAGAGGAGATGCCAACACATAGAAGGGGGCAGACTAGGAAAGACAACATTCTCTTCAGACTTTTTAAGTTGAGTATTCTGTTCCTTATACCTCAGAACATCCAAACAGATTATCTCCACTTTATCAATGAGGAAAATGAAGTTCAGAGAGTGTAAATGACCTGCCCAAAGCCTGTTGGCTTGTAAGTAGAAATCAGGTCTTCTAACTTGGAGTTTTCTTCTCTTTGCATTGTTCTAGGGACAGCAAGAGTTTTCTTCCATCTCTGAACAACTGTTTGGGGGTGCCTGCTTGGAGAGTTGTGTTGGGAAGGGTTGTAAGACCACATCCAAAAAGAAAGAGGGTTTTGGTTGATTAACGAGTTCACCCGCGTGAGGTAGGGCAGCGGTGCACTTTTCCTCATGACTGTAGTATGCCACGTTATTTCTGGATTATCTTGACTGTGGGAGGGATGGTGTAATAGTTATCTACTGCTGAGTAACAAATTTAGCAGCTTAAGAAAAACAGGCATTTACTATCTCACAGTCTCTGTGGGATGTGGAAATAGAGATTGGATTAGCTGAGTGCTTCTGTCTCAAAATTGGTTATGCGGTGGCAATGAATTTGGGGCTGGGGCTGAGTCCTTTTCTGTATCAGCTGGAGGAAGGATCTGCTTCCATGCCCACTTGTGCGGTTATTGGTGGGATTCTGTTCCTCATGGGCTCTAGGACAAAGGGCCTCGGTGTTTCATGGACTGTTCCTTAGGTTCTTGCCACTTGGGCCTCATCATAGGACAACTTATCCCGTGGCAGCTGCTTTCCTTAGTGTGAGCCAGCAGGTGAGAGAAGGCATCCAGAAGAGAAGCCACAGCCTTTCTGCTGCTCAACTTCAGAAGGGCCATCCCATCACTTGTACAGTATTCAACCCCGGACAAGGAACACAAGAAAAAAACATGCAGTTACTTCTTCTGTTACCATTTCTGTCATTGTCATGGTTGGCTATTTTGCCTCAAAAATTGTGATTTCTCTTCTTGAAGCTCAGTCTCTTTCTGTGCATTGAGCAATAGTATGAGGGCCTGCCTAGTGTCCCCTTTCCATGTCAAGGGCTTAAGCATGGAATAATGGTATTATTGCTTATTATAATTAGTAATTTTAGTTAGGTCGGGCATGGTGGTTCACGCCTGTAATCCCAGAACTTTGGGAGGCCGAGGCGAGTGGATCATGAGATCAGGAGATCGAGACCATCCTGGCAAACACTGTGAAACCCTGTCTCTATTAAAAATTCCAAAAAAATAAAAATAAATTAGCCGGGCGTGGTGGCGGGCACCTGTAGTCCCAGCTACTCGGGAGGCTGAGGCAGGAGAAAGGCGTGAACCCAGGGGCAGAGCTTGCAGTGAGCTGAGATGGTGCCACTGCACTTCAGCCTGGGCAACAGAGTGAGACTCCATCTCAAAAAAAAAAAAAGAAAAAGAAAAAAAGTAATTTTGGTTAATAATAACCAATCTTAGAAAAGAGTACCACAGGGCAGTGAGTTCCAGTGGCGTTGGCATGTTCCCTCTCACTCCTGTCCAATCCCAGTCACATCACATGTGTGCCTGTTTTGAAATCGAACATGACCAGTGCTCCCTTCGCTGACTCTCTGGCCTCCTTCCCATGCAGGACATGGCTGGAGGCTGGGTTTCAATCTTTTCTGCCTCTGGGAATTTGCCTGTTGTGAGACGGCACGAGAAGGGAAAGGAGAAAGGAAGCCATCTGTGAGGGCAAGGTCCATTCTTTAACGTCCAGTGCTTCCTTAGGCACCAGGCACACAGTTTGGGGAGAGAAAGAAACTCTTTCAGGGACTCCAGATAAGAAAAAGAAGGAAGCAGAATGGGTTAATGTTCATCAAAGGGGCTGAACAGTTGTGGGGCTTTGACTAGCATATCAGGGTGGATAAGATGAGGGGAAGAAAACTGGACTTTCAATAAAGGGAGGCAGATTAAATTAATCATGACAGGAAAATGAGCAAGAAATGCTTTCACATTGTTATTTAATAAGAAAAATGTGTAATTAACTGATAAAAATAGTTTCTGCAAGAAGCAGGCAGTTAAATAGTTTATAAAGCCAGCCAGGCCCAATCCTCAGCATCCCTGACTGTTAGCAATCAGAATGCTTTTTATATGGTGTCTTTCTTTGGAAACGCACAAACCATCTCACCACAGACATTACCTCATTTGCTTCACAGCCTAATGAATGCTTTATGGCTGAGAAATGGTGGAGGAAGCGAGTGAGACTGAAGAGATGAAGAAACTGAGGCACACAGAGAAAGACCCGGACGTGGCATTCCCAGCAGTACTCAGGTTTTCTCCTTTCTAACCTCCTGCCCTTTAATTGTGTTTTAGGCATTGGCTAATGAATTTAAATGAAACAATTGCTCGTGTCTTCCAAAAGCTGCATAGAGGAACCTGGGCTGTGTATTATGGCCGATACGATACTAGTCTTCCAAACAGGAGGTGGGGGTGGGAAGAGATCCTGGCATTTGCCATCTGGTAAGCCTGTCTTTAATCCTCAGTAAAGTAATGGAATGGAGATGAGGAAAAAAATGTGTAAGAATCAAGAGCATAATGCCACCATGAGCAAGCAGCTGTCTGGATTTTTAAAGAGCAAATTCCATGAGACAAATTTAATTGCATTTTTTAATAGAATTAAAAAAAAAAAGCATCCACAACATTAGTGGGTGAAGGAAATGAAATGGATGCATCCAGAAATCTCACTTGAAAGATGAATTCAACGGGGCTGGTTCTGAGCTGTCTCCTGTATTGAAAGCTGGCTGGAAGGCCACGTGAGCAGCCGGTGGGCGGCCGTGGAGTGACTGGGAGCTGGTGGCCAGCGGCGTGCTTCTGGCAGGCTCTGAGATGGGCCGGCGTCTACAGAGCATCATTATTAATGACTTGCAGGAGGTGATGAGCAGAACATTAATTAAACGTGCACATGTGGCCAAGTGGGAAATTGGCGGCGAAAACACCAGAGAGGCAGGCACATAATACCCAGGTACTTGTTTTTCAGCTTTTGTGATCTGGCCTGTGAGACTTGACTTTGCCTCCCCTGCTCTCTCCCTGCTGTCTTGGGCTTGAACCAGATTTTTGCATGGTGCCACAGGGGATGTGGCAGAGGAGGTGCCCTTTAGAGCAGGCTCACAAATACCCTTGCCAAACACCAGGATGCGTACAAGTTGCACCTCTAGCCTGATGTGCTGAGAGAGGAAGCCTGCAAAAATTAATATTGATATTAGTAGAGTAATGAAGCAGCTGCAAAGCTGGTTCACAAATGTCTCGCTCTGTTTTGTGGCATGTTTACATCTGCAAAAGGGAGAAGAAGCAAGAGAGGTAGGGAAGCAGAGGCATCTCCTCTGAATCATCGTTAGGGGAGTCTGGTGGTCTACCTCATCTTTCTCAGAGAAACCTGGATTGTTTGACTTCTGAATACATCCAGGCATTTGGAAATTAGGGGGCTGGCCCCAAATCCTAAAAAATACCATGCTGTTGAAGCGAAGGCCGAGCGTTACATAGTTTTCACATTCAATCAACGTTTAGTTCTCTTCTTAAGAGATCATCCCTAATAACTCCATTAGTTTGGCTGGTTGCTTTGTCACAACTGGGTCTTGGCACTGTCCCTATTGGAACTTACATTTATTTGAAAATTAATCTGCTGCCAAGGTGAAAAGAATAGCTCCAGGAGAATGCAAGCTTCTTGCTCTGCAATATCAAGTACTGTGTGTTCCAAGATGGTAGATTATATTTTGTATTTTATTTAATTTGAGAGCCATTCACCAAACTCTGTATAAACAAGGAGAAGTCTGTAATGGGGAAGGTGACATCGACCAAACTTATGCCATTTTGAAGTTGTACTGTGGCCAAGCAAGTGTTTAGGAAGAAGGATAAAAACACCACCCCCACCATGGCACCAACAACAATAACACAATAATAATGTATTTTCCAGCATTCACTGATTGCTATAAGGAAATTGTTCATACAACTGTTCAGATAACAATACTATGGAGGTAAATATTATCATTGTTCCTGTTTTACAAATCAAAAAATTGATCATAATTGAGACAAAAGCTTCTAGAGTGCAGTGTAAACGTCAGAGATCGAAGCCTGAGTCTCAAGCCCATTGCTCCAGCATTGTGTCTGTCACTCAACCTTGAACCAAGGTTACTTGGGTGGGAGATTTGATGCCTAGAATAATGGGTCTAGAGTCTAGGACCAGACAGTGAAAGGCCACTCTTTAATTATTTGTTCAACATTTCTTTAGAGAAGTTGAGGTTGACTTGAGGGATGTGCAGAGATGATGGGATGGTGGTAGCTCTCTATCTGCTTTCTACTCTTACAAACAACTAATCTCTGGTCCCAGACTTGCATAATCTATCCAGGACGGCAAAAGTTCTGAGTTGCCTAGATCTACTCTCCTGAGAATGTACTTCAGCGACCCTCTGCTGTCACTTAAGCATGCCTCCTTTTGAGTCTCACTTCCCACCTCTGAGAGTCTATTAAGCCATTCGTTCCAATGATACATTGCATGCTGCCTTAGAGGACTTCTGATGTATTCAATTTCCTCCATATTATTTTACTTCCAGTAATTTTATTTGAGGTCTAAGTGTTAATTTAGCACCCTTTATAGATTGATGCCTCAAGTCACTACCTTGCTGGCCCTGCCCCAGACACATCCACTAAGTCTTTGAGTGGGATGGCAGGAAGTAGGTATTATAGGATTGCACTGTGCAAACAAACAACTTCAGATCAAGGCAAAGAATCTCTCGATGATGACAGTCACTTTTGGCCTTAAAGCTGATATTGGATATTTTGGATACTATACCATGGGAAGGCAATCAGAGATTTTTGTCCCCAGTCCCATTACAGATTGTATTTTGCAGAAATATCCCCATCCTACACATCTTCTAAAGTGTGACTTTGCACTTTGCTATATGAGAGGAACCTAATATCCCTCCTTTGAATCTGGGTTGACCTTATGACTTGTTTAGACTCAATAGAATGAAGTGAAAGTGACACCACGTGACCTCCAAGATTAGGTCAGAGAAGGCCATAAAGCTTCCCACAGATTCTCTTGAGACACTTTTTCTAGGAGAAGTCAATGTCATGCAACTAGTCCAGCTGCCCTGAGACCACCATGCAGGAGAGGCCAGGTGTAGGTGTTCTGGTCAGCAACCACAATGGAGCCCAGCCTTCTAGCTATCCTTAAGGTACCAGACATGTGAGTAAATCATCTTGAAACTACCTACCCTTATGCCAACTAAGTAACACTCAGTAACCTCAGTTGACTTCATGAGGAGCAGATGAATCACCCAGCTGAGCTTTGCTTGATTCCTGACCTGACAATTCATGTAATACAGTAAAATGGTTATTGTTTTAAGTCAGTAAGTTCTAGGGTAGTTTGTTACACAGGACAGAGACTGGAACATTTCTTACCACTCATATTTAATTCCATTCAAATCCTCTACATTATTTAAAACACAAAAATCAAATCAAAAAAAGACATTTTATCCTGTATTAGGAAATAAGCTGACTTTGGCCTGCATCACCATTGCCCCCTTATTAACATGCCCCTTAGTAAGGAATTGGGTTCATTTTGTGTATGATTTCCTATCTTGCTTTCTAGTCAGTAGAACTGGCTTGGTGTGGAACCAATATTTTTACACGATCCCTGACAACGCTTATGAAAGTTCTTTATGCCCCATAGTATGGTCTATATGAATTAATCAGATTTTTTAAATGGCATAGGTAAAAATACCAGGCTCAGAGCCGAAAGATTCAATTGCTAGAAAACAGTTGGATTAGAGAATTATTTTCTGAGTTCAGAACTGTTTGGAGTTTCACAAATTTGGAAGACCACTGAAGGACAGCAGGCTTTACAAATAAGGTTGCCAACTATGCCAGCATATGGAAATGACTCCCTCAGAATGGGGAGCATTTTAGTAGAAATACTTTTATGAGTGGATTAGCATTTGTTTTTCCAGTGGGGAAAACTGGGGGGGGGGGGGGGATGATAGTTCTTCTCCGACTGAGAAGAAGGCCTTTTTACCTTTTCACTCTGCACCAAGGCTGCCTTCTTCGAAACTGGGATTAACATTGCATAAGAAGGGCACTTAGGCAGAGTCCCACTTGCTCGTCAGCAGCAGCCTCTTCCTTTCCTGTTCTTTGCGCCCCATGTCTAAGCCATTCTTTTTCCATTCTCTCTCCCTTTTACCCCCACCACACCTTTCCTTTTGCATCTATCCTCTTCTCCTGTGCATCCCCATAAATTTTCTTTTTCCTGTCAACTCTCCTTCCATCTCCTGAGTAGGGGAGACACGGGAAAGGGAGCTCATGTGTTCAAGGTGATCGTCCTGTGGGGTGCTGTGCTAGAAGCTTTATAGATGTGATTAGGTTTTAGCTCCTGACAAGCCTTTGAGCTAAGTGGTATTATTCCTAGTTTTTCAGATGAGGAAACTGAGTCCCAGAGTGAAGTAACTTGCTGAAGTTCACCCAGCACCTGCTGGAGCTGAGTATGTTTCTAGAACTGTCTATTTAAAAAACCACTCTCTTTCCATTGGTGGCATGACTTGGGGTTTGGAGGAGAACTTCACTTACGGCACATAGTTATGTTTAAATGAACGGTTTAGTAAACCATAGAGTGTTCTTCCACACTAAGAGTCTGATCAGTTAAATAAATCCTTTACTGTCTGTATAAAGTCTAGAGTTAAACAAACAACACAGAGCACAATATCCAGGTTTTTCCAAGTTTCTGGTGAACATAACAGGCAAATATCCAAATGCTTTCTTTAACAAGGTTTATTTCCATGTAAGAGAGCTGTGTGTTACACTAATGATGCAGCAGCTTAAGGAAGTGAGTATCTATCATAAGCTTAAAAAGTGGAGCATCAAAATGGCAGTAACCAGGGTATAATAAATGTCCATTAAATAAATACATACATATATATATATGTGTGTGTGTGTATATATATATATATATATTTTTTTTTTTTTGAGACAGAGTCTCACTCTGTCACCCAGGATGGAATGCAGTGGTGTGATCTTGGCTCACTGCAGCCTCGACCTCCCAGGTTCAAGTGATTCTTCCACTTCAGCCTCCCAAGTAGCTGGGACTACAGGCATACACCATCATGCCTGGCTGATTTTTGTATTTCTAGTAGAGACGAGGTTTTGCCATGTTGGCCAGGCTGATCTTGAACTCCTGACCTCAAGTGATCCACCTGCCTCAGCCTCCCAAAATACTGGGATTACAGGCATGAGCCACCACACCCATCCCAATAAGTATTTATTGAATAAATAAATGATTTTCTTTTTTGTTTTTCGGTGGGGCATAGCTGATGTTTTAGCTTCTGCTGAATTCTGTGACTGTACATTCCACTGTGAGTGTATAGTGGGGTGAGGTGGAAGCATGGAGAGCAAGGGTGGCTGTGGCTGCCTGGAGATTTGTAAAAGGCCAGGCCCTCACGTGGGCAAACCATGGTATTATTCTGGACCTCGATTTTCTCATTGGCAAAATAAAAGTTGGAGTGAGATGATCTTCTGTGTCCCTCCAGTTCTGTATGTGACCATCTAAAGTGTTATATGGAAACAGAGATATATTATTCAATGTGGAATCTGGGAAACTGGTAGCAAGAATGCCGAGTACAATCATACAGTAGGATTTTTAATCCAAACATTATTTATCCAACACTAATCAAAAATGCAATGAAAGGATTTTAAAAAATAAAGAGCAAACTGAGAAACTGCCAGACTATAAAACAAGCGCTTTTCCTCTCTAGCTCTTATAGACTCATTCTACCATCTGGGGGATTTACAGGTGTTAAAATTGCCCCTGAAAGGAGCCTTTTTATTTCCTGGGGTGATGGAAATATATTGATAATTACGGGGGGAAATGAAGTTTTTTAATAAAACAATTAAAAGGGCTTAGTGTTTAAATGAAGGAGAATGTAATTTTCCTTTATTTTATCTATCATTAAATTGTTATTACAAGCTATTATAAGAGTTTAGTCAAGGCTGATTTTCAAATATAATCTACACTTATGTGGATAGTCAGAGAAGAGGTGGGAAAAGCTCAGTTCCTGTGCGTGCACGCGTGTACACACACACACACACACACCCCTCAGGGGTTTGTTAATTTAAAAATTATGAACACTCAAATGGTGACCAAGGAGTGGCAGAACGTGGAATTAGTGGCATATGGGGAACTAAAGGAGCAATCTCTGTTTCCTGTGAGGAGGTTATTCTTGATTTAGTGAGAATGCTGTACAATATTTCCTTTTTTTTTTTTTTTAGTTGTAAGTGCATGACTTAATTTGTAAGTACCAATATGTGACATCTGAATACATCTGAGCAGATTTGAGACTACCGTCAGAGGCGTCCTGGGCCTGTCACATGACTCTTGATTGCACCATTCTCTTCCCAACTCTGTGCCCAGGGACATCACATTGGTAGTTTGAAATTGGCCAGGGTGATAGTATTGATATCATAGAAATCAGCAAATGATACAAATCAGGGATCTGGTTGTGATTTAACTATAATTGTTAGTATATATTTATCAACACCTCACTGATCACAGTGAAATAAAACTTACAATAAAATTAATGGGACATATTATGTTTGTTATTGTTTGCAATGATAATTAAACTTGAATGATTCATATCCATTTCTATGCAGAACCAGCTGCCCTTTACTGAGCCCCTACTATGTGTCAGACCCTGTACTTGTTATAGATTATCTCTAGTGCTCAAAAGAGCCCTGAGAGGCCGGTGTTACTGTCTACATTTGATAGGTAAAGAAACAGAGACTCAAACTGAAAGTAAAAAAACTGCCTGTGGCCACACAGCTAGCTAGTTGTTCAATCAGCACTAGAACTCAACACTCCCCACCTGCATTGAGTGAACACAATGTTGCTGAGATCAGCTCATGAGGTTGCAGAGAGGGGATGATGCTGAGGGAAACTAAAAACCATTAATGCTTCTTGCAAGACTCAAGGATCTCAAAGTTTGTAGGTTGAGCTTCGCCTAATTTCTGCAGTGGGGCCTGCCTGAGAAGAGTGTCAGATAAGATGCCAGCATCCTAGATTCCCAGCCACACTGGTAGTGAGTGGTTGTGTTTCCACAGTGCTGAGAAATAGTTCTGCTGGCTTAGCTCTGGTGAAAGATTTTCTTGCTGCCCTTGCCTTGATGTCTTTTTCAGAGGGATTTTCCTGCAGACCCCCAAAGACTGGTTTTTCCTCTCCTTGAACTCTCTCTCTTCCTCTTCCCTTCCTTATTTGGCCATCTGTGCAGCCCATGTCTTAATCTACCTGTTCAGTCCCTGCTTGTCCTCCCTCCCTCTTACCTAACTTCATGTTTGCTCCCAGTGACATCTCAGCAGAACACCCCCTCTTCCCATGTTCTGAACAGTCCCAGGGTTTTCCAGGCTAACAAGATAGCGAAAATTTTATAATAATTGACAACAGAGTTTCTTTAAGGGAAAAGAGTCTTTGGCTCCAAGAGATGCCTGATGGATGCTTGGGGAGAGGAGCCTGGACTGGTACCCAGGCCCCCGCGGCAAAGGCAGCTGCTGGGCACGATAAGTGGATGAATGGAATCTAGAAGTGAAGAGAGGAAGTGGAGGGAGAGAGCAGAAACCTGCCTGGGGTGGTTCAGTAAAGTTTATAAAACTGAGCAAGAGTTGGGTGAAGGATTTTTTCATTTGATTGCAGAAAATGAAAAAAGTACCAGATTCCACACTGGAATTGATATGTGTGGGACAAAGGTAGTTGGTTCAGAAATTGGAGCTAAAAACCTTGAGAAGAGGCCCCTTGGAAGTAGCAGCAATCTGGAGGAGAGCTTTGGGTTTCCAAAGGCCACAGAATGGGTGGGAGGTATGTTCTGGTCAATTTTCTTCATACCCACAAAGAGCTGGGGAACCTCTGGCTGGCATCTGTGTTACCCTCAACAGCTACAGCTTCTCCAAACCAACCCAGCCTGCTCTGGTCTTGACTGGCTCAAATATTCTCTTGCTCCTTCTCCCCACGTGTCTACTTGGGCCGTGTGTGTAGGTGTAGGAGAACCAGCTGGTAGTATGAGGATGCTGGTTAGGAAAGATGGAGCACCAGGCAGTGGAAGAGAGACAGGGTCCAAGAAAAGGGAGAATCAGTAGAGGAAGCAGAAGCTCCATTTCATAGACCTCCCCCTGCCATATGAAAGAAAGCAAAACAAATATATATCCCAAGCCAAAACTGACACAAAAACTGATCGCCCAGCCAAAAATACCATCACCACAACAAGAAAACCCCACTTTCCAGTGATAAAGTAAAGGGAGAACAGGCAACAACAGCAAAGTGTGGGTAACCTCGTTGCACGTGGCACAAACGGTGAGCTAAGATGGAGTGTTAGGCCAAGACAGCAGAAGGTGGCCACAGGGATATTTCATGCCTTATTCAGTGTTCACAAGTACACACTAGTGAGAACCTATGTCTTAAATTCTGTCCCTGAGTGCGAAGTTGAAGCAGAAGGTCCATTAAAAAGGGCCTTTAAGAGTGCTGTGGAGAGTTGATAAAGGTGTGAGAATCCTACAATGACTGACATCACAAAGAGAGAACTTGAGATCCCCTTTCAAGTTCTGGCTGAGGGTTTTGAACTGGAATAGCTGGTTTTAAACACTGACATTATGAATGCTTGGGATGTGAGTAAAACACCTCAAATTCTTCAACCAGCCAATTGTGAATAGAGGAATAGTCCCACTTTTTAATGGCTTGCCTTAGTCACTGAAGGTGATTTCCTAAACCCCAGAAAATTGTTACAAACTGTCAGACTGTGGGTGCCATAGCTCTCAGTCAGTAAAAGAGCCCCACATGGTGGGAAAACATTCCAGTCTCTCCAAAATGGGAATAAAGGCATTCAACAAAATTACTCTGACTTTAAAAACTCAGTACCATTTCTCACTTTGCGTTAGAGTAGTAACAAATCCTCACGGAGGTAATTCTCAAGTATGCAATTATATAAACTTGCCTTCTGAATGGAAAGATTGGAATTTAGGCAGCTGACCCCTGGTGGGGTGTTTATGATCAGATCCAAGAGAGGGCTGTTTGCCTGTCATGTCCCAGTCAGTACCACCCTGCCCAGCATCTATGTTTGCTAAGGGTGTATATATACAGCAAGATCTGAATCAATGAAAACATATCCCACATCTTTACGGAGTGACCCGGAAAGAACAGCGTTTATACTGACCGAGAATACAGTTCAGAGAAATTCAAGGAGATTTATTGGGCTATCATTTACTAGCTGTAAAATTGGGGTTGTGATAGTCTCTACCTCACAGAGTTGTTGGGAGAATCAAATCTGATCACTGTCATAAAACTTTAGGCTAGATCCTGACACTCAGCCAAGTATACAGTATGCACATAGGAGATGGTACTAGAACTTTTGTTAATACGCGATGGGAAGTTTCTATGGTGTGGAAAATTTTTAAATGAATGAAACACAGTCCTTTCTTTAAGAATCTCACTGAAGAGGGAGTAGAAGACAGGTCAGTGGATAATTATGATATACAGACCATAGTAAATGCAATGTATAATAATAGGAGTAAATATTGAGTGTTGCTTTAGGAGACATGTCAGTGCTCCGACATAGGGAATCATTAAGGGTGAAAGGGCCATATACTTGCGTGAAGCCTGTAAATGTGAAAGACTAGGTCCTAGCAAGGCCAGCATTGCCATTCTGCTGTCCTAATGATGGATGGGGATTCGTGAGCAATTGAATTGAGCCACTGCCATTACTATTGATTGTTGGATAGACTTCTCCATCAGAGCCAGTAGGCCACAGTGTGGGTCAGTGGCCAGACTGACATAGGTTTATGACCTTTCATAGGCTTCCCATGTGTCTCACCACACACCCATCTGCCTGGGGCCTAGGACCAAGCTGGCGGTAAAGGACTTGAGAAAATGAGGCTTGAATTAAGTGACCTCAGATCTAAACCAAATGTGGCTGGAGCCTCTTTCTTGTTTTGAGAAGGATTTTTTGTTGTTGTTGTTGTTGTTATCAGAGTTTTGGAAGCAGTTTAATGAAGGGCGTAGATGTGGAAATGAGATGCATGTAGGTTTCAATAGTAACTCCTATTGCCTTGCTCTTTGACCCTAAGAAAGTTCCTTATCCACTTTGAATCTCAGTTCATTGTCTACCAAACAGGGAAAATGAGATCTACCTTATCAGGATTTTGGGGTTTTGTTGTTCATAACAGCTTCTTTGAGATGTAATTTATGTACCATAACATTTCACCCTTTTAAAGTGATTTCAGTCAGTGATTTTTTAGTGTATTTAGAGAGTCATGCAACCATCACCACTATCTAATTCCAGAATATTTTCATCACCCCCATAAGAAACCCATACCCGGGCCGGGCGCGGTGGCTCAAGCCTGTAATCCCAGCACTTTGGGAGGCCGAGATGGGCAGATCACGAGGTCAGGAGATCGAGACCATACTGGCCTACACGGTGAAACCCCGTCTCTACTAAAAAATACAAAAAACTAGCTGGGCGAGGTGGCAGGCACCTGTAGTCCCAGCTACTCAGGGGCTGAGGCAGGAGAATGGCGTAAACCCGGGAGGCGGAGCTTGCAGTGAGCTGAGATCTGGCCACTGCACTCCAGCCTGGGCGACAGAGTGAGACTCCACCTCAAAAAAAAAAAGAAAAAAGAAAAAAGAAACCCATACCCATTAATAGTCACTCTCCATTCCTCCTTTCCCCTATTCCTCCCAGCCACTTATTTCAGTTTCTCTGGATTTGTCTATGCTAGACATTTCATGTAAAAGAAACCATACAGTATGTAGTTTTCTGTGACTGGCTTCTTTTACTTAACACAATGTTTTTAAGATTCATCCAATCTTTTGCTTGTATCAGTACTTCATTCCCTTTTATTGCTGAGTAATATTTCATTGTATAAGTATACCATATTTTGTTTATCTGTTAATCAGTGCATGGACATTTAGTTTTTCTTTTGACAATTATGGATAATGCTGCCATGAACATTTGTATACAAGCTTTTGTATTGAGTATCTGTCTTCATATCTCTTGGGTATATGCCTAAAAATGGAATTGCTAGAACTTAAGGTAAGTCTATGTTTAACTTTTTGAGGGCCTATCTAATTATTTTCCAAAGGAGTTACACCATTTACAGTCCCACCAACAATAAATAAAAGTTTCAATTTCTTCACATCCTTGACAAAATTTGTTATTTTCTGTCATTTTGATTTTAGTCATCTTGGTGTGAAGTGGTATCACATTACGATTTTTATTTGCATTTCTCTAACAACTAATGATATTGAAGATCTTTTGCTTGCTTATTGGCCATTTGTATATTTTCTTTGGAGAAATGTCTATCAAACTTCTTTGCTGATTTTTAATTGGGTTGTCTTTTTATTGTTGAGTTATAAGAATTTTTTATATTCTGGATACAATTTCCTTATCAAATATATGATTTGCAAATATTTCCTCTTATTTTATGGGTTCTTTTCACTCTCTTAATGGTGTTCTCTGTTGCACAAAATTTTAAAATTTTGGTGAAGTTCAATTTTTCCATGTTTTTTCTTTTGTAACTTGTACTTTTTGTGCCCTGTATAAGAAACCATTGCTTAACCCAAGATTATAAAGATTATAAAGGATTAAAGTCCTATGTTTTTCTCTAAGAGTTTTACAGTTTGGCTCTTACATTTAGGTCAATAATCCATTTTGAATTTTTGTATATGGTGTGAGGAAGGGGCCTACCTTTATTATTTTGTATGTATATGGATATGTCATTGTCCTGGCATCATTTGTTAAAAAGACTATTCTTTCCCTATTTAGTTATCTTGGTGTCCTTCATTAGGTTTGTAGTAATACATGACATGATCTATGTAAATTTCCTGGTATATGATAAGTTGCAATACATGGTAACTATTATTTTATTACAATCAGCTTAAAATCTATTTAAGGTTTACAAGCAATAATAGCAATAGCAGGAGCTAACATTTTATTGAGTACTGCCTATGCACCTGGCACTTCCCGTCAACAAACTCAATCATGAGATCAGTACTATTTTAATCTCTTTTATTCAGATGAGGAAATTTGAACTTAGAGTGGCCAAAGAACTGATTCAAAGTCACACAAGTAGCAAGCCACAAAGTGGACAATTTTGTTCAGACAGTCCTTGGTTGTGATGGAAATGAATCCCATGAGATATGAGTAAGAGGCTTATTAGAATGAGAGAAACAGAATGACGTGTCGAGTGACTAACATAGTTAATATGACTACCGCTAACAAGCACTAGAAGGTAGCTAACAGCTAGATCATGTGGGTTTGAATCTTGGCTCAGCCACTTACAAGCTGTACAACCTCGGGCAGCTCAATTTCTTCAATATATAATGGGGATACTTAGACTTCTTTTTGCATGGCTTGCTGTGAGGCATCAGTGAGTTAATATGGGTAAAGCGCTTAGAACAGTTCCTGGTACATAGAAAGTGCTTAAAAATTGTCAGCTGTGACACTGATGGAGAGCTCTAAATCTGAGCCCAAGCTTGTGTTCCAGAATTTGTTCTACTCAGGGCTGGCTCCATAGGTGTACAATCTATGCAACTGTATAGGACTCTGTGCTCAGAAGGGCCTTGGACTTGGTTTAATGTTCTGTTGTTAACATCTTGAACTTCTTAATTATTTTTGAACAAGGGGTTATTTTCATTTTGCACTGGGGCCCACAAATTATACAGCCGGTCCTGGGCAGGGCATAGGGCTGACTGGACGAGTTTCCTCCTCCTAGTGATGCCTAGCACAGCCCACGCGGGGTGTCTCTTCACACACACTGTAGAACCTCCTTGGCTGCTCTGAGCTCCAGTGGATCTCAACATGGAGGACAGTGCTGTTAGGTTTAAGTTTCACGACATTGAAGCCCATGCACATCCACTTGACATTCCTGATTTATTACCTAAAAGTAAATGCAATGCGTCGTGGGCCCCGAATCCTGCCTCTATTATTGGACTGAAAACCTCCATTGACTTCAGCTGGCAGCCGGCACCACTAATTGAGGACAGAGTTTGGCCTCGCGGGTTTTATATAGAACATTTTTCTTTATTTCTTGTTTTCATGGTTGTGTGTTGTGGGCTGGGGATTATTTTTATGTTTTTCCACTTCCTGATTAGTTTTAGGACTTGTTTATTTGGAGACTGCTTTAATAAATTTGCACAGCAGGGTGAGTTAGTAACAGGGTTGGTGTATTTAACCAGGAACTGCCTTCATTTCAGTTTGGTGTTTGGTGTTTAACTTCAGGGCATAGTCACTTTGTTTCAGTACCAAACTTCTGCCAAAGATCACCTATCCTTGATCTACATACACCTTGGTGGTTTAATGTAAGGGCAGAGCTCTGCTGCCCCGAAGCCCTGTGCAGCTCATCACCACAGTGCATCCCTGTTGCGCTTTTAAAGTGTACTTCAGTTCAGATTATATTTTCTTATCTGCTTACCCCTCTAGGCTGTGGAGCCCACAGGGCAGGGTCTTTGTCATTGGTGGAGTTTCTGCGCTTGGTACAGCTCCTGTTACAAAACCCTCCATTCGAGAAATATTTCCTGAGCATCTATTGTGTGCCAAATGCAGAGGTAGATGTGGCACAAGCAAAACAAATGGACTCTGTTCTCAAGGGGCTTACATTCTGTGGGTGAAACACAGGTACAGATAGGCAAAGGATTGTAGCAATAACTGTAGAGTGAGATTGTTATTAAAAATAAAAGTAAATAATAGAATACAGGGATACAATGGTTTGTGGTGTGTGTGTGTGTGTGTGTGTGTATGTGTGTGTGTGTGTGTGTGGTGGTGGTGGTGAAGGAAGGGCTCCCAGAGGAGACGACTGCTGAGTGGAGACCTGAGGCAAGAGGGAACCAGACATATGCAAATTGGCACTGCAGGCCCAGGGCGCAGCTGATGCAAAGGCCCCAGAGCGACGCCGGCTTGGCTTTGAGGAGCAGAAGGGAGGCAGGAACACAGTGAATGTGAGGACAGTGTTCAGAGATGATCCTGGCCCTGGTGAGGAATTAGGTTTATTCCAAGGGCAATGAAAACCTCAGGGAGAAACGCTGCATTTTGAAAGAGCACTACGGTTGCTTTGTGGAAAAGGAGCTGTAGGTGGGGTGGGCAAGTTTGGGAGCAGGAAGACCAGGAAGGGGCTTTTGTGGTAATCTGTTGAACTGACTGGATTAGTTCCAGAAAGAAACTAGGGCTTTCCTTGCTGAGGCTGGTCGTAGAGAGAGGAAGTGGAGTAGCAGATCAGGGTTCACAGCGTGTGGCTGAGAGCCAGGGTGACATTCCTCTGGACGTTCTTCTGGACTGAATCCTTGCATCATCTACATTTAAAATGAACCTCAGAAGCCCTGGCCCTGTGGTGCTGATGCTATTGAGGTTGAATTCTCAGGGAACGAAGAAAGGGCCTGGCTGAGAACAGAGAGGGAGGAGTCCCACATCAAGGGATGACTTCACTAAGGAGGGAAACTGGAGCGAGGTGGGCATTTCCAGGCAGAACAACAGCGTGGTGGAGAGTGAGGGAGCCGATGGCTGGAGTGATAGCTGGTTTAATAGAGGGTGCGTTGCGGCGCTATCAGCAGTGTGGAGTGGGATGGCGAGGCTGCATGCTGGAACTTATTTAAAGAGGCTATTGTAAAAGTCTCTGAGCCAGTTAATTACCAGTTTTTGTTATGTCAGGATCTCCTTGAGTTAAAGCAGAAAGAAACCATTCACAAGTATGTTCCAGTTCTGTAGTTTAATGGGACATGTAAAAAAAATAAAAAACTGATAAAATGATTTAGTTCATGGAAGGATTGAAAACCATCACAAGAAAAGCTGAAATTACATATTGTGTTCCATCTCCTCCTACAGAAGCCATTGAAATGGCTGCAGACTTAATTGGACTAATGACCCGTTGCTGTTATGCATAAAACTCTGGTGTTCACAGAGAATTGACAAAGCTGTGGAAACGGTCCACAAATATGAACACAGGTGAGCACAAAGACCCAGACAGGCTTTCTGAAGCACATGTCCAGAGGTGAAAAGGAAAAAAAAGATGGAAGCAACATGTACACACAGCTGGGAAACCTATTACCAGGTTCCAATCTAACTTACGGCCCAAGACCTGACTGGAACACAAATGAAAAAAAAAATCCATATTTTCAACCTAAGACAAATTTTTGAAGGGTTGGGAGGTGCAGGTTCAGGATTAAGGGAAAGAGGAGGATTTTTAAAGTGTGTATAACCTAAATGTATCAGGTAACAAGTGTAATTGTATAAAATGAACACTTGAGATAAGAGGAGGCAGACTGTGAATATCTTCTTCATGTCTAGTTTTATTTCTTGCTCACCTATTCTGGTTAACTCATGTCTCTGTTTGGGAATCCATCAAGTCCCAAAAGTAGATCTCTGGAATGGTGGTTGGAGAAGACACATATTCATGGAATTTGCCTCCAGATTTTACTCACTGAAGTCAATGGATTTAGCTTCTGGCCGTGGTTCTGGCACTTACAGGGGTGTGATATTGGACTGTTTCTACTATCTTCTCATCTATCCAATAGAGACAATAATGTCCCCTCCCCATGGGTGGGCCCAGTATTAGGTGATGGGTGGCCCTGGAAGGATATAGAGAGTGCTGAGTAGGTTGCCTGCTGGAGGACCCTTGTGGGAACAGCTCGGCAGTCTGAGGCCACCTCTACCAGCTCTCACAGAGCTCCTGAAGCAGCCCCTTTCAGCCAGCAGGCATGGTCTTGCCCCCGACTGAGACAGTTGGATTCTTAGCAAAATATCCTTTATATTTTAATTCTTGGTGGTTATATGAAAGAAAAACTGATAGGGGCTAAAGAGGAACAAGTGGATTTTAAATTAGCCTCCCAAAGAAGAGTTGGGTCTTGCTTTATTTTGTTGTTATGAAGCAGAGCGTCTTCTCTGAGGGGCCATCTTGGGGCCTGGGGAAGGTCTTTGCAATTTGCAGTGAAAGGGTGAAAATGCCATTAAGAACTAGGTCTTCCAGGGATTAAACAGAATGTCAGCGACAACTGCAGATGGAACTAAATGTGTCCACCCTGGTGAAATGGAGAAGCAGCCCATAGGGTCCAGTTGAGGAGGATTGGGGGTAGAAAAGGGCACGGGACTCAATGGGAGAAAAGACAAAAGAGAAAGATGTGCCTGGGCAGAGGAGACTGAAGGCTAAGACGCAGAAGTGTGAAAGCACTGTGCAGCCTGTGGGGCCACTTCAGGGTGATGCCAGTCACCATGAGGCTCACCTTGTCTGGATGATTTGGTGATCTGACTGCAGAAGCAGGCTTGGAGGGGCCACTTGCTCAGCTCTTGACCAGGAACTTAACTGAAAAAGTAGCAACTTAGTGATGACTGCAAATTCCAAAGAGAAAGAAAATGAGTTGAAATGCTTCACCAGGGAATGTAGAACTCTTGCTACAAATTTGACGCGTGTGGTAGCCTGAATAATGGTCCCCAGAGACATTAATTTCTAATTTCTGGAAACTTATGTGGTAAAAGATGCTTTGCAGATGTGTTTAAGTCAGGGATCTTGAGATGGGGGAGATTATCTTGACTGATCAGGTAGGTTCTGAAATCACGACTGTGGCAGAGAGAGATTTGGCTACAGAAGAGGAGGAAGGCCATGTGATGACGATACAGGGGAAAAAGGTGATCTGTTAGTATACAAGAATAAGTTTGTGTTGGCCGGGCGCGGTGGCTCAAGCCTGTAATCCCAGCACTTTGGGAGGCCGAGACGGGCGGATCACTAGGTCAGGAGATCGAGACCATCCTGGCTAACACGGTGAAACCCCGTCTCTACTAACAAATACAAAAAACTAGCCGGGCGAGGTGGCAGGCGCCTGTAGTCCCAGCTACTCGGGAGGCTGAGGCCGGAGAATGGCGTGAACCCGGGAGGCGGAGCTTGCAGTGAGCTGAGATCCGGCCACTGCACTCCAGCCTGGGCTACAGAGTGAGACTCCGTCTCAAAAAAAAAAAAAAAAAAAAAAAAAAAAAAAAAAAAAAAAAAAAAAGAATAAGTTTGTGTTGTTTTAAGCCACCAAGTTGGTGGTAATTTGTTACAACAGTCAGGGGAAACTAATATAAAATAATGTGTGACTTTGGCCTCACTAAGCCTCAGTCCCCCCAGTTGTAGAATAGAGGTGTTACTACTAATTCTTTCCCTCTCATGGGTTTGCTCTGAGGTTCAAATGAAACAATTTATGGGAGTGCTTGTTATTATTTATAATGCACTATATACATGTGAGTTAACAATGTTCTTGAAGGACACTCATTACGATGGCAGCTCTTTTTAACAATATGAATCCTGAGCAATGAGGGGACCAGTGAAAGTTAGAGGCGCTCCAGGATAGGGCAGATGACAGGGATGGTGGAGGGAGAGGAGAAAGAGATGGGAAGAGGGTAGACATTGGGGCGGAGGTACAGTCTTGCCACAGGATGCCCAGGGACCAAGCCTGACTGAGGGGAAGGTTTCCCAAGGTTTAACCTGGCACAGCTGCCAGGTTATGGCTTCAGATGTCTCCAGAGGAGTTCACCAGTCTCCAGGAGCCCAAGATTCTGTGTTGCTTGGAAAGAAAAAAAAAAGGGTAAAAAGGAATCAGTGGTCAGGGGGATATTTTCTGAATTGGGGGCAGGGATAGGCAAAGCTTCCCTGATTAAAAGAGGCATCTTGAACTTCTGGCCCCTAGAATTGTCAGAAAATGACTTTGTTACCTAAAAAAAAAAAAAAAAAAAAAAAAGGAAAAGAAAAAGAAAAAGAAACAACCACCACCAAAAGAATTGCTGCTAGAGCACATTTAAAGACATTGCAGAGCTGACCTGGGATACTGAGGTAGTTTCTTTCTTTCTTTTTTAAAATTTAATTTAAAGTTTCAGGATATATGTGCAGGGCATGCAGGTTTGTTACACAGGTAAATGTGTGCCAGGGTGGTTCACTGCATCTATCAACCCATCACCTAGGTATTAAGCCCAGCATGCATTCGATATTTACCCTGATGCTCTCCCTCCCCGACCCCCTCACAGGCCCTGGTGTGTGTTGTTCTCCTCCCTGTGTCCATGTGTTCTCATTACTCAGCTCCCACTTATGAGTGAGAGCACGCAGTGTTTGGCTTTCTATCCCTGTGTTAGTTTTTAACTACTTCAGTTTTTAGGGGTCCTTGTCTATCCAAGACTTAGGCCTAACATTAATGATTGTGTTTATTATAACATAAGCTCAGAGGGTAATTCCACTGGATATCTTGAAGTCACCCTATTACTATATGCCTTGTCAGTAACTTAAGTGAAATATGATGTTTTCTTTATTTACAGTTTAAACCCAGCCAATACCCAGGAAGGTTTCATAACAGCTAGAATAACTAAAATATCATGTGTAAGGCCTTGATTTCCCTTAGGATACTTTGTAACTCTTCACATTATATTCTCCAACAATCCTGTGAAGTAGGTGGTTCATACTTTCACTCCCATTTTCTCTAATAAGCGAGTAGTAGGGCTTTATAGGATGTTTGCTTTAACGAATGGCTGAGTTCTTCAGGTCCTCTGTGTCCCAGTTAGCACTGTGACTTGGCTATCTGACATGTAGGGTCATTGTCATCCCTGCATTTCGTGCACGATCACAGGTCCTCTTCAGTAACCACTTTCTCAAATGGGCAATAATCCAATCCAAAAATGATCATGGTTTCACTGTGTCTTAAATGAGCAGGTTCTCATCTAAATTAAGGTTATCTATGGCAACAGAGAAAAAGGCAGGCACCACAGGCACAGAACAAGGTGATGGATGAATGAAGTGAGGGATTGGTTTTCCGGGGTTTGTCAGTTGTCTTGACAACAGTGTTTTACAGATGTGTGCATACTGATCTGCATGATTTAAAGCAATGAAGTCATTTTTGTATTTTCTCTTTTCATTTTGCATTTCCAGGAAAGGTTCTGTCAGTAGGCTCAGCTTAGAGCCATAGGGGACTAACTATCAGATATAGTTTCACTACTATCTGGACTTGCTTCTGAGCTGCTTCAGAGAGAATGAGGTCCACACTTGCTGGCTCCATTTCTTCACCTCTCCTTCACGCCTCACTCCACCAGCTGCTCCCAAATCCACTAATGAAGTGTTAATTGCCAAATCTGATAGACAATGTTTGGTCCTTACCTGATTTGACCTTTCTGAGGACTCTAACTCTGCCCGCCATGCATTTCCTTCTTCAGACTGTTTCTCTGTTGACTACCAGGACAGTGGTGTGCATTTTTGCCTATTCACCTCCTCCCTGCTGGGCCTCCCCACTGTCCAACATTGTCCTCCCAGGGCTCTGAACTCAGCCCTTCTCTCTCCTCCCTCTGTACTCTCTCTCTGCAACTCACAAGCACAACAAGGTTTCAAACACCCGGGACCCATGAATCTTTACCTCTAGCATGGCTCGCCCAGATGGGTTTCTCCACCCTCTGACCCCACCTCAGCCACTTACTCCTGTGCCCTTTCATTACCAACTCTGGCAGCTCTTCTATACTCTCAAATTACTGCCCCACTCTTGGTCCCCAGCTCCTATCTTTCCAGCTCATTCTTTTTTTTTTTTTTTTTTTTTTTGAGACGGAGTCTTGCTTTGTCACCAGGCTGGAATGCAGTGGCACGATCTTGGCTCACTGAAACCTCCTCCTCCCAGGTTCTAGTGATTCCCCTGCTTCAGCCTCCTGAGTAGCTGGGACTATGGGTGCACACCACCACGCCTGGCTAATTTTTTTGTATTTTGGTAGAGACAGGGTTTCACCATGTTGGCCAGGATGGTCTCGATCTCCTGACCTTGTGATCCGCCTGCCTCGGCCTCCCAAAGTGCTAGGATTACAAGCATGAGCCACTGCACCCAGCCTCCAGCTCATTCTCTTTAGCACCCGCTCTGAATGATGCTCTTGGCCACGAGGACCATACTCGATTGGTATTTCCACTTTTTCCCTGTCCCTCACCCCTTTGGTGTCCCCATTCTTCTTCCTGAGCTTAAATCTCAGGCTCAATCCTCATAATCACATCCTGCTATATCTTGTTGACCCCCCTTGCCCCTTTCTCATTTCCTCAAACTTATTTAGTGAAACCACAATCTTGGTTAAATCCAACTTGCTTCCTCCTGCATCCGTGCAGCTGAATATCACCAGAGAAAAACACAGCCACACTGACTGGTCTCACTTTAAATTCATGGCCGTGAACCGTTAAGTGGGTCCTTAATGCTGCCAGGCAATCATTCGGTTAGTTCCTGGTCCTTTCATTCTCCCAGTTAACTAATTTCCTCCCCCCCATACCCACTCTCAGCTAATGACCCTGCTTCCTACTTCACTGAGAAAACTGAAGCAAGCAGAAGAGAAAGTCCACAGACTCCTGCTCTACTTTCCCCTACCTACCACCATCTGTACCCACAGACTCCACCTTGCAGCCTGTTTCCCTTCTAAAGCCAGTCCGTCTGCCTGTGCAGTATGCCATGCCTCCCTCTTCTACTCAAGGATATTGCTACAGCACTGTATTAGTCAGGGTTCTCTAGAGGGACAGAACTAATAGCATATATATGTGTATATATATATACACACACACATATATACACATATACATATATACATATATGTGTGTATATATATAGGAGTTTATTAACTATTAACTTACACGATCACAAGGTCCCACAATAGGTTTTCTGCAAGCTGAGGAGCAAGGAGAGCCAGTCCGAGTCCCAAAACTAAAGAACTTGGAGTCCGATGTTCTAGGGCAGGAAGCATCCAGCACAGGAGAAAGATGTAGGCTGGGAGGCTAGGCCCATCTCTCTTTTTCACGTTTTTCTGAATGCTTTATATGTGCTGGCAGCTTATTAGATTGTGCCCACCAGATTAAGGGCGGATCTGCCTTCTCCAGCCCCCTGACTCAAATGTTAATCTCTTTTGGCAACACCCTCACAGACACACCCAGGATCAATACTTTGTATCCTTCAATCCAATCACATTGACACGCAGTATTAACCATCACAAGCACCTCTCCCTTCCTTCTGACAATGGCAATGTCTTACTGTCTACTGCAGTGTTCCTGTCACCTCGGCTCCCTTGCACTCAGAGTAAAAGCCAAATTCCTTACAGTGGCCTATATGGCCCTTCACAATCCAGCTGCCCCATCGGCTCTCTTTGACCTCACCTCCTGATTCTCTCTCCTTGCTCCCTTCCCTTCAGGCTCCCTGGCCTCCAACCTTAGGACTTTTCTTTTTTTTTCTGTCTGAGATGCTCTTCTCCGAGGTATCTGCTGATACCTTGGCTGACTCCCTTACCTCCTTTCAGTCTTTGTTCAAATCTCACTTCTCATTGCGGCCTGCCTTGGCCACCCCAGTTAGAACTGCAACACCTCCTCCCCCAACTCCTGACCCCCTTACCTCCTCTACTGTTTTTTAGTTTATCATCTGCCTTATTATATAGTTAGCTTGTTTATTATGTTTATTGCTGCTTGCCTCTCCGCATTAGCATGTAGGCTCCTTAAGGGCAGGTATCTTTGATTTGCTCACTGATGTATTCTAGACATCTAAAACAGTCCTTGGCATAGAGTAGGAGCTTGAGAAACCTTTGTTGAATGAGTGAGTATCTGCTGGTCCTATCCATGTGAACGTTTTTTTAGTTCTCTCCTCTTCTAATCCTTCCGGCCTGATTTCCTACAATATCTGCTTATATAATGGATAGCGTGCCGTTTCTCACATATCATACAGCCCTTCCGCCCCATCACTCTACGGAGTTAACTTAGGTTCCAGTCACACAGACGTTCTGGCCATTTCCTGCACGTGCCATGCTCTTTTGCACTCCAGATTTCTGCCCTTGTTCCCTTTCGCTGGAGTGCTCTCCACTCCTTTGTCTGATGTGGGCTTCTACCGAGGAGTCAGCCCAAATAACTTTTCTTTTGTGAACAGTTTCTGGAAGTTTCAGGCCCTACCCTGGGTATTAGAGGAGCGTGTGTGTAACTTTATTACAGGGGAAGAGACTGTCTTCCTCCTCTCTGTGGTGCCAGCACCTTCGCAGTGCTTGGTACTATGTGAATGAGTGCGCGCTTGGTTCGTCAGTAGAACTGACTAATGATAGAGGTGGTGGCTACTAACCAGCAAAGATTGTAGGCGTAGCTCCTGCTCACGTTTGTCAGACCACGTCTGGCTCCTGACATTTGCAACCCTTTTCTCCCTCTCCTGAGGCCCCTCCAGCAGCATCTGCTTACTTGTACCTGTGCTTCCACCACCAGGGTCAAGGAACATTGTTGACCATGGCAGAAGTGACAGAAGAAACTCCTTTCCATCAGCTTTGAGTCAAAATAATGCCAGCTCTATCTCTTGGGTCCTGAAAATTGGCTCTTTACCTTTTTTTTTTTTTTTTTTTTTTTTTTTTTTTTTTTAAAAAAAAAAAGGAAAGACCTAGTTTTCACCTTGGGCTCTATTTTACCTGCTCAGAAACAATTGTAGAATAAATCAATACAGTGCATTTCTGTTCACATTGTATTGGCTGGATATAGTGATAACACTCCGTCTGATTGCAGGAGAGATTGTCACATGTAGCTTAGCTGTATGTTCGGGAATAAGAGGAGAAAGGGGATAGTGGGGGTACTAGGGTCCCCTCCACACCCTTTTATGGTAACTGTTAATATTTTCCCAAGGAATAGATATTTCATTAATAGCTAGGGTATGGCTTTAATTGCTGTCTGGTTTAACACTTCATGAACTAGGATGGAGCTTGTGGAAGAACAAAGACTAGTTTTGACCTATAAGCTTAAACCCAAGCCCTTTCCTCTACTCCCATGTATGCCTGTTTAGTCTTCTGCGTAATACTATGCTAGTGGCTAAAGGAGAAACGAATCATAAAACCTCTTTCCTATACCTGCTAGTTCTTTCAGGGATAGGGGCTACTTGCAAGCGGTAAGGGACCAAATCCTGTCTATTGCAACCATCATAATACTGAAAAGACAGAGGAGAGGAGAAAAAAGCTGTATTAATTAGGAATATTGCAGTTGCAGGTGATAGAGGATTAGTTCATAACTTTATTTTTAAAGAGGTTATTAATTTGCTTAAGTACCTGGGAAGTTCATGAGAGACAGCCAGCTTCAGGAACAGTTGGATCTAGTGCTTCAAATAAGGTTTCTCTCTCTTTCTAGCTCTATCTCTCATCTCTGTGCCTCTGCGTGGCTTAATCTTCAAGTAGTTTCTCTTCATGAATAGGTAAGATGACTGCTGGCAGCCCCAGATAATTGTCTCATGGACTCTGGTAAAATACCAGGAAAGGCTGATTAGTCTGATTGAGTTGTAAGCCCACTTCTGCACCTGTCACCATGGCTAGAGGGGTGGAGGAGTCTATCAACTAGGCATAAGGCAATGCAAAGGTCCTTCTGTGTATTTCGGGGAGCACAGCTTGTGGGTATGTGAGTCCTACCTGAACTGAAGAGATTGAGCCATGTTGTTATAGAACGGATAACTGACGAAAAGAAGGGAAAATAAAAAATACATGTCCACAATAGAAGCAATCTGAAACAACCAGACTGTGGAATAGAGAGCTTTTGCCCTTTTTGTTACACAAATAAGCTCAATAGATGGTCATTTATAAATCTTGTACTTGAAGCT
Organism: Macaca nemestrina; assembly: GCF_043159975.1. Classification (NCBI taxonomy): domain Eukaryota; kingdom Metazoa; phylum Chordata; class Mammalia; order Primates; family Cercopithecidae; genus Macaca; species Macaca nemestrina. The sequence goes on along the minus strand of NC_092125.1, from coordinate 146,416,625 downwards.
TCCCAACCGCCTGGTCTTCTCATTTTCACTAGCTCTAGGGTTTCTCATGGAACTCAGGTGCCTGTGTTCAGTGCCGTGATCACACTCATTGTTGATTGGTGGTGAGTTAAATCCCACATCCTGAGCTTTCTTCATCTGCCATATCCCACTGCTGATTGCAGGTCAGGTTTAATTGTGTCCTGAATGTGGACAAAACCAGGGTTGGTACCTCTGTTTTTGGTGTAAGGGTGAGCTTGATTTTTGAGTATGTTAGTACATAAGTGTTTCATCTAAGACGATGTATGAGGATTATGAGTACTTTTTTGTTGTTTAGGAATATGGTTTCTTTTGCTTGAATTAGGCCTTCAATGTAAAAATATTAATATTTTGCACACTTTTGTCCGATGATAAATACATGTTTATTAAAGAAAATCCAGAAAATACAAAAGAACATAAAAAAGAAAAAAACTACAATTTCTCATCCCAGTGAGAATAATATTAAAATTGTGGTTGATTTTTAAATGCATGGTATGTGTGTGTATGTATAACTAATTAGAAAATTAAAACCATAGGATATACATATATACCTCATTTAAACCTGTCCTTAATATAGCATGTAATATTTTCATTCATTAAATAATCTTCTAAAGCATAATTTTTAATGGGTGCAGAGTTCATAATATATAAGTGTTGATAAATGTATTTAATTCTCTTTTGGACATTTAGGTCGTTTACAATTTTGTATTATAAATAATACTGTAATATGCATCTTTCATTTTTCAAATCTTTGATTGTGATTTTAGATAAACTCCTGAACACTGACTCCTGAATTGTTCTAGGATTTTTATACATATTTAAGTGTCAGAGAAATTGTACTGTTTACACTTCTCGCAAGTATGAATCAGCATATACATTTCCCTCACTTTTTCCCACAGTAGTAACATTTAAAAATTGATAGTTTGATAAGGGAAAAAAAGTAACTGGCTTTTGTTTTAATTTATATACTTTGATTTCTGGTGAGTTTGCCCATTTTTTGCATTTATTATCCATTTGTGTTTCTTCTGCTGGATGTCTACTTATAGAAGACTGTGCTTATGTTTTTTTTTGGTATGTTCGTCTTTTTCATTTTGAACAACCTTTTGGTGATAGACATACTGGCCTGAGAGTCAGAATTACTGGGTTCCGCAGTTTCCTTTTCTACAAAATGGGGATAATGTCAGGTGGATCCATAGTCTATTCTAGTAGGTCTAAGTAGTCAAACATTAGCCTTTTCAGAAAGTTCAACCTGTACTTATTTTACTTCTCTCACAGGGAGTTTAAGAGACTCAAATGAGCTGAGTGCGCAAATGCTTTATAAGCAACAAGAGCGAATCAAAGTAAGGAATTCACTATTTCATCCATAGTTATCTAGACACAGACATTTTACTTTCAATATCTCACTTACTTTTCACCACATATTCTTTTCCCCAGTTAGCAGGGGAGGAGAATAAGGCTCTGCCAGTTTAAGCCACACAGCTTATGAGGAGCAGAACCGGATGCTAGCCTGGGATGGCTGACCTCCTGTCCCACCATCTTTCCACTGTGGGATCCTGCTTCCCTCCAAGTCCTTTAAAAGGTGGATGAATTTACTTCCTCCCAGGCATAATCTACTTCAGTTGTGTACCCAGTAATAGACATTAGCCAAAGCTGTGCAGACATAGCCTGGATCAGTATGGTGACCAACCAAGTCTCATTAGCAACATAAAGAGCATTATTGAGTAGTATCTATTTTCTTTGGAAATGATTATTTTTCAGAAACATGCAATTCTGGGTTCCGGGAAAGTGGAATCATGGCCATCTTGGGTAACTGCGTAAGTCATCCTCATTTACAGTTGCTTACGTTATGATGAGGCAGATTCACAACTCTTAAAATGCAAGTTGGGAGAATGAAACTTTTAGCATTCTGAAATTTCCAAAGAGGTATCATGTTCTTCATCGTCCCTTTGCTCTCCATTCTGGGCATGTGAGAATAAACAAAATTCCTGGCAGAATAATATTTCTAGAAATATGAGGAAAAACTTAATTTCTTTCATTTTACGTCCAGATGTTTTCCAGCAGGAAAGAAAATCTCCATAGAATGCAAGGTTCCCAGACAAATAAAACTTCCAAAAGAATCCTCCTTTTAGCAGATCACATTGTATTACTTGCAAACTAGCTGGTGAGTAAAGGAAGTTTGAAGTTTGCATAGTCAATCAAAAATGTTTTTTAGAGATAAAACGACACATAATCTATCAACAAGTGTTTTTTTGGTATATCCTATGTTCGTTAATCTTTATATGTAGTATTTTAATACTCAAAGCAACATTTGGAATTTATGAACAAGACCCTGGACCAGGCAGCGTGGAGATGCCAGAATGAACAAGTCTTGGTCATTGACCTAGGTGGCCTTCCAATTTAGGAAAGGGGTTACATCTAAGGCAAGAAACTTGTAATAAATGTTAGTACATGACAAATTTTATAAAAGAGAAACAAACAAAGTTCCATGGGAGAATACGGTGGGAAGAGATCATTTCTGCCTGGAGAGATCATGGCAGACTCCAAGGAGGAGGTGGCGTGTGGGATGGAAGGCTTTGGTCAGGCTGGGAGTGGGTAGAGGATTCCAGACAAAGGACACAGTAGAAGCAAAATCATGGGGTTGTCACAGCATGGGGGCAGGGAAGTCGGATAGGAGTGGCATCTGGCTGGCTGGTAGGTGGATGGGAGAATGGGAGCACCAGGAAAGTGAGCACTGTGGTGCTGCCATCAACTTGTTCCTGCCACACTGCTAGTCCTTGGCACAAAGCCTTTCTCAAGAGGCTCAAGGATATTGATGAACTCAATAAATGAACAAATGAAAGAACAAGACCCAATGAACAATCAAGGAGCAAAAGCCTTCATGTTGGTGGCAGCACATTCTTCTGTCTAACTCACTGTCTGGGTACATTGGTATATTTACCTCTTACTACAGTAGAAGTACCCGCTTCAGTCTAGGATTGGTTATGTGGAAAAAAATTAGTTGAAGAGGTGAACCATGGAAAAGTATGGATTTCCACCTTAAATGTTTTTAATTTATCTTAAATAAATGAACGTTAATTCACCATCTCTATTATTTTTATTATTACATAGGGCTAAGACTTTTCCTTTGTGTAAGCACCACTGAAGGAAGCTCCCACACCTCATTTTGAATAAACCACACCTGTAACTCAATAGCTATGATTTTACGATTTCTGGCTTAGGTTCTTCTAATGCAGGAGGCAAACATAAGTAAACCTATGAAGCAATCTGAACGCAGAACCATTTTGGGCTTTTATTGTTTTGCCCCAATCCTGTGCAGTTGTCTTTCTCACACACACCATTAGGCAATTTTTTTTTTTTTTTTTTAGCAATAGCCTTTACAAATTCTTTTCAAATCATTCCACTTAGTTTTCATGCAAACACTCTTTTTTTCCCCCTGAACTCATATTTCATCAGGTTACATAATATTGATCAAAATTATGTAATTATGATAACAAGGAAATTTGGAATAAGGAATCTGAGAACCATCACAACTACCTCTTGATCAGAGCATAATTGAGACCGTCAGAGCACAAACACACAGGCTAAGTAGAGAGACCTCTTCTCTTAGACAGTTGCATGTGCCAAGGGCCTCAGCTGTGTGTCCTCCAGAGAGCTGGTTAATCCTGAGTTTAGAGAGCTTCTAGTGTTCCAGTAGCACCTTTTATCACAGTGCACTGAAACCTCGGCCAAAGCAGAGGCAGGTCATGCAAACCGGACATAAAGCTGGTCTGCTCTAGAGTACATCTGGGGTACCTTGCCTTAGAAATGCCAAGGGGATGCTGCTGTAACACTTTTACTATCATGGGGTCCCATGGGGGTCCCCTCTAGACGACTTCAGGCATGAAGCTCCAGGGTGTGTAATTGTTTTAGCATAAATCAATTCCAAGTGGGGAGGAAGGCTCTTGGGGATCATGGAACAGTGCTTGGCATGTTGCTAATACGTATTAAATAGCTCCAGATAAAAATGGACATGGCTTTCTGCTACAGTAGGCAGATTGCTTGACTCTCTGGGAGTTGAGTACTTGGAAGAGAAAAATGAAGGTTTCCAAGACTCTGGCTGGTGTCCTAGCAGACACAGATGAAGACTGTCCTAGCAGTCCTCACAGGCTGGTTCCCTGTGGGAAGGGAGGGAAGCCAGGTCCATCTGAGCATCTCAGGCCAATGCCCGGAGCCCTGACCCTGCACAAAGCATGCAAAGTGACCTCATGGGGAGAAGATGGGTAGGGGTCAGGAGCCAGCAGTGCTGTCCTTTCTTATGCTTAACTGGCCACATAACCTAAAGAAAATTCCTTGATCCCTGAAAGTCTACTTTCTCTTCTTTTTCTGTAAAATGAGGGTAAACTGAAAGCATTTGTGAAAGTCAAAAGCTAAGAGTCACGCACTGTTCAAGACACTACAAGGCCATGGGGTTTCTTAAGACATAAATCACTCAGTTCATTCAGGGGCAAGAGACACGCCTCCATCTGTCTCCTCAGCCTCCCTTCACTTGGAGGAACTGAGGATGATCTGCCTGATGCCTGTCACGTCATCCATCCACCCACCATGGCTAATTAGTGTCTCTGCCCTTGAAGATAATCCCACCCCTCAAGATTAGCCTTGGGACATGAAGATCATTGCCTGGAAGAATATGGTGAGTCAGGGAATTGAAATAACTGAGATTTTTTCCCCCCTTATCTTCTGACTACGCTGAGGATTTTAGATTCTTTTCACCAAACACCCTCAGTCTTCTATGGATACCCAGCACCTCAGTCCTCCTAAAACCTCTTACCACAGAGCAGATGTTTAGAGCCACCCACCAGGGAATACGCCTGGCCTTTCTGTGCATCAGGCTAACCTGTCATGAAGTCAGACAGCAGAGCAGGCAAAATGGGGACCCAGGTCAGCCAGTGCAAAGCTCCCACCAGGAACCCCAGGCTTTGCGATCTCCTGGAACCTTCCTGTGCTCCTCTGTTATGGGACGAGGAGTCCAACAAGCTTATCATTGCGTCAGCTGGTGAAATGGCCCTTTACGGTGTGCAAAATGCCACCACCACCAGTAAAACAAGCAAAGGAAGAGCAAAACTTCCGTAACTAAAGAAATGATTTCTTTCCAATAAGTGGATGGTGTTTAAATCTGATAAGGAACAAATGAACCTGTGGTTCTTCCTGGTTTGTAGTGACTCAGGCCCAGAATAAGGTTTAGAATGTGTTTCTGGAAGTGGTATAAAGGAAGGCTTTCTTTAGGGCCACCTTTGAGACCTGGGCAAGTAGAGGAGGGGTAGGAACTGGAGACCCAGGCCAGTGGATGGAGCTCTGAGGGCTGGCAGGGATGGAGGCCTGGGGCAGCAGGCACCGAGTGGCACTGCCATCTGGCTTTGGTTGCGTGGGCTTTGGAAAGTAAGTTGGTGTTCTGAAGGCAAGGCAGGAGGGATCCCAGTGCCAGGGAACAGAGTAAATGAGAACTTGTCTCTAAGCCACGGATTCTGGAATTTCCCATAATTAACATTCCAGCTGAATATTCAAAAGGCCTGGGCTTTTGGTAGGCCTGTAAATTAAAATAGAATAAAGTATTTAGGGTCTACTTATGAGGGGTAATGGTCTGGGAAACCATGGTGTTTGTTATTTGTGAAATGTGACTCAGTTTTTGCATCTGTAAAGTGGCAATAGATTTAGAAATTTTTAAAATGTTAGTCCTGAAAGAGATCTTAGAGATAATTTAACTCTTTTTATTTTAGAGAAAAGGATCCTGAAGCCGGAGAGCTTTGTTACTCTAATGGTATTAATATTAATAATGGTGTTGACTATGCTGAGTGTCTGAAGTATGTAAGTTCATTTAATCCTCACAAGTTCTTTCTGAATAGTTATTACTATTATCCCTACTTTACAGATGAGAAAACTGAGACTTAATAAGGTTGTGCATCTTGCCCAAGGCCACACAGCTCATAATGGGCATAACTGGAACTTGAGACCAAGTCAGCTGGATTCTAGATTCTGAGTCTTAGAGAAGTAACTCACAGCAGCTCAAATAAAAAGTTTTCTTCACTTTAGGAGGCTGAGGCAGGCAGATTAGTTGAAGTCAGGAGTTTGAGACCAGCCTGGCCAACATGGTGAAACCCTGTCTTTACTAAAAATGCAAAAAAAAAAAATTAGCCGGGCTTGGTGGTGTGCACCTGTAATCCCAGCTACTCGGGAGGCTAAGGCAGAAGAATCGCTTGAGCCTGGGAGACAGAAGTTGCAGTGAGCTGAGATTCGCCACTGCACTCCAGCCTGGGTGACAGAACAAGACTGCCTCGAAAACAAAAACAAAAACAAAAGAATATCTTTTATATCTCAAGGGTCCAGAGAGAACCATAAAGGTGTGAGGTGTGAGAGAGATGATGGGGCTTCTCCACAGTCTGTAATGCCTTGTCTGGCGGGAATAGTAATAACTGACAGGAAGCTGACTGTGTGTTGGATATGGTATTAAGTTCTATACCTGGATTATGTTAATCATTTAATCCTCACTTCAACCTGTGAAATGCAAATTATTCTGGCACATGTTAAAGATGGTGAGGCAGACATTATTCACGGGGATCATGGCCATAGGTATTGGGATCACTGTAACAGGGGATTGCAGAAGAGGGGAGAGAGTAGACCTAACTCTTTCCCAGACAAGGACAAGTGGTTTATAAGCATGGAGTAGGGTGGGGGTCAGTGGATAGAAAATTACTAAGAGTGAGCATTGAGAATAAGGGGATTTCTGGCTAAACCAACTTGATGGGATCATTGTTGAAGGCAGACCAGGGTGATGGGGCAGACGATTTTTTTTTTTTTGACAGGGTTTTGCTCTTGTTACCCAGGCTGGAGTGCAATGGCTCGATCTGGGCTCACTGCAACCTCTGCCTCCCGGGTTCAAGCGCTTCTCCTGACTCAGTTTCCCGAGTAATAGGATTACAGGCGCCCGCCACCATGCCTGGCTAATTTTCATAATTTTAGTAGGGACAGTTCACCATGTTGGCTGGGCTGGTCTCAAACTCCTGACCTCAGGTGATCTGCCCACCTCAGCTTCCCAAAGTGCTGGGATTACAGGAATGAGCCACTGGGCCTGGCCAAGGATTTTTGTTAGTAGGATTCTTGTTCAAAATGAATTCTACAGAGAGGGAAGCCCCAGTTCAGGCCCAGTCAAGCTGAGGACTAAGAGGAGCCTGACTAAAGTTTCAGTCAAAGGAGAGAGTCTTTGTCAAACTCTGTGAGATGAGCAATATTATACCCATTTTATAGATTAGTAAACTGAGTCACAAAGATGAGTCAAGGTCACACAGTTGGTAAATGGTGGAACCAGGATTTAAACTTATGGAGTAAGATTTGAACCTCTGTGCTATACATATATCTAACATGCCTGTTTTTGACATGCATTTCCACACAACTACCATATAATGACAATTTATGTGTAATATGATGGCCTTGATCATTAAAGACAGATTAAACATAACACCGTGTCTTTGTTCGGAGATTTATTCTATTGTATTCAAGTATTTTGGGGATCGGTCATCCATCTAGTATCCAGATAACATTTCCAGATTAATATCTCAATTCCTGGCCATTCACCCAGAAGGAGCTATTTGCTTAGGTTGAAGGGATTGACCTGGCTACAGCTCACCCTTGTCCTGCCTTTTCCTCTTCAGAACTGGAAGGGAATCCTGCCCTGCTGTTAGGCGCTGCTTTCTCCCTTTGATTGGTTACATTGGAAGTCATTTTGCAAATGAGACGAGCATTAAGTTTTGTGAAATACTGGCATCCATTGGTGTTGAAAGGTGTAGAATGAAATCACTTAAAGGAGAAGCTCTTTTCCAAATGATTTCATGTCTCAGATCTAAATTATTCATTTGAGAAATTAATCAGTTTGGATTTTAAGAGTTACTGTTGGGTGATAATTTTCTTCTTCTTTTGCCTCTAATGGATAATTTGAGGGAATCAGCTTTTATATTAAGAAGATAAAACATGAGTTTGCAAAGTTGCCATCTGATCTTATTGCCTGGTGGGCCGCCTAGGAAAAGGAGTCTCTGATGGATATTGGATCCTGAGGTGCATAAGGGCAGGAGCTACATATAGACAATTCCCTTTGTCTGTTATTTAATGCAAAGCCTTGCACAACTGGGCACCACACACTTGCCGCTAATGATATGTGGGAGTTGGAGAGTTACCCCCATTCTTTGTTCTAAACATCTCTCTTGGCTTTCTTTGTCCCACTGCCTGCCTGAATCTGGCCCTGAGCAGGATGGCCACCCCACAGGACATAAGGTATGGGTTTGGAAAATTGAGAAAATGATCTGTGTTAGCTGGCTTCTGTGTTCCATGTGCATTTTATTGGAGCCTGTCTGAAGATAGTGCCTTGCTTTTGGAATGAGGCCTGCTGAGTCATGCCAGGCTTTTCCTCTTTCACAGTAATGCCTTATCTCAGAGCATGAAATTGACCCCATGTTTGTGTATCTGGTCACTACCATGGTTCCCAAGCCCATAAACATCCCCTAATCTTTTTCTTCGCCACTCATGCAGTTTTTCTACTCATATTCAATACTTTAAGAAACTCACTCTTTCATTCTGTATTACTAATGCATGGCTCCTCTCTGTTCCTTCTTCACTTTAGTATTTTCTTTTTCTGAGAGGAGATCTTGAGTGAAAGTTATTATAACTATAATTTATTAAATGTCTTCTGTGTGTCTGGGTCTGTGCTTAGAACTAATAATTATTTGTAACAATTGTCATCACTGTACACTTACTATGTGTCTAGCAGTGCTAAGTGCTTTGCAGACATAGATTCATTTAAGTCTTATAACAAGCTTATGACATGAATACTATTGATAAACCCATTTACAGATGTGGAGACTGAAGATTAGTGAAATTAATTAACTTGCCCAAGGTTACCAAGCTAGTAAATGGCAGTCTTGAATCAGGCAGTCCAACTCCCAAGCCCATACTCTTAATCACTACAATATATTGCCCTTCTTTTAAGCCTGTGGCCTTTCCTATTGTTCACAGGTATCCTGCAAGGGCAGTGTATTGCTGTACAGACCTAATAAGATCCATGCTTTGACCTCAGGCTTGTCTGCCTCCAAAGCTCATGCTTTTTCCACTCTCCAAATTGCCTTTGAGGAAGATAGACTCTGAGTTGCCCACTATCACCTCACCAGTTGTTCCTTTCTTAGGCACAGAGAGAATGATGTAGGATTAACTACATCACATATGATACCCAAAGAAATCCATTGGTTTACTCCAGTGGCTTACCAATGTCTTTATCATCCTTTCTTCAAATTTTACATGGTACAAGAGATCGAGACAAAGCTACTCTGGTTGAATTCACAATAGGGGACCTGTGCCCTCCTGTGCCCCTGCTCCACCTCCCATGAACCATGGTTTCTGCAGTTCCTCCATAAAACCCTGAAGGACACCAGAAAGCACAGCTGTAATATCAGTTAACCTCATCCTAAGTCAGGAACACATACCAACCATCACTAAGTGGATAGTTGTTTATTATCAACTATTATCCATCAACTAGTGGGTAGTTGCATTTATCAAGATAACATTATTCCAAGACATCTATGGCTAAAAATAACAACAACAACAATGTTTTGTCCTTATTCCAGCTAAAAATATATTTTCTAAGTCCATTTTCCTAGAATTACATTAAAAGAAACATATTGGTCAGATCAAATCAATAAACACTTGTTTAGTGCCTGCCAGCCCTGGGGAAACAAATCTCAGTATGACATGGTAACTTCTAAGTTATGAGATGATAATGATGATTATTATTATTCTCAGTTTTCTGAATGGCTTAAGCCCAGGCAATTAGGTCCTCTCTAAGATTATAGCAAAACAATCATGTATTGGATTTCTCTTCCCACAGGAACTCCAACATCCAAGCCATAGACACATCACGAAGGCAGGTCACACTATGATTTCACCTAAGCCACTAGAGTCAGTCATGGCTTACTTTCTTCCTATAGACAGCCCAGGGCACATGCTAGCCATGGACTTTAGCTGCTGACACCCAGGTATGAAACTAAAATGAATGATAGACAACTCATAGCAAGATGTAGCGTACCATGAAGCCAAATCTAAAAAGTTTTCTGGGTGTATCTGTTATCTTTACCCCTGGATTATCAGACCAGTGTTTTCAATTTTGATCTTCATATTTAGTGGAAGGAAAATCTGATTCCTCTGGAGTAAGAAAGGTGGAAAAGATGACATAGATGTATGTCTTTTAGGTTATGAGTATGGAATGGTGGCAAAGAATACTATGTGTCTGCCAAGTCCTATCCCTTTGTCTTTTGGGCACTAACCTAGACTACACCTCCAAGTCTTTTTTACGGCTAGATGGCATCGTGTCATTGAGTTCTGGCCAATAGATGTTGCCAGAAGCAATGTGTACCATTTCCAGGTCTGGCCCATAAAGTAACCCTATGCAACCCTCCATGGTCTCTCCTCTTGTATTCACTGGTTGAATGGAGAGGATTCTGTAGATTTGGAGGATAGTGGACCCAGAGGAGAGAAAGAGTGTAGATCTCTAAATGAGCAACAAGTTTGTAGAGTAAGACCTGCACTTGGCTGTAAAATAAGCAATAACCATTTTTTGTGTGTGTGTTAAGCTGTTGAGATTTGAGGAATGCTAATTACAGAATTTAGCTTACCTAACTAATACAGAGGCACAGTGAATAAGAGCCTAAGTATTAGAATTAGACAATTCTGGATTCTATAAAAACTTTTCCACTTACCAGCTGGGTGACCTTGCACAAATTACTTAACCTCTCAGAGTTTCAACATCATTTGTAAAATGGGAATATAATAACACTTACCTCATAGGATGGTGGGAGAACTCTATGGAAACATATGTGTATAATGTCTGTTACATAGCAGGTGTAGCAAGATTACAAATTCACTCACACAATCCAATTGTGCAAAGAAAATGTACTTCCTTTATTTCTCTATAACTGATTGAATTTTCTTCAAGATCCTCCAGCCCTGGGGTAGCAGGGAAACAAATGTGAACTTTAAATGAGCCAATTAACAATATGTCAGTCTCCTTTTGGTTTAAAATAGTTCCTTTCAGGTAACTGCTCAGGCTTTCAGAATCCTCACCCTCAAGAGAGTCAATGGGTGAGTTTACTCTGTAGCCCCAGAGGTGGCCCCAGAGGTCTTTGTGCAGGCCTCTGGTTGCTCTCAGAGTCCTCACTGGTCCTGCTGTACTGTTAGTACTTGCCCATGTGGCAGCTGCTGCTGGAAACTTGAGAGCTCTTCTTTCCTCAGCTTGGGAAGGGCTTGGTGGACTTCTCTTTTGAGCCAGCTGGTGCTGTGTATCCTTCTGAGGCCTAGCTGTGACTACCACTTGCTTTCTGGCCTTGGCTGCACTTGGCCACAGGGTCATTTTGCTCCCCCATGGTGACCACTCTGGTGAGCTGACCGTTCAGCAAGTCAGTTACTTTCTCGTTCCTTCTAAAGAGCATCCAGGAATTTCTGGGTATTTTCCATACAAGGAGGGAGACTCCAGCAAACCAACTGAGGTCTGCTTTCAGCCTAGTCATGACTTTTCTCTGATATGGCCACCACTTGTTGCGTGTGGGGGTGGGGACAGTATCCTGCAAGGAAATCTCTTCTCAGAGACTCAGAGAAGGACAAGGGCCTCTTTGCTTTTGGTTTTGTGGCAGACAGGCTCTAAGGTGATTCCTTATGATCCTCACATCCTGGTGCACATACCCTTGTATAATCCCCTCCTCTTGAGTTGTGGGGGTGGGACCTGTGATTGCTTCTAACCAATAAAATGTAAAAAATGGATACGGCATCACTCTGGTGATTATGTTACCTTATATAAAAAATTTCATCTTGCTAGTTGACTTGCAAGAGACTTTGCTTGCTGACTTGATGGAATGGCCATGTAGGGAAAGCCAATGTGGTGAGGAACTGTAGGTGGCCCCTAGGAACTATGGGTGGCCTCTAGGACCTGAAGGTAGCCAGCGGCCAGTAGGAAGCTAGGATCCCAAGTTTTACAACCACAAGGAAATGAAAACTACCAATAACCTGAGTGAGCTTGGAGATGGATTCTTCTCCAGTCATGCCTCCAGATTAGAATGCAGCCCAGCTGCCATCTTGGTTGTAGTCTTGTGTGACCCTAAGTGGAGGATCCAGCTAATCCTGATCCACGGAAACTGTAAGATAATAAATGTCCATTATTTTAAGCTGCTAAATTTGTGGTTTAAATAACAAGCTGCTAACTTGTTATGCAGCAATGAACTTTGGCTGAGAGAGAGTTGGAGGCGTGCGTATCTATTATTTCCCCTCCTCCAGCCCTTTCACACTTCTGACAACCTGCTGGGGGGTAGAAGAGCACATTTGCATTTTCCTCCTTCAGTCTGGTGGGAGGCCCTCTCCTGCTGTCCCCAGTCACACACACATCATAACTTACTCCCGATGGCCAAAGTGGCATTTACTCACTCCACTTTCTTTGGGCTCAAGATGTGGAGTGGCTGCTGTGAGACATAATTTAGAAGAAAAGGTAATAAATACACAAATAATTAATATTTTAAGAATACTATCCCCATTACAAAGATCATTATATTCAGTTTCTGTATTAGTCCGTTTTCACAGTGCTATACAGAACTACCTGAGACTGGGTAATTTATAAGCAAAAAAGATTTAATTGACTTACAGTTCCACATGGCTGGGGAGGCCTCAGAAAACTTACAGTCATAGCAGAAGGTGAAGGGCAAGCAAGGCATATCTTACACGGCAGCAGGAGAGAGACAGAGAATGAGGCAGGGAACTGCCAAACACTTTAAAACCATCAGATCTCATGAGAACTCACTCATTATCACCACAACAGCATGGGGAAAACCACCTCCATGACCCAATCACCTCACACCACGTCACTCCCTCGACTTGTGGGGATTACAGTTCAAGATGAGATTTGGGTGGGGACATAGAGCCAAACCGTATCAGTTTCCTTCCCTTTAGATTCGGTTGGTTGAACCTCATTGTTTTCCCAGATCAGGAAGTTATACAAACCATTTTTAACTCTAATTTTCTCTTTAGTTTTTCCCTATTTCAAACTTCTCCTGGCATAGGAAAGGCCATTAGGGCTGGGTGGCCCACCTCCTTAGAGACATAAATAGGGCTTGCAATAAATGCTTGGGGAGTCTGGTTTCCCATGGGATGCTGATCCAGATAAGTAACTATCCTGTTAGGGTCAATGGAATACAGTCACAGATTATTAGAGCTGGAAGGAGAGCTATAAAGTCCAAATACTATCATTTTTTAGAAAAGGAAGTCAAGGCCCAGGGAGGTAAAATGACTTGCAAAAAGTCACCATGTTGGTTATTCCAAAGCTGGAATGAAAATCTGAACATTCCAATTTACAGACCATGCACTAGTTATCTTAAGATATCATGTACAAACTGCAAATCAATATGTAGCAGAAAATTCTTTAATGAGGCACGTTTGCCAGAGTGGATTATTTTTTAGATTCACTTTATTGAAACCTCTTCCTTTGCAAGAATTAAGTTTTTATCCTTTTCTGCTGATAAAAGAAAATCTTTCCAGGTAAAGCCGAAGAATAACATCTTTCCTCTGACCTGCTAAATGGTAATAACAGCTGTTAGGAATATATCCTATCAGGCCCCAGAGAGTGAGGTATGGGGCATTTACAAACTTTGGGATGCATTTGGAATTGTCTGAATCTGGGCAGCCTGCTGACCTCGGTTGGAGACAGACCTTTTAACTGTGCTTTTATGTATCATCGCTTCCTCTCTCTCTCTCTCTCTCTCTTTCTCTCTCTCTCTCTCTGTGTGCGTGTGTGTGTGTGTATATATATATATATATATATATATTTTTTTTTTTTTTTAAGAAGGGGAGCTAGTCTTTACTTTTTCTCCTTTCTAGCCTTTCAAGACAAAACACTTGAAATAGGAATATGATCTTTGTGGAAATGAATGAGATTAAAAAAATTCTTCTATCATTTTGCAGAGATTTTTGTACCCCTGGAATTAGAAAATAGTTTGGGTCATAGAGAATGACCTTTTTAATGCATGTTGTTATTTTATTCCTAATTCTCATAAGTGAGTTTCCTGCAGATGAGTAGCTTGAGACACTGCCACCGCTGCTTCGTGTTACTGTTTCTCAGTCCTAACAGTCAGTTTACGATGTCAAGCATGGCACCACATTTCAGTTTTGTGAGAAACGCTGTAGTATGGTGGGGAAGAACTCTAGCGATGGAGTCGAACGGACCTGAGTTCAGAATCTGTAGTTTGGGGCAACTTACTTAACATCTTTGAGTCTGAGTTTTCTCATAGGTAAAATGGAGAGATTAATAGTGCTTACCTGATATGGATGCTGCATACGTTAAATGAGATAAGAATATGGCATAGCTAACACATGCCTGGCACATAGTGGGTGTTGTCATAACATGCAGGACACTGTATTAGAATTACTGTACATGTTCACAATCCCAGCCAGACTGAAAACTCCATCAGAGCAGAAACTATGTCTGTCTTGGTGGAATCCCAACTCTCAGTTTACTGCGTACTGTATCATAGGTGTTTATATTTTTGTGAATTAATGAATAAACAAAAGATCAAAAATTGATAATTATTACTAACGTTCCCCTTAACTTGAGTGGCACACCAGCAGATCACTCAGACTAGCTGAGTCATTTCGGCAATACCCTGTTGCCTAAATGCATTCAAACTTGCTCATTCAGAGATGCAGGTACCAGCTGCTTCCAGGCTTCCTACCTTTGACATGTTTAGTTCAGGTTTAGGAATTTGGAAAGGCATTTCTTCATAATCTGGCATTGACTGGAGCTTACAGAAAATTCTCAGTCTGAAGTTTAAAAACCAATATCTGAAGAAGAACTAGAAAGGGCAAGTGTTAAAATAATCTGGTTAGAAAAACAAAGTTTCTTCTAACTTAGTTCTTAAAATTCAAAACCCGATGTGAACCCCTTATGAGTTCAATAATTACCAAGGAAACTGAGGCTTTTAATGTTCCTGTTCCATTATAGATAATTTCCTTCTCATAGGAGACCTCTAACAGCAGTCAAGATGGAAATAAAAATATTCTGAGGAGAGAGAGTGGAAGAAATAAAAAAGGAACATAATATGGAGGAAAGATAGATCCCTAGGAGATGGAGAGTTTTGTGTACAAGTTTTCTCTACACAAAGATTGGATTTGCCTTTGCGTCTCCAGGGCCCAGCACAGAGCTTGGACATGTGAGCTGCTCCACCCATATTCGTTGGGTGAAAGGTGCCTATGAGATGGTGTGGCAGAGAAGGAAAATGAGCTGGAGTGGAAGAAACCAGAGCCAGGGAAGCCAACATGCCAGAGTCCATTGCCTGGCTAAGGAGCAGAAAAAGGAAGACAAATGCTTTGAAGGAAAGAGGGAAGGACAAAAAGCTGGACTGCAAAGTTCTACTTTCATTTTTTGTTGTTTTTGTTTCTTTATTTAAGAAAAGCAACAAGGGGTCCAGGCACAGTGGCTCACGCCTGTAATCCCAGCACCTTGGGAGGCTGAGGGGGGCAGATCACCTGAGGCCAGGAGTTCGAGACCAGCCTGGCCAACACGGTGAAACCCCATCAGTACTGAAAATACAAAGATTAGCCAGGTGTGGTGGTGCACACCTGTAGTCTCAGCTACTCAGGAGGCTGAGGCAGGAGAATCACTTGAACCCAGAAGGTGGAGGTTGCAGTGCGCCAAGATCACGCCACTGTACTCCAGCCTGGGCAACAGAGCAAGATTCCAAAAAAAAAAAAAAGAAAAAAAGGAGAAAGAAAAAAAGAAAGAAAGAAAGAAAGAAGGAAGGAAAGAAGGAAGGAAGGAAGGAAGGAAGGAAGGAAGGAAGGAAGGAAGGAAAAGCAACAAGGGAGAGATGTCAAGAGCAGAGAGTGCTAGAAGGAAGTGAAGGCAAATGTGGAAGATAAGAATTAATTCTTTGTTTCTGTTTTCTCTCTGAGAACATTAGACCTCTGATCTAATTCTCCACTGCTTCCTTCTCTTTGTATCTGTTTTTATTATTCTCTCCCATTAAACCATAAGCAACTTGAGGGCAGACAATCAGTTTTACTCCTTTTATATCCACCACTGAACCTAAATGGGTGCCTGGTTCATTTGATGCTTAATGAATTAAATTGGCAAGAACAGATGATACCTGTCAATGGATGTATCTATATAAATAAATTTCACTTTTCCACGACAGTGGAACAATCAATTCTTTCTCCTCTCTCTGTCTCATGGGATATACACAAGAAATAGAAAATTGAAAATTATAGGGAATTTTTTTACAGTTCCACACATGATGTTGCTGGAATTCACTGGAATTTAATCAAAATAATATACTACAACATATGTCAACTCTACTTCTGTGGTTGTTAAAGGAAAAGTATATCTCCAAATGAGACAAAGGGCAGTTGGAAATAGGCATAGTGTTTTATTATCATCTACTAGTTCTCATCTCAGATTAAGTCACTCCATGGTGTTGGGTAATCTACTTTCTTCCAGCTATAAAGTCTAATCTATTACAGGTCATTCAATGTAAGAAATAGGTAAAGTCATGTCCAGGGATATGGCTGGAACATTAAAAAAATACAATACACAAGAGGTGAGCTGGAATGGGAGGATATGGAAAGAAAAATAAAATAAGGGCACATGGAGGATAGAAACAAAAGGAGCCAAAAAGGATCCTTCAGTGGAGAATAATAGAGCTTCATTTCTATTTCCTTTGATATTTATGATCGATCAAGCCTACACTTCTTCATACTGAGGAAGGAAGATGTGACTTAAAACAATAAAAGTTGCAAGTTGACCTTTGAGTAATGGGAAAACTATATCACATAATTCTATGTGAGAACAGCGTTCTTAGTTTTTTTCTGGGTCCATAGAATCCCTTTAATAATCTGATGAAAGCTAATGAATCTTTCCCCTGCAAAATGCACAAACATCTAAAATTTGGCTTGTGATTTTATTTTGAAGGCTCACAGACTCCTGCAGCCCCTCAATTAATTCTGTGCAATACTACTTCTGGTAGATAAGTTTTCTGTGTTCCTTACATCTTATACTGGAATTGAGCTTTCGGTTGCCGTTTACCCCAGAGCAGATGAGATACAAGTGCTCTCGTCTATGGGTAGGGGTTATCTGGTGTCTATGTTGTACATTTTTGGTGCAAGCAGTTGGCCTTCCAGAAATGGGAATAGCTATAAATAGCAAATGTTTGGCTGAGACAATCTGAAGCAGTTTTCTACAAATGCTCTATGGACAACATGAATGAAGGAACCAAACCAAACACAAATAGTTTACATAAGTCTGTCAAGGGCAATGTGGGGGTTAGTGGTAAAGGAAGGGGATGAAGAGGACACGCATGAGTGCTTGATGCCTCAGAGCCAACATGTGGCAATGTTACTGTATGATGTGGCACATCTGTTTGCAAGCTGTATATGCTTCAGAATTGAGCAAATAGGTGTAGCAAAAGGTCAAGAATAGCAAATAGAATCCATCTTCCTTACCAGTTCCAGTAGACTCTATTGCAGTCCGCTATATCAATGTCCCCCAGTGGATCAGCTCTCCTGGTATTGATACCATTGTGTAACCACCTCCCCTTGAAGCTGGGCTGTTCCTCTGATTTGCTTTAACTAGTAGAAGGTGGAAGAAGTGAGTTGTGCCAGTTCTGGCCTAAACCTTAAGAAGCCCTGGAAGTCTGCTTTTTGCTCTTGGGAGCCCTGAGCTGCCACAGAAGAAATCTATTTGCTGTGCTACAGCGACCATGTGGAGAGGCCATGTGGAGAGGGAGGGAACTTAGGACTGAAGTTCCAGCCACCAATGAGAACTGAGGATCCAGACACAGGACCGCAGGCAAGTCATTCCAGCCACTACCTAGCCCTTTGAGCCATCTCACCTGAAGCACCATCAGACATGTAAGTGAAGAAGCCATTTTGGATGATGTAGTCTCAGCAGAAGACTTGAGAAGAGATGAGCCATCTCTGCTGCACTCTATCCAATTCCTGACCCACAGAGTTGTGAGAAACAATAAACGTGGTTGTTGTTTTAAGCTACTAAGTTTAATTTTTATATATAAGTTCCAGAGTTCATGTGCAGGATGTGCAGGTTTGTTACACAGGTAAATGTGTGCCATGGTGGTTTGTTGCACCTGTCAACGCATCACCTAGGTATTGAGCCCAGCATGCATTACCTATTTATCCTGATGCTCTCCCTCCCTCTCCCTTCCGACAGGCCCCAGTGTGTATTGTTGTCCTCCCTATGTCCATGCATTCTCATAGTTTAGCTCCCACTTATAAGTGAGAACATGCTGTGTTTGGTTTTCTGTTGCTGTGTTAGTTTGCTGAGGATAATGGCTTCCAGCTCCATCCATGTCCCTGCAAAGGACATGATCTCATTCTTTTTATGGCTGCATAGTATTCCATGTTATATATATACTACATTTTCTTTATCTAATCTATCATTGATGGACATTTGGGTTGATTCCATGTCTTTGCTATTGTGAATAGTGCTGCAATAAACATATGTGTGCATGCATCTTTGTAGTAGAATGATTTATATTCCTTTGGGTATATATCCAGTAATGGGATTGCTGGGTTAAGTAGTATTTCTGGTTCTAGATCTTTGAGGAATCGCCATACTGTCTTCCACAATGGTTGAATTAATTTACATCCCCACCAACAGTGTAACCTTACCAGCATCAATTGTTTCTTGACTTTGTAATAATCGACATTCTGACTGATGTGAGATGGTATCTCATTGTGGTTTTGATTTGCATTTCTCTAATGATCAGTGATGTTAAGTTTTTTTTAATATGTTTCTTGGCTGCACAAATGTCTTCTTTTGAGAAGTGTCATTCATGTCCTTTGCCCACTTTTTAATGGGGCTGTTTGTTGGTTTGTTTGTTTTGTAAATTTGTTTAAGTTATCTGTAGATTCTGGATATTAGACCTTTTTCAGATAGATAGATTGCAAGAATTTTCTCCTACTCTGTAGGTTGCCTGTTTGCTCTGATGATAGTTTCTTTTGCTGTGCAGAAGCTCTTTAGTTTAATTAGATCTCATTTGTCTATTTTAGCTTTGTTGCAATTGCTTTTGGCAATTTTGTCATAAAATCTTTTCCCTTGTCTATGTTCTGAATGGTATTGCCTAGATTTTCTTCTAGGGTTTTTATAGTTTTGGGTTTTACGTTTAAGTCTTTAATCTGTCTTCAGTTAATTTTTGTATAAGTTGCAAGGAAGGAGTCCAGTTCCAATTTTCTGCATATAGCTAGCCAGTTCTTCCAGCATCATTTATTAAATAGGGAATCCTTTCTCCATTGCTTGTTTTTTGTCAGGTTTGTCGAGGATCAGATGGTTGTAGATGTGCGGTCTTGTTTCTGAGTTCTCTGTTCTGTTCCATTGGTCTATGTGTCTGTTTTTGTACCAGTACCATGATGTTTTGGTTATCGTAGCCTTGTAGTATAGTTTGGAGTCCAGTAGCATGATGCCTCCTTAAGCTACTAAGTTTTTAATAATAATGGACTACTAAAACAGTAACTTTTACCTAGAAGTGGGGCACTGCTGTAATACAAACCTAAACCTGTGGCACCGGTTTTGGGACCAGGCAATGAGTGAAATTCGGAAGGTTTTTTGAGGAGATTGTTCACAGAGACTAAAATGACTGTAGGAAAATTGTGTTGGCGGCTGGAGAAAAGGTGATTCTAATTTTGAAATTGTTGTAAGTGGCAATGCAATAATATAAAATATATGTCTAATGAACTTGTGGATTTTCCTGAGATTATCAGGCAGAATGTTGAAAGGGCATGTGATAGCTTTTAGTTGTGCCTGATAAAGTAGAGAGATAAAAAAAGAGATGAATGAAAGAAGGGACTGTTCAGTTTTCAAGAAGATCAAGAAGCAACATTCCTAATCCAGGCTTTGCTGAGTTACAAAGTAAAACAGTTCTCATTCTGGCCTCCCCAGCCTACAAAATATTCTCAAAGTAAATAAAAACCTGGGGGCACAGATTAATTCCATGTCACCGCTAGGAAAACATGGCCTTGGTGGTCTAGATCAGATCAAGGTTTTGGCTGTAACACCTGTTGTGGAAACCTCAATAAGATTTAAGTTTCAGTCTTATCAATCCTCCGAGATAGACAGTAGGATTTTAAGACTCTTAGAGGACTATTTCCTATACTCCCTCTGCTAGAAAAACATAGTTTCTAAGAGTATAATAGCATTTGTTTTCACAGCACACTTATTTTCAGCCAAAGGTAGAAAGGGGCTTATTTTTGAAAGATTTATGAGTGTGAAATGCTTTTAATGGATTGCAGTATACTTTTATATATAGTAAGCCTACAAAGGTAAATGAATTATTTCAGCTTGGATTAAAAGGGACAGACAAAATGAAAAGACGTCTCTGAGGACCTAACTTCCTGTGGTTAAGAAGGTTGAAAAAGCTACTTAGTTGTAATCATGAAGCATTTCTAATGGAAAAGAATGACTCAGAGAGGGTGAAGTCAAGAGCTCAGAGGGCAGATCCAAGAGCCATTGTTGTAACAAAAGCCATTCTGCTGTCAGGGGGCAAAACTGAGCCTTACTCCAGGAACACTCCCTGACTTTGGAATTGGAGGATTTCAAAATTGCAATGGACCAGTGCTTTTATATGTCTTTTATACGCCTCTTCCATTTATGAATGGAAATGTCTATTGCAATTATTCTGTTTCTCACTGTTGTGCATTGCATGTGTGGGGAGTACAGAAGTTATCTTTTTAGTTTACAGTCCTTGCACTTGAAAAACCATACCTGAGTAGCTGCACAAATGGGGCCACATATTAAGAGTACCATCTATAATTATGCCCGAGATTTAGCTCATAAGATTTTAGACTTTGAGCTAGTGCTAAAAGGATGAGGCTTTTAGGGGATCTTGGGTAGGAGAGAGAGAGTATATTTTGCCCTTGAGAAGAATGTGAATTTCTCTGGTCAGAGAGCAGATTATGGTAGCTCTCAAAAGTTGTCTCTTAACAATTCCTCTCCTCAGTATGCACAAACTGCTCTTCACATCAAGAGATGGAGATTATTTCTCTTCCTCTTGAATGTGGACTGCATTTGTGACTGACTTTCATCAGAAGAATGTGGTGGAAGTGAAGTCTGGGACTGGCAGCTTCCACTTTCTTTCCCTTGAAGTCTAGCCATCGTGCTGTGATATGCCCAAGTGATACAGGGAGACCAGGTGGAGAAGAACTGAGGCTCTCCAGTGGATAGCTCAGACTAAGCTCCCAGCCAAAAGCCAGCATCAACTATCAGCCATGTGAGTGAACCATCTTGGACACTCTAGCCTAGCTGACCTGCCAGATATCTGCAGCCCAGGTGTCATTACACGGTGTAGAAAAACCATCTAGCTGATTCCAGTCAACCCCTTGGATTGTAAGAGATAATAAAAAGGTTGGTATGGCACATGTTATACATATGTAACAAACCTGCAAGTTGTGCACATGTACCCTAGAACTTAAAGTACATTAAAAAATAAAAAATAAAAAAATAAAAATAAAAAATAAAATGGTTGGTTTAAGTCACTATATTTTTGGGCTTTGTTTTGCCACATGGATAGGTCAAACAGGTTGGTGGTGGCTTCTTGGAACACTGTATTGAGCAAGATTTTTAGGCAATACCCAGGATTAGTGGGAAATGGGCTATGACTGATTACCAATCTCTTTATAGAGGCAAGAAGGCAGAGTAGAGTCCTATATAAAATGGTAACAGAATAACAAAATTACAATTTATGTTATCTCAGTAGAGCTCAGGAGTAGCTGTTGGCAGTTTCTTGTAAGAAAGTTGTGATTTAGAATAAAAATAATTAAAGATCCTGGCTTTTGATTAGCACTAAACTCTTCTATGTTCCAAGGTTTGAATTTGTTAATTTCTGAAGAACTTTTGACCCAGGAGAACAGACAGAAACTCCGTGAAAGTTAGACCAAGTGAGACCTCAAGGATAACCACTAGGATTCATTCATTCCTGTTTTCTCCCTTCTCTCTTTCCTTCCAGACTCAGGGCTGCAAACAGTTTTGGAAGGTCCCCGGAACAGTAAGCATCCCTGTAGACTAGTCTACATTTTCCTGCAGATGTCCAAGCCCAAGTCCTGCAAATATGTAATACAGAGGTGCTAAATATGTCTGTGAAAATGAAAACCCCACTTGCCCACTCACTCACTCACTCATTTTAATTTATGTACAGTTGTGTTTTGTGCAGTATTCTCTGTGCCAAATATCTCTCTAAGGACTGGGGAAAGGGAAATAAACATGGCATAGTTTCTAAGCAAAGCATGGTCTCTATCTTCAGGAAGCTCATGGTCTAGTGTGGGAAACAGAAAACTAAACCAATCTGGAATTACGACAGGATAAGATGGATACAGCAACAACAGACATACACGTTATAAGAGTAACTGGCATTTATTGTGTACTTATCTCAATCTTTTAACATTTTAAATTAGTTTTAATTATTTTTATGACAGCTTCATTGAAGTATAATTCACATACCATAAAATTCACCCCTTTAATATGTATAATTCAGTGTTTTTAGTGTACTCACAGAGGTGGGCAACCATCACCACTATTTAATTCCAGAACATTTTCATCATCTATCTATCAGCAGTCACTCCCTATTTCTCCTGTCTTCCTATACTTGACAATCACCAGTCTACTTTCTGTCTTTATGGATTTGCCTATTTGAAACATTTCATGTAAATGGAATCATTCATGTCTGTGTCTGATTTATTTTACTTAGCATGTTTTCAAGATTCATCCAGGTTGTAGCATGTATTGGTACTTATAATATTCCATTGTATGGATATGCCATGTTTTGGTTCTTTGTCCATTGATGGGCATTTTAGTGGTTTTTGGTTACATGAATAAGTTCTTTAGTGGTGCTTTCTGAGATTTTAGTGCAGTCATCACCAGAACGGGTGTATACTATACCCAATAAGTAGTCTTTTATACCTCACCCACCGCCCAGCCTTCCCTCCTGAGACCCCAAACTCCATCATATCATTCTTATGCCTTTTCATCCTCATACTTTAGCTTCAATGTAGAAGTGAGAACATATGACATTTGGTTTTCCATTCCTGAGTTACTTCACTTAGAATAATAGCCTCCAGCTCCACCCACATTGCTGCAAAAGGCATTATTTCCTTACTTTTTATGGCTGAGTAGTATTCCATGGTAGATACATATCACATTTTCTTCATCCACTCGTTGGTTAAGGGGCACCTAGGTTGGTTCCATATCTTTGCAATTGCTAATTGTGCTGCTATAAACATGCCTGTGCATGTGTCTTTTTCATATAATGACTTGTGTTCCTGTGGGTAGATATCCAGTAGTGGGATTGCTGGACTGAATGGTAGTTCTACTTTTAGTTCCTTAAAGACTCTCTATACTGTTTTCCATAGTGATTCTGCTAGTTTACATTCCCACCAGCAGTGTAAAAGTATTCCCTTTTCAGCATATTTATGCCAACACAGGTTGTTTTCTGATTTTTTTTTTTTTTTTTTTTTTTTTTGAGATGGAGTTTCGCTTTAGTTGCCCAGGCTGGAGTGCACTGGCACATTCTTGGCTCACTGCAACTTCTATCTCCCAAGTTTAAGAGATTCTCTTACCTCAGCCTCCCTCATAGCTGGGAGTACAGGTACCTGCCACCATGCCTGGCTAATTTTTGACTTTTTAATTATGGCCATTCTTGCAAGAAAAACTGGTATCTCATTGTGATTATAATTTGCATTGCCCTGATAATTAGTGATGTTGAACATTTTTGCATATGTTTGTTGGCCATTTGTATATCTTCTTTTGACAATTATTTATTCATGTCCTTTGCCCACTTTTTGATAGAATTATTTGGTTTTTTTCTTGCTGATTTGTTTGAATTCCTTGTAGATTTTGGATATTAATCCTTTGTCAGTTGCATAGTTTATGAATATTTTCTCCCACTCTGTGGGTTTTCTGTTTACTCTGCTGATTATTTCTTTTGTTGCCAGGACCATTTATTGAATAGGGGATCCTTTCCCTTACTGGATGTGAAGTGGTATTTCATTGTGGTTTTGACTTGCATTTTCCTAATACCAATAATGCTGAACATCCTTTCATGTGCTATTGGCCATCTGTGGGTTTTTTTTGGTGGGGGGGAACAATTGTCTATTCTAAGCCTTTGCCTATTTCTTAATTGTTGTTTTAAATTGTTGAATTGTAAGTGTTCTTTGTATATGCTGAATACAAATCCCTTATTAGATACATAATTTGCAAATATTTCTTCCATTTTGTTTTTCACCTTGATGGGGTCCTTTGAAGCACAAAATTATTTAATTTTGATGAAGTCCAATTTAACTATTGCTTATTTTGTCACTAGTGCTTTTTATGTCATGTCTAAGAAATCATTGTCCAATCCAAGGTTGTGACTGTTTATGCCTATGTCTTCTTTTAAAAGTTTATAGTTTAGCTCTTACATTTAGGTCTATGACTCACTTTGAGTTAATTTTTGTATATAATGTGAAGTAGGGGTCTAAGTTCTTTCTTTTCAAAGTAGGTTGATATTTAGTTGTCCCAGTATGCTTTGTTGAATTGTCTTAGTATTCTTATAGAAAATCAATTGACCATAAAAAAAAGGTAAGGTTTTATTTCTGGACTCTCAATTCTAGTCCATTGACCTATATGTCTATCCTAATGCCAGTGCCTTAGCCTTTACAAGAACCATGTGAGGAAGGTTAGTACCTAGTAGTTTAAAGGCTCAGGAAGTTTGAGCATGTTCTTCGAGATCATATAATTAGTACACAGTAAAGCTGAGACTAGAAATTTGGATTTTCTATTGTCAGAGCCCAGACTAGAAAGCTAATACTCTGCAGTCACAGGAGGGAATTACTATGGCATGGGCTTGTAATTAGATGGAGAATGCCAGGATGGAAGAAATTTGGATTCAGGGAAGATGTTACCTGTGGGGATATAAGAATATACAAGGCAAAACCAAGACCCAGGGGAAAATGGGAGTGGAAGGAGGCCAAGATACCATAATTAATTAGCGCCCTTGAAAGTTCAGAGGAAGCCAGGGAATGTTTTCAAGAGGAACTCACCTTTTGACAATGTCAGGGAAGTTCTGTAGAGGTTTGCCAGGTGTGTGAGTGTTGGGTAAGATAGAAGAAATTCTGGGTAGAGGAAATAGCATGCATGACAAACTAATGGTACTGAAGAATATAGCATAGCCAGGGAATGGCAAGAACCCAGCTGAAAACCAGGCGGAGCTTCAGGAACTAGTTGGAGATGAGACTGGAAAAGTAATTCGAAGGTAGACTGTGAAGGTCCTTGAATATATTGCCAGAGTTTGGTTTTTCTCTTGTGATCAACTGGGAACAATTGTAGAGTTTATACAAGGGAGTTATGTCTTCAGATAACTGGTAGCAGAGAACAGGATAGACTAGAGGAGGAAACAGAGGCAGTAAAACTGGGCTGGGAGCTATTGCAGGAGAGATGATGAGGAGAGTAGGGATGGAGAGGAAAAGGCAGTTCTTTGGAAAGCATGATTGATAAGACTTGATGACTGATTTGCTATGGGAAGGGGAGGGAGAGCGAGAGGGAAAGGGATAGAGATGGAGAGCGGAGGAAGAGGAGCAGGAGGAAGAGGAGGGTGAGGAGGACGCAGCAGTAGTGACTGCTGCTGGTGACAGGGAGGGAAGTGGGGAGGGAGAGAAGAGAAGAGAGAAGGAAAGAAAGGAAATAAACATTTCCTGAAGGCCTAGTATGTGATAGCTCTGTTAGCATATTTATATTTTCAGGTGAGAAAACATACTGAGAGAAGCTAAAAAAAAATATTTACAATCACAGAACTGATAGTCGGTGGTTGAAACAAATTTCAAATCCAGTCTTGTTAGACTCCAAATCCCCTGCTCTTTCCTCCACAGCGTGTTGTCAAAGACAAAGTTCAGCTTTGGTACAGGCAAGAGAGTGAGTACTGATACCACTTAGAAAGAAAAGGAAGAGAAGTGAACCTCTGTGCCCTTTTTCTTTAACAGGAAAAGGACACAGAGGGTCACTTGAGGGCACATAGTGTTTGAGGCAGCTATAGGACATCTAATAACCGACAGGTGGTTAGAAATACAGAATCAAAGTTCAGGAGAGGCACAAACTTCTGCTCTAGAACTCCCTTCTTTCTTACTCCTGAAATGTTGGATGATGCTACAGGAAACAGATGAGTTTGCCCAGGGAACCATGTGGAGTATGAACAGAAGGAAGGCAAGAAAGGAACTCATTAAACAGATCAAAGGTGAGAGATGGGAGGGCCCAGAACATCTTCCCTGGTGGCTCTTGTCCACGGGACACCTGGCTTTTCCCCCCAGAGAGTTGGCTTCCAGCCATGCTTGAGTGAGAACCGTGACGGCCCTTGCCTTCCTATAGTGAGTACTCGATAAATGATCACTGTCATTGTCACGTAATAACGTGGCTATTATGATCATGGACAGAGCAAAAATAAGTGACTATTTTTCAAGTCTATTTGGTGTAGACCTCTCCAGAGGCAGAACTGTGGAATAAAATTATTTCCAGTGGTCCCTCCCAGTGCCTTGGCTCCATAATTCTCTCACTTTAATATGTGACTGGTAATTAATAACTATCTTGAAATTTTGATTTCTGGCCCAGAGTCTATCATTATACTTCCAAATTTTATTGAGAAAATATTGGAAGCCAAAGAGAGACTTTGATTTTGTTGACTTTAAAAGAAGCATTATTCATATTCATCCAAAATATATTCATTCATCTCTTGCTCACATAAACAGCTTTCTGCTAGGTACAGTGGTGAAGCCATGTAAGTGCAAAATCTCTGTCCCCAGACTGTCCGTAAACTAGATAAGGGGGAGGTGAGCATACCTGTAGAGGTAAATATCAATGGAGGTGGTAATTGATCAAAATCAACTTTTTTGAGCGTTATTTCAAAGCAATTTATGGCTAAGTCTTGGACAATATAGATTACAGAAAGATAGAGGTGAGAGAGAGAGATAGGCAGACATTGAGAGCGAGAGCAAGAAAGAGAAGAATGAGAAGGAATGAGGGAGGGGAATGAGCTTGAAGCTAGCCTTGAGATTGGGTAGGATTTGAACAGTCAGAGATGAGGCCAATTCCAGGAGGGAGAGAAGGTCTGAGTGGCAAAGAGAAGGTAAAGATAGTCCAGGTGTGTTGTAAGAAGGGGAGCCAGTTAGCCTGAGGGAAGTGGGGAACTGTCCAGATACATCCTTGGAATCTAAGGTAGAAAGAGGAAGGGAGGGTTACGGGTCACAGACTATAAATGTGTCTTCACACCCCTACTTGCAGCAGGCTCGTCCTAGACTTCTCATGGTCATCCCGGGGAGGCCATCAGCTGTCCCTTACAAAGTGGATATTACAGGCAACTCAGTCCCATGCCATCCTCTTGAGATGTGTATTTTGAAAGAAACGTGGTTACCAACTTCTCTCAGGCATTGGACAAAACTATTCACTGAGTGCATATTGGTGACTAGTGCAGTTCTGTCCATTTCCCAGAACTTTTACTATTACTGGAATGCCTCCTCTTCACTCCCTTTCCCAAGGTCATGAAGCCTGCCGGAATGCTGCCATGGTAAGAAACTGAGGCAAGGTTCTGAGGACAACCAATGATTGAGAGGTTGTTTGATTTCTCTTTCCTATAGCTTCTAATCTGGTTCCTCAGTGATTTGTGTCCTCTGCTTATTTGGGATGCAAACCCTCATAGTAGGGCCTGGGATGCACTCCCAGCTTTGTGTAGCGCCTGGATGGCCAAAGATAGGGCCTAGAGAAAGGTTTCTTAGACACCAAATAACATGTAGATGATTTATACATAAAAGAGTCAGAAATATGGAGATTAAGTTTTTGCTGAGATGCACATGAATTAAGGAGAAAAGTGTTTGAGGCAATTTAAAAAGAAATGCCATGAAACTTAAAGCATATGGAAAATAATACAAGATGTTGGAGAAATCTCTAAAGGGATGGAGTTTGGCCTAACAAGTCCTTGGAGCCCCTCCCCATTTCACAAAAATTCTCATGATTTAAAGGAATTAACTTGACTTTAGAGACTGGCTGAAAAGGGTCTATGGCTCCAGCTTTGACTGGCTCATCCCTAGTCTAATTGTTCATATTTCAATTTTTTTTTTACCTTGTTCTGTGGTTCATGTCTAAATACTCGAAGATGTTTATATTGCATACATTCGGCTCTAATTGGCCCTTAAAAGAAGGTGTTGATTAGAATCTGCTCAACATCAACAGCTAGCTCACACAACATTCTGTAATTACTGTTTATTAATTTAGTTCAAGTGGCATAGTTGAAAGCCCTGTTCAGATGGGAGAAGTAAATTGTCACTGGTATTGAATATGTAAATTATGTGCATTGTAAATTTCCATGAGAAATGTTTAAAGTTAAATGCTGTGCACATAAACCCTTCCGGTTTTATCTAACCCAGCCCTTGGAGTCGAATCAGGTCTTCACTCAGAAAGCACACGGCAGAGCAACCTGTGGGGGCTATGCCATTGCCCCAGGGTAGTGCATCTTACCTAGAGTTTGTAAAATGAGATTCTGTAATCAAGTTTTGTTGTGTGTGTTCCCTTTTTTTATGAAACAAAGCAACGCTAATGTGCCCTCTTTATCCTCGTTCACAAAACCCTTCTGTGGAGGTCCCCAGCAGATTTTCTAAGGATGTTTGGCAATCTAGCCAATTCCCCTCTTTCCCTGAGGAAGCTTCTAGATGCTATTGGTTGGCATGCTGAAAACAACAGGACTTGAAGACAGCTTTTCTTCAGCAAATAGGTGAAATAAGTTACTGTGAATGTGTGGGGTTTTTTCTTCCCCCAGAGCATTAAAGAAGATGGCAGGAACTGGGACATACTGTCTAGTTGGGCTTGTTTCCTGAAGCCCAAACACTCTGATCTCAGGAAGCTGTATTAAAGGCTCTGCGGCTCTTCCCAGGAGAGGGTGTGGCTTAATCTGGTCGGGATAACCTTATTATACCAAAGATTGTTTTGGATTCTTGCTGTATTAAGGTTGAATTAAATGAAAATTTTCTTTAAACATCAACCAAAACATTTTTCTTTTTTCTGTCTTAATGGTGCTTTGGGCAAGTTACTTAATTGATCTATTCCTTGGATTCCTTACCTATAAAATGGAAAAAATAGTAGTACCAGTTTCATGAATTGAATGCAAAGATTAAGTGAAATAATACCTGTAAGGTAATTAAAAGACAGCTTGCCCATAGTTTAGGGACAATACATGTTAACTATTATTTGTCCCTGTAAAATTTTACACGATTACAACTGAACCCCAGAATGCTTTTGTACATGATTATTTTGTACATGATTATTTCCTTTTGTAGAAATTTCTGATTATTTGGGAGACTCTTAAAAATACGACTGTCCAAAAAGATACTTTAAAAAATTAGGGATGAAAACCAAAGGTTTTTGTAAGCATGAAAATTTAATTATTATTTTAGTCTTTCCTAAGGTTGAAAAGAGTAGTTGAGGCAAAAAGTACATCTGGCTCCTCTGCCACTGAAGCCCACACGTGCCCATTTGGGGGGCTTTCTGTCTTTGTATAAGTTTTTCAGCCCAGATGTTGGATGTTTTCAATTTTGCAGAATCTGACTATAAATGAACTGAAAAAAAAAATGGCCCAACTGTTACTGGGACTAATTATGATGGTTCCAAGGAGAATGTGCATGCTTTCACTTTTTCTTTATGAAGTCTTCCTGAAGAAAGACTTTTGATTGAAATAACCCATTTGGATGATAGCTAACATTTTCAGAAGTAATAATAATACAACTTCAGATCCGTAGAGAGGAAGGAACGGGAACACGAAGCGCTTTACAGATGCCAGCTCATTCATTGGCATTACCCTCCTGTGTGGCAGGTGGCAAACATTATTCTTCCTGTTTTACAGATGCAGAAACTGAGGCACTGAGAAATAAAAGCATGAGGCATAAAAGTTCCAGAGCAAGTCAGTGATAGAAACAGGAAGCCTAGAGCCTTGTGGTCTGGTTAGGTGCTATCCACTGAGGACAATCTGGCTAGGAGCTATCCACTGAAAACACTGCTGCCAGTGAGTTCCCCTCATCCAGGAGAGCCTGCCTTTGTCGACCAGATGTTTCAGCTCAGTTGTTTGTTTATTCCTGTAAAGTAAACCCCATTTTCCTATTAATTTCTATTGAAAAATCAGTGATACGGGCTCCCAGATTCTTCCCACACGTAGAGCTGAACATTTTTGACATGGGAGAACTGAATGTGGTTGCCCAGGTTCCAGCTGTTTTTTGACCTCTCCACTTCCCACCTTACTCCCACCCTGGTAGTGTTTTGAGAAGTTGGGAAAAAAACCTGGGTCATAGTGGAGAGGGCATGGACAGCGCTTTCTCACCTTTGGTGCTCACTCTGGACAGTATTTCTTCAGGTCAGGAGGGGTTCTGTCCAGTCGGAGGCCCCCAGAGCAGATTCTTAATACCCCTGGGATTTGGCTTTGCATCTTGCTTGGGTGATTCTAAGCTCTATTCTCATAGATTGCAAATAAGTGACACTATTTTCACATGGTTTAATTTCTTGAAATATTTTGTTTATTAATGTAACTGCCCACTAATGTCTTTGTCGCATGTTAGGTACAGACATGGGAGCTGAGAAGGTGGGAGGAGGTAAGTAGGGAGATAAACAGGGAGTCCCTCCTCTCAAGGAGGTAGGAGCTTTCTGGGGGAGACAGAAGCAAACCAACATCTATCATGCAGGGCCACTTGTAACTAGGTAATGATTGGTAGCAGGGGCGCCTGTCTAACCCTGTCCTCTGGGAGTTCTCAGGGGAAGTTTTGAAGAATGACTAGGAATTAGCCAGGTGACCAGGGGTTGGTATGTCACTCTAGGCAGAGGCTACAGTGTGTGCAAAGGTATGGAAACTTGCAAAATCTTGCCCTCTGGGAAGCAGTGAGCAGTGAGAAGTACTGCATGGCTCTTTTGCACATCGCACACCGACGCTGACTGGATGTGGAGGTCAGGGTGGGTGGAAGCCAGACTTGGAAGTCACTTTAGTGCTAAGAAACATTTGAGTGTTTCCCTGAAGGCCACAGGGCATCTTTGAAAGCTGCTGTGATGGGGATTTGCACATGCCCAAGAGTAAGGCTTCCAATTCTACAGAGCCAACTGTTTCCCTACTTTGCTAATGGAATAAATCTGTGGTGTATGTACGTGTTTATTAGTCAATGTTCTCCAGAGAAACAGCACCAACAGGAGATTTATTTATTTGTCTATTTATTGACTGATTAATTTTAGGGAATTGACTAACAAGATTAGGGAGGCTGGCAAATCCAAAATCTGCAGGGTGGGCTGGCAGACAGAAGCTGGGAGAGGAGCCAGTGCTGCAGTTCAGGTCCAGAGGCCATCTACTGGCAGCAAACTGGGGGATGGGTTGGGGGCAGTGAGTGTGCCAATCTTCTGTTCTATTCAGGCCCTCAAGTGATTGAATAAGGAACACCTAGAGCATGGAGGACAATCTGCTTTACTCAAAGTCTACCAGTTTAAATGATGATCTCCTCCAAAAACACCCATAATAATGTTTTACACATATCTGGGCACCATGGCCAGTCAAATTGACACATAAGGTTAGCTATCACAAAGGGAATATATATATATTCACATGGGTGTAGTTTTCCTATACCTGTGTGCTTCCCATAGGACTTCATTTATTCTTTAAAAATTCCTAATTGAGTGCCTACTTTGAGTCAACCCTTAGAGACCCACGAGTGAGCAAGACAGTATTGCTGACCTCATGGAGCTTTCTATGGAAGCAGGGGTTGGCAAATTATGGCCCATGCCATATCTGGCCCACAGCTTATTTTTGTCAACAAGGATTTATTGCAGCACAACTCTGTCCATTTATTTATGCATTGTTTACAGATGCTTAGGTGCCACAATGGCAGAGTTTAGTAGTTACAACTGACCTTATGGTCTGCAAATCCTAAAATATTTACTGTCTGGGTCTTTATGGTATTCATAGAAAAAACTTGATGATCCTCATGTTGGAGGGTATGAATATGAAGAAAGTAAATACATAGATATATAATATGATGTCAATTAGTCATAAGTGCTTTGAAGAAAAGTAAAACAGAACAAAAGGATGAAATAATGGGGGTGCTTTTTTCCGACAGAGTGGTTAGGAAGGGCCTCTCTGTAAAAATGATATTTGAGCAGGGACCTCTGTAAAAATGATAAAGGAGAGGCAGCCATGAGAATACCTGGGGGACGTGAGTCCCAGGCAGAGGAATCTGAAAGTTGCTGGCATGCTTGAGAATCTAAAGGCTAAGAAATATCAGGGTCGATCACCTGCAATTTGTTCTCTCATTTGATGTGCGCAGGAAGGCCTTTGTTTCACTAAAGTTGGCTGAGAGTTTGAATTCTTGAAAGGTACAGTCTGAGTGTTTTGGTTCTGAGCATTAGAACTCCAATCTTCATAATTTCCCCATTGGGTTACCAATGCCCATATGGGATCAAATGCCTCCATTGTCACTCTCTCCTCTCCACAAATCTCCACCATTGCAGAGTCCAAAAATGCAAATTCCTCAGCCTGGCAATGCAAATCTGCCTGACCCTTCTAACATGATATCCTGGTTTGTTACCCTGCAATTCTCCCACACTGTCCCCTGCTCCTCCCATACCAAGCACCTGTGTTTCTCTTTTCTTCATGTTCCATTCACCTTCCCCTCCCCAACCAGAGCCACCGCTCATACTGCCTCCTCCTCCTGAGATGCTCTCACCTCCAGCTCTTTTGCTCTGTCTCTCTCTCCTTTTCTTCCTCTCTTCCTCCTTCTATTCTCTATACCCTAAGTCCCCTCCCACTCATTGCTTGTTTGAATTTCCATTACAGCATTGACTTCAGTTTCTCCAATCCTGGCTCATGTACCTGTGTCTCTCTTCTAGTCAACTATGAGGCCTACTTTGCAAGGAGAGCAAAGTAGCTTTTCTGTGCAGAAGGAATGAGGTCAAATAAATTACCATTACTCGACATCTTACTAGGGACTTGTTTGTGCCAAGTACTCTGCAAGGGCCCTGAGGAAATAGCCATGAATCAGACATAATCTTGACCTTTAGGGAGCTCAGAGTATAATGGGGGAGAAAACATGTGAAGAAATGCTGACGGTACAATACAGATGCTTATACAGTGCCTCAGAAACAGAGATAGCATGTGGCTAGCTCTGCCCACATGACTCAGTGGGTGCTTTATTGAAGAGGTGATGTTTCAGTAAGGTCGAGGCAGAAGAAAAGAGGGGGAATCCTAATGAGAAGAAACTGCACATGTAACAGCAGAAAGCTGAAAAGGAGTTGTGCTTACCTGAGACTTGGGGAGAAAGTTGTAAATAGTGAAGCCTAGAGAGGGAGACAGTGGGAATGGTAGGAAATGGGGCAGTAAAAATAGACTCTTGCTGTGGGTGAGCAAGCAAGAAAGCAAACTTTATTTTTATATTGGCATCTTCCTCACTTAACCTAGTCCCTTTAACAGGGTTGTAAATACTCACTAGTTTCTTGACTTGAACTGAGCAAATTAAATACATTTTTCTATATATCTTGAGACCCTTTCAAACAAGGTACAACCATAATTTTTGTAATGTGATACACATCACATGTAATGAGTGTGTCAGATACATACTGCTATAGTCTGAATGTTTGGGTTCCCCTATAATTCATACATTGGCACTTAAACCCCAATATGATAGTATTAAGAGGTGGGGTACTCAGCATGTGATTAGATTATGAGGGCTCTGCCCCCGTCAATAGAATTAGTGCACTTATGAAAGAGGCTTGGGAAAGCCCTTTTCACCTTCTGCCATGTAAGGACACAAAGAAGGGGCCATCTGTGAGTAATGGGCTGTCACTAGACACCAGATCTGTTGGCACCTTGATCTTGGACTTCCCAGCCTCTGGAACTGTGAGCAATAAATTTCTGTTGTTTATAAATTACCCAATCTAAGGTATTTTGTTATAGCAGTCCAAACAGACTAAAATGTATACATTTCATTGCATCATATATTACATGATTTTCTTGAGCTCAGGGAAGAGCCAGGCATGTCTCAATCTCCTGATTCTAGCTGCGGTTTCCTCTGTGAGACCAATGCATTTACTATGCATAAAAACTTTTTCTCATTAAAGTAAGAATTGTGCCCCATGCTTCAGCAATGAGATATGTTGAAGCCAGCAGACCTACCTGGCATTTTACTTTTATAGAACCCTTGCTAGATAGTAATAGAGTCAGGACAAATGGCTGTGACAAGATTTCCTTCAGAGGAGACTGAAGAAATAGTGACACCAGTGATCATTTAGTGTCAATATTTAATTACTAAATGAGGTGAGCATGATCTAACAGCAATTTGATTTCCTTCTCAAATAGCCCAAGCCAGACAAGGCTGACCACGTGTTCTTGCCAGGAAGCTAACACCATCTTAAAGATGAATTTTTTCTCTACTAGGTCAATGAGGAGTGAACCAAATATTTTCCACTTGGGTCTTCACATGATAAAAGCTTAACAGCTTTGAAGGAGCTATTACAGGCAAATGCCTGAAAGAAATAACCATTTTGAAAGGTCTATAATTATGTACTTCTGTAATAGTGTGTAAGGGGATCACAGTTCCCATCAAGAGTTATTGAGTAAATAGTGAGTTCTTAAGTCAATAACTACTTATTTACATCATAGTCAGTAATGGCAGTCAAAGAACCATCGCAAGCTACTGAGAAGATCTTATTCATCCATGTAGTAGGGTACATAAGGCACTGAGGTCTGTTCTCTACTTAGACACGAAAAAACATTGTAGCAACTTGGAGCAAAGGTGAGGTACCACCTTGCCATTGAGCCAGGGGATGCTAATGAGTTCCAAAGGTCCCTGCAAATGATTTAGGTTCAAAGTGACTGGAATGGCACTGCCTGGAGGACATCTGCCTTTGACCTTCCAGCCTCCGTTATCCTTCCTTCTGATAAAAGGTTCTTTTCCTTCTTTTTGGATTCACTTTTCCTAAATTCTCTGTGACTCAGGTAGGGCTGTCAATCAAATGGTCAGGCTGCCCAATCAGCAAGAGTTCCAAGCAGCACTCTTAAGATCCTTTTGGGGATTTGATATAATTTCTGGGAAATAGACATGATTTTTTTTTTTTGTAGGATCCCTGGTAAAATGTCCTTGGTAAAAGTGTAAGCTTGGAGCTGCTGTGTCTTTCTTTACCACCCAATAGAAAAATCTTGCCTGAAACTAAAACCAACACAGAGTAAAATAGAGAATAGAGATGGTGGGAAAGAAATAGATTTCTGACCACATTGTTTGAGCACCTGAATGAGTCATGCCTGAAGCTAGACCATGCCTTGAACTTCTCAGTTACAGGGCCAGTAGAATTCTGTTTTGTATTTATGTGCTTAGAATTGGGTTTTATGTTGCCATCACTGTTGGACTCTCCAGTGTGGAGTACCTTATTTGTGATTTTTATTTTCTTCTCTACTGCCTATGTAATTTGTGAGAATTCCATGAGTATGTCTGTATGTAATCCATGAGTATGTCTATATGTCTATCAGAAGACGTTGATTTCTGTGTTGGGACATGACCCCAGCTGCTTGACATCTGTCAATAATCCCAGTAATGTTAGAATTATAGAAGAAGTTGAAACTAAAGGGTTGGCTTTATCTGGCTAATGCCTCCTCCATTGGCAGAATAGCAGGAGTTGTCTGACTGTATCTGAATAACAATCCCAGGAAAGAAATATCCCTGCTCATGATTTCCCCCTTTCATCCTTTCGTTTTTTTCTTTGTCAAATAAGTTTCTATCTTCTTAACTTTAAACCTGATGATTAGCATGAGACAATGCTGCATTACAGAACATTTTGCTTAAACATTTAATATTTTAACACTTATAAAAAAGGAAAAGCAGTGTTGGGAATGATGCACTGTTGAGCCTGTGATTATGGCTGAGAGCGACCACTCACGACTCAGAGTGAAGTCATTGTCAATCCTCTCTGCAAAGGCTAAGCCTCTAAGAGGATGACAAAATACAATGTTAATTGGCATAAGTCTTCTTTATAGCTAAAAAGAAGCTTTTATGATGGAATGAATGAAAATGCAGGATGTTGACAAAGCCCCAAAGAAGTGTTCAAATGAATGAGTGACTGCAAAATCTCTAGGAAATGAAATTGCACCAAATTTGGCCTAGTTTTTCAGTAGCTAAAGGCATAGAGTTAAAAATTCAAGAACTAGACTGTAGTCTTTTCAGAAATATGGTTGCTTGGGTGCCCCTGGGGTCTCAGAGTTAGGGTTCAAGTATCTAATTGTTGGTTCTGAGCTTTGCTCAGAATGTTATGCTTTCATTTTGTTTGGAATTTGTTTTATGGTTTATCAGCAACTACCATCATTTCTGCATCTGGAACAGGTCAATAATTGATACACATCTCTTAGTCTTGCTCCAGATGTTGAAAATCTTAATTGGTGGAGTGGCAAGGTTGCTGAGAGTGACTGTTTCTATAAGGGGAATCAACATTTTTCTTTAGTTGGAGGTCTTTTTTAATGTTGTGTCCAAGTAATGGTTGGTCAAAATCTAGAGGAAAGGATAGCAGATGACATGAGTAAAGAAACAAATTTTTTAATAAAAGGTGCCCAGAGGGAAGGTAGATGAGGAGGGGGACCAGCCAAAGATGTGCAAGGGCAAGTTGGAGAAGAAAAGTTCACGAATGTTGTTTATATCTGTACAAGACTCAGCAGATTCCCATAGGATGCACTTGTCCATCACTTCAAGCACTTTCAAGGACTATTTCATGAGCCTTTCATGGGTATGCCTCCATTGTTCTTTTTTGTATAAGAGTACTGTACAATTATTCTCCATATCTTTTTAAAAATATTCTTTTAGTAGGAAACTTAGGCCTACATTTAGGTGGTTTTACAAGCATATCCCCAACTTTAAAATTTTCACTTGTATTTGGGAGTCTTAAATCATTTGGGCATGAAATCAGATAGGTAGTGTATTGCGAAATAGGGTATAAGGAAAGAGTGTATTTATATAGAGTTGATTCTGATTCTTCTTTACTTACAAAGCTTAATTTCTATCAAAATAGCAGAATGAGAAAACCTGAGACATTTTCAGTGACTTCTGTCCCAGTAGCAGTAGAAATGGGGTAAACTTCTCCCAGGGGATATTGTATAGCAGTTCCAACTTCCATGAATATAATTACTGTGCTGCATAGAATACGTTCTATCCTCTTAGAATGTATTCATAATGCTAAGATTCAGACCATTCAGAACTTTAAAGTTCCTACCATGAATATGAGGACTTGATTTATATATTTTCTAGAAAAGCAAGGAAGACAATAGTTAACCTAAACCAATTCCTTGGTCATTTAACCTTGGACATCCTAAATCCCTTCTACATTTTCATGAAGAATGTATTTTCCATTTGATAGCTTAATTAATGGTATTGTTGTATCTTGCATAATGATCATTACAATTCCATGGCCAGGGGAATGAAAGCATCCAGCCAATATACTTATTTTGGCTATCAGTTTTATTGAGGGTAAAGTATAGAAATGTTATCTGAGTTTCTAATGGACCTGCTCCTGTTCCTCAAGGGGTTATCACTAACTATCAGAGAGATCCCAATCTTTAAGACTATGGGATGTAGAGTAATTAGGCTTCAATGTTTTCAGGAGTGTGTGTGGGTTTTGTTTTTTTTTTTTTCCCCCCGGTTTAAAAAAAAATGTCTCTTTCCAGATGTAAAACTGAAGTATCTGTTGCTTCTGATGTTGCTGTCAGAGGCCAATTGGGAAGCAAAGTATCAAACACAATGGCTCCTTTGAATTCCTTTGCAAGAGGCAGAACATTCCCAGCCTCAAGATTCCGGTCCTTCTTGCCTTGGTGTGGGGAAAAAAGCAAATCCCTCCAACTCGAAGAAAGAATCTTCCTCTCCCCACCTTGTGCCCCTGACCTCTGAACCCAACCTAGTTCTGCTATTTCTTAGGAAATGGTTCACCTCAGAAGTGTGGCATTTGAAGGTGAAAGAGGGAGAGATTAGAGGAATTCAAAACTGTTTTCACAATTCCATTTGGGAAGTTGGAGAAAATTTCGGTGACATTTAAACTGCCAGTTACTTGTTTAGATTTTCATTTCTAAAGGAAAACTAAATAAGTGCAGTCAGTCAATGACTCTGGCCAAAATCTGTGCATGCATAGGCTCATTAAGAGTGTTTCTTCCCTTAACTGAAAAGCTCTGAGTACTGACCTTGAATGGAAGCACCGTGGAGAATCAAGCATAACAGTTTCTCATGTCGGTCTCAAATGTACTTGAGCTTTTTTTTTTTTTTTTTTTAAATAAGGAATCACACATTTGGGATCGAAAAAAAGGAAAAAGAGAAAATGAAGTACTGAGTCATTGTTGTCCTTTTCTTGGATATTGGTTTTCCTTAAAAAAAAAAAAAATCAGAAATGAGGTGGATTGATTGCTGAAGTTTTAGACCAGCACAGTTTTGAAAGCAACCCTGTTGCTATTTGCACTTAACGAAGAGGCTAGGCAGATCACAAATAAGAAATGTTTATGACGCTTTCTTCTCCTCTTCCGTGCTCTGATCCTCCTTAGAATAAAATGTAACCTAGAACACATACAGATTAGATCAGGGAAAACATGAATGTGGACAGTAGGTTGGAATTTTTCTGGTGGGTTTTTTGTTTTGTTGTTGTTGTTGATTTGTTTTTCTACTAACTGTTTTGGGATTGGGGGAAGGGGTTGTGCATTTTCAAGATGGAATTACTCACCAGGCCCCTTTTTTGCATTATCTTTGAAATTAGATTCTTTTCAATTACTCAGAAGCAGATTATCCAGTTTGCAGATTATCTGGGTATTTTATTTCTTCCCTTTCCTCTCTTTTGTTTGCCAGGTTTTTTGACAATTTGCTTACTCTGCTGACATCCACAAAATTGACCATAAAAGGAGGAAGGAAACATCCAATCAGTTTTGCTTGTTAATTGCACTAGTACAACTTATTCAGAAAGAAACTAAAATATAGACCAAACTGGAGCTTGAAGATTATCTGTGAATCAAATCTACCCATACTTTCTCTAAGCCTCATTTGTACAGATAATCGAGGGTTGGCAGAACTTCAGAGAAGTATCTCTTAAGGGAGATCAAACACTTCTCAAAACCCAACTCCCTCTGAAATGGCAAATTTTTTCATTCCCATGGGAAAGTCATTGCTTAGAGAAGCAAGTAGACAGAGGTGCTGAGAGAAAGGGAATTCCTCTGGTCTGATCTACCTTTGATGGGACAGACTCAATAAAGTCTGGCTAAGTTGGCGATTTGTTCTAGGCCCAGACATGGACATAAACGTGTGAGCACACATGTGCACGTGCCCGTGTGTAATATTCAAATCTCCCTCAAGGCAAGATGCCAGGAGTGGGTATGGAGGTCAGTGCCTGTGAGCTGTATGTTTCTTAATAATGAGAGCTCTCCCCATCCTGGGGCCCCTGCTCTCCGCCCCTTTGGGTTCAGGGGCTGCTCTTCCAACTCTGACCACCCAGTGGTGTGAAACTAATGATTAACCCTTTGCCACCAGCACTGGAGGGTTTTCTTCACTAATTGGTAATGCAAAACCCATTAGTGATTGTTGTGGGGATATTTTGAGTCCAGATGTCAGAAGGCTAATGAAAAATTAAGTATTGTATTTTGCTGGAGGGGATTAAAAATTTTAGGAGGGGTGATGATGTCTTTTTCTTCTTTCTGCCAGCAACTGAGATTGAACATCAAGCTATTGTCCTCCATGAGCTGGTTGGGCTTTATCTGGAAGGTCAGAAAAGTTTTGCCACCAAATCCATACAAATACCATCTAGAACTATCCTTCACAGTTCAGAAATGGAGATGGTTCCCAGGGGCCATGTAAGAACTGAATTTAATTGCCCAATAATTGCAGGCATTTTGCCTGCAAATATATTTGTTAATTGAAAAAATATATATATTTTTGCTATATTTAGGCTCCTGGAAATGGATAAGAGGGAAATTTATTGGAGGACTTTATTTGGACTCGAGGACCTATTTGTGCAAGTCTATTCCTTATTAATAGGTCTTTGTTTTTGCTGTAAGCCACAGACAGGGATTTTGGGAAACATACTCATTTTCTTCTAAGTTATATCAGCATAGTAATCTCTCTTGGCTAAAAACCAGCTTCCAGTTGCATGCTTAATAAAAATATAACACTAATATCATATTCAAAACTATTTTTCCTTTTAGGTGAAGACTTCAAAATAACCTGGTTCCTTATATCTACCATAAATGCTGTTTATCCTGGGTTGAAGTCTTTAAAATAGGGAGAGAATGCTAAAACAACTTGATTACTCTTTCCTTCCTCTATCAGTCACAAACCATCTCTCTTAATTATGGTGTAAGGACATTTACATAACCAGGGAGAGGGTCCTTTAACTACATTTCTATTATGCTTGGCACTTGTGTGAAAGGATATTATATTCATGCGCATTACAGATTGCTTATAAAAGATCAAGACAATAATAGCCGATCAGACGATAAAGGTCTCTTTTCTCCTCCCAGACAGGCTGTCTCTGACAGAAGAATACAGTTCATCAAAAGTGTCTGCAGGTTGTCAAACTCAGGGAGGTTTGGGGACCCTCTGAGGCTGTCATGGTCAACAAGAAGATTTTCTGTCGGGCTTTTCCATCACTCACCCTGAGGAAATAATCACTCACTACATTCTGCATGTTCTCATGATAGAGTTCTCCATTTGAGAGAAAAGAGCCATTTTATCAAAGGACAATATAGCCCTTCTCTGGGTCCACGTAGCTTCCATTATCAGGCCATAATAAATCATATTTATGTTCCCAGTTAATAAGACTGATTACAACACAGGTTTCAGACGTGGGAAAAGCAAAGCAGGTGAAAAGATGTTTTAATGAAAATATGATAAGAAAACAGCTTCTTGTGAACATTCTGTGCTATTATTTGTAATGATTACAGACAATTTTTGATGCATCTTGTTTAGCAATGGTTTAAGCCACATAAATTGGCTCACTGGTAGATAAGTAAAAATGATAAGAAAAAATCATGAAATCTTCTTATGTTGTCTAGAATCATTATGTACATAACAAGGGCAAAATGGGTTTAATGTATATGCTGGGGATGGAGGGGAAACAGGCTTCTCAGAAAAGCATGGCTTGGGTATTACTTGAAATGATTTAGAAATTTTCTCCTCATCTTGCTTATTAAAGGTGTGTGCTCCCTGAAATTTGGGGGTGCTAGGCATTAATTTCATCTTTGTAAATGAATCTACAGCTCTACTTCTTTTATCTAATCTCAAAGTTTTTTTTTTTTTTTTCTTGCTTTCTTTTTTCCCTTCTTGGAGCTCAGTACAAAGAGACAAAGAGATATATATTTCCTACTCAATGTTTGTGCACACTTGCCATTAGTGCTAATGGGAATTAAGTGCCTGCTTGGGAGGAAAACAGACCCCAAAGTTTAATATTGAAAGGTACCTTATTAAGAAGGTCTGGACATTTTTAGCTTCAGTGAGTTCAATTACATTAAAGTACCAACTTTCTAAATTAGTACCAAAAAAAAAAAAAAAAGAAAAAATCAGATAAAATATTGAAATAGCTTCAGTCTTTAACTGTATAAAACAGAAGAGCATCTGAAGGCTGAGGACTCGGGGTGTGCCGTATGGCTTGTTCGTTCATGTTAATTTATCAGTTTGATAGTGTAACACATAACAATTTCAGGTTAGCACCCAGCACTTGGAGTAATTATTTCCACTGTTCTTTTGTGGCTTTGATGAGAATTTTGTTGTCCTTGGCTTTCGGTTTCTAAAAAGGCAAATGAAGCTTCTTGGAGTCCATGTTATTCTGAGAGTGGCATTCTGAAATTTTAGACTAGCACAATTCAGATTCAGCAAAGCATTGGGATATTTTATTTATTTTAGATGGGGAGTGCAGGGGTGGTTGGTATCTTTCTCACGTATACATGTAGGCCTCACAGTGTGCACCTCTGAGGGATTCCTTAAGAATCTGCCCGTGGAATAACCATTGTTATGAACTGAAGAAGAGAATATTCTCCATAATACAGTTGTCATGGCTGTACTGCTAGAACGGCACAGGGATTGCATTACAAACCCTTCTTGCCAAAAGAAAACACCATTCAATATCTCCCAGAAAATTTTGCTCAGAGATTCTTGGATTCTACTTTTTCTAAGGCAGTTTGCGCTAAAGTTAAATATTGGGAGAGTGGATGAGATTCAGTCCCCTCCTCCTAGATCGTTGCTTTCTTTGTTGGCAATTTCTCTTTGTTCTATTTTAACATGAATAGAAGAGGGGAAGGGCGATTGGCCCCACGTCATTCACATTGTCTGTTTTCCATGGAAATAACTGTCAAGACTTCTACTGCATCTTCCTTTGATTTTAAGCTTGCGCTCCATTTTTCTTTTCATAGGTTGACCAAAAAATATTGCCTGCAAGATAATTCTGTAATGCCACCATATATCTAATATCTATGAGGCGTTTTGTTTTAGCGTTACTGGACTTAACCACAAAAGGCATTTGACATTGATAAAGAATCTGTCAAGTCTACCCTGATCAGTGCACTGAAATCACTCATGACAGGGAAGACACCAACTCCCCAAACCAGTGGTAGATTAGGGGGAAATTGATTAGAAGCTTTGTTGTTGTGAAGCCATCTCATGTTGGACCCTACACTGAGCCAAATGTGTTTTACTTGTCACACTCCATTAGCATGTGTGAAACAATTGGGAAAATGGCCATATGATTAGACAGAAGGAAACCCGAATTCTTCATATTGGGACTTGTTACCACTGAATAATGTCTTTGCAAGAGGGATTGGTTTAGATTTTGTTAATTTCTTGTGTGATGAAAAATAAATGGCATTCATGGATAGACTCTACAAAGGTTGACCACAAACAGTCCCTCTAAATCTCCTCTGTGTTAAACATTTATAAAAGAAGACGTGTTGAAATCCACAATTTTACTGGCAAAAACTGTCACTGATATTAGACTCCTAAAATGTGCTCCCTCAACACCTCCTCACCATGGGCACAAGGAGATTACATTTGCCCAGTGCCTGAGCATCTTTGTATGGCTAAGAAAAAGCAGAGGACTGGTGTCAGATGAGGACTTGCCTCTGGAGTGCTTCTTACCTGAACAAAATCCAAATTTATGTAGATATTTTATGCTAAAAAATTGTTGTTGTTGCTTTGTTTGCTTTGAGAGAGAATGTCAGTGGAAAGATGACTTTAAGGATGAGAAGATAAGAAAGACTTGGATACAAAGGAAATTCCAGTAATGCTGAAAACACCATGACCTCAGCACTGTAAGGAAAGGACAGAGTAGGCGGTATTTTCCTCTTGGGGCCAATCTGTTGAAAACTCACATAGAATGAAAGAAAATCTATTATGGGAAAGAAAGATAGCTTTCTTGAATACTGCCTGTGTAATTACATATGTATGAGTGTTACAATTCCTGAGAATGAAATTTCGTTCCACATATGATTGGGGAATTATTAAATGTTGACTATTAAATATTTTAGTTAGTTTCACACTGTGTTTATTTCTCCAGAATGATGAATATGCAGATTTAAAATTGAATTTCTTCGTCCCAAGAAAATGATGAAGCCAAGTCCTTGACGATGTCTAGCTTTTACAGATGGGCCCTCAGACAGGGTGACTCACCACAGCAGGCAGCCCATGTGTCAAGAAAAACCACACCACCTCCCACCTCCGTGAAGGAGGACCATTTAGATTGGGAAACTGCCCTAATTCTGATGATGGTCCCTGGGTACTTGTGCAAAACTATGGCCTGATTTAGTTACTGTGGGTAACAGTTACCCAGCCCAAAACCCAAGCACAGGCAGCAAACATATTATTTCTAATAGCAGGAAAGGGCAAGGACAAAAAAAAGGGCACAGGAAAGAGGCTTCCGCCCCTGGACAGACCAGCGTGGTGGGCAGTAATTAGCACAAAACACCCACTCTGTGTTTTTCTTGAGCCTGTTCAGCTT
This sequence comes from Macaca nemestrina, assembly GCF_043159975.1. Taxonomy (NCBI): domain Eukaryota; kingdom Metazoa; phylum Chordata; class Mammalia; order Primates; family Cercopithecidae; genus Macaca; species Macaca nemestrina. The sequence continues at coordinate 146,372,545 of NC_092125.1, read as the reverse complement.
GTCTGGCCCCCAAAGCTTCATAGTTGGTCCAAGAATTCAATGCAGTCCTCCCTTGTGACTACACAGAATGTGTTTGCAGTGTTGAAGGCCAGCCCAGGACTAATTTTGAAAAGTAAATCTGGGAAACAGCTTAATTTCATTTCCCTAGAGATTTTTCTGGGACAAAGTTAGAAGGGAAGACAAGTTGAACAAAATAGCAGTTAGAGGCAGAGGCTACTTTGAGCAAAAGTCTCCTACACTCTCCTTGCTCCTCAGTTCCTGTACTATGTAGGCAGTTTAATGGGTTTTCAGTAAATGGTGGTAGTTTTTGATGCTACACTGCAGTGTTTTACAACCCGTGTGATGCTGGTATCAACTGCAGGATCTTTAATTAAAGTGGTCTCTTAAACACTCGGAAGAAAGTCATAATTAAATGTACACACGTAACTTGTGCTTCGTAATTCTACACAAAGCGCCTACTATGTGTCAGGCCTTGTGACCCATAGACTAGACATCCTAGTCCTGGGCTCTTGCTACTACTATGCCATACACTGCTCTCTTGGTAGAACTGACAGAGCTAGTGACCCAAAGTCAAAGCTGTTGAGTTTGTAGGTCTCAAGTTAAAAACAGCAATTTTGGCAGAAACTCTAAAATAGGAATATAAGTGAAAGATGTACTTAACTTACCAAGAGGAGTCAGTATAATAGAGTGGTGTATACTGTAAGAGCATGTGCTTTGAAATGACATATTCTGGTTCAAACCCTGACTCTACTGTTTTCCAGTTAGTTACTTAATCACTCTCAGCTTCAATTTATTAATCTGTAAAATGGGTATAATAATACTTATTTTCTTAGCACTGTTGTGAGAATTAAATGCCTGTGAACAGTTGGCACAGTTAAAGCCAGATTAAGAGCTGGCCATCATGGCAGCTATCTGAGGGTCTATGGGTCTCTGCTGAAGGGAGACCAAATAGCCCAGGAATAAATGATAAACATGGTGCCAGTAACTCAGGTGTCTACACGTCATCCTGGTGAAATGGAATTGGCTCTGTCCTGCCAGAATAGACAGTCGCCTTGGAATAGAGAAAAAAACCATCCTGATTGGCCAGTGTGGCTGAGTTGCATGGGACACATGCAGGTCCTGCCACCACCCAGCCTGAAGCTGGAAGTCATAGCAAGCTGAAAATCTAAAACCAAATGATGCTGGACTTATGTCTGTATTCTGGAGAATTATGCTATTATCTAAATTAGAATCCTGATACCAGCCTTCCCAAACGGTTGTCTGCTTTAAAGAATCATAACAGAAAACAAGAACAAAAACACAGGAAACATTCTGTCAACATGAAAGTCAGAGAAATTAGATTTTTAAGCAAAATTCGAACAAGATTTTACAACTCTATATTAGAGTTGTAGTTCTGTTATCTTTATGCTTTGAAAAGAACACTATTCAGTTGTGAGAGTGAAATAAGTGGAATGGAAGGCAATTTTAATTAAGTTAAAATGTTTCAGTACATGAAATAAGTCTCTTATTTTGAACATCAAGATCGATGAATATGAATTATATTAACAGAAAATCAGTTTCTCTTACCCTCAGCAAACGACTGTTGGTCAATAGGATATCGGTTTGTAGTGACTCAAAAGGTGAGTCAACCGAAGCTGCCCATATTCTATCTGGTCCTGAGCGCAGTGCCTGCCACATAGTGACTGTCAATAAGCATTTGCTATTAGAGTATAAGCATTTGCAGTTAGAGCAAATTTTAAAGGGTCTGAGTATGAATTCCTGAGAAAATGTGAGTAAGCAACTTCAGGATTTCAAACCTGTGACACAAAAACAAAGGAAGAAACAGCTGTTTTAAGTGTGATTCTTGGAACTTCTTGGCTGGTGTGGCCCCTGCCTCTCCCATCCTTCTTTCCTCTACTCCTTTCCCCTTTATATTCTTCCTCGTTTGCTCCTGTCTCTGTTTATGCTCTTCTACACAGGCCAAGCACCTGACTCCTTGCATGGTGCAGGCCTCAGGTGTGCCAGCTTTCTTCTCCCTTCTAGTCTCCTCTCCTCCCCTTCTCCCACCTTCCACAAAGTATAAATGTGATGGGTAATATTAAGCGTCAACTTGATTGGGTTGAAGGATGCAAAGTATTGTTCCTGGGTGTGTCTGTGAGGGTGTTGCCAAATGAGATGAACATTTGAGTCAGTGGACTGGGAGAGGTAGACCCACCCTCAACGTAGGTGGGAACCATCGAATCAACTGCCAGCGAGGCTAGGATAAAGCAGGCAGAAGGTGGGAGATGACGATTTGCTGAGTCTCCTGGCCTTCATCCTTCTCCCGTGCTGGATGCTTCCTGCCCTTGAGCATCAGGATCCCAAGATTGTGGCTTTTGGAGTCTTGGACTTACAACAATGGCTCTTGGGCCTTCGGCCACAGACTGAAGGCTATACTGTCGGCTTCCCTGCTTTTAAGGTTTTGGAATTGGGACTGAGCCACTACTGGCTTTCTTGCTCCTCAGCTTGCCTATTGTAGGCAGCTTGCCTATACTGTTGGCTTCCCTGCTTTTAAGGTTTTGGAATTGGGACTGAGCCATTACTGGCTTTCTTGCTCCTCAGCTTTCTTGCTCCTCAGCTTGGCCTGTTGTGGGACTTCACCTTGTGATTTTGTGAATCACTTCTCCTTAATAAACTCCCCTTCATATATACACCTATCCTATTAGTTCTGTCCCTCTAGAGAACCCTAATACAATACTACTCACTACTCTGTTGAATAGTGAATGACTCAAGAGAATGATCTTTCTTCTCTGAATCTCTGCATGAGACCTCTTGATGATGGTTTTATCTGGCTGTTCAGGTAAGTGAAGTGAAGGTTGGTGGTAGAACGGTGGTGGCCTGGTGTCAGGAGGAGAGGGCTCTAGACCCACACCTGCCTTAGCCAGCCAGGCCTTAGCAAAATGTGGCAATTAAATGCCTGTAAGGGGCAGATCTGGGTGTTGAAATCTCCAGGAGCAACACAAGGAAGCTGGACTATATCTGTAGTGTTCAAACATTTAAAGGAGTAAAAACCTTTTTTACAAACACTATTTCTTTTTGTGATATTCCACTATACAGAACAGATGTAGCATGAGACATTCTGGAAGAAGAACCAGGAGCTCAGAACTCATCAGCTCAACCTATTATGATCTGTTCTCCCCACCAGTCCAACTCCCCTCCTCCAGCTCTTTTTTGGCCTCCCAGGAACTTTCAGGGAAATATCCATGGACTAGATGATCTCCATGAGCTACTTCTGATCCCAAGTAACTTCAGTAGTAGGTAAGCTCCTTGAGGCAGGTATTGAAACTTACTTTTTCCAACTCCTGTTCCCACCCCATCCCCTTAATGCTCAACGAAATATTGGACATATATAAGCAGTTCATATCTATTTACTCTACTCAACTTCCTGGTGCGTTGAAAATAATTAGGGAAGTATTACTATATGCTTGTAGTTACACAGATTTAGCCTATTTATGCCAGTATTTTAGGGCCAGTTTAAGGTTTTAATTGTGAAATGATTAAAAAAAAACTGGGTGCAATTTCCTATTAATGATACCTTTCAGTCCCAAGTGTTCTGAGCACTGAATTAGTAGATATCTGTCGGGGTGGCTCTTGGTTCAGAGTTCCTCCGTCTCTGGGACTGACACCAACAAGGGTTGCCATGGCTTTTTCCAAGCAGTGCAACCCTATCTCCTCCCCAAACCCTGCCTATGGTTTATTTGTCTAGGGATGGACACCCATTGAAAACAGACCAATGAGTATCTTTCCCTGGGGTTTTCTGAATTGGAACCACGAGAAGATTGTCTCTCTCCTTCTGATGGCAGCAGCCCCTGCCTGCTGGATTCAGGGGCTTTCTGAGCTGTGTTCCCCACCACACGAAGGCAGTCTGTGGAAGAGAATGAAGCCTCCCTCTGAGAGGAATGACAGAGGGTCATGGTGGTGTTTAAGCTTCACTTTCAAGTTGCTTCTGGGTCCCTGCTCTTATTCCTCATTATGGTCCAGTATCTTTCTAAATCCCAGTGTGGCCTAAACTAGTTTGAATCAAATTTCTGTCACGTACAACCAAGAGAATCCAGACTAATGTAAGAGTCTTGCCTTCTTTGTGTTTCTTATCTGATTTCATATTCAGTTTATTCTCCATGATGTTAGTATTGAGATGTCTACACCTTCTGAGCCTCTACCTGATACTCAGATGGTTATCCATGGCCAGGCATGCCACAAGAAGATCCTTGAAGACCTAGACTAGTTGCGGGTGACTGTTTTCTGCAAGACAGGTTGGAGTTTCTCCTTTGTGTTGGCATCGTGTCCTCTAGTTGCCTCTTATAATATTTGTGAACAGCATGGTGCTCATCTGTCTGCTTTCTCTCCTAAGCTGTTTCCGAACTTCTCTGAGGACAGGGACAGTGTCTTGTCAATCTCTGTGAATAATTTCTAGAAATTTCATCGATTTCTGATTGATTACCTGTGCCAAACACAACACTTGGGACATTGTAGGCACTCAATTTTATTTTTTGTTTATAGCAAAATGTCTTGCCAGATATTATAATCAGCTTCTCCTTGCTTTTCTTCATTGAGGGGTCACACCCTCAATCACTGGAAATCACTGAGAGTAGCACCACCTCCCTCAAAGGGTAGGGGAGTCTCTCTTAGATGGCTAAAATGTCTTTGAATCACTGAAGGTGGTTTCTCTCCAAAGGGTGGGTATAAGGTGCCCTAGAGGTATGGAACTCAGCCTATCATAGGGAAAGCAAGTAGCTTCAACATCTAGAAAAGGGGGCAGAGTACTTTGGATGTGTAAGCTTTATGAGGAAAAAAAACAAAGCAACCGAACTGCAAAGGTAGAGCCCTGGGAAGGAGGGGAGAAGGTGGCTTTGGATCCCAGAGGTAGTAGACAGCGGAACCAACACCAGCTCAGTACCTCTGTGCCTAGTGAGTACCCAAGGATGCCAGTGGGAAGAGCTGGGCGTTGGGAGCTGCATGGTGGGAGGAGAGAAGTGGGATATTCTTGGCCGCAGCCAGCACTGAGGAAATGGCACTGTCTTTTCTTGGTGAAGGCTGCCAGGCCTGTGCAGAGATCTGGACGTGTGAGGCAGTTTTCCCCAGGGAATCACTTTCATGTGACAGATGATGCAGCACTGCCACTCAATTGAAACACTGTATTGCACAAGAAGCCAAGCGACAATGGTGGACTGAACAGGCTTCTGTATTTTTCCTGATCTGATACACGAGGCTGAAGGACCTCCTGAACAGTTGTTCAGGGAGCAGGACAGTGTCCGAGAAATGCTGGAGCATCCTACTAATAACGAGCCTCCAGCAATGAATTAGAAACTGTAAAAGTGCCATGACCAGATTCTGTATTCCATTTTTGAAGGACAGATAATACTGCCTACACGTGGTGTTTGGGTCCACTCTGATGGACTGTATCACAAAACTTCAGTATGTCAAAAGGCCCCTGCTGGTCTGTTACAACATAGGAGTGGCAGACGTTTACATAGGGTTCATGTCTCACAGCAGTCCTGTGAAGATAAGCAGGGCAGTTAGCACTATCTCCATTTTCAAGGTGAAGAAATTATTGCTCAGAGAGATGGGGTGACTCATTATTGTTCAAAGGACAGTTAATGGTAGGGCACGTTCCACGATGCAGAGGTTTCTCCTTCACCAGGCAGTTAACAGACATCCCCCCAGTCCACTTCTTTCTTCTGTGGAATTTGGAGAACTGGGAGGCAATGCGAAGGGGTGGAGAGAACACTTGGCCCGTTGTCAAGCCATGTAGCTTCTGGTTCTACCCATCAGCTGGCTGGGTGGCAGGACGCAAATTCTTTCTATGGGACCTTTAGGCTTTCTTTTAATCATCTTGAGAGAGAAGTCAAATGGCCTTGAAAGTCCTCTCTAGCATGAACATCTCTTGGATTTGGAGGTGCAAAGAGAAAGAAATGGCTTCTAGATGGGGTGGGACAACTAATTGCTGGTTATCCTCCAATTTCCAGTCTCCCTTTATTTTTAAAAATGAACTTAGTCTTGGGATGGTTTTAGATTTACAGAATTATTGAAAGGATAGTACAAAAGTTTCCCATCTATCCCTTGCCACACTTCCCATATGAATACCTTATATTAGTACAGCACATTTGTCACTATTAACAAACCAATATCCAGGGCCAGGTACAGTGGCTCACGCCTGTAATCTCAGCACTTTGGGAGGCTGAGGCAGGTGGATCACCTGAGGTCAGGAGTTTGAAACCAACCTGACCAACATGGCAAAACCCTGTCTCTATTAAAAATACAAAATTAGGCTGGGCACGGTGGCTCAAGCCTGTAATCCCAGCACTTTGGGAGGCTGAGATGGGCGGATCACGAGGTCAGGAGATAGAGACCGTTCTGGTTAACCGGGTGAAACCCCGTCTCTACTAAAAAATACCAAAAAACCCAAAACCAAAACCAAAAACAAAACAACAAGAAAAGTACAAAATTAGCTGGGCTTGGTGGCACATGCCTGTAACCCCAGCTACTCAGGAGGCTGAGGCAGGAGAATCGCTTGAACCCGGGAGGCAAAAGTTGCAGTGAGCCAAGATGGAGCCATTGCACTCCAGTCTGGGCAGCAAGAGTGAAACTCTGTCTCAAAATAATAATAATAATATTAATAAACCAGTATCCAGTACTGATACATTCTTATTAACTAAAGTCCATGCTTTGTTCTGTTTTCTACAATTTTTCCCTAATGTCCTTTGTTGTTGTTGTTCCAGGATCGCATCCAAGATGCCACATGACATTTATTAGTCAGGTCTCCTTAGACTACTCTTGGCTGCGATAGTTTCTCAGACTTTCCTTGTTTTTGATGACCTTGACAGTTGTGAGGAATACGGACTGGTCAGGTATTTTGTAAAATGACCCTCAACTGGGATTTGTCTGATGTTTTTCTCATGATTAGACTGAAGTAATGTGTTTTGGGGAAGAGGACCACAGAGATAAATGCCATTAAAACCAGATTATATCAAGGGTACATACTATCAATATGATTTATCACTGTTGATGTTAACCTTGATTACCTGGCTTCAGGTAGTATTTGTCAGGTTTCTCCACTGTAAAGTTTCTTTTTTTTTTTTTCCTCCTTTTCCAAACTGTAGTTTTGGAAGAAAGTCACTACGTGTAGCCCACACTTAAAAGTGGAGAATTGGCCTGGCGCGGTGGCTCACACCTATAATCCCAGCACTTTGGGAGGGTGAGGCGGGCAGACCACGAGGTCAGGAGATCCAGACTATCCTGGCTAACACGGTGAAACCCCGTTTCTACTAAAAATACAAAAAAATTGCCGGGCATGGTGCATGGTGGCTGGCGCCTGTAGTCCCAGCTGCTCAGGAGGCTGAGGCAGGAGAATGGCATAAGTAAACCCGGAGTTTGCAGTGAGCCGAGATTGCACCACTGCACTCCAGCCTGGGTGACAGAGAGAGACTCGGTCTCAAAAAAAAAAAAAAAAAAAAAAAGTGGAGAGTTATGCTTCCTCTCTTTAAGGGTAGAGTATGTAAATAAATTACAGTGTTTGGAAATTTTCTGCATAGGAGATTTGTCTATTCTCTATTTATTTACTTATGCAATCATTTATTTATATCAGCTGGACTCATAGATGTTTGTTTTACACTTTGCGTTATAATCCAATACTACTTCAGTTTATTTTGATGCTCCTTTCTTTTATGACCACTTTCTAGTTTTTAGCAGAGTATGTGGCTGTCATAAATAAGAATACATTTCCCAAAGTCCCTTGCAGCTAGGGTGACCATGTGATTAAATTCTAGCCAATGGGATGTGAGCAAGGGTCATATGTACAACTTTTTTCTTTTCTTCTTACATGTTTGCTGAAATGTAGGATTGAAGCTAGAACTGGAGTAGTCATGGTGGAAAAGAAGATGACCTTAGGAATGGAAGCCACAGATAGTGGTGCTTTAAGATAAGGACTTGGTCCCTGACCCTGTGGAGCTCCATTGAAACCCTGGATGTTGTCACTGTATTTTACCTGAGACAGAAAAAAAATTCTACCTTGTCTAAGCTTCATAGTCTTGGGTTTTCTGCTACTCCCAGAAGAACCTAGTCCTAACACAGTGTGCATAGGGCATGTGTTTTCTTGCAAGTGTGTATATATGAGTAAGGAATGACTCCAAGGAATGACATTGATTTTTAAAAAGAAAGGCCAGGCGCGGTAGCTCACGCCTGTAATCCTGGCACTTTGGGAGGCTGAGGTGGGTGGATCACCTGAGGTCAGGAGTTTGAGACCAGCCTGGCCAACATGGTGAAACCCCGTCTCTACTAAAAATACACAAAATATTAGCTGGGCATGGTGGTGGGCGCCTGTAATCCCAGCTACTTGGGAGGCTGAGGCAGGAGAATCACTTGAACCTGGGAGGCGGAGGTTGAAGTGTGCGGAGATTGCACCACTGCACTCCAGCCTGGGCAACAAGAGCGAGACTCCGTCTCAAAAAAAAAAAAAAAAAAGAAAGAAAGAGAGAAAATATACCAGAATCTTCTGGCTAGCTTTAGAGAAGGGTTTTTTAAATGTGTGTGTTATATTATTATCATTAAAATGTTTGTAAAGATGCAGCCATGGATAGTAGGATGTTGTTTGCTAGCTGTTTGATTCTCTGACTTCCTCTAAAATTAGTTCTTTGTACAAATATAAGGCAAGATCCACCCATTATCCTTTCAGTAAGCCCTGAAGATATTTGAAATCTCTTGGCAGATAATGCGATGTTCTACTTAGTTATTTAAATTGAATGAGTCTTTTCCTGTGCTTTTGAAGGAAGAGCAGAAGAGATTTTTTGAGAAAGATTTAGTTAGAATAGTGTGCTGGTATTCCCTGACGTGAGGTTAAATTTGTGCATGTAAGGTCGCTATGGATTTTGGGCAAGGAAGAATTGTATTAGTCGTTAAAGCAGAGTGTTGCTGTGGGCTAAACTGTGTCTCCCTCAAAATTACTATGTTGGCCAGGCACGGTGGCTCATATTTGTAATCCCAACATTTTGGGAGGCCGAGGTGGGTGGATCACCTGAGGTCAGGAGGTCCTGACCAGCCTGGCCAACATGGTGAAACTACATCTTCACTAAAATACAAAACTTTAGTGTGGTAGCATGCGCCTATAATCCAGGAGAATTATATAAATATAAATATAAAGCAGGAGAATTGCTTGAACCAAGGAGGCAGAGGTTGCAGTGAGCAGAGAGATCGTGCCATTGCACTCTAGTCTGGGCGACAGAGACACTGTCTCAAAAAAAAAAAAAAAAAAAAAAAACCCGATGTTGAAGTCCTAACTTCTAATACTTCAGAATGTAATTGTATTTAGAAATAGGGTCTTTAACAAGGTAATGAAGAGAAGATGAGTTCATTAGGCTGGGGTCTAAACCAATATTACTAGTGTCCTTATAAGAAGAGGAAGTTAGGACCCTGCTAATGGGTAGCATAGGAGTGATTAGCATTGTTGGAAGAGGAATTGCCTGTGAGCTCTGTAGTAACAACCAGATTTATCTTTGCATCTCCAGTGCCTAGCAAGGAGTTGTAGGAATGAATAAATGCATGCTTGAAAGAAAACCAGAATGACAGAGGTTATCACAACACCAAGTGTCCAGGAGTCCTTCCCAGCCTCATCTTCCTGAGGTTTTCTTGAATAGTTGAGAGTTTGGGAATGAAAAGCAGAGGGGAGGACATCAAAGACAAAAGAAGAGAATTAGCAAAGGCACATGATTATAAAGTAACCTGATATAACTCTATGTTTTAGAACTCTGCTGTCTAATAGAGTAACCACTAATCATTCGTGGCTATTGACATTTAAATTAACTAAGATTTAAAATTCAGTTCCTTAGTTATACTAGCCTCATTCAGGTGACCAGTGGCCACACAGAGCTAGTGGCTGCCAAATAGGACAGAACGGGTGCAGCCCATTTCCATCATTACAGAAAGATCTGCTGGACAGTGTGCTTTCAGGGTGAGGTACGAAGGGCAGTACAAGCTGGAAAAGTGGGTGGGGTCGGATCAAAAAGACTTCTTGCAGCATGCTTGGGAGCTCAGACTTGATCCAGAAATTGATGGGGAGCTGTTGAAAGGTTTTTAAAATTATAATAAAATGCATTCAAAAAATCTACCGTTTTAACCTTTTTTAAGTGTAAATTCAGTGGCATTAAATACATTCACATTGTTGTGGAAACATTGCGACTATCCATTTACAGAACATTTCCATCATCACAAAATGAAACTCTGTAGATCACAAAATGAAACTCTGTAGACCTCAAACGATAACTTTCCACTCCCCTCTTCCCCAGCGCCTGGTAACCACTCTTCTACATTCTTTCTCAATGAATTTGACTATTCTATGGACCATATAAAAGGGGAATCATGTAATACTTGTCCTGGCTTATTTCACTTAGCATAGTGCTCCAAGAGTCATTCATGTTGTAGCATGGATCTGATTTTTCTTCCTTTTTAAGGCTGAATAATATATACAACGTATTTTGTTTATCCATTCATCCACTGATGAACATTTGCATTGCTCCCACCTTTTGGATATTGTGATATTGTGGATCAGTGAAGTACAGGGGTGGTGGACATGTACTATACACCTGAACCATCAATATTGCGTCCTTTGGGCCACAGTGATTGGCTCAGAGGCTAACATGTGAGTCAAGATGGACCATATTAGAATCACTTTGGTACGATATTGGAACGCTTGAGAACAGCGTTCTCTCTGCTGAGGTTGCTAAGCAGCTAGAATTTACACCTGGAGCTGTTAGTCACCATCTCGTCACTACAAGGCGAGCCTTCCTGAGAATAAACCAACATTAAACCCATAGGACAGCAGAGTGAGAGTTAAAGATAGATGGACTCCTGTCTTCATCTGAACACCTGGGTCTACTTTCCAAGTTACAAGAACTAATAAATTTTCTCTTTTGCATATGTCAGTTTGAAATTAGTTTCTGACACTAGCAATCAAGAGTACTAAAAAACACAGACTGATATATAAAGATTTGCATTTTTAAAAGATACATTAATGATTCTGGGAAGAGAAGATTTGAGAAGGCAAATCTGGAAGCAGAGATCCAGTTAGGAAGCTATTACAATAGACAGAGACAGGGACGGCTGTGATATCAAGTGGGACAGTGCCAGCAGGGGCAGGGAGAAGGGGATGGGGTCTAATACATATTTAGGAAGTAGGAGGTTCAGAACTGTGTGGCTGATTGGGCTGGTCACTCAAGAAGTAGCAAAATGATCCCATCTTTCTGGCCTGGAGGTCTGGGGTTGGTGATGCCATTGACTAAGATAAGCAATATGTAGGGAGGCGTAGTTTGATGAAAAGATGAACTATTCTGAACACGTTAAGTTTGAGGTGCCTGTGGGATGCCCAAATCGAGATGTTTAGCAGAAATTTGCGTAAATGAGTCAGAAGATCAGATGAAAGATCAGAGCTGGAGATGAGGGTCTGAGAGGTGTTGTCTGGCCTTTAGAGCCATGGGGGTGGATTAGACAACTCCGAGCAAGTTTGCAGAGTAGAAGAGCAGAGACAGATGGGAACCTATGACACTGGTGTTCAACGAAACTGTTTTTTGATGAAAGAAGAGACCACCCAAGAGATAAAGAAGGAACAGGCAGAGAGTTCGGAGGAGGCAGGGAATGTTACAAGGAAGCAGTGTTCAACCCTGTCAAAAGAAATGGTGGGGCCATTCAAGTGAGGCTGGACAGGGCACCTCAGAGGTCTCTAAGCAGGTGCCAGGAGAGAAGCAGTTTTTGTTCATCCTTGCCTTGGGGAGGTAGTGCAGTGCCATGAAGTCAGACTGCACCTCTGCCCTGTAGTACTGGGGAGATGTTCAGCAAGTCTCTCCACCTCTCTGAGTCTCAGTCTCCAAATCTATAAAATTCAGATGGTATCCCATTTATGTAAGATTGTTGTGAGGCTTCACTAAGATATTAATAAAGCTCTAATCCAGAGCTTGACACATCACAGGCATTCAGTGCATCCCAGCCTCTTTCTTTTCCATTCCTTTCATATCAGGGATGTCCAAAGACCACATTTCTGTTCATTCTTTTGAGTTTGAGAAGAGGGAGGGCCACCTTGAAGTGTCTGGGCAGGGGCTAGATCTTAAGTCAGCCTCTTACTCCTATAAAAGTTAAAATTAAGGGCAGCATGAGGGGTCAGTAAGCAGCAAGGAGGCATAGGGGAGACAGAACAGGGGTGTAAGGAATTTTGCTGATTAAGGATTGGAGTCCCGGGGTGGGTGAATGATCTGTGACTCTGAAAGGATGGGCTGAGAAAAGCAGAGACCTGAGGGCTGGGGATGGAGCCAGTGCTGCCAACCAGTGGGCCACCAGTGGCCTGTAGGTATGGACCCCTATTCAAGGTAGAGGGCCATTCAGGAAGGCAGCACCCTGGCAGGTAAATTGTGGAGCTGAAAGGGACTATTTGACCACAATAAGGAGGATTTCAAGGGCAGGAGATTCTCCTTAGCAGGAAGTTTTTCCTATGCTCTTTTCTATTTTCATAGGAGATATAAGCCTGAACAGGTGGACTTGGGACTTGGAGTAATTCACACACACACACACACACACACACACACACACACACGCACGCGCGCACAGTGTGAGTAACCCACATTATCATCCACATATCATGCAGCCTATAGTTGGAGTTACCTTCCTTGTGTGCTCATGGAGGTTCCATTGGAAAAGCCTAGCTCAGTCCTACCTCACAGAAAGGGCAGAAGCAATACAAGTTTACTCAGATTTTGTTAATATTTTTATTCCAATAACCCCTAAATACTATCCTATAAAATGTAAATTATTTTTTCCGTCATCTGTTGCTTATGATAAATATTATAACAACAATAAAGGAATCTTAAAAATGATCTAATTTCACATTTTATGCCAAAATGCAGCCAGGAAGAAAGGTCCAGTGACTGTGGTGTCTGAAAATGTAAATTTTCAATTTGTGAGTGCTGGTGGCCTCAGAAGGACTGACTTAGTTGGTCAGGCTTAAAGAGACTCTTTGCAGAAGGTGGGATAATGGATAAAGTTTTTTTTTTTCTTTTTGAGGATTTGAATTTTAAAAGATGTTATTCAAAGGTTATAGAACATATATTTTTGTTCAATGAGTTGTGTAAATGGGTTCAGTCAATCAATACGATCATTTATATTAAAATAATGTTATTTCATTGGTTTCACACCAGCCCCTGAGAGGTCTGAAGAGTGAGGAATCTTATATTCATGCACCAGAGACACAAACAACTAAGAGAAAGGTGGGAGGGGAAGTGAAGAACAGCCATTCCAGAGAAGGACTGGGGAATGATGGTTATGGTGTCATAGAATCTGCGAGAGACAGCACAAGATGGCTTCCTAGAGTCCTGTGTGCTCTGTGGTACAGCAACCCAGGAATTCAGGGTTCAAAGGCAGCCCCTCAAATGAGCATGTGCTTTGCAGGGTTTTTAAAGTTTTTTGTTACTTTTATTTTTTTGCATGCATGTTGTCTTTTAAGGATCTGGCTGTGATCCTTCTGCATATATCTCAAGGAGAGCTCATAGAGAGCTCAAGAGACCAGGAAGGCTAGAGATCTCCCCACAGTGTCTTGCCTGAAGCAGCTGGATGTTAAGCTCTAACTTTGTCTTTCTTACAGAGTTATACTTGTCTAACCATATGAAAATATCAGGAGGCACAGAATTTTATCACTTTTTTGTTTTGACAACCTAAGAACTGATTGCTGTGACAATTGTGCTCTGAATTAAGTGTTTAATCTGAGTACCAGCAGATGGCGCCATTTGTCATTTATTGACGCTACTACCCACGGATAAAGCATGGGGCTTCTTGCCTCTTTAATTTGTACAGTATTATAAGTAAAGTGTTTTCTCCTGTTTATGATGCATGAGCCAAAATTCTATGAATGTGTAACATTTTCTCTTGTATTTCCTTTTTTATAACATCATTTAAATTCCTTATTAATAATTTAAAAATGTTCTGGATTTTAATCACTTTTCTCATTACTAAAATATCTGATGAAGAGATGTTTGTTCCCCTCCTGAAGGTGAGACAGAGGAAACCATCAACAAGAAAGAAAGAAGAGAATCTCACTTTTAAACCTCGCTCTTCGCCCCTCTCATGTCACCCCATCTTTTCAGTGTAATTGAATAGTATTTATTTAATTAATAAAAATATCTGTCTAGTGCAGGTTTCAGAAATCCAAGGCCACAATAGGCTGCCATTAATAAAACAAGTTTTTTTATATCCAAGTTTAATTATGGTGGTGTGTGTTTGATAGCTTGTTACTGTAAATAAAAGAGATAAAGGCAGCCCTTCACTGGAGTAGCTCGAGAGCTGTGAAATATGTACCTAATTAAAACTATTGGTGTAAGAGGCTAATAAAGTACATGTGCCTACTAGATGTCTTATTCTAATGAATCTCGGCTAATTTGCTTTGACTGATGAATTTCGGTGTTAGTGGTAGGGGCTGAATAATTATGAAATTTATCACAAGATACAAGGACTCATTAAGGATTACTCAGGTTGAGTTAGAGGAATGTTTTCTTTGTCAAGAACACAGGCCTTGACCAACGTAATTATGGCAATGGCAAAGAGTAGCCAGATTCCTATCCAAACCCCAGCGAATGTTCAAGGCCAGAAGGGGCGTACATTTGTGAATGGGGGGTGGGCTTGTGAGGTGGGGAGGGTGGACGGGACACTGTGTGTCAACTCTGCAAGAGACACCTGTGTGGTACTTATGCCTGAATTTTAAATCAAAGCATTTAGCATGCACAGACCTCATGGATGACTCTAATGACAATGACTCACTTCTCACCCTCTTATTGAAAACACTTCCCTACTCTTCATGAAGAAAAATGGACGAGGCTAGCATTTATTTAGCAAGGACACTACTGCAGGAAACCACATTCAACTCCCAATTCTTTTTTTCTGCTCATAAGTTTTGGCTCTCTGAGTCTTCAGACTACAAATTAATCTGATTTCATTAACTCCTGGTGGCAGACTCCAAAACTGGGGCCACGACTGGAGTCCCTTCACATAATCACTGTCACGCAATGCCTTGCAGAATGCCCTGAAGGTAAAAAATATCTGTTCATCTTAAAACAGAAATTTTCATTGTTAGAATGCGTGCTGCTGGCAACGCAGAGGAACAATATCTTCCCAAGACGAACCGGACACTCTGCTCCTCACTGTCCAGGACCCAGAGCTGAAGGGGAGGACACACCTGGACACCTTTCTGAGAACAACTGGACACGGAAGCAGGAGCCAGCAGGCAGGACCCCTCTCCGAGGACAGGAATGAATGAATGAGTGAATTAAGGGCCACTGTGAGCCTGGCTGGTTTCAGTCCCTTCCTCTGGGGACAAGGCAGGGATGGTGGTGGGGGTGGGGGTACAGACAGACAGCAATGCCCCAGCAAGTGACACTTGATGACACCCCAGCTGGAAGTCTTGTCAAACAAATGGAGAGTTATTTACCCCACTACCACCAGAGACGGCTGTTCCCAGGGCTGAAATCAAGGGGGATGCCACAAGGTCTCACCGGGGGGGTTCGTGACCCTGACCTCAGGGCAATTACAGTGAGAGATTTCCCTTCTTGTTCACATATTGGCATTAGTGTGAGCAAAGAACTTTAAACTCTGTGACATCAAACCAGATATAGAGAGATAGAAAAATGTGTGTTCGTATATACACAATGTACACACACACATAAATACGTTTCTAAATGTGATTTACAACTAAAACAACTAGAAATTCAATTCGTAGATGTCTTACCACTAAAGCTTTCAAATCAGTTAACCCTCTGCTTTGTTTTTCTTTCCAAAAATAACTTTGAAACAAACTTTTCCAATTTACTTTCCTTTGAAGAGAAATGTCAGGCACAACATTAAGTGAAAGCTCAGCTTTTATGCCAAAGACCAAAACTACTGGATAACTTGTTGAATTTTACAATTCTTACTATCTTTGTCTTCTAACTCAAAAAGGCACCCCTTATTCAGAAAAGACAATACCTCTGCGATTCGGGACAAGGCAAAGGGCGATGAGGGCTTTGGGGTTTCCCCTTCTCTTACCCCCCCTCCTCCTGACCTTTTTCCCTAAAATAAGTACTACTAATAATAAACACTAAATGCTTACCATGTACCAGGCACGTGCTTTTCCAGTTATACAATTCTCACAACAAACCTAAGAGGTAGGAGCTATGACTATTTCTTTCATTTTGCAGAATAAATTAATTTTGCACTCTAGTTGAGAGAGCAGAGGGACTTTGTCCCACCCAGCCAGTAAGCAGTAGAGTTAGCCTCCACTCTGAGTCCGTCCGACTGTCTGTCTAACCTCTATGCAACACGGTCTTCTGATCAAAATAGGCTCTGCGTTACCTTGAGAATCTTCTAGAGGTTCACCACTGTTTTGACTTTTTTTACCACTTAAAAAGGACTCATAGCTTCAATACAAATTAATGCCAGATCTGTGGGTTCAAATGAAGGCACATAATTAGCATCTGTGTGGAAGGCTTTGCTCAAGGGGTTGTGGGCGGGCAGGAGGCTGGCACCAAACTGAAAACTGAGCCTGGGCATCAACACTGGCGGGCCACTATTTGCCCATTTGTTTTCCTTCTGCCTCAGGTCTGTTGTCTGTATATTGGGGTTGGCTGAATAGTACAGATGTCAAAGGGTTGAGATGCTACATTGAGGGGCCTGCTATAAATCCCCAAACAGATCTATCTGCCTCCTAAAACTCGCCTCTTCCCAAGGCATGATTTATATACACTGCCCTGTCTTTTACGGTTTCCTGAGTTAGTGGTTTCAGACTAAAATTTGTGTGTTATAAGCCTCAGCATGCATGATTTCTTAGGTTTTTAATTAGAAAATGTAGTTTTGACTTAATAAATTATGTGTGAGGTAAATTTATCATAATACAACCTTATTAATCCCCTACAATTAAGAATTTACAGTTCTTCTGCTGAACTTTTTGCTGAATTTCCCATGAGGACACTTGCACAACCGATTGTGAAGAAAGTTTTTAGCCCACAACTAGCAAGCCGATATGGTAGCAGTGAGAATATGATTTAGAAAATCACTTCCTATGTGGAGCCAGACTTCCCATTTTTGCAAACAGTGTCTCGCTGAGGCCTTACAACAACTCTGTGAGATGGGCACTATTATTTCTGTTTTATAGATGAGGAAACTGAGGCTCAGACCTTTATGTAAGCCGACCAAGGTCACGCAGCCACTAAGGGACAGAGCCAAGGTTTGAACCAGGCCATCCAGCTCTAAAATGCATGCTGTAAGCCTCTTTAGATAATAAACACATAAAGCGCTTACCATGCTCCTAGTACCATCCTATGAGAATATATATTTATTACTATCTATTTAGCTCATTTATTCTCACAGCAATGCTAGGAGGAGATAAGGGAGTTGCTATTTATTATTCCCCTTTTATAGATGAGCAAACTGAGGCATAGGAAGATGACACAGCGTACTCACTGTTCCACAGTTGTTAAGGGGTAGAAGTGAGGTGTGTGCCCAGCGGGCTGCAGAGTCCCTGCTCATAGCCCCACCTGACACTGTCTCATTCTCTCCATGTTTCCATCACTCCGCCCCATCCCATGCCCCACTCTGAGAACTTCAGCCACAGAACATTTACACCCCTTCTCTTCTCTAAACCCACCCTGTACTTTCCCACCATGGGCCCTTGGCTACCTCTGTTCTCATGGGCTGTGTGGGTCTCTTGGGTTCTGAAGGCAGACAGGCTTGGGTTTGGCTCTTGTCTGGGCTGGTCCTCAGCTATCTCCATTTGAAAAGTGGGGCAAATTCCCTCTTCATAGTGCTATGTTGGTTTTCTGGTGTGATACACATCAAAAGCTGGTTACGTATTAAGTACTCAGAGAGTGGCAATATTCGTCTGTTCTCATGCTGCTAATAAAGACATACCCGAGAATGGGTAATTTATAAAGGAAAGAGTTTTAATGGACTCACAGTTCCACATGACTGGGGTGGCCTCACAATGATGGTGGAAGATGAAGGAAGACCAAAGGGATGTCTTACATGGCAGCAGGCAAGACAGAGCATGTGCAGGGGAACTCCTCTTTATAAAACCAGCAGATCTTGGCTGAGCGTGGTGGCTGTAATCCCAGCACTTTCGGAGGCTGAGGTGGGTGGATTGCCTGAGGTCAGGAGTTTGAGACCAGCCTGGCCAATATGGCAAAACCCCATTTCTACTAAAAATGCAAAAATTATCTGGGCATGGCGGTGGATGCCTGTAGTCCCAGCTACTCGAGAGGCTGAGGCACAAGAATCACTAGAACTCAGGAAGTGGAGATTGCAGTGAGCCAAGATCGTGCCATTGCACTCCACTCTAGGCGAGAGAATGAGACTCTATCTCAAAAATAAAATAAAATAAAATAAAATAAAATCATCAGATCTTGTAAGACTTATTCACTATCATGAGAACAACAAGGGAAAGACCTGCCCCCATGATTCAATTACCTCCCACTGGGTCCATCCCACGACATGTGGGAATTATGGGACCAATAATTCAAGATGAGATTTGGGTAGGGACACAGCCAAACCATATTACAAGGCTTCCACATTTTTTATTTTCAAAGCCCAGTTCAGGTCTCTTCCTCTGCAAATTCCTTCTGTGGACAGTATAATCTGCCGACCTCTGAGCCCCCCCAGTCCTCTGTGTATATCTCTATTTAGCACTAATCACCACTTGCTTTGTATCATGGTTACTCCTGTGTGTGTCTGTCTCTCCCACTAGAATCTAAGGTTTTTAGGGTCAGAGACCATGTCTTATTCATGTCCGTGTCTCCAGATGCAAGACCAGGACCTTATGCACTCAAGCTCTTAAACATTTTTTGGTGAATTGAATTGAAAAAAGTGTGTTGGAATTGTGGGCTCCATTAATTATGTGCTACACACTCCAGGTAGATCTCTCTCAGGAAGGCTGGGGGTCACTCCCACTCTGGCGTTTAGAAACAGAGCCAGGCCACCTCCTATGTCATCTGTTCCTATTCTCTATTTCCCACTGCTCAAGCCACCAACAATCTTCCTGACTGAAACTTTCTTTTCTCGGTGTGTTTCAATTGCTGCAACATGTCCTGAGAAGTCCCTAGAGTGGGACATGTGAGTTTCGTGAGTGATTGGAATAGCCTTCTGCTATGATCTGAGTGTTTGGGTCTCCCTAAAATTCAAACACTGAAACATAAACCTCAACGTGATGGTATTAGGAGTTGGGGCCTTTGGGGGATGATTAGGTCACGAGGACAGAGCCTTGTGAATGGGATCAGTGCCTTTATAAAAGAGGCTCTAGAGGGTTCCCTTGCTGCTTCTACCACACGAGGACACATCTAGAGCCGGGCCCTCACCAGACACTGAATCTGTAGGTGCACTGATCTTGGACTTCCCAGTCTCCAGAATGGTGAGAAATAAATTCCTGTTGTTTATAAGACACTAGTGTACAGTATTTTGTTACAGCAATTCAAAGAGACTAAGATGCCCTCTGTCATTGATTGGATTGGTGGCAGACGTAGCAGACTTGCTCCTCTCCCAAGTCTCCTTCAAATGAGCTTTCCTGAGGCCAAAAATTCTGACCTGCAATTTTGAATTAAAAGCATTGTTTTCTAAAGTGTTCTAAACAAATAGGGGCATGGGATACGCTGTCAAAGGCTCTATACTTGGTGTTATGCTCACACCCCATGGCATAACTGGTTGGCAGCTTCATAGCAGAGAACAAGGCCCAGAAGGATGGGGACCTGGAGCTAGCATCCTCTGACCTGGGGTCTAGGTGTTGGTGGAGAGTGGGGAGAGGATTTTGTCAGCAAAGATGGCCGGGACATGGAGAAGGCGGATGAAGCTGAGACTCCAAGGCAGGGCATAGGGAATGGAAGACAGAGAAGATGGCTGGTGAGGAAGAACATCCCTGGGAGCCCTCTGCTTCCTTACTGTGCTGAGAGTAAACTTGGCTGAGGCCCCTCCTGGATTTCCAGCTAGTGGCCTGCAAAAGAAGGTGCTTAATTCCCAAGTTGTTCCATTAAGGAGCAAAGAGGGAGAGCGGCAGTATACTCTGGCCATTAAAAGCTCTGACTCTGGGGCCTCACAGACTCAGGTTTTGATTCTGGATCTGCTAGGAACTAGCTTGGTGACTTGGAACAGTCACTTAACTCCTCTGTCTCTCACTTTCCTCATCTATAAAATGGGGACATAAGTAATAATGCCTCAGGAGGTTCCAGGGAGGACTAAACTTGGCTGAGATCTTTTATGGTAAGCACTCAATAAAAAGCAGCTAGTCTTACTAAGGGAGGCAGCTCCCACTACTCTCACAATCTGTGCCTGGGTTCCACTGCAGACAGGACCAGACCAGCTGGAGAGGCAGTGATGGCAGCAGGCAAGCTAAAACTCAGGCCTGCAGAATTCTCCAATGTTAGTCCCAGGAGGATTGGATTCGAAGTGTTAAGTGATTCAGGCTTCCTTTTTAAGAGCAGAAAATAGGCCTAAAAAGATCATATAGCTAACAGAAGGAAATAGGCCTAGGCAGATCTTATGGCTTGACATAGCCATATAGAGATGGCCACATAGCTGAGGAAGTGTCAGAGCTGAGCTTCCAGCCTGGACCTTGCGGCTCACAGCCAGTGGACTGTAAGTCTGAGGCAAGGCCCTGGGAGCAGCAGGGTTTGTGGGCCATTTCCAAGCCCTTAGTAATCATCATCCTTACACCAAAAGCCTCAAAATTCTGTGCCCCATAGAAGGGGGTGACTTTCAGATGGCAGATTGCTTGCAGGTTGGCTCTTTTAGGTAAGGACAATTCCTAGGCACTTTCTCAGTGAACCTGGTCCATTTTTCTTCTTTCCAGTCCTCTTCTCCTTATGGGGATGTTTTCATTGTTTTCTTTTCAGGCTGGGCTTAGCCCTGACCTCTCTGCTCCAGGCTGGTGGGTTTTCCCTTCCCCCAGCCTCCTCTGCCCTCCCTGGTTTCTATCAGGAATAGGCAGTGATTGAAATTATTGATTCAATCAGTTTATCCTCCTGCCGAGATGCATCTTGGCTGGATCACTAATCCCGGGGCCAAGCCTTAGCACAGTCCCCTGGCTTCCCTTGCTCAGCGCCAGGGGCAATTGGAGCTGCAGAACCTCCTGGGGTATCATCAGTGAAGACCGGAGGATTTGACTGGTAATGGGCTCCCGGTTCTCAATCTGGCAGCTGCAACTGAATCCAGGGAAATAGAGACACGTCCAGCTTCTCTGAAAGCCCACCAGCTTGGTCCATTGCAAACGAGGCTGACTTTCAAGTTCCTAGTTACAGTTTCCACTCACTGTTACAAGAAATCTCTCTGAGGGTATTCCTTCCTGTAGCATGGAATAATTTGGAATCACGAGAATGAAGACATGGCTGTTTCTCAAGCGATAATAAAAGCATCATCGTGGGGGCAATTTTGGCAGCCACGTTACTGGACTTACTATAAATGCCTTCCTATTTTACTAGGTCTCCTCAGTTTCCTTGCCCGCCCTCATTTATTTTACAGGGATTCTGTGTAGCTGAAGTAATGTGCATGAAGATTGCGTAACATTCTGTGGAAGGATACAATATTGTAGAAATAATTTAATTGATGACCTGTAATGAAAAGAGCGCTGGGTAAGTAGCCTGGGTTGCAGTTTCTCTCTATATTTTTACATTGCCAGGGATAGTGCTGTTGACATGAATAGGCCAGTATTGATTTCATTTAAAATTTTCAACATCTGAATGATGTGAGCAGTGATCTGTGGGAAGATACTGTGGAGTTGTCGGCATAGCCCCTGCTAACAAAATACCATTTAAAAAGGATTTTTCTATTAGCATTCACAAAGAGAAGGGAGAATAAAAAGGGTTATGAGAATGTTAAAATTTTCACTGACCGAAGAAATATGAAGTCACCATCTTCATTTTACTCTTAATTAATTGAGTTATTGGACCTTATATAAGCCTCTGTTAAATTCCTGAAAGAAAGCAGGCTGGGGCCTTGAGGTGGTTGTATAGAATACTTTGTTTTCTAAAGGGAGTGACTTCAATCACCCCATGAGAAAGTCCCTGACGGCAGTCAGACTCCCCCAAGAAATGGATTTCAAATGCGGCAGCAACTCCTTAATGCTGCCCTGCTAATGAGTTCCAATTCAGTGGTTATGAGTTACCATCATTTAACAACAGTAGCACAAATTAGATTTTCAAACTTTCAGAGATGCAGTTTCTCAGGACGCCTGAGTCTACCAGTCAGATCATAGAAGGTTGAGGGGAGACAGATGCTGGGCAGGTGGCTCAAAGAGTGATTTTTAAAAGGCAACCCTGTGGTAAACTGGGGACACTGATTGGGTTCCATTTCTGGGTAGTGGGGGTTTGAGGTTCTCAGTTTGCCCAAGAGATAGGTTTGTTGTGAAAGTATGGACCAAGGCAGAGGTTGCAGTGACCCAAGATTGCGCCACTGCACTCCAGCCTGGAGACAGAGCAAGACTCCGTCTCAAAAAAAAAAAAAAAAAAAAAAAAAAAGCAAAGTATGGACCAAGTGGAAGTCAGCAGCTCCTGTCTTTATCCTTTTGTTGGCCTGGAGGTTAAGGAGAGGTGGAAGGACAAGGCTGGCTGTGAGCAGCCATCTAAGTCCCTGGAGTGGCAAACAGCCACCTCTTGAGCATCTTCTGCCTTCCTGCCTTTCTAATGAAGAGCTTCAACTCAGGTATGGCAAAGACATTTGAAGGGAAAACTCAGGGAAGGAGCTTTCCAGAATCACTGGTAACGAGTGTGATAGAAGAGCTATCTGAATGCAGTGTTGCCCTAGCTATGGATTCTTCCAGAAAGCTGTCCTCAGTTGGGCTGCTTTGGGCTGTAGGACTCTCCTGCCTGCCTTGCCAAGCAGAGGGGGATCTTCAACCTTGAATGAGGAGGCCCATGAAGGAGACCTGGACCAGTGCACACCAGGAGATGAAAGGGGCCTTGCTGGTTGTTATCCTGAGGGGAATGCACTAACCCTGGTTTCAGTTCTGGCAGCAACACAGGGGAAAAGGCACAGGAGGGATGAAGATGAAAAGGAAGGCACAGCATGGATGCTAGTCTTCATCACCAGAACAACTGGAAGTCATGAAAATGTCTTAAACCCACAGAGACACATCATTCTAAAATACACCCCTATGTGTCTGATAAAAGCAGTGCCAATATTTTTACTGACATTCTAAGAAAATAACTTAGATTGATATGTATGAATGATATATAGAAAAACTATATATCATTTTTGTGGAACTCAATACATCTATTGTCATTTTGAATAGAAAAAACAATTTGAAAACTTAAGAAAAAAAACCACATTGGTTAGCCAGGTGCAGTGGCTCACGTGTGTAATTTCAGCACTTTGGGATGCTGAGGTGGGTGGATCACCTGAGGTCAGGAGTTCGAGAGCACTTTGATCAACATGGTGAAACTCCATCTCTACTAAAATACAAAAATTAGCTGGGTGTGGTGGTGCATGCCTGTAATCTCAGCTACGTGGGAGGCTGAGGCAGGAGAATTGCTGGAACCCAGGAGGCGGAGGTTGCAGTGAGCCGAGATGGCACCACTGCACTCCAGCCTGGTAACAACAGCGAAACTCCATCTCAAAAAAAAAAAAAAAACAAGCAAAACCAAAAAATGACATTGGGTTCAAATCACTGAAAAAGACTTCCAGAGAGCCTGCTCTAATGCTGACAGGTGCTGGCCAGGCATGTGCCTGGGGTACTTCTGTCAGACTGTTGTCTGTCCTAGTTTTGATTGTCCTCCCATCTGAGTCACAGAATGGGCAACAAAGCAAAAACTCCACCATAAGTGCCTCCTCGGGAAGTTTTCCTCCAAACCTGCATGGCAAGCTCACATCTGGAATGAACCCACCCTATCTAATCGTGGCTTACCACCTGTGCTCAAGAGTCACCTCCCACAACCTGCCACTGAGCCTGACGGTCCCACAGTCAGGGGCACCTTGGCTCTGGAAAGTCCCCTGAGAGAGCCAGTAGGTCATGATTTAATGCTGGGGTAACCGTGGGATGATATTGTATGATATTATGTTCAGGGACCCAGGAATCCTGAAATCCTTTCTGATGAGCCACTGTCACTCTGAGGAGGGAGGGAAAATAAGGGGGAACAAGAAATGAATGGACATTACACTTTATTATTAGCCAGAGTTTTAGCCTTCAATCCCAATGCAGAGAAATCTGGAATGCTGGGCTGGACTGCATGGAAGGTGGACCCCCTCTGATGTGTCTCTCTCTGGGTAGCCTTAGATGGCAGCAGGGCTCGAATGTTTGCTCTCTTTTCTTTCTCCGCACCCACGCACCTGTTTTGGAGTTTACTGTTAGGATGCTAGAAAAGGCTGATGCACTGTACAGCAGACAAGAACAAGGAACCAGAGAGACAGAGCAAGTTTGCTCGCAGTGCCTAGCAGGGATCTGGCTCACCTTGTCCTGTGGGAAGCCCAGTGGGAAGTAGGGAGGACATTTAAGGAGAGGAAGAAGTTGAGGAAAAGGGAAAGCGTAGCTGCCTCACATGTACGCCACACCTTGCCACAGCGCTGAAGAGAGCAAGATTTCACCGAAATGACTGCATTTTCAGCCCCTTGAAACCAGAAGAATGAGATCCCGTATCCTATATCTGACTAACCAACCTGATACCCCTGTCCTTGAATCCACATGTTGTCCCATAGTCCAGTTTCCACGTGAGGCACGAACAGTTTATCAATGTGTCCTAAGGGTGGGACACTATATTTAAGGTGATTTGGGGTGTTCCATGGACACAGTTATTAAATTATATTGCTTTGTTTAGTAAGAAAGTTATTCCATTTAAAGCACTTTCAATCCTTCATATTAATTCTAGGGAACTATCTCGGTTGGTGTTATGTGTCTTTAACACTTTCAAAATAATTTAGTTTCTTTTTCTTTAACAGAGGATAGGCCTCATCCTCAGAGCTCTCAAGCAGCTGCAGTATGTAGCAATAATTTAAAAACATGTTTTTATTTTTAAATAAATTTCATTAATTTAAGTGAAACAGATAATTGTCCTCTTATGTTAATAATAATAGCCAAAAGCTATGTATACTTACCAGGGGCCAGGAACTATTTTAAGTGTTTAATGTATATTAACCCCGTTAGTCCTCAACACAACCCTATAAGATAGGTCTATTATTATTCCTATTTTACAGATGCAGAAGCTGTCACTAATTTTCAAAATCTCTATATTTGAAAAATATTTTTTGAAAATTTCCGTATTATAAATATAACACATATTTTATTAGAGAAAAGCACTAAATATAGTTAATGAAAAAGAAGGACCAACATTAACATCTTGGTCTATAAGCTTTCTAAGCTTTTTTATATATACAGGTTGAATATCCCTTATTTGCAACACTTGGAACCAGAAGTGTTTCAGATTTCCAATTTTTTTGGATTTTGGAATATTTTCATTATAGCTACCTATTGGTTCAGCATCCCAAATTTGAAAATCCAAACTCCAAAATACTCTCATGGGCATTTCCTTTGAGCATCATGCTGGCACTCAAAAAGTTTTGGATTTTGGAGCATTTCAGATTTTGGATTTTCAAATTTAAAATGCTCAACATACACATATATACATATATGTGCAAATATTTTATTTTTAAAAATGAAAATGAGATCATATTAAATATATGGGGTTATTTTTGGTTTTGTTTGCTTTAAGGAGACAGCGTCTCATTCTGTTGCTCAGGCTGGAGTGCAGTGGCTCAATCTCAGCTCAGTGCAGCCTCAACCTCCTGAGCTCAAGCAATCCTCTTGCCTCAGCCTCTCGAGTAGCTGAGACTACAGGTGCTCACCACCACACCCGGCTAATTTTTTTTATTTTCGGTAAAGACAAGGTCTCACTCTGTTGCTCAGGTTGGTCTTAAACTCCTGGGTTCAAGCGATTCTCCCACCTCGGCCTCCCAAAGTGCTGGGATGACATGTGTTTGCCACCACACTCAGCCAAACATAGGATTTTGAAACTTCCTATTTCATTTAAATCTACTCTACTTTCCCTTACCTTAGTCCACGTCTCTTTCTAAGAGGCAAGCTTGCTTGTTTCTGATTGGGAAACATTGAAGTTTCAATGGCAGACTCTAGCTTCCCTCGTTCTGAAGATTGTAAAGGAAGGGTCTTATGACAGCTGTCAAGAGCCATTAGTGTAACAAGATATCAGTCCAAAGTCACGGGGAAAACTCTTTTTTCTATAGGGAGTTTGATCCCTTTGTATATTTGGGGACTCATCAAAGGGGAGTTTTGAGATAGTCTTGTTTTCCACATAAAACTCAGAAAATTGCTTGATTTAAATGCAACTTCTGTCTCCTCTTTTCACTTGTCATTTCTAAAACATTTTAAAAAAGTGTTAAAACTAATGGAGTAACAAACTGCCATGCAGTAATAATATTTTAGGTAAATGAAAATGCATCCTGGTAGAGAAACAAAGACATAGTTACCGTCAATGGAAATGGAAGAGAGGGGTAGTAGATATTGCTTCTGGTCTCAATCAATCTGATCTTATCTAATTTAACCAATTAAGCAATTTTGAATTTTGTAATTGTTCTAATGGGGAACCAGTGGAGACATTATGTTATTCTAGGCATGTTTTGTTATGATAACACGGGCCTTTAAAGATTTTTTTATGTCTTTTATTTTGAAAGTTTTTCACGTATTTGAAGTCTTGCCTGGTGGCCAAACCCTAGTGTTCTGTGACTCTGTGGAAACGGGCTCACCTCCTGCTCCTGGTATCCCACTCCCTCTGGCTTTAATTAATACCATACAATAAAACTCCTACTCTCCAGCCAAACCACCATCGGCTGTAATCTTGTCAGTTCTTATAAGCCAAAGAGAAACACACGCTTTTTCTTGTTATTGTTTAATCATCTGCATCAGCTATTTAATTTCCAGAGGAACCTCATCTTGCTGTTTTGTGTTCCCCTTTCCTCCTTTCTGTTTATTTATTTGCTTTTTATGTTTTTTCCAAAGAAAACCATAGGTAACAAGTTTTGTGAATTTAATCCTGATGGTTTTAATGGCAGATGCCTTAGTTCCTGGCTATCTGCTCTTTCTAAATTACAGCACAATAAGGATGAAGAATTTAAAAAGCTAACCTAGCATAAGAGAGAGGGGCTTTAATTTTAACTAGAGCAACAGCTGAGAACCAACACGTTGTCAACCATTCTCAGTCATATGTAGCAGGTTGCATTGCTTCAAAGTATTAGGGTGGGCTGGGCCCGGTGGCTCACACCTGTAATTCCAGCACTTTGGTAGGCTGAGGTGGGAGGATCACTTGAAGCCAGGAGTTGGAGGCCAACATGGGCAACGTAGCAAGACCCTGTCACTAAAAAAACATTTTTAAAAATTAACCAGGCATGGTAGTGTTCACCTGTAGTTCCAACTACTTGGGAGGCTGAGGGAGAAGGATTGTGTGAGCCCAGAAATTCAAGGTTGCAGTGAGCTGCGATCACGCCGCTGCACTCCAGCCTGGGTGACAGAGTGAGATCCCAACTAAAAAAAAAAAAAAAAAAAAAAAAAAAAAGGATCAGGATTGTATTGTAATGCTGTCGTTGTTCTCGAAGTGTGCAAAAAATTGCAAGTCACAGACTACTAAGTTTGGCGACAGCCTCTGTTTAAGGACTGAAGCAAGCATACTTACATACAAATACCTCTACTCATGGACCACATTTGTACCTACCTGCCCCGCTCCCTTTCTTACAATGGCTCAGAACACCCTTGTCCTTGTAGAATACTCAACATGTGTACAAATCATCCCCATCACCATCACCATACCCATCACCTAAGTCCTGTTCATTTCACTGACACCACCAGCAGCATCCTCCAAATACAAAGCTTATGTCCTGTCTATGTTACTGATATTGCAATCGTGTGTCATTTCTTAGTGCCCTGCAAACATTTTTGATACTTTAGTGTTTGGGTTTGGTTTCTTTCTATCTTTCTTTTCATCTTACTAAATACAAATTCTATGTACTGTGATAAAGGAATGGAAAGGAACCATGTACTTCTCTCCAGTGTACTTCTCTGGAGCTGGTAGAAACAAACTTGCTGTTGAAAATCTTTAACTCTAAATTCCCTGGCTTTCCTGTGAAAGGAATTTCACCTCTAATGCAGCATTAATGGGGTTTTGCATTGAATTGCCTTTTGGGGTTTGATTTGCCTTTTAGAGATGCTGGTGTTTGACTGCATGTTCAAACACAGCATGTATTCTTATGAGCGATGTGAGATTCAAATAAACACAACGAGTGTGTTCATTTTGATGACCTCCCCATCACACATTCAAATAAACACAAATGTTCTCAAATGTATAAAAGCAGCTGTGTTTATGTCAGCGTGCAAAGCACCAGATATATACATTCAGATTCACTCATCTATCTGGAACCATGTACCTCCGCTCATCGTTAAAATTTAGTGGAAAATCATGCATGGGGCATGTGTAATGTGCAATTTTCAACCATACACACATCTCTAAACAAATTTTCTTCAAGCATGTTACTGACATTTGTTCTAATTGGGGATGAAGCCTGGAGAAACTTTGAAGTTTTTGAAAACAAAACAAAGCATAATGCAAGTTGCTACCAGAGGGCATAGCGTGTCTAAAGTATTCTAGCAGCACCAGTAAGAGTCACCTTCCTGATATTCAGAACAATTTTCTTTGCCTTTCTTTTCTTTTTTTCTTCTTCCCTTCCCTTTCCTTTCCTTTCCTGTCTTGCTGCCTTCTTTCTTTTGTTTAAGCAAAACTAAGAAAAGTTCTTCCTTCCCCCTCCACTTTTCCTCCTTGTCTTTCTTCTTTTGTTCCTTCCTAGCAAAGTCATGCAACATGCCAGCTCAACAGGTAGGCTTTTTTTTTTTTTTCTTGTTTGCTTTAAATATCATAAATGTGAGACATGACAAATCTTTTTTTCAGAACCTCAGCTGGAACAGCTCAAGCATTAATGCCGGGTTAAGCTGCACTTTCTGCGTAAGAACCAACTTTGGCTTTGTATGTCAGACTGAAACAACACTTCCATCTTGCATTGCTTCAAGTATAAGTACAGTTTGCAGGTCTCCAGGAAAATCCCCAGGCTCCACTTTGCTGCCAAATAGTCCTAAAAAGAATAAAAGTAACATCTAAGTTGATTGAGATCTACCTGTGAGTCAGGGACTATTCTAAACATGTTGAATGTTTTATCTCATTTAATTCTCAACCACCCTCTGAGAGGGGTACTCTTGCTATCCTCATGTTACACACGAGGAAGTACAAAGAGGTACTTTCCTCAAGGTCACAGCACCAGTAGGTGATGGGGCCTAATGGACATGCAAGTTTCAGACCTTTTGGTTTTTTAAAGAATCTATAAATCTAAATATTCACAAATGTTATCCCGATTTTTAAATGTTAGCAAAAAATTTAAACTTTTAA
Source organism: Macaca nemestrina (assembly GCF_043159975.1). Taxonomy (NCBI): domain Eukaryota; kingdom Metazoa; phylum Chordata; class Mammalia; order Primates; family Cercopithecidae; genus Macaca; species Macaca nemestrina. The sequence goes on along the minus strand of NC_092125.1, from coordinate 146,343,125 downwards.
GAAACCCTGTCTGCTAAACAAAACACATTTAGTGCCTGGATTAAATTCCTGGGTTGCCAGTTTGCCTCCTCTGATTTAGGGGATACTGTCTCCAATTTTCAGTGTTACAAAAACCTACTATTAAGAACTAGTTTGATGAGTAAAAAGAAAGAATTTGGAGGCAGATAACTCATATTCACATACGAACTCTATCAATTCCTAATTAAATGACCTTGAACAAGTAACTTCTATTCTCTGAGTTTTAGTTTCCTCATCTGCAAAACAAAGATAATTCCTGCCTTAGGAGAGGTATTATAGGATTCAAGCAGTTCTCACAGTTCTTACGTAATATTTCCATTAAAGCATTTTGTAAACTCTGAGCTTGATACAGTTAGAAACTATGGTTGTGATTATCATCTCCCTACATCTGAGTATGAATGGAAAGACATGCACGTTTACGGAATGTGAGGCATTGGGCCAGCACGTTGACCTGCAAAGTTCACCAACAGTGGCTTTAACCCTTTTATAGATGAGGATTCTGTGACTCAGAGAGATTAAGGACATTTCCAAAGGGTGCAAAACTAGTAAGAAGTGAAGCTGAAATTCACAGAGGTTTGTTTAATTCCAAAACCCATGGGTCTCTCTACCCCAACTTCTTGACAGCACCTAATATATTAAGCTTCTATCAGTCATTACAATTTTAGTGGGAACCAGTTTATAAGACTTGTCAAAAGATCAGCATAGGATCCTGCTAGAATAAAGCTTGAGGTCAGTAACTAGGGATGAGGAAAGGAAGACGCACACAATCCGGGGAACAGAGGCAAGCACAGAGCTGGACTGCTGTGGACATTCCTTCATGCTGGGCTTGCGGATGTTAGATGCCTAGAAAGAGAAAGGAGAGAGTCCCGGCATTCCCCTCCCTTTCCTCTTGAGAGCAAGTCACCTGGCGGTGGGGCGGCCACGCTGTGTCCTGCCTGCTGCTGTGCGGTCATTTGCTCTGGAGAGGTCTGTGCTGCAGAGATCATGTTGGGAGGTCAGTCCAGTTGTGCCATTTGCTATTATAAAGCTTACTTGGGGCTGGGCATGGTGGCTCACACCTATTATCCCAGCACTTTGGAAGGCCGAGGTGGGCGGATTGCCTGAGCTCCGGAGTTTTAGACCAGTCTAGGCAACATGGCAGAACCCCGTCTCTACTAAAAATACAATTAGCCAGGTGTGGTGGTGCGGGCCTGTAATCCCAGCTACTCAGGAGACTGAGGCAGGAGAATCACTCGAACTTGGGAGGAGGAGGTTTCAGTGAACCAAGATTGTGCCACTGCACTCCAGCCTGGGTGACAGAGCAAGACCCTGTTTCCCCCAACCAAAAAAAAGCTTACTGGGCCCCAGATAAAAGTCATTTTTGCATATACTTGCTTCTTCAGTCTGGGGGTGATCCTTGGGTCCCTCCTGCTTTATCCCTTTGGGTTATATCTTAGTTGGATCGGCACTTAGGCAAGAAGAGAGGTGCTGTCTCATGGTCCCCTTAGATCCCAGCACGAGCTTGAGGGGGTGAACTTCAGGGTCTCCTGCGTAGTCCACTTTCCAGGCCATCTTTAAATGAGTGTAAAATTTCCCCTTTATTTGAGGAATTTTCGAACTAAAAATGTTTCCATTTCTTGAGTACAAGCCCAGGGGTCTATGGCAACCTGGGAAAAATGATCTGGCTCTTTGTAAATGTCTTTTGGCTGTAGTGAGTCTCCTTTAGGGTAGGACCTTTACAATGTGGGGGATCTTTTTATGGAGTTCAGTGACCTGTGGGGGAGGGGCGGCTTCTTTTCAGCTAATTTATGTTAAAGCTGTAGTTCTAATTCTCTTTCAGTCATTAAAGAGGAAAGAAATTTAACATGGCGGGTGTAACAAATATCCAGCCCCATGGAATTGTAGAATGGATGGTTTCCCCAGCGGATTCAACAGTGGTAATGATAACAATAATCAATACAAATTAGGGACATGCTTCTGTTTTAATGCACTTAGTAACCAGATCTCTTGTCCTCAAATAAGTCTAAAGGAGAACTGTGTTCTCCTAACTAACCAGAGTGCTATTGTGAAGGAGGTGTATATGTGTGTGCATACGCTCGTGTGTGTGTGTGTGTGTGTGTTCCTTTTTCTCCTAGGGATTCTATAGCTTCCTTCATTCTTCACCTCTCTCATATTACAGAAAGAAGGTAATTTTTCCTGGCCATTTACTAAAGCTCATTAAAGACTGGAGAGAACAAACAATGCTACTCCTCAGAGACTACCATTCAAAGTCACTCTACAATTCTCTGTTCTAATACTTGAGACAAATTAATTATTCCTTAGTGAAAAGTGTATAATTCCTATTCTTCATTTTTGGGGGGTGGGGAATAATAATGGGAAGTTTATATCTGAGTGAAAAGCTGTCTGTGCTGAAGGGAAATGAGAAAAAATGTGTGTTCCGAGCAGAGTAAAAGCAATTATTCTAATAATAATTCTAAGAATATTAATGTCTTTTTAAAGTAGATTGCCTTCAAATAAACACAGAGGTTGAAGCAATGGGAGGCTGGTTTATTTATTAATCATTCCAAATGTGCATTCTTCTAAATGAACAACTGCACGATCAACTTTGCTGGCACATATTAAATTTAGTTAAACAGCAACTTGCAAATGTCTCAAAACTTTTGTAACCAGAGACTAATTTGTTTAACACTTTAAAATGTTATATTGATGTAAAGTCCCACATATTAAACTTCAAAGGGAAAAGCTCTTGAGAGTTCCTCATTTTTAAGACTACATGCTGGAAATGAGATGGAGACAAGGCTCATTCTGCATTCTCTTGTTTTGTTTTGTTTTTAAATACGAGGCAGTCTCTGGGCCCTGGCCCTCATCCTCGGCACTGTGTTTGGTCATCTGCAGAACAGCAAGCATCTAACTGTGGGGACTGTAAGGCGATGGTTTAGAAAGGTCTAGTGTTTCCCTTTCATCTCTATTAATTAATCCTGGCTCCGTTTGCCCAGAGTACGTTGCTGTTGACATCACCTTTTCCTTACACTTTAAAGAGTCCCGAGAGAGACCGGCTGCAGAACAAAACTGGACAAAGAGTACATTTGGTAACCATTTTATTTCTCAATTACCAACCTAAACGTATGGAAAAGATTTGCTCGCTATCCGATTTACACAACAATTATGCTTCAAAAGTTTAGAAATAAATAACTTTTTTCTTGGACTCATTAGTTCGTCTACCAATTGTAATTGGTGTCAACTAACGAGTTTGCTCCATGGCTTGCCCTTAATTACTGATAAAAGCTAAATTGCAACTCTAGCCAATCAGAAACTAGTTTATTCATGAGAGTATAGTATTCTTTTAAAAGCTCTGTTTGTCCTAATAAGTGGTTTTGTGTTTGGCTGAAACCTTCCATAAGCCCCCTTAACATAAGCAAAGGACTCTTAATAACTATATACAGTGAAGGAATATCATTACTGCCCCCATTCAAACAGATGAAACAAAGGGAACGTTTTATACATTTCAAATGTACACATCATGAATTTAGCAGACCCTGAAATCTCATCCATCTGGTGGGAAATAGATATTAGTACCCATAAGACTGATACAGAGAATTTGTTTCCTCTCCCAGTGTCTGTTTCTTTCAAGGTCTCCCTAGCCTTCTGAAACAGGCGGTAAGGAACAAGAGAAACCCAATAGAGGCATGAGGCATGTTAAATCCTAATGGTATAAACAAGACTTAACCGAGGCCAAAATCCCACATTAAAAATAATAGGCATTCTGGAAACAAGAGTGTTAAGAGATAGCATGTGGTGGAATCATGCCGCCAGGGAGGCCTTGCTACTGGGAGAGCCTAATTGCAGAAACATCATCCTGAGGACAGCCCTCTTTGTTGTCATTGTTGTTGTTTTCAGAAAACAAAATAAACCTCTTCAGTATTATCAGAAATTCTGAAGATTGGTTCTTTATAATAATTAAGATGCTTTTGGCTGCAATGATCAGAAAACTCAGTTAAAAGTGTCTAGACTGTAATCCCAGCACTTTGGGAAGCCGAGGTGGGCGGATCACCTTAGATTAGGAGTTCAAGACCAGCCTGGCCAACATGGTGAAACCCCCATCTCTACTAAAAATACAAAAATTAAGCAGGCGTGGTGACACCTGCCTGTAATCCTAGCTACTCGGGACCCTGAGGCAGGAGAATCCCTTGAATTTGGGAGGCGGAAGTTGCAGCGAGCCGAGATTGCGCCACTGCACTCCAGCCTGGGCGACAGAGTGAGATCTAGTCTTCAAAAATAAATTAAAATAAAAAATAAAAGTGGCTAGAACAATAGGGGTGTTTATTTCCTCAGTAACGAGAAGTTAGAAATCCCAAGTTTCCAGTTGGATTAATTCAGGCCCCCATCAACATTATTAAAGACATAGGTTCTTACTATCTTTTTACTCCCTTTGTCTCATGGCCTTGGTGACTCCCTTCAGGGTCACCAGATAACAGGAGTTCCAGGCATGTGGTCCTCACGTAACACCATCAAAAGGTATAAGAGATGGGACCATTTCTTTCCCCACTTTTCTGGTTTGTTTGGATAAAGAGCAAGGACACCTTTCCTGGAAATATTGGCAGCTGACCTTTCACATCTTACTGGTCAAAAGGAAGTCACATGCCTACTCCTAAACCAATCACTGGCAAGGAGTGCTCCAGTCTTGGACCAATCATGATTCACCTCTGTAGTCTGTGAAGCGTTTTAGGTTCTGGTAAACCACTTGGCACCTTGGTAACTGAACAAAACCAAGCTTCCACTAGAGAGGAGAAAGGGGATGGTTGTGAATGATTTACTGGAAAGATAAACAACAATGCCTGTCACACACTTGAGATTGCTATTCCAAGTAACCTATCTCGGTGATCTCCAGTCAAAAGTGAAGGGTCAATGTTAAGTATGAAGTCAGAAGACAAAGTTGAGCATGAGGCTCAGTCTTTTGTGGCTCTCATACCTGTTCTCTTGACCAATCACCATTCAATAAAGGGAATCATGTGCTGGAATTGGAAGGAGTTGTAGCCAGCAATTGATGAGGTGGGAAGAGTGCAACCTGGGGCCCAGGGTAGGCTCTGCCACTAGCTTGCTAGGTGATTGCTACTGAATCCTGGACCTCTGCACTTCCCTGACTTCATTGTGAAATGAAGGGGTTGGGTCAGAGAAACCTTAATGTCTCTTCTCACCTTGGAATCTGATAGATTTTCCACTTTTCTCACTGCCATCTGGTAGTCTCCTTTGTCTCCTTACTCTGCAGCTGATACAAACAGCATGCCAAAATTCTCTTCTTGCCTTTAGCTGTTTCTTTATCCTTTAACTCTTTCTTCTTAGACTAGATTTTAAAAGCCCAGAGGACATGACCCCTCTGTGTTTTGCAGTATCTTGTGTTCATTGAACTATCATTGATTGAGGGCCTACTCGGTGCTGTACACTGTGTGAAGGGCTTTGCTCAGACAAAGTGGGCCCTCTGTCATTATTTCCTTATTCATTTTGCTCCAGCAGCTTTTGGTGTCTTCAGATTTTCTTACAAGAGGCAACGTAGCATTCCTAAGGTGCAGGTAATACGTGTGTAGCTTATTATTATTATGAGGATGAGGCCAGGCCCAGTCTCACAGGATCACATTTGCTGTGAATAAGACAGTACTCCCTGCTTCCCAGAGCCACCCACTCATTTCATCAGCACAGTTTCCATATCTGGCAGCAGAGTTAGAGGAAGTAAGAGAGACTAGTTCCCATAACCTGTCTTAGTCTTTGAGACAAATGACAATGTAATACTAACTTTAAGGAACTTGTCAAGGCAAGTAAGGGTGATTTTACCAGAGAACAGAGAAGTAGACACTAAGAGATCCAAATTTTAAGGTAAACATGGAGAATTCTCTTGGATGCTTTTTAAAAAATAATCTCTAGCATCATTTTTAAAACACTTGGTCAGTAATAACTTTGTAGCTTTCATGCATGCGACCAAAAAGTAAACACGTTTTTACTCTTCCAAGCTGACAAGCAGGTGGCTCTAGAATTTTAGAGGGGAAAAAAAAAAAATCCATGCTGTTGATTCCTTTCTTTTTTTTTTTTCACTTGACAGCATCTTTATTATAGTTTTAGAAGTATTTGGTGTGTTGAATTTCTTGAAGATGGGAGTGATTATTTTGCAATTAATAGTATACAAATGCCTGACAAGCAGTTCATCACCAGATCAATGGCAACACAGAAAAGAGCACCAGATCACTTTACTACATGTGCCCAATGTAGTACCAGCCCTAACTGTGATGAGGCCTGGAATTTTTATTTCACAATAAAAAGTATTGTGGCAGACAATACTTTTGTAACTGTGGTTAGGCTGTTTATTATCTAACCATCATCCCTGCCCCCACTTCTCTGCTAATCAATTCCTGATTTTTTTCAAGGCAGAGATTAGTTCATTCAAGAGAAGGTGTTTTTCTCCTTAGCTGGCCCAGGGATTTAATCAGGATTGGCGTAGGGCTGAGCATATGATCTTGTTCTAGCCAATGAGACATAAAGGGGAAAGGAAGTCCAATGGGTACTTCCCTTCCAAATAAAGCCCCTCTCCCAAATCAATGACCTATTTTCAATCATCACCTTAGCCTCTTAGCAGCATTTGCAGATTTGACCAGTGTTCTTCTTACAACATTTTCTTCATGTGTCCTCTGGTTTTCCTCCAACTTTGTTACCTCCTCTTTTTCAAGTACTGGACTTGCTCGTCCTCCTCTTGATGACCTTTAAAGTTGGGTAGCCCAGGGCTCAATCATTGGCCTTTTATAGTCTTATTCATGGTTGTTATACCTTTTATATATTAACAATTTCCAGATTTATTTCTGTAGCACAGATCTCTCCCATGAGCTCCAGACCTACATATCTAATTGGTTTCTCAACTTCACTACATGGATGTTAAATGGGGATCTCAATCTTATTATGCTTAGGACCAAAACAGAATCTTGATTTAGCCCATAATCCTTTCCCGGGCCTCCCATTCAGAAAAGGACAGCTCTCATTCATCTGCTTATCCCAGAAAATGAAGTCATCCTTGATTTTGTTCTTTCCCTTTAGTTCCCCACAAAGGGCACTGACATGTGCTCTTAACATTACCTTCAAAGTATATTTGGTATCTTACACCTCCCACCACTTCCACCATTTGTCCTGGTCCACATCAACTTCATCTCTCACGTGGAATGCTGTAGTCATCTCTTTATTAGTTTTTCACTTCCACTTTTGCTTCCTGTGTCAGAATTAATTTCAACTCTCTGCAAAAAATTTAAAAAGTTTTAAGAAAGATATGTTTATTTCTCCCTCATATGTTTGGAAGCAACTATTGCAGTGTTGGTTTGACAACTTCATAGTATTGCCAGGGACTTGCCTTTCATCAGTGCCTCCATCTTTCATCTGTCTGCTCCATCATCTTAGTACAAGGTTTCATCCTAGTACAAACTTCCATCCTCAAGGCCATCTCATGGTGAAGCTTTAGTGATTAGGTCCACATTTCAGGCCCAAAGAAGGAAGAAACAGAAGAGAAGAAGAGAGTTGAATGAGCTCTCTTTAAACACATTCCTAGAAGTCCTATCCACACTTTCTCTTACATAGAATTTATTGGCCGAAATGTAGTCACATGGTCTATTGAGCTGCAAGGGAAGTTTAGGAAATGCAGTCCTTTATTCCAGGTGCCAATATATGCAGTTTAAATTAGGGTTCTATTTCTAAGGAAAAACGAATCCTGTGGTAAGCTTGTAGTAATTTCTGCCACATATTCATCTAATCAATTCTTCCCCAAGGGCCAGTTAACTTTTTAAAAAATTAAATCAGATTATGGCACAACCCCACTTAACACCATCCAATGGCTTCCCAATATGCTCAGATTAAAATCTAAAGGCTCTGTTTCTCTCTTCAGTATCTTCTGTTACACTGTGTCCCTCTCACTCCATTCTAGCAGCATGAGCTAACACTAAGCACGCCATACTGATTTCAACCCGAGAGCCTTTGCATTTGCTGTTTTTGTGGCCTCAATGCATTTCTGTCAAATCTTGGCACAATTTAGCATCTCACTTCATTCAGGTACAGCCTTGCCCTGTTCCTGATTTTACTTTTTAAAACAATGACTGTAGAGCTATTATCACAATTCTGTGGAGCCTAGAAAAATCTTACTTTTGGAGTATCTGCCCAAATCATATCAAACATATCCCACAATAATATAATTTGACAGTGCCTATATAAGAAGCAAAATATATTGCAATTGTCAAGTTAATCCACTACCATTTGTAGACATTTAGTTGGATATTTACTAACTTCCATTTCAGAGTTTTGCTTTTGTATTCTTGAGCTTATATAAGCACACAGCATTGTGCCATGGGGCATACTGGGTACAACTTCCCTTGACTATAAATTTAACACCAACTAACACACTGAAATTGTTCTGGCTATAGAAACTTCCTTGGTTTTAGATCTTAATGAAAGATTATTAATAAGTGTCTCATAGCTTATGTTACTTCTACTATGACAATCCAATGATGGAACAATGGTTTAGAGCAATGGTCTCAATCTTGGCACTTTTAACATTTGGGCAGAGAAGGTTGGGTGCAGTGGCTCACACCTGAATCCCAGCACTTTGGGAAGCTGAGGCGGGTGGATCACCTGAGGTTAGGAGTTCGAGACCAGCCTGGCCAACATGGTGAAATCTTGTCTCAACTAAAAATATAAAGTAATTAGCTGGGCGTGGTGGTGGGCACCTGTAATTCCAGCTACTCAGGAGGCTGAGGCAGGAGAATTGCTTGAACCCTGGAAGTGAAGGCTGCAGTGAGGCGAGATCATGCCACTGCACTCCAGCCTGGGTAACAGAGTGAGACTCCATCTCAAAAAGCAAAAAAAAATTGGGGCAGAATAATTCCTTGTCGTGGGGGGCTTTCTTGTGCCTTGCAGGATGTTTAGCAGCATCCCTGGCCTCTACCCACTGGTGATAGCAGCAACTCAGTGTGTTTCCCCAGTGTAACAAGCAAAAGTGTCTCCACACATTGCCAAATGTCCATTGGGGGGCAAAAACCATCCCCAGTTGAGAACCACAGGTTTAGAAGCTAAAGTTGCACAGACTAATTTATTAGCATGTAGGAGTGGACTGTGGAAGGTTTCTTCAATCTATTAAGCTTTGCCAAATTCCAAGTTTTGCACCTCAGCTTTGACCCTATTCTTGGACAATCCTTAACATTTATGATTTGAGTTTCCTCAGTGTTAAAATGGAGGCAATGGCAATGATGCCTATTGTATTAGGTAGTTATTGTGATTAAATGAATTGCTCTATGGAAAAAACCTAGCTTAGTGTCTGGTATTCCTTGGAAGGTTCAATATTTGTTATTTCTCCCTTCTGAGTTAAAATAGAAATATCTGAGTGAAAAACAATATTGTGGCTATTTCTGACATAAACTCAGAATGTGAGAAGAGGAATTCTGTGGGGTGAGAGATGGGGGAGGTGCCTGCCCAGCTTCTCAGAAACAGAAGGGAAGGTATAGCTGCCATGAAACATGGACACACTAAAGATTATCAAAGGCGCATGAACTCAATTGTAAATTGTGAAATAGAAACCATGGTTCTATCTGCCCCAGATATTCAAAATATATCCAAAATCTGATCATTTCTTACTTTCCCTTCTGCTATCACTGTGGTTCCAGTCACCATCATCTCTTGCTCAATTTCTGCAAGAACCTCCTCATGGTGATCTTTCTGCTTCTTCCTGACTGCTTTGTTGTTTGTTCTCACCCAGCAGCCAGGATGAAGTGTAAATCAGATCATATCTCTTTTCTGCTCAGAATCCTCCAATAACATCCAGGTAAAAGCCCAAGCCCCACATCTGTCCCAATCTAAACTCTGATCTCATCTACTACACCCTGGGCAATCTGGTCTCCTACCTGCTTCTAAAACATACCAAACACATCTTCCTTAGGGCATTTGCAATGTTGGTGCTTCTATCTGGAATTCTCTTTCCATTAGGAGCATGGCTCCTTTACTTCCTTATGTCTCTTGGCAAATATTGTCTTGTCATTGAAGCCTCTCCTGACTCACCTACACAAAATTGTGCTCCACCATCAAGAGCCTTTCCACTTGGCCCCACCAATCCCTATCATTCTTACCCCACTTCCTTTTCTTCCTAGCATGTTCCACCTTCTAACATACAATAATTTATAAATGCCATAAGGGAAGGGGCTTTGTTTTCTTTGCTGCTGTATCTCTACCACCTTGAACATTGGTTGGCACATAGTGGGTGCTCAATAAATGTTTTTTGAATGTATGAATGAACTGAGGATAGCACAATTTTAATTGAGGTAAAAATAACAAAGAAAACCAGGAGTCCACTTGTGTATGTCAACTGACACAAATCCTACAATACCCTGAACCTGCCAGACTGGTTTTCCCATGGCCCTCCTGAACATGTGTATAACAACTCTGAAATGTGTAACATATTCCCCCACCTCCTTTGCCCCTGCAAATAGTCATGGACACTTATAATCCTAAGAGATAGGAAATATGGTGCTTATGATAAGGTGACAAGTAAGAAATTAATGAGTCTTATTCTGGCTGGTCTATATAGGTCTAAACCACCCAAGTATGGGGTGTGTAGGGAGCCAGTTGGATTCTTGGGTCTAGAATTTGCTCAGATGGCCCCATGTGCTGCAGATATCTGTTTCTCATACTTACTATGGAGTCTCATGTGACCTAAAACTCCTATTTTTTTGATAACCTGCTTTGGATGTGATTGTCTGATGGGCTCTCTGCTCCTCCTCATACCTGATTCTAGCATTCACCCTCTGACCACATACAATTTGGCTGACATTCATCACTTTAAAAAAAAAGTCCACTATCTATTTTCCTGTAGAGAATGACCTCTTTCACTCTATAGATTCTGGGAGGGAGGAGACTTCCAGGGTTTGTTTCAACTGTAGATGCCCTAAGAGGGTTGCTCTTCTTCTTAAGGGTCAGGTACATGACAGAGTGCCCAGTAGGAGGCTCTTTTTAGGGATTCTGCAACTTGACTAGGTGGCCCAGGGAAGAACAGTAACAGTTGAAGGTCATTTGTCTAGGCAACACCATACTAACCACCCCATTTCTGCTAGGAGACCACTGTTGAAATTCCTACTTCATAATTTTTATTGCACCTCTGGTTCTTGCTTTTTCTCAGACTGGTCCTCAGGCCTCGTGTTAATTTTAAGAACCCCTCGTGTATGAGTTAGTTATTGGTATTTCTTGCTTATAACCCAGATCCTAACTGGTACACACCCTAATGATAGTGAGGACACTCCAGCTTTTTGTCCTAGGCTCTGCTAGAGAGGGAGATTGGACAAAAGTGAGCAAATGGAAGAAGTCATAGTAGAGAGAAATAGGTGTCAACAAAATATCTCATTTGGCTTTTTCTCACAGCATTTCTTAGCTTTCTACTGCTGCATAACAAATGATCATAAATGCAGTGATTTAAAACAACACCCATTTGTTATCTCAGAGCCTCTGTAGGCTGGTGTTCATGTATGGTGCAGATGGGTTCTCTGTTCAGGGTCTCACCAGGCTGAAATCCAGGTGTCAGCTTGGATTGCCATCTCATCTGAGGCTTATGTTCTCATTCCAAGATCACTGGTTGTTGGCAGGATGCATGTCCTTACGGCAGTAGGACTGAGGTCTCCAATTCCTTGCCAGCTTTTGGCCAGGGACTGCTCTCAGTTCCTAGAGGCTGCATGCAGGTCCTTGCTTGCTGTGTGGCCTCCCCATAGAGCCTCTCACATATGGCAGTCTGCCCCTTGCAGGACAACAGGAGAGCATCTTCTGCAGCTCTGAATCTCCTTCATGCCTTCTATTTCTAGACCCTCTCGCACAAGGGCTCACCTGATTAAAGCAGGCCCACCCACACTCAAGGAGAAGGTGTTATGAAGGGCACACACACCCGAGGAGGGGAATCTTGGGGGTATATCTTAGAATTTTGACTACTACAGCATTCCTGTGAGAATGCCATTTGGAGAAGTCTATTACTTAGCCCCAGATTATCATTATGTATTCAAAGAAAGTAAATCTAGGACAGTTGGCTACAGTGGCTAACATCCATGGACAGAGCTTTTGCCTATATGGCCATTCCTGGGGCTTGCTGGAGAGCAATGTATTTGGGTGCCAGTGTGGGGGTTTATTAGTGTTTCTAGAACAAGTGATGACACTGTTAAGTAGACTCTTGCCTTTCGTTTGTTTGGTCAAGGACAAATTTATTTGTGTGTTTTTGGTATTTGTTTCTTTAAATTACACAGCCTTTAGAAGCTGTCTTCTGATTGGAAGAATCACACAACAGTCTCCTCTAGACACAAAGTATCGCTCTCCAGTAATGGGGATATAGCCAGGGTCACTGCCATCCCACACCCATCAGGGAAAGGGGTCATTCTCCATCAGCCATTTGGTAAAATTAAAACAGTAATTATAACACAACAGTGTCATAGGATCCATGACACCTGCTTTAAAAATAAATCTCCTGGCTTTGTCTTTCCCTTTATTTTTCAATAAATGCTCCAGTATTATTGCCACTGCATTAATCTAGCAGCAGGAAACCATTATCCTATGACAACAGTCTCTCCCATTAACATTATCTTTTAATTTTAAGATTGTTTAGATGACTGCTAGAAGCTACTAAATTAAGATAAAATGAAAAACGAATTATTTTCTTTAAGCCAAGTGTTCAGTCAAGTTACCCGCCTCCAATCTTGACTGCTCTGGCAAAAGAGACACCATTATTTTTGCATCAGATTACTAAATACTATTGGGTATAAGAAAACATTTCTAGAAATCTAGACATGTTTTCAATGTCATCTAGGAAATAACCATTACATTTTAAATTATTATTTATATTGCTTGCTATATTACATAGTATATATTAAGAGTTGAAAATACTGGTTATTTTTCTAGAAAGCAATTGTTGTAGTAAATAAAACAATAATGAAATCACAATGATGAAAACTCAGTAAGGAAATAAAAGGAACATTTGTCTACTAGAGTTTACCCTGAGAAATAATTGAATTTGGAGAAACCCAGCAAAAATGAGACAGGAGGAAAATAAACCTAAAACTAAAAGAGAGTTGTGATTGGTGGTGATTGTTATTTAACGTTCTGGCAAATGAACTTTAAAGTGACAGTTATATCACATTAAATGGTATCTGTACCTTTTATATCAAACATATTATAAACTTTTTCCCAAATAATAACGAACTTGCCTACTATCCATTAATTCAAAAAATTCTCTTTTATTCTATCAGCTGTATTACAACACCTGAAGAGACCTTTTAAAATCTTTCAGTATTTGTTCTGCTCCACCTCCATCTGTTCCAATGATCTTAGGGCTTTCTTTCCAAAAGGCAGACGCTGGTATAACTACAAATGAAGACTGTATCTAAATCATTATTAGCATAGTGACGTTATGCATTCAGTAGTTGAGATCTGTGATTCCTCCCTCTCAGGAGTAAACCACACAGACGAAAATTAATAGAAACTGAGTGACTGTCTTAATAGAAATCATACTAGAAAAAAGAGAAATGCTTAAATTGTGAATTCCCCCATATTGTTAATGGAGTTCAAGTAGGCCATCAATATATGTCCTATTTACTGATAGGTGCAAAATAGGTGGTGGGAGATCAATCAAAACCCCCTTCCATAAATTACCATGACTTCTAGAAATTATCAAAACTTCACTGGAGTGTCATGTGTAGTCTTCCCAGCAATGAGTTATAGTCAATAATTCATTCCCTGACTGAGCTGATAACAGGCAGATATTCTAATAATGTGCTAGGATTTACTACTGGACACAAGCAGTAAGTAGGAATTTCAATGAAATGTTAAATGTTATCTCAGTGGAGAAAAGCAATAAAAAGAGGACAGAGACAGGCATCTGGGGACAATGCTTGGGTGTTTTAATGCTGTAATTAGAACAAACATGTATGAAGGTAGTGTTGTTTAAGTTTTCATTCTTTTTTGAGGCAAATTGTTTCCAGAGTATTGTTCTGTAATGACTTCTCCTGGCCTTATTGTCAGAGAGTATAGCAGATGGCATTGAAAAAAAATGCTGAGAAGAAAGTCTATTTTATTCTTCAGTTATTTCTCCAAATTTGAAAATGGCTTCTCTTGAATGTTTTCCTTTTAAACGAAACTTCCGAAAAAATTATTATCTTAGACTAAAGGTCTTAAATATATTTTCAGTGATTTCTTATCACAGAGAAATTGACAAATTTGCTTTCTCTGTCAGAATGTTTTGAAGCTAGAAAAGAAGTGGTGATTCATCAAAAACAATTTTATTATGAAATTTGATTTATGTTGAGAAATATAAATGATGACGTTATAATGTGTAACCTCTGTGTGGAGGGAACACATTTTAGTCAATTGAGTTATTCAATTTTATTATTTAAAAAAATCCATATCTGGTTGTTCTTTTTATTCTAAAAAATTTATGGTGCTGTACAGAGTAGAAATGTGTGCTTTCCAAGTCCAAGGACAGCTATGGATTGTACTTCCCTCATTCCAACAGAGTCATTCATTACAGTTGGATGAATAAATATTTTCATATTTTCATCAACTTTTTTTTGGTGAACAAATAGAAACCAATATTGTACTTTAAAATACATCTTACTACAAATCCATACAGAGAAAAAGCTTAATTACATCAATACTAGAATTAGAACTGACACTAACAAAGGAAGTTATGGTTTCGGGCCCTTGAAATTTCTGAATTAGTAGCCTTTCTTTTACCAAGAAGAGTTAGTGGGAACATAAGGGAGAATGAATTACATCTTAATGCCTTAGTTTCTCTATCACTAAGTGCTCATTTCCATCATCTTGGAGAGAAACAGTAATTAATTTTAAACAGAATTGCTGTTTTCCACTGGATTTATAATTTTAATATATATTCTTAGTAATAACCACCTCACATATATACAAGTGGCCCAGTCATCTATACACCCTCTTTTGTAACTATTACTAAATTAAATCTATCCATGCAAAGACTTAACTTGACTTTAATAAGCAGTGCCTATTGACCCACTAGACCGTTTAAAAGACCTTAATGAACATATAATACACTCACACATATAGTCTGATAGCTTATTTGTAATGATAGATGCAGAATATCACTGTGCTTGAATATTGTTGACAGAATTCAGGCTTAGAAATAGGTAGTATGAGTAAGCCAAACAATTTTTTCTATGGTATCATTGCCGTGAAACAGATTCATATATCAAGATTTGCTGGGCTGAGCATGATGGCTCACACCTGTCATTCCAGCACTTTGAGAGGCTGAGGTGGGAGGATCCCTAGCAGCCAGGAGTTCAAGACTGGCCTGGGCAACCAGTGAGACCCCTGTCTCTACAAAAAAAATTAGCTGGGCGTGGTGGTATGCACCTGTAGTTCCAGCTACTGGGGTAGGGGTGAGGGGGGTGAGGAGGTAGGAGGATAGCTTGAGCTCAAAGTTTGAGGCTGCAGTGAGCTTTTAGCCTGGGTGACCCATCCAAGACCTTATCTCAAAAAAAAAAAAAAAAATTGCTGATCATTCTGAGGCAAATTGGGGGACTTGTAATATTCTGTTGCTGTGCTAATAAACTTTTATGAAGACAATGAGTAATTTCATGACGCTATTTTAAAGTAGCCTTGCTACATCAGGCAAAAGACTGGGTCACAGAGGTGTTTCCTTCTTTCCTATTATCGTTTTCACCTTTCCATCAACTCTAGGAGTTTCAAATACCTTAAATAGAATAATTAAAATCAAAATATACATCTTAAATTATATTTGCAATCACATCGTCAATGCTGTTTCCTTTTCCTCAGTGATCTGTTATTTTCTTGCCATAAAATCAACTTCTTCACTATGCCTGTTTATTATCTTAAAAAGAGTAGTTAGGGTAGAACTTCCTAAGTACTGATTAATGTAATTTGGTGGGATACTTACCAAACGTAGTTATCTGGATTGCTTTAACAAAAAACAAACAACAGTATTCTAATAAGGCAACTATCAGAAACACTTATCACATGAAACATTTAGGGAGATATTTATAAATAATTTTGAGAAAGATGAAAAAGGCAGTCAGTAAATTCAAAGTATTATTAAATATTATCAATATTTTAAAGCCAAGATATGGCTCCGTGAAATATATAGGCTTTTCGAAATGTTGAGTTCTACGTAAATTCTTCTTCTTATTATTATTTTGCAACAGAGCCTTACTCCCATTGCCCAGGTTAGGGTGCTGTGGCACAATCATGGCTCACTGCAGCCTCAACTTCCAGGGCTCAGGTGATCCTCCCACCTCAGCATCCCCAGCAGCTGGGACTACATGTACCTGTCACCACACCCAGCTAAATTTTTGTATTTTTAGTAGAGGTGGAGTTTTGCCATGATGCCCAGGATGGTCTTGAACTCAAGGGATTCACCTGCCTCGGTCCCCAAAGTGCAGGGATTACAGGCATGGGCCACTGTGCCTGTAAACTCCTATTCTTAAATGAAGCAGCAGGTCCCTGACTCTACTTACTATACCATACACCCCACTGCTCAGCTGACAATGACACCACAGAAAACTGGCCCAGGACCTAACCTGCTCTTCCTTGGGTTTTGTCTGTTGGTAACTACTGTTCCCTTTTCTCTCCACACCTTTTACACTCTGGAATTGTTGTCCTAGACTCAAGCTTTTTGTATTCACGTTGGAGGAAACTTTCAATATCAAGGGATCTCTGTGAGGGCAGCAATAAAGTTGAGCAGATTTTTAAAAATTTTCCTTCCTAAAAAGACATTCTTCAAAAACAGTTTTGCATTGATTTTAAAAGGACAGAATATTTGTTCCTGAGAAAGAGCTGGGGCATGTTGTCTTGGAGGTCATCTTAGCATCAAATAGTCTAGACCTTCTCCAGACATTAAAGGCTGCACAGGTCTGTGTAGAACCTCTGGCTGTCCATGGGAGATTCTTAGAGAACTGTCACTTGGAGAAAAGAATGATTATGATTGAAGGACATAAACAAGAAAGGAAGCTATGAACAAATAATCCTGGGGCAAGTGGAGAAAATGACAGCTTGATCTAGGAGCAGTATGGTTCCCACATTTAATTAGGATTCAAGAAAGAAACAATTTACGTTTATCTTTCTTTTCCAAAGCTCCCTACTCTTATATCTCACTGCAGATGAGTAGGATGAATGATGAATGTGTGATAGCAGCAGAGGTTGCTTCAACTGTGGGGCACGATATAACATTATTTTGAGTTAGGCAATTTTACTTTATACCAGGAATATTACTTTATGCACTGTTTTAAATATTTGTTTGAAGAATACTCGAATACAGAATTTCTTTACCCATAATGAATTTGTGTGTGTTTACACAGTTTTTGTGTTTCGCATCAGTGGAAATAAAAGATTGACATTGCTACCCACTCAACCAGGCACTTTCAGACCACAAATCAGGATGAGAAAGGACTGCTAAACGCAAAGAATGCAGAAATAAAGACTACCCATAGGTGGCGCTGTGGTTAAAGTACACCTGAATTTTGATTACAGTGACTGTATTTACTCCCCACCTCTCAGAAGAGAGACTGTTAGCCATTATCGCTTTTGTATTTCTATAAACACACATCAGCAAATAAAGCTCTCTGGTAATACACTCCCATCCACTCCAATCTACCAGGACATGTTTAAAGACCTCACTCCGCACAGAATTAGAGCTGAAGCACTAAAACCACCTTCTAAAATGTAGGCCTTGTAGCCTACAGCTCTGTTATTCAAAGTTTTATCCATCTCACTCTCCTTCCTTCCACAAAAACTACCGGGATCCTTTGGATAATCACTCAGTGATAGCCGAACATGTGTCTGGTTAAATTTCTAACATTCCCTTCAGGAATTAAGATTTCGTTTTAGTGCATATTCTTCAGGAAAAATACTGAAAAGTACCATAATTCATTATACATCTATGCATATGTGTCCTATCTAAGAAAATCACTTTAAAAAAGAAAAAATAAAGACCATTTGGTTTAATTCTCTCATTCGTGGATGAGAAAATTAAGGCCCAGAGAAGGAAATTTACTTGCACATGACAAATCATAACTTAATTGTAGTCCACTAAGATCTAGTGTCATCTCGCTTTATTATAAATTATTTAAAAAGTGAAAATGAACAAGGGGATTCAAATGTATTATTTGTTTATGGGGTTCCTCTCCTCATCTGGTTTAATTGAGTTTTCTTGACTAACCTTCACGCAGCATTACATCTTTTCTAAGTTGGTCCTCTTTAATCATGCCCACCTGCAGCTGTTTTCTGTGTAGGACATGTTAATTACTATTATAGTTTTAATGACTTTTTTTTTAAAAAAAGTTTTTTATATGTGCACAAGGTGAATTGATTGTAACAGTGCAATTTTAAATACAAATCAATAAAATTAATTCATTTAGTTTTAAGACGCTAGAATTAAAAAATGACTATTTGAATTGATATTTAAAATGCCCTCTACCTGATTGTATGAGCAATAATTATTCTTTCTTATGTAGCCTTATTAATTTTGATGGTTTGAAAGACAGAAATCCCCCAAATAGATACTATAGATGTTCAACATCTGCATTGTCTCGCCTGATTCTCCTTCAGGTTCCTTTCCTCAATCTAGCAGTAATATGAAAACTTGCCCCACAAGGCTGGTTTTACTTAATGATACTTAGCAGAAGGGCTTTGCACTTTCATGATAATTTCCACCACAAAAATCTCTCTGGAACTTACTAACAATAATCAGGCCTAATATTAGCCTCAGTTTGGAGATTTATTAAACTTATTTGGCAGAGTAGATAAAGTCGAACGCCTAGGTATGCAAGCATCTAGGCTGTGCTTCGGCCTTGGAAAAACTCAGGCCAGCACCCTAAAAGCATTCCTCAAAACTTGATTATACTAGAAGTGACATTTCTTACTCTCTAGAGGCTGTGAGATTGCAAATCTCGCAATTACTTCCATTGCTTTTGGGGGCTGTGAGAATTTCCGCCTCTCATCCTCCACAGTGAGGAGGGTAGTCGGGCAAGGTTTTCTCCCTGAAGTTTTCGTCAACTTTGAAAATAAGGACTGTGCTCCCTACATCACCAGCAATTGACAAGGATCCAAGAAATGCCTGCTAGGCACTTTCACACTCGGGTAAATGGGGGATGAGGGAGGCTAAGTAGGCAGTATTTAGCTAGCAACTATTATTTCCTTTATGTTTCTACCTTGTTAACTAAGCTTCCACTACGGTTCATAAATCTCCAATATCGTGAATTAAAGAAACAACAACAAAAATCCTCTTCTGTGTGCGTGTGCGTGAGGGGATACAAGTTCACTGCCCTAAGATGCAGGACTTATCTTCCCAAACAGGAAGAGACCCATTTCTGAGAAAGATGGTAAGTTTCCTAAGGGTCTCCTCTCAGATCGAGGGGATGGCAGTCCCCGAGGAGCGAGCGGGCGCGGGTCCTCAGGGTCCCCGTGCGCAGAGAAGGCAGGTGAGGCCCCCCCGCCCCACCGGGTCTCGGCTCCGGATCCCGGGTCGCGAAGGTAAGCCCAAGCGGGTCCCCGGCGCCAGGCGCCAAGCGGGTCACTTCTCCCCACCTGATTCGGGCCCTTCCCTTCTCCTCTGTCGGCCCGCTCCGCCGCCTCACTCTCTCCCCCGCCCCCCGAGTCTCGTTTCAGTCATCCCTTTGTCCTTCCCCGGATTGGCAGGTTTTATTATTCCGCCTGAACAATCCGGCCGCCCAGTGGCTGAGGGTCGCTGACGTCGGAGGCAGAGCCGGGGAGTAGTTGGGATTTTGCTCTGTCAGTAACACATGTGTAAGAGCCGCGGAGGGAGCGAGCGAGCCGGCTAGAGGCCAGCGCCGCCGCCGCCGCCGCCGCCTCCTCCGCCTCCGCCTCCGCGCCGGGCAGCAGCAGCCCCGGCAACAGTCCCGGCAGCGGCGTAGGCTCCAGCGCGTCGGGCCCGGCCGGCCGCAGCTCCCGACTCCTGGGCGCGCCTGCCTGCCGGCCTCCGCACCGTCCGCCGCCGCTCCCCGGGTTTCTGTGTCTGCGGCTGCTCCCGGGCGGAGGTGCAGGGAGCTCAGTCGAGCCGCCGCTGCCAGCCCGGAGCGAGCGAGCGAGCGAGCTAGCGAGCGCGCGGGAGGGAGGAAGGCGGCGGCGGAGGAGGAGGAGCGGGAGGAGCGCGAGGAGCGCGGGCGGGGGCGGGGGCCGCCGGGCGGGGGAATATACAAAGTGAAGCCACATTGCCAAACTTGCAGCAGCGATTGCAGCAGTTGCTGCCGCTGCACCGCGCCTGAAGCCGCGTCGCGCGGGCCGAGGGCTCCTGCAGCTGCTCGCGCGCAGCCGGAGGCGGAGGAGAAGGACGAAGACTGAGACTGACACTTCTGCTCCCGGCCGCCTGCCACTTACGCGGGGGCCCCCCAACCCGCCCCAGAGCAACGCGATTTTAAAAAAAAAGCCGCCCTTAGCCCCCTCCTCCCCTTTCCTGCTTCTGCGAGAACTCCCTCCCTCCCTCCAGCTCCGCCAGCCCAGGCGCCCCTTCCCTGGAAGCCGAGCGGCTTCGTTCGCATTTCACCGCCGCCGCCTCTTGCAATATTGCAATATAGGGGAAAAGCAGGTAAGGGGGCGGCTGGGGGAGCCGCGGGCCGGGAGGTGGGAGAGAGAGGGAGGGGGCCGATTCGGGCCAGGGCTGTTTTCTTTGGCTTCCTTCCCCTTACCGTCCCAAATTGCAAGTAAACAATACGTCGCCTTAGATAAAGCGCGAGTCTGAAACTACCGAGGCCGGCCTGCGAGCTAGCGCGGAGGGCAGCCCCGGGCCGCCAGCTTTGTAGCGGTTCCTGCTTACAAAAGGGCTCTTCTTGGAAACGGGGCTGGTGGGGACCGTAGAGGGGGTGGGATATTTCTAGTTCATGAGGGAAAGGGCAAGGGGTGCTTAGATGAGGTTTTAAGTATGAGAAGTAGTGTGTTTGGGGGGGTGGGGGTGGGGATAGTCACGATACCCCCCCTCTAGTAAACACTAATTTTGAAACAGTGGCAGGAAGGGTCTAAGTGAGCAGGATTCGGTATTGCTAGTTCTTTTTAAAACCTCTTGGTTTATAAGTCTTTTGTTACAATCCAGGAGAAATACGGTGAATCACCTAATTAAAATCAAGACATGAATTAAGCATCCATTTTTGTACTACAAATTGCCAGCGTTACGTTTGTCCCTCCCTTGGTCTCCATTAAAAAACACCA
Source organism: Macaca nemestrina (assembly GCF_043159975.1). Lineage (NCBI taxonomy): Eukaryota > Metazoa > Chordata > Mammalia > Primates > Cercopithecidae > Macaca > Macaca nemestrina. The sequence goes on along the minus strand of NC_092125.1, from coordinate 146,321,891 downwards.
GAGACGTTGTTAAAGGGGGGCAGATTTTGCCTCTAGCTGCCAGTTCTGCTTTCTATTTCACTGACTATCCCAGGACCTAAATTGCTTGGCTATGTAATTACTAGAGTATAAGCCTATTTAACTTAAAAGCTTTCTTCTTTTTTTTTTTTTTTCCAACTCTAAATGAAACTTGATGAGGGCTCGTCCTTAGTTATCAGGGGAGTCAGTTTCTGGTCAGTCCTCTTGATTCATCTCTTTTAGATTTAATCAGCATTAAGGTATTGCTTGTCCTTAAGAGCTTTAGCTAATGGGGTTACTGGATGCTTTTCTCAGTGTAATGTTTCCTTTTCAAAAAAAAAAAATACATATATATTTACCTCTCACTAAAGATGGGGGCGGGGAAGAGCTTGGAATCTCCTCCCTCTCTCCTTTTAAAAAGGAATTCGGAGCGATTAAAACGTTGGGGGAAACAGTTTAAAGACCTAGGGCAGGAAATGCAGATTCATTTGGGTTAGGGCTGAAATTGTAACAAAAAGCAATTCCTCGAGTAAATGCATCAGATAAATCAATTTACATAAAGGTATGATGCATTCGGATAAATGCAATGCTAATGGGTTTTAGAGTGGTCCTGTTTCCAAAGTCTCAGGGTTTTGTTACAGCTTAATTGGTGCAGTTCTTATTCTGGTTTATTGTGCGGTCACTGGACACACGTTCCGGGACTCTTTCGGAGGAAATGTGTTTAAAATCGGCCTATTTAAGGAACCCGAGTCCCTGTTTCGTTCGTTCCTTCCTCGTTTTTTTGCAGCAGCCAAGTTGGGCCGGGGACAGGCAAAGTTCGCCTTCTTCTGAGGTATCAGCTGAATGTCTTGAGCAGATAGCCGGGAGCCTCAGGGGGAGCCCACACTCTCAGCTTACAGAGGACAAAGACAAAACAGGCTGCTTAATTGGCAGTAAATAACTTGATCTTTTTATAGAATAAGTGACTAGAGGAACACTAGGACTTTATTGGACTCGGAATTGAAGGCAACAAATTAATCGGTTTAGGCTAAGCTTTATAAATTGATTCCTATATTATATCCCAGTTGCATCTCTTGTGGCATTCATTAGAGTGGGGAATTCTTTTTTAAAGCAGTTTTTGGTGACAGCAGAACGGGCTCGAATTTAACTTGTGCATCCCTTAATGCTGCCTTCTCGCACGTTATCTGTAACGCCGCCCCCCCCCCCCTTTGGAGGAACAAAGCTTTAGCATTTAAATTGCTGATCAAGGGCAGATTAGTGAGACCAAAGTGGAGAGTGTTTGTATAGGAAGTTAACAGGCATCCTAAAGTTCAATGATCTATTATTCTTGCCTGTGTCCTGAAAACCCAGAGAAAACACTCATTGATCTTCAAAATGAAATGAGATTTGGAACAATAATGGGAGATGGCGGTCACCACAATGGCATGTGAAAGGTGCTGCTTAAAATACGAAAAACCAGTTTCGCAACTTTACACACTGCACCCCCTCTGCCGTCACCTTGCCTTCCCTCCCACCACCACGCTCTCCATCTTCCGTCTGCCGGTCCCTCCCTCCTTCCCTTTCGGAAAACCGAACTATTTCCAACTTGTGAACTCCTGCTGCACTTCCCAGGGCAGAGCCCGGGAGGGAACGAGGCTCCGGCGGGGCCGTCGCCTCCCTACTCCCCTCGACTCTGTCCCGGGGCCCGGCGGGGGCTGGGGAGGGGCCGGGCACGGCGGTGGGTGGGTTTGACCCTCATTTGCTGCAGGCGGGCGGCGGAGGAGGGGGGCAGTGGGCGGAGGCGGGGGCTGGGAGGAGGCGCCGCGAGGGGTGGAGCGCGCGGCGGAGCCTGCTCTCGGAGTTTTGACAGTACCGGAGCTGAAATTGTCAGCGGCGGCAAGCGCAGGAAAGTTGAGAGGAGCTCGTGGCCCCAGAACAAAGCTTGAGAAAAGTAAACAGGCGGCTGCTGCCGGCGAGCCTCCCTCCTTCGCTCTCCCCCTCAGCCTCCTTCCCGCCCTTGCCCTGCTGTTTCCTTCCAGCAGCTCCGGGGGGAGGAGGGGAATGGGCTTGCTCTCTCTCCGGCGATTACTAACTTTTGCATCGCCCCTGTTTTGTCTTTCTCTCCCTGTCCCCTTCCCGCCCTCTGCAGACCATGGTGAATCCGGGCAGCAGCTCGCAGCCGCCCCCGGTGACGGCCGGCTCCCTCTCCTGGAAGCGGTGCGCAGGCTGCGGGGGCAAGATTGCGGACCGCTTTCTGCTCTATGCCATGGACAGCTACTGGCACAGCCGGTGCCTCAAGTGTTCCTGCTGCCAGGCGCAGCTGGGCGACATCGGCACGTCCTGTTACACCAAAAGCGGCATGATCCTTTGCAGAAATGACTACATTAGGTAAGACTTCGCTGCCTTTCCTGGGGATGGGCGAGCAGAGCAATGGCAAGGCCAAAGGTTAACAGGGTTGTGAGGAAAGGAGCAGGCACCTATGGCAATACATTGCAGCCTTCACCTCAAAAATCTTTTAGTTGGCGGAATTTAAAGGGTTCAGGAAGCATGTTGTTAAGTCTTCCAATATCTGATGGCAAATTAATGGCAAATGCCATACTAAGTAAAGACCATCTGGTGGGACTGGGTCATTAGATGCACAAAGGTTGAGCACCCTCTGGTCGCAGAGTTTAAGTGGTCAGCCTCTACTGGACTACAGGCTAAAAGCAAACATCTCAAGTGGTAGTTAAGGTGCGTTCTTAAAACAAGGTGGGAACTCACAGAGGAACTCGGAGACAAAGGTTGACTTAAAAATACAAGTGTAGTTAGTGAGAAATGATTTGTCTGTAGTGATGGCTTATTACGATATTTACATGAGCATTTTTAAACTTTCTTGAGTGGAAAGCTGTGATTCATTCTTTGTGCTCCTTGAGAAAAATGCTAATTATCCATCAGTTTAAAGACTTGTAATTCTTCTTATAGAGAAAAAAAGCCCCAAGAAATAAAATCTAGTGATAATGTTTCTCTTCATACTGTTACTCGGAGGCTTGCAATAATTCAGTTAGTGTGTGGTTTGCGATGTAGAATTTGCAGTTTTTTTCAGTTGAAGTATGTTCAGGTTTTGGGTTTTTTGTTGTCGTTTGTATCACTGCCCTTGATCCTCAAAAGAGATTTAGAAAAAGAGGCTATAGAATTATACTAATCTTGCATTTTAAAGCAATGTATAGGAACATTCATATGTCCATGTAAGCAGTCTTTTCCAACAAGTTGCAGTGCAATTAATGGAAAGAATTCAGGAGGTCAGGTGCCTATAGGATCTTTTCAGGTGAACTCAAGCTACTTAAACTCATTAATTTGAAAGGAGGCATTTGAAGGATTACACATTTAATTTGAGTAAATGGTTTGATAGACTGATGCACATGAATGCTTCTAGGAGGTGTTCTGTTTCAACATCCAGTAATTAAAAAAAAAAAAAAAAACCCACACGCACACAGTTGATACTAGAAAACCGCACACTTTTAAGAAGAATTTCATCCTTTGTAAATCTGTCCTAAACCTTTGTCTTTGAAGTGATTAGTAGAAAATTTTCTTCTTTCTTCAGCGTGGGTAAATCAGTGGATGAGATATTTTGTTCAAAGTTTAGCTCCATTGTGATTCGCCTTATTCTGCGGCTAACATTGCAGAAGATGCCAGTGTAGTTCAGAGCTGAGTGTGGATACGTTTACCCCAGTGGTATCATTAGTTGTAAGATGATGGAGTAAAATGACATTTAGTTATTTTGATAATGCAACCTGTGTCCACTCTGCTGGCATCCTCAATCAGTCAAGTAAAAGAAATATAGGAAGGGAGAGGGCTTTTATTTTTAAATTAAGATGGCAGCATTAATTTCACTAAGTGTTCTTTTAGAGGTAAATGTTGGAAAATCAGCGGGAACATGGGTGTAATGTTTTCTGGTCCTCCTTCCAAGTAATGCCATGAGCTTTGACAGTATTGTAATTAAATAGAAAGCAAAACTGTGGTAAGAAAGGAGTGTGGCTTGAAGTGGAAAAATTGACAGTGCTGTTAAGATTCCGTGAATGGTACAGATTCATCTCTTCTCCAAGTGCCTTCAAAAAAAAAAAAAAAAAAAACCAAAAACAAAACCCAAAAAACCCCTCGCTTCTGATTACAACTAATTAAAAAGAAGATGGGTCCACTTGTATTCCCCCAGGACAAGTTCAGGCAAGTGGCTTCCTGGGAATTGTGTCCATTCTTTTCTCTATTCTTGGGGCCAAATGTAAATGGCCTTTTGGTGTTTTCCTGTGCCCTAATGGAGCAATGGAGGATGTGTGCCCAGCCCTGAGCCTTAATTAATCGGATCTACGTTCTTCCTTTTTTCCCCTCTGAATCTGGAAACTGGAGCCAGGCTCGCCCTTGAACTACATGCTACCCCGAGGACCTTAGATCTTTCTAGGAGAGATGAGTTCTAGCTCAGTACCAAATTGATGGCCTCATAGTTTGCTCAGGGTTCACCAGTAGCTGTGAGCCCCCCTTCCCCTCCAATTTAAGAGATTACTGAAGTCTTCCTTCAGTGTTCCTCTCAGCCCATCAAGATGCCCAGAGGGTGGGAAGGTGGGAAGACGCAGACGTTCCTGTTCTTCTCAGCTACCCGCTCCCCAGTGTCCCTCAAGTCCACTTGTTGGAGGAGCTTTCAATGCCGCAGGGATCGCTGCAGAGGAGTGGAGTAATCTGCTTGCCCGCCGCCAGGTGAAGGGGACCCCTTGGTCCGACTGAGACCACATAGCGATTTACTGAGGGGCTTTTAAACTGTCTTGACTTTGAGGTTGTGATTTTTTGAAAACAACCAAGGTCTTGCTGAAAAGCTGCGGGAGAGCTGGGAAAGGCCTGCGGGAAAGGCCGGCCTGAGCGCGGAGGAGGGGGCTGCAAGAGGAGGGGGCGCTTTCACCAGTCCCCTCCCCCTCCGCGGCCAAGTGTCGATGGGCAGAGCTGGGCTTCTGCCTCCTCGCCCTCCAAGATTTCAGATAAAGCGGCTGCCTTGGTGCAGCGAATCCGCACAATTAAAAGCTTTAATTAGTGGCTCCTCCATTTTCTTAGTTCTGATGGGCTTTATCTAATGAGATCTGGTCTCTGGCTTAGATCTGCTCCGAATGACGTGTCCGCAATGAATGAGAGCTGCGTCGCAAACAAAACATTTAATTAACAAAATTGGCCTCTAAGAGAGGGAGGGAAAGAATGAAGGGGGGGTTGTAGAGCGGAGGGGGAGGGTGAATCTTAAAGGGACCAACGCCTGCCTGGCCCCCCCATCTTACAAAAGTGGGGGAACCTTGGGACTGCCCCCTCCCCCATCCCCGGCTCCCGAGCCCTCAGCTCCACCCAAGCGACCCAAGTAGCTTCGGAAACTCCGTTTCTCTTCCTCGAACCCTCTTTCCTCCACCCACCCCCCACCTCGGGCCCGAAGACTGGCGTGGAAAGTGCAGCGAGAGGAGGAAGTTCGGAGACCGACGGGTGGGGCTCCAGGTCCTGGGAGGGCGAGGAAACGCGCCGGAAGCCCGGGTGGCGGTCGTCGGCGGGCCCTTGCTCGCTCAGCGGCCCGCGCCCGGGCCGGCGCCGCCCGAGGCCGCACCCAGAGCGCCCAGCCGGCGGGCGGTCTCGGGCCCGCGAGGGGGCGAGCGCAGGGCGGGAGCCCGGCGAGCGGGTCGCGCTTTCTTTCCCCGGGCTGGGCTCGGGCGGTTCACGTGGCGCCCGCAGCCGCAGTGAGCCTGGAGCGGTCGGGGGCGGTGGCTTGGGGCGAGGGTGGGGAGAATTGGTAGTTGGTGGTGGAGGGTGTGTTTGGGGAGGGGGTGGCGTTAGGAATGGAGGCGCCGCCAGACAGCGAGTTCATTTCCCTGGTAATCAACAGCAAGCTGCTATATTCAGAGAATGCTGTCCCTTTAATTGAACAGGCTAGGTAATTAAATGGCACTTTTCCAATAGGACGTGCTAGGTAAATCTAATAGTTGGTTATTTAATATCACTTTGAAGTCTGCCCACTCAAGCACAATGACAGCACAGGAGCATGTGAACTATTAGCTAGGAAGAAAAAAAAAAAAAAAAAAACCCAGGATC